>NC_067248.2:64222500-64847500 GCF_019359855.2 Lolium perenne | reverse complement strand
CGTATATTTCTGACGGTTTCTGAATTATGTACTCCGTACAACTTTTGTAATATTGGTCAAACTAGTTTTGACCAGGGTTTGTGTAGGGTGTTTTTTTTTTGGTTGGTCCAAATGGTGTTGTGTGGTCCAAATGTGATGTATCATCACACCACCATGTGCCCCCCTCCCCCCACCCCACCCCTAGGTTTTGGTAATGCCATTCTGATACATGCTTCTTAGAAGGAGTACATTTTTTCCGTTAGGGCATGACAATTTTGAAAAATTCAAAAAAAAGGGGAAGACAGAATGGTAACATCATTTTCCATGTGATGATGCACCCCTGTGCCAAATTTTGGTTCATTTTAAGAATGTAAGGTGACAAATTACTCGAGGAAGCTAGTTGGAGTAGACGGGCATGATCGGATTGGCATAGGCGATTTATTTTTTGAAGGATGTTATTTTTCATAGACAATATCTGACACAAAAAATAAAATGTTAAGGTCTCATATTATTCTGAATGATTTTGAATTACTTATGACGTTTGGAAGTATTGGTATACATGAGTCCCACATGAAGTTAAATGGTCCAAAAAAAAAAGTTTCGTACACGTCTCCCAGAAAGTGGAAAGTCGAGTACATGCATGACTTCACGCGTCCACTACTGGATACAGGGAGTCGGAGGCTATAACATAATCGGCCTCATCATCTCTCGCGAGCTCGTCCTCTCCACTCCCCCAACTTGCCTCCCCCACACTGTGAAAACCCCCATCCACTCACCGCACCTCTGAGGCATCGACTTTCCCGTTTCCAACCACAACAGCATGAAGATAGGTATTGCATACGAGGCGGAGCAATAGGCGACCGCCCACGCAGAGGATGCCTCTACGGTAGTGGCCGTCGTGGTGGGTGAGGCTTCACCGGGCACCCAAGCCGCTCGTCTCCTCTGCTTGTCGGATTCTTCGACCTCGGTCGAAATGGGCACCCTGGCCGTCACGACGGGTGAGGCTTCACCGGGCACCCATGCCGCTCGTCTCCTCTGCTTGTCGGGTTCTTCAACCTCGGTCGAAACGGGCGTCCTGGCCGTCGAGCAGAAGGTGGATACCAACGTTGTTTATCCCGCCGAAGATGTGCACGGCGTTGCAGGCCACCACGGCGAGGTCTTCCTAGGCCCGATGCTGGACGCGAACCTCGACCCCTTCGACGATTTCGGCCCAAACGTTCAGTTCCAGGAGGATGTTGAGGGTGATGACGAGGAGGTACTTCTCTTTTACCGAAACTGTCCCAACCCTCTTTGTGTCATATTGCTGTTCACATGGTTTGCACGAGCCTGGTTCTTGATTGATTTGATATCCTACCTTGTTCTTGTAGATGTAATTGATTCTACGATTCGTAAGATCAGATTCTAGTTTAATTTCGACTAATCTGCCATGTAGTCATATAATCAATTTATGTGTTCATACTTAGTGGACTTGCAATTGTTGTGGCTAATGTTCATGGTTGTTCATAGGGTTTCTCATGATTTATTACGATTTCTTCTGCCATTTACTTGTTCTACACATTTAATTTTAGGGTTTCTAAGGTTTGATTATGTTAGTGGAGTATTTATTCGATCTGTCATAAAAAACCTGATTATGTAGTACTTAATAATTCATAGGAGTATTCTGATGACATGGACAACAACAAGGTGCGCACAGGGACCGGAAAAGCCGCTATGTTCTCAAGCGGCTGAAGGGTGGTGAAATTCGTTTCTGCATGCGCGGGGAGCTATTTTGCCCATTATGTGGCAAATTTCTCTAGAAGGACATCCACGGCTGATCCAACATGCGATGGGTGTAGGCCTAAGTACATAGGGGGAAACACCGCCCTGCAACCAAGGCCAAGTACGCATCATATGGCCTCTTCCTCCAGAATTACGTCTTGCCTAGCTTGCTCCACGTCAACGCCCCTGCTGCTGGCCCTCATGCTCCTGGTCATGTTTAAAGTTCATATGTGTAATCTTAATCCCTTTGGAAGTTCAGCATTAAACTCTACTAGTACAACCGTGGTGGTCTTGTGATGTAGTACTCTTTTGATGCATTTGTGATGTAGTAGTACTTTTTTTGAAATGATATAGTACTATCTAAGAAAAGTACTCCCTCCGATTCACATTCATTTCACATCAAGAAATATGGATCGAAGCGAGGAGTAAATTAAACATGGCATCTCGTGCATGAAGCTTGACATATCGATCGGGTTGGCTAGAATAGCAATACAATGTTGCTCATTAGGCAAATGCATGCCATGTACGATAGTATACATCCGATAAAGAAGTCTATCTTGACATAAAAAAACTACTTTGGGGATGAGAGTCAATTGGGGCATCTACAATATAGAAAATCTTGCTCATAGATGATTTTGGCTAAGAGGGTTTTACTCACATTACACGTGCCACTTTCCTTGTCTGCAAAACAAGTTCCAATAAAGGGAGAGGAAAGAAGAGGGTATTGTGGGCGAGATTGAACACCTTTTTTATGTGTTAATCTGAGGCCTCGTTTAGATGAGGATTTCGACTTATGCCTAACAGCTCAACACATCCACAAATAACTCGCTTGCGCACACCACCGTTCATTAAAAATAACAATATTAGCTCGCAAGATTAAGAACAAAGTGAATTTAAGTAACTTGGTAAGCTTTTCAAGCAATATATTCAGAGAAAGAGCACACATGTTCGGCTCAAAATAATCATAAGAGAAGAACAATAAATCTAAGACACCACATGGATTCATACCTTGAGTCGACGCTGGCTCGTAGAAGGGCGGACGCGCCTCGAGGATGCCGGGGACGTCTCCACCTCGGTCTCACATGTGACTGCTTATCGGCGGGTGGTGCGCCGCGCCATGTAGAAGATCTATCAAGAGATGAGAGCCCGATGACGCTACCGACGCCTCAACCTTGATAGCACCGACTTGTTGCTCCGCACCGAGATGCGCCACGTGCAAGATTTAGCGGATGCACTAATTTTAGAGATATGTCATGATCATTGTAACAAATTTCAACGTGATGATGATTTGATCTTGTACTCGGCCTTGAACATAAGAACTAGTACAATCTCACCTTTTTTATCATTATCCTTTGCGAGATTTAGCGGTTGCGCCAAATTCGAGAGAAATATCATGATCATGGTAACACAATTTTCAATATAATGATGATTTGATGTTGCACTCGACCTTGAACATAAGTACTAGTACGGTCTCACAAATTTGTATCATTATACTTTGCAAGTTTTAGTGGATGCGCCCATTTTGAGAGGTAGATCATGATCATGGTAAGTTGGTAACAAATTTTCAACGTGATGATGATTTGATTTTGCACTCGGCCTTGAACAGAGGGAGGTACTAGTACGGTCTCACAATTTTTTATCATTATACTTGGACGGTGGCCAAATTCAAAATCTCATAGCGGCAAAACTTCCCGCCCACAAAATACAAAAATTTCACACGCTTCCAAATTCCCATTCTACCCCTGTGGAGATGGCAGCAAAGTCGGTTGGTGGGGGTCTGCCGTCATTTTACGGATCACCACCTCCCTAGCCCGGAAACCCTCCCAAAAAATTCATTTCCCTCGGACCACCCACCGGAACTTCCCAAGTCCCTCTCTCCCACCTCCACGACCACCGCGGAACATCCCCGCCGGACTTCCCTGGCCTACCCGAGGCCTCGCGATCCTCGTCATCCGGCACTGCCGGAGCCGCTTCATCGACGCTGTCATCAACCGGACCGGATCATCCCCGCCGAACCTCGAAACCATATGCTCATCCAGCAGTCTACCGCGATCGCTTCAGCTGCGGTATCGTCCACCCGCCGGAGCCGCTTCGCCGGATCCGTCGTCCACCGCATCGGATCTTGCTCACCGACAACTGCTTGTGCATGAACCGGATCTGCTTCACCGGCGCAGTGCATGATCTAAACTCTTCTCTGTCGCTTTTCTATTGCTTGCCTGCAAGTTCTTGTTTAATCTTGGGGGAACCTGTTTGTGCTAACGACGCGCCGTTACGTTTTTGCGGATGAGATGAGTAACCATGAAGTGTAATGGCCGTCTCTCCAACCCCAAGTAGCACATGTAGCGTACTTCATCACCGGATCTATCAACCCCGGGGAAGATCTGCTGTGACTCCCACAGTGCTTCTCCTAATGTAAGTCCCTTGTTTTAGCGCCATGTTCGGGTTCAGTTTCTTGTTTGTACGAAGCTCTTTTAGTTCATTCCTAGCTATGACCGTAACACGTTGCTATTTTCTACTTCATTGCTAACTTTAAGCGATTGAACATTTTGGTTTGCATTCCCTGCTCTGTAGATGTAGCCATCATAACTTCTATCTTGCTCGATCGTTGTTACAAAAATTATAGGTATTATAGTAACATCCTGCTATTATTTAGTTCATGGCCAATTTTAAGTAATTGCACATGTTGGTTCGCATTCTGCTCTATAGCTTTTGGCATCGTAACTTCTATATTTGGTTTACATTCCCTTTCTGTAGATCTAGCCATCATAACTTTATCTTGCTCAGTCGTTGTTACAAAAATTATGGCCTGCTACTATGTTGTTTGTGCCAATTTTTTACTCCATGAACATGTTGGCTTGCATTCCCTGTACTACAGGTGATGCCATTGTTTTGTATCTAGTTCATTGTAAGCTAACAAAGTAAGGACTTAGTTTGGCATGCTATCACTCTGCTATCTAGCTTTGTAGTACAAATAAACTTGTCATACTACTAGATAATAATTTTGCGTGCCATCTTGTTCTTCAAAAGCTGCATTATTGACTTGTTTCTCTGACTTGGCATGACGCTCACATATGGAAAGCTGAACATATTGGTTTGCATTCCCTCTTATACAAGTTCACAGGTGATCCCACTATATTCTTTATCTGGTCCATCCTAAGCTCCAGCATTAACTATCCTCTATGTGTTGCTCATTACAAGTTTATATCCTGAAACATCTTGATTTGCATCCCCTTCACTATAAGTTCAGGAGTATTATTTAGTTCACGGCCAAAATGAAGTAATTGCACTTGGCACATGTTGGTTCACATTCCCTCCTCTTTAGCTTTTGCCATCGTAACTTCTATTTTTGGTTTACATTCCCAGCTATGTAGATGTAGCCATCATAACTTCATCTTGCTCAGTCGTTGTTAAAAAAATTTTAGCCTGCTACTATGTTGTTCATGCCTATTTTGTACTCCTGAACATGTTGGTTTGCATGGGACTCGACGTAGTAAGTCTATTTGTTTCATTCTAACATGCTCTGTTATATTGGTTGTTGGTATGCGGCATGCACTCTTTGTTTGCTTATTGTGCACATTACAATGATCTTGTTTTAACGACGAAATGATGAGCTCCAAATTCTTTGGCAAACAATATTGTAGTGTCTTTGCCTTTCCATTGTTGCTGTCTTAACTTGTAATGTCTTTGTTTCAGATATAGGTGTTGCATGGACAACTTAAAAGATTGCCGGATCGCTTCATTGTATTGCTAGGTTTAATTACCATTCAATTTCTCTGGGTTCTGTAATATATTTTTTCAATGCCTTACGGTGATGTAATATTTAGTTAGTTTTTATAGTTCTTTCGCGCATTTTTCTTTGGTGCTTGTGGTAAGTGAGGCTATCCGACGTAAATCAATCTTTGCGTAAATATTCTCGATATCTAAATCACGAATTCCCATCCCTTAAACGGCCCAATTAATCGAAATCACATATGTGCCGCCCGCAAAATCCTAAAGCGCATATTATGCCGGCATATAAACAAAGAACTAAACGGGCTGGCCCACTTACTTCTTGGGCCGGCCCATGTGAGTTACGGTGGACCCCACACTCTAATTGGCTGGCCCACTTGCTTTAAGGTGGTCCCCACCCACTCTTTGGGCGGCCCACTAATTAGTTGGGCCAGCCCATTTGCTTTTGTGGTGGACCCCACATACTAAACGGGCCGGCCCTTCAAGAGGAAAGTGGGACCCACCGTGTTTTTGGCCGGCCCACTATCTTGTTGGGCGGCCCACTTGCAATATGGTGGACCCCACATACTAATTGGGCCGGCCTTTTAACGGAAAGTGGGGCCACACTGTGCTTTTGGCCGGCCCACTATCTTGTTGGGCCGACCCACTTGCTATATGGTGGTCCCACATGGTAAATGGGCCGGCCCTTTAATAGGAAGGTGGGACCCACTGTGTTTTTGGCCGACCCACTATCTTGTTGGGCCGGCCCACTTTCTGTATGGTGGACCCCACATAACAAATGGCCCGACCCATTAACAGGAATGTGGGACCCACATGTGTTTTTGGCCCGGCCCACTATCTTGGTGGGCCAGCCCACTTGCTATATTGTGGACCCCACATACTAAATGGGCCGACCCTTTAACAGGAAGGTGGGACCCACCTGTGTTTTTGGCCCGGCCCACTATCTTGTTGGGCCGGCCCACTTGCTATATGGTGGACCCCACATACTAAATGGGCCGGCCCTTTAACAGGATAGTGGGACCCACCATGTGTTTTTGGCCCGGCCCACTAGCTTGTTGGGCCGGCCCACTTGCTATATGGTGGACCCCACAAACTAAATGGGCCGGCCTTTTAACAGGATAGTGGGACCCACCTGTGTTTTTGGCCCGGCCCACTTGCTTCTTGGGCCGGCCCGATTCTTTGTAAGGGGACCCCACTTGTTAAATGGGCGGCCCATTTACCTTTGACCGATCAACATTAGAGGTTAGGCCGGCCCACGTAACTAATGGACCAGCCCGGCTATATAGTTGACCGGTCAAACTATGTCATACGCCGACCCGCTTAAGACGTGGCGGGCCTCGTGTGGGCCTACCATCTACCACGGGGTTTCGATCGGTTAACGCCGTTAATCGCCGGTCTGGCGTCACGCCACGTGTCAGTTTGCATGACGTCAGCAGTCAACGGGCTCCCGGAAACACTTCCGCAACGGTCCGATTTTCCGTGGCGGAAGGGCGCCCAAGCGCGACGGACCGAAAACATCGTCGTTGGACTTTGCCTGACGCAGTTTCGACAACAGAACCCATATCGTCGGGTTAGGCCCATAGGTGACGAAAAATACCCCTTAGTGGACGATTTTGGGACGTTGTCTATCAGAACTTTTCTTGTAGTGATTGTGTTCTACTCGTGCAACCATCTATGCATAGACACGGCTCTCATACCACTGTAGGATAACGTAGCATAGAAAACAAAAATTTTCCTACCGCGAACATGCAATCCAAGCCAAGATGCAATCTAGAAGACGGTAGCAACAAGGGGATTATCGAGTCTCACCCTTGAAGAGATTCCAAAGCCTACAAGATGAGGCTCTTGTTGCTGCGGTAGACGATCACTTGCCGCTTGCAAAAGTGCGTAGAAGATCTTGATCACGGCGCCACAAACGGGCAGCACCTCCGTACTCGGTCACACGTTCGGTTGTTGATGAAGACGACGTCCACCTCCCCGTTCCAGCGGGCAGCGGAAGTAGTAGCTCCTCTTGAATCCGACAGCACGACGGCGTGGTGTCGGTGGCGGTGGAGAACTCCGGCGGAGCTTCGCTAAAGCACGCGGGAGCTATGGAGGAGAAGGGGGCGGCTAGGGTTTGGGAGGGGGTGGCCGGCCACTAAAGGGGGCGGCCAGGTTGTGGTCTTGGTGTGGCCGGCCCCCTCCCCTTGGCCCCTCATTATATAGGTGGAAGCCCCAAGTGTTGGACTACAAGTCTCCGAATAAGACCCGAACCCAAAACCTTCCATATGGTGGGAAACCTTCCCAAGCTAGGACTCCCACTAGAGGTGGGAGTTCCACCTTCCATATGGGGGGGTGGCCGGCCCCCAAAGGGGGAGTCCACTTGGGACTCCACCCCACTAGGGTTGGCCGGCCATGGAGGTGGAGTCCCATGTGGACTCCACCTTCCTAGGTGGTTTCTTCCGGACTTTTCTAGAACCTTCTAGAACCTTCCATAGAACCTTCCGCATCATTTTAATTCACATAAAATGACATCCTATATATGAATCTTATTCTCCGGACCATTCCGGAACTCCTCGTGATGTCCGGGATCTCATCCGGGACTCCGAACAAATATTCAAACTCCATTCCATATTCAAGTTCTACCATTTCAACATCCAACTTTAAGTGTGTCACCCTACAGTTCGCGAACTATGCGGACATGGTTGAGTACTCACTCCGACCAATAACCAATAGCGGGATCTGGAGATCCATAATGGCTCCCACATGTTCAACGATGACTTAGTGATCGAATGAACCATTCACATACAATACCAATTCCCTTTGTCACGCGATATTTTACTTGTCCGAGGTTTGATCATCGGTATCACACTATACCTTGTTCAACCTCGTCTCCTGACAAGTACTCTTTACTCGTACCGTGGTATGTGGTCTCTTATGAAATTATTCATATTCTTGCAAGACATTAGACGATATTCCACCGAGAGGGCCCAGAGTATATCTATCCGTCATCGGGATGGACAAATCCCACTGTTGATCCATATGCCTCAACTCATACTTTCCGGATACTTAATCCCACCTTTATAACCACCCATTTACGCAGTGGCGTTTGATGTAATCAAAGTACCTTTCCGGTATAAGTGATTTACATGATCTCATGGTCATAAGGACTAGGTAACTATGTAACGAAAGCTTATAGCAAATAACTTAATGACGTGATCTTATGCTACGCTTAATTGGGTGTGTCCATTACATCATTCATATAATGATATAATCTTGTTATTAATAACATCCAATGTTCATGATTATGAAACTAATCATCTATTAATCAACAAGCTAGTTAAGAGGCTTACTAGGGACTCTTTGTTGTTTACATATCACACATGTATCAATGTTTCGGTTAATACAATTATAGCATGGTATATAAACATTTATCATAAACATAAAGATATATAATAACCACTTTTATTATTGCCTCTTGGGCATATCTCCAACAACCACGGGGACGATTAGCACGACCAGGTACGTCATCAGGATCTTCATCTTGTTGTTGTTGTTGTTGGTTTGTGAGATTGTCAACAACCAATTATAAAGTTTGAAGAGTACGCTGAATATCGGTCATTTGATCCGCTATTGCAGTAACGGTCTCATTAGTAGCATCCATCTTTTGGTTGATCTCATCAATCGTACCCCTAAGCTCATCATCCTCAATGCGGAATTCACGTCACATCTCATTACGAAGAGCCTCAAAGTCCCTCCATGTCATCAGATCTGCAGCATCCTTGTCTTTCTGGCTAACAAGTTTAGCATCACTAGAAGCCATGGTTAGTAGGTTAGTACACTAAATCAAAAATATATGGTGGTACTCTCACAACCCACTCAAAACTGATAAGAAAAGGAGATCTTACCGTTCCAAAGTAAATTAGTGTTGCTTACCACTTGTAGTAACAACTAGTGCACGGATGTAGCGAAGCGAATATCAAGGATATAAGAACAATCACACGATAAAGCAGGATATATGTGGGGCTGTAGGTAGGCTACCTATTTGCACCAATAACAAGCTCTAGCGCTGACCGTAGACAACCAAAGATACTCACACAAGGCGATAAATATGGCAATGCAACTATATGGATGAAACGTTGCAATGCACTCGAGAAACGCTAGCAAAGCTCAACGAGACAGGCACAAGATTGCTCAACTACAGGTGCAGTAAAGAAAACTTAGGCCTTCACTTTGATTCTACTAGCACTTCACTTTTCTGTTTGTATTTTCTTTTGTAACACACACAGCTATGTAGCTCTTTTTGCTTCTTTTTGTTTTTTTATAACTCAAACTCCTTGATAACACGGCCAACAAGATATGCAAAGCACCAAAACCCTAATGAGCAACCTGTCGAGCGTTAAACTAGTCTCTTCTGGAAAAGTTCCTAGTCACGTATATCGAAAGGCTGTAGCTATGGTTTGGACAAACACACTGTATGCTATGTGTACTCGGAGTAAACAAAAACTGACTCTAGATGATTAACTAGATGAAAAAGAAACACAAACCCTAACAATTCTACTAGAAGAAAGATAAAGGTACGCAAAACAACTACGAAAAGCAACTAAACCTCGAAATTAGTGCAAGCTATGGCTATGGAAAAACCCTAACCCTATTTTTTTTTGGCTTTTTCTGGATAGGAAAACACTCACAACTCAACTATGGGGTGGATTGTGGATGGCTTACCGAGGAAACACTGAAATCTGATACCAAGATGATAAGGGGTAGCCCGATCTTCTCAGTAAGCAATGGTGGTGATGATGATCACGGGGTGATTGCAGCGGAGGTAACTTGGATGAGTGGATGATAACTTGTATGACGCAACGAGATCTCTCGATTGGTCCCTGTCGCCAATGCAACAGCTCTCAACCCTGCAAGATATTCGCAACTCCACACACTTGCGCACGTAGCCGCCGACCACGAAGCGGTAAGTTGCAACCGTCTAATTCCCAATGGAACAACAGATCACACAAGACTTTTCAGATCTACACAATATCAAGCAATATGGTGTAGGGAATTCAATAGTTTTGCAGAGCAAACAACTAAGAACTAGGGTTTATCTTAAACGTGGTCTAAAGCAACTTTGGGGGCGTCCCAGAGACTTATATAGGCGTTCGGGACAACCTCAGGTCGAAAAAGTACGAAAATAACCGACCTAGAATAGATCTGGTCGAGACAGACTCGGACACGGCCGGTCTGGGGGCCGGTCGATCGGGCCTGGGACCGGGCTGGCCGGTTCAAACCGGGCCAGGGACCGGGTGCAAACCGGATGCTGAAATTGCCGCGCAGTAACCCGTCCTGTTGCAGTCAGCAGGGCATCCGGTTGGCGCCGGGGTGGATCCGGTCAGGCGTCCGGTTGGACCGGGCCAGGGACCGGGCGCGCCGGCGTGGCGGCCGGTCTGACCGGGTGCTGGGCCGGCCTGGACTTCATCTTCTCCTCTCGCGCATGCCTCCCGCTCCTCCCTCGCGCGTCCATGAGATATCTTCATGTCCAGCTCCTTGTCCAGCTCCACGTCCATCTTCACGTCCAGCTGCTCCTCTCCTACTCGTGCGATGCTTGTCTCCTCTTCATACCTGATGATACATAAGTAATAGGACTTAGGTAGTATAAAGTTCTCATCAATTAAGGTATCGTTTAGGAACAAGTTCACCTGTTGTTTAAGTAGCTTCGCACGATCTCGTGTCATTGGTCCAATCCTGACTTCATTGGACTTGATCTTCACAGCAGGTTCATCTTCAGCTTGTAATGACGGAGGTAGTAGTGAGGTAGGGATGTCCTCATCAATTATCAAAACTAATTGCTACTTTAAGGCTTTGCGCTACCATGAGATATGATGCTAATGAACGAGAAATTACATCAGTTTATATCTCTTCACCCAAATAATACTTCTCCAAAGCTTCTTGTAAAAGGCATAGTAAAGGAAATTTACGACATCTTGTTTATTAGTTTATGCTACGACGATGAGATCTCGGAGAACATATATACATTAGTTTCTATGCTCCTCAATCAATAGTAAAAGATGGTTGTTCATCGACACTTGGAATTTCCAGATTTGGTGAACCGGCTAGGTTTTAAGGATGACCGGTGGTATCATAATTGCCGCGTAAATTTTCAGTTTTGTGCTCTTTAACATTTATTAGGGCTAATTGCAGTGAGTTTCTGGAAGAACTAACAATTCTAAAAAAAATGTCAATTGAACCTCTCTGGAATTCTACCAGCTCATGTCTCTGTTTTTTCTCTTCTTTTTCTCGTTGGCGCATAATTTTTTTTTCTATAAATCATGTCACCAAAGTAATTTGCAGAGAACAGATAATACATGGAACATAAGCACATGGATGTGGGTGTTGGAGATATGCCCAAGAGGCAATAATAAAAGTGGTTATTATATATCTTTATGTTTATGATAAATGTTTATATACCATGCTATAATTGTATTAACTGAAACATTGATACATGTGTGATATGTAAACAACAAAGAGTCCCTAGTAAGCCTCTTAACTAGCTTGTTGATTAATAGATGATTAGTTTCATAATCATGAACATTGGATGTTATTAATAACAAGGTTATATCATTGTATGAATGATGTAATGGACACACCCAATTAAGCGTAGCATAAGATCACGTCATTAAGTTATTTGCTATAAGCTTTCGATACATAGTTACCTAGTCCTTATGACCATGAGATCATATAAATCACTTATACCGGAAAGGTACTTTGATTACATCAAACGCCACTGCGTAAATGGGTGGTAATAAAGGTGGGATTAAGTATCCGGAAAGTATAAGTTGAGGCATATGGATCAATAGTGGGATTTGTCCATCCCGATGACGGATAGATATACTCTGGGCCCTCTCGGTGGAATGTCGTCTAATGTCTTGCAAGCATATGAATAAGTTCATAAGAGACCACATACCACGGTACGAGTAAAGAGTACTTGTCAGGAGACGAGGTTGAACAAGGTATAGTGTGATACCGATGATCAAACCTCGGACAAGTAAAATATCGCGTGACAAAGGGAATTGGTATCGTATGTGTATGGTTCATTCGATCACTAAAGTCATCGTTGAATATGTGGGAGCCATTATGGATCTCCAGATCCCGCTATTGGTTATTGGTCGGAGTGAGTACTCAACCATGTCCGCATAGTTCACGAACCGTAGGGTGACACACTTAAAGTTGGATGTTGAAATGGTAGTACTTGAATATGGAATGAAGTTGGAATATTTGTTCGGAGTCCCGGATGGGATCCCGGACATCACGAGGAGTTCCGGAATGGTCCGGAGAATAAGATTCATATATAGGATGTCATTTTATGTGAATAAAATGATGCGGAAGGTTCTATGGAAGGTTCTAGAAGGTTCTAGAAAAGTCCGGAAGAAACCACCAAGGAAGGTGGAGTCCACATGGGACTCCACCTCCATGGCCGGCCAACCCTAGTGGGGGAGGAGTCCCAAGTGGACTCCCCCTTAGGGGGCCGGCCACCCCCCCCATGGAAGGTGGAATTCCCACCTCTAGTGGGAGGGAAAGTTTCCCACCATATGGAAGGTTTTGGTTTCGGGTCTTATTCGAAGACTTGGACACCAACACTTGGGATCCACCTATATAAACAAGGGCCAAGGGAGGGGGCCGGCCACCCCAAGACCACAAGCTGGCCGCCCCCCATAGAGTGGCCGGCCACCCCCTCCCAAACCCTAGCTTTGCTCCTCCACTTCATATTGCCCGCATAGCTTAGCGAAGCTCCGCCGGACTTCTACACCGCCACCGACACCACGCCGTCGTCTTTGTCGGATTCAAGAGGAGCTACTACTTCCGCTGCCCGGCTGAGCAGGGAGGTGGACGTCGTCTTCATCAACAACCGAACGTGTGACCGAGTACGGAGGTGCTGCCCGTTCGTGGCGCCGGAACCGATCGTGATCAAGATCTTCTACGCGCTTTTGCAAGCGGCAAGTGAACGTCTACCGCAGCAACAAGAGCCTCCTCTTGTAGGCTTTGGAATCTCTTCAAGGGTGAGTCTCGACAATCCCCTCGTTGCTACCGTCTTCTAGATTGCATCTTGGCTTGGATTGCGTGTTCGCCGTAGGAAAATTTTTGTTTTCTATGCTACGTTATCCTACAGTGGTATCAGAGCCGTGTCTATGCATAGATGGTTGCACGAGTAGAACACAATGGTTTGTGGGCGTTGATGCTCTTGTTATCTTTAGTTGAGTACTTTGCATCTTTGTGGCATAGTGGGATGAAGCGGCTCGGGCTAACTTTACATGACCGCGTTCATGAGATTTGCTCCACGCTTGACATGCAACTTGTATTGCATAAGTGGCTTTGCGGGTGTCTGTCTCTCCTACTATAGTGAAGATTCAATTTACTCTTCTATTGACAACACTAGTATCACCGTTATGGTTCATGTTCGTAGGTAGATTGGATCTTGCTCGAAAACCCTAAACCACGTAAAATATGCAAACCAAATTAGAGAACGTCTAACTTGTTTTTGCAGGGTTTGGTGATGTGATATGGCCATAATGTGATGATGAATATGTATGAGATGATCATTATTGTATTGTGGCAACCGGCAGGAGCCTTATGGTTGTCTTTAAATTTCATGTTGAGTAGTATTTCAAAGTAGTTGTAATAGTTGCTACATGGAGGACGATCATGAAGACGGCGCCATTGACCTTGGTGCTTCGCCGACGATGATGGAGATCATGCCTGTTGATGATGGAGATCATGTCCGTGCTTTGGAGATGAAGATCAAAGGCGCAAAGACAAAAGGGCCATATCATATCACATATGAACTGCATGTGATGTTAATCCTTTTATGCATCTTATTTTGCTTAGATCGCGACGGTAGCATTATAAGATGATCCCTCTCACTAAAATCTCAAGATAATAAAGTGTTCATCCTTAGTAGCACCGTTATCAAGTCTTATCGTTTCGAAGCATCTCGTGATGATCGGGTGTGATAGATTCGATAAGTACATATGACGGGTGCAAGACAGTTTGCACATGCGGATACTAAGGTGGCCTTGACGAGCCTAGCATGTAAAGACATGGTCTCGGAACACGTGATACCGAAAGGTAGAGCATGAATCATATGATTGATATGATGAACACTTTGAGTGTTCGCCATTGAAATTACATCTTGTCTCGTGATGATCGGGCATAGGTGTGATGGATTTGGTTCGTGTGATCACTAAGACAATGCGAGGGATATTGTTTTGAGTGGGAGTTCACCTAGATTTTTAATTATGTAGAATTAAAATTTGAACTCAATTTGTCATAAACTTAGTCTAAACTATTGCAAATATGTTGTAGATATGGCGTCCTCAATCAATTTTAACCAGTTCCTAGAGAAAGAAAAGCTTAAGAGCAACGGTAGCAACTTCACCGGCGGTTCCGTCATGTGAGGATCTTCCTCAATGGCGGAAATCTGCAATATGTGCTTGATGCACCGCTAGGTGACCCTCCTGCGAGAAACTGAAACCGATGAAGTAAAGAATGTTTACATGACTCGAAAAACTCGGTACTCTCAAGTTCGATGTGCCATCTTATGCGATGCGGAATCCGATCTTCAAAAACGTTTTGAGCACCACGATCCTCATGAGTTGATAAAAGAGTTGAAGACTATTTTTGAGACTCATGCGGCCGTGGAATGCTATGAAGCATCGAAACACTTTTTCACTGTATGATGGAAGAAGGCAGCTCCATCGGTGAGCACATGCTCGTTATGACCGGGCATGCGAAGAAACTTCGATGACTTGGGAATAGTGATTCCTAACGGCGGGGATTAATCGTGTCCTTCAATCAACGCCACCAAGTTACAAGAACTTTGTGATGAACTACAATATGCAGAACATGAACAAGGAGTTTCTGAACTCTTTGGCATGCTAAAAGCTGCTGAGATTGAGATCAAGAAAGAGCACCAAGTGTTGATGGTCAACAAGACCACCAGCTTCAAGAAACGGGGCAAGTCTAAAGGCAAGAACAAGAAGAGTGGCAAGAAAGCTGCCACGCCTCTGTGAAACCTAAGTCGGCCCTAAGCACGATCTTTGAGTGTTATTCGCAAGGAGAAGGGACAACTGGAAGCGTAATTGCTCCAAGTATTTGGCAGATCTGAAGAGCGGCCTTGTCAAGAAGAAGAAAGAAGGTATATACGATATACATGTTATAGATGTTTATCTCACTAGTTCTCGTTCTAGTACTGGGTATTTGATCTTGGTTCGGTTGCTCATATTTGTAACTCGAAACAGGAACTAAAGAATAAACGACAAGCTATTTGAAAGATGAAGTGACGATGCGCGTTGGAAACGGATCCAAGGTCAATGTGATCGCGGTCGGGACACTTCCTCTACATCTACCTTCGGGATTAGTTTTAAGCCTAAATAATTGTTATTATGTACCCGCGTTGAGCATGAACATTATATCAGGGATCTTGTTTAATGCAAGACGGTTATTCATTCAAGTCTGAGAATAATGGTTGTTCTATTTTTATGAATAATATCTTTTATGGTCGAGCACCACAAAAGAATGGCTTATTTTCGTTAGATCTCGATAGTAGTAATACGCATATACATAACATTGATGCTAAGCGAATTAAATTGAATGATAATTCTACTTATATGTGGCAACCTTGTCGTCTTGGTCATATTGGAGTGAAACGCATGAAGAAACTCCATCTTGATGGATTACTTGAATCACTTGACTTTGAGTCACTTGATAGATGCGAAGCATGTCTGATGGGAAAAATGACTAAGACTCCATTCTCGGGTATGATGGAGCGAGATCGACTTATTGGAAATCATACACACGGATGTATGTGGACCAATGAGTGTAGCATCGCGCGGTGGTTATCGTTATGTTCTAACCTTCACGAGATGATTTAAGTAGATATGGGTATATCTATTTAATGAAACATAAATCCGAAACTTTCGAGAAGTTTAAGGAATTCCAAAGTGAAGTAGAAAATCAACGTAACAAGAAGATTAAATTTCTACGATCTGATCGCGGAGGTGAATATCTGAGTTATGAGTTTAGCATGCATTTAAAGAAATGCGGAATACTTTCACAATTGACACCGCCGGGAACACCACAACGAAACGGTGTGTCCGAACGTCGTAATCGAACTCTCTTAGATATGGTTCGTTCTATGATGTCTCTTACTGATTTGCCGTTATCATTTTGGAGTTATGCATTAGAGACAGCCGCATTCACTTTAAATAGAGCACCATCAAAATCCGTTGAAACGACGCCGTATGAATTATGGTTTAATAAGAAACCTAAGCTGTCGTTCCTAAAAGTTTGGGGTTGCGAAGCCTATGTAAAAAAGTTACAACCGGACAAGCTAGAACCCAAAGCGGAGAAATGCGTCTTCATAGGATACCCTAAGGAAACTATAGGGTACACTTTCTATCACAGATCCGAAGGCAAGATATTTGTTGCTAAGAACGGAACCTTTCTTGAGAAAGAATTTCTCACTAAAGAAGTATTTGGAAGAAAAGTAGAACTCGATGAGATTGAAGAATCTCTACTCGTTGATCGAGTAGCGCGATCTGGGAAAATGTTCTGTACCACCTACACCGCAACGAGAGGAAGCTAATGATAATGATCATGAAACTTCAAATGAGACAGCTCTTTGAACCTCGCGAGATCGACAAGGGATCGTGCCACTCAGTTGGTATGATCCTTGTCTAAATGTCATGATTGTGGATAACAATGATGAGGACCTGCGACGTATGAAGAAGCGATGATGAGCCCAGATTCCAACAAATGGCAAGAAGCCATGAAATCCGAAATGGGATCCATGTATGATAACAAAGTATGGACTTTGGTAGACTTACCTGATAGCCGCAAGGCTGTCGAGAATAAATGGATCTTCAAGAGAAAAACAGATGCCGATGGTAATATTACTGTCTATAAAGCTCGACTTGTCGCAAAGGGTTTCCGACAAATTCAAGGTGTTGACTACGATGAGACTTTCTCACCTGTAGCGAAGCTAAAATCTGTGAGGATTTTGTTAGCAATAGCTGCATTTTTCGATTATGAGATTTGGCAGATGGATGTCAAAACGGCGTTCCTTAATGGAGACATTGAGGAAGAGTTGTATATGGTACAACCCAAAGGTTTTGTCGATCCTAAAAATGCTGACAAAGTATGCAAACTTCAGCGTTCAATCTATGGAATTTGAAGCAAGCATCGAGAAGTTGGAACCGACGTTTTGATAAGGTGATCAAAGACTTCGGGTTTATACGGTGTCATGGAGAGGCCTGTATTTACAAGAAAGTGAGTGGGAGCTCTGTAGCATTCCCGATATTATATGTAGATGACATATTATTGATTGGGAATGATATAGAACTATTAAACGATGTAAAGGGTTATTTGAATAATAGTTTTTCAATGAAAGACCTTGGTGAAGCATCATACATATTAGGCATCAAGATTTATAGAGATAGATCAAGACGTCTAATAGGGCTATCACAGAGTACATACCTGGACAAGATTCTAAAGAAGTTTAGAATGGACGAAAGTAAGAAAGGATTCTTACCTATGTTACCAGGCAAGGTCTTGAGTAAGACTCAAGGACCGGCTACGGCAGAAGAAAGAGAAAGGATGAGTCAAATCCCCTATGCCTCGGCAGTAGGCTCTGTCATGTATGCCATGCTATGTACAAGACCGGATATAGCACATGCTGTTAGTTTAACTAGCAGATATCAAAGTGATCCAGGAATGGAACACTGGACTGATCAAGAATATCTGAAGTACTTGAAAAGAACTAAGGATATGTTTCTTTGTTATGGAGGTGACCAAGAGCTCGTTGTAACAAGTTACACCGATGCAAGTTGGAACAACGATCCCGATGACTCTAAGTCACAATGCAGGTACGTGTTTATATTGAATGGTGCTGCGATAAGCTGGGCAAGCTCGAAGCAGTGCACGGTGGCGAAATCCTCAACAGAATCGGAGTACATAGCGGCTTCAGAGGCTTCATCAGAAGCGGTATGGATGAAGAGGTTCATTGTAGAGCTCGGTGTGGTTCCTAGTGCATTGGACCCATTTATCATCTACTGTGATAACATGGGTGCCATCGCCAATGCACAAGAGCCAAGGTCACACAAGAGGCTGAAGCATATCAAGCTGCGTTACCACTCGATTCGCGAGTACATCGAAGATGGAGAAGTAAAGATTTGCAAAGTACACACTGATCTGAATGTAGCAGATCCGTTGACTAAAGCTCTCCCTAGGGCAAAGCATGACCAACACCAGAATGCCATGGGTGTTAGGTATATTACAATGTAATCTAGATTATTGACTCTAGTGCAAGTGGGAGACTGTTGGAGATATGCCCAAGAGGCAATAATAAAAGTGGTTATTATATATCTTTATGTTTATGATAAATGTTTATATACCATGCTATAATTGTATTAACTGAAACATTGATACATGTGTGATATGTAAACAACAAAGAGTCCCTAGTAAGCCTCTTAACTAGCTTGTTGATTAATAGATGATTAGTTTCATAATCATGAACATTGGATGTTATTAATAACAAGGTTATATCATTGTATGAATGATGTAATGGACACACCCAATTAAGCGTAGCATAAGATCACGTCATTAAGTTATTTGCTATAAGCTTTCGATACATAGTTACCTAGTCCTTATGACCATGAGATCATATAAATCACTTATACCGGAAAGGTACTTTGATTACATCAAACGCCACTGCGTAAATGGGTGGTAATAAAGGTGGGATTAAGTATCCGGAAAGTATAAGTTGAGGCATATGGATCAATAGTGGGATTTGTCCATCCCGATGACGGATAGATATACTCTGGGCCCTCTCGGTGGAATGTCGTCTAATGTCTTGCAAGCATATGAATAAGTTCATAAGAGACCACATACCACGGTACGAGTAAAGAGTACTTGTCAGGAGACGAGGTTGAACAAGGTATAGTGTGATACCGATGATCAAACCTCGGACAAGTAAAATATCGCGTGACAAAGGGAATTGGTATCGTATGTGTATGGTTCATTCGATCACTAAAGTCATCGTTGAATATGTGGGAGCCATTATGGATCTCCAGATCCCGCTATTGGTTATTGGTCGGAGTGAGTACTCAACCATGTCCGCATAGTTCACGAACCGTAGGGTGACACACTTAAAGTTGGATGTTGAAATGGTAGTACTTGAATATGGAATGAAGTTGGAATATTTGTTCGGAGTCCCGGATGGGATCCCGGACATCACGAGGAGTTCCGGAATGGTCAGGAGAATAAGATTCATATATAGGATGTCATTTTATGTGAATAAAATGATGCGGAAGGTTCTATGGAAGGTTCTAGAAGGTTCTAGAAAAGTCCGGAAGAAACCACCAAGGAAGGTGGAGTCCACATGGGACTCCACCTCCATGGCCGGCCAACCCTAGTGGGGGAGGAGTCCCAAGTGGACTCCCCCTTAGGGGGCCGGCCACCCCCCCATGGAAGGTGGAATTCCCACCTCTAGTGGGAGGGAAAGTTTCCCACCATATGGAAGGTTTTGGTTTCGGGTCTTATTCGAAGACTTGGACACCAACACTTGGGATCCACCTATATAAACAAGGGCCAAGGGAGGGGGCCGGCCACCCCAAGACCACAAGCTGGCCGCCCCCCATAGAGTGGCCGGCCACCCCCTCCCAAACCCTAGCTTTGCTCCTCCACTTCATATTGCTCGCATAGCTTAGCGAAGCTCCGCCGGACTTCTACACCGCCACCGACACCACGCCGTCGTGCTGTCGGATTCAAGAGGAGCTACTACTTCCATTGCCCGGCCGGAACGGGGAGGTGGACGTCGTCTTCATCAACAACCGAACGTGTGACCGAGTACGGAGGTGCTGCCCGTTCGTGGCACCGGAACCGATCGTGATCAAGATCTTCTACGCGCTTTTGCAAGCGGCAAGTGAACGTCTACCGCAGCAACAAGAGCCTCCTCTTGTAGGCTTTGGAATCTCTTCAAGGGTGAGTCTCGACAATCCCCTCGTTGCTACCGTCTTCTAGATTGCATCTTGGCTTGGATTGCGTGTTCGCCGTAGGAAATTTTTTGTTTTCTATGCTACGTTATCCTACAGTGGGCATATGGATCGATATCGAAATTTTTGATGTACGGTCCTTGATCTGCAGCCTACAACACTCAGCACCAAGACGTAGGAGAACATTGCCCGGTCGTTCCCCGTCCCCTCTATCAGATCCAATGAAGCCTTGAGGAACTCAAGAACTGGAGATGTGGAGCAGTCATCAGTCAAAGCCAACGAAGAACGAACATGATATTTAACAACAAATCAGATTGAGAGGGATTAGGGGAGATAGGGAGACATACCACTAGTATCCATTAATTGTTGCAGCCGTGCGACGACATTGGAATTGGAAAGGCACGGGGTGGCACTATTCTATGGATTGGATGATTTGGGGAACCCGGGAGAAGACGAGTAGATGACACGAGTACAGAGACGAGAGCGATGAATGCGCTGGGTCAATTGATCGATTGGATTTTTTAGCAGTACTGATCTATTGTGTTCAACCATGAGTAGTAGCTTGGGCAATCTACTAAATTACTACCTGGACTAGGGCCCCTCCCTCCCGAGGGTCCAGGGCGGTCGCCCCGTTGCCCCTCCTTATGGGCCGACCCTGCTCCACACATAATGTATCTCTAAGAGCTGAATCTAAGAGCCTACATAGAACAAGGTACTCTAAACCTACCCTTGGACACGACACATGTAGTTTAATCATCGGCGTAACAATAATGAACATGAATAATAAATTGTCCCATAATTCTAAGAATTGATCTAGAGGAAATGCACAAGCCATGGGCTACTACATAGCTTGTGATACAATAATACCATATTTTATCTAAAATGTGACACATTTTAATCATTGGTCGATTAGATGAACAACTAGGTAGTGACAAAACAATGAACATCAATAAAGAACCGCCTCTACAGAAAAGCACACACAATCACACACATGGTGTCTAGAGCACCACTCCATATTTAGGTGGGGGTGGTGTGTGTATGTAGGTGTGTGTGGGTGGGGAGGAGACTCGACAACGATAAATTTACCTTGTATCAAAAACACTGTTTTTACGACAAATCTCAAATCTCCACCCTCCATTGGTGGGACCATCTTCTAGGATGCAAAATATAATACCGTATGAAACAATATTTGATTTGATATCATACATATTAGTAATTTATCTACACGTTTGATCAAAGAAAAAGCAAATTACCAGAAATAAGCCCCATATAAATATATATAGAGAGAGTATAGTTTGACCCAAAATCCCTTGTCGGGTTGGGTTGGGCTTGCATGTCGGGTCAGGTTCGGGCCTGATTTGGAGCCTGTTTGCATGTCGGGTCGGATTTGGGCCTGATTTGAGGCCTGAATGTCGGGTCTGGCCAGAATTCAAATTACCAAAAGTAAGACCAAGTGTCAATATATAGAGAGTATAGTTTGTGCCATTTTTGTTTGACATGAGTGTGTGCCAATTTTGATTTTCCCTGACCGTGGCCAGCTGCCCAAAATGATGTCGGGCCGCACCCTCGTTTGGGAAGGACGAATCTGCTAGCCGCCGCATAGTAGTTCGCTCCTCTGCAGGTCCTTCTCCCCAATTTCAAACCAAAACCGCCGCACACCGCCACCGCCCCTGCGCTGCGCTGCCGCCCCCATTCGCCGCAACAATGGCGTCGGGCTCCTCCCGAGGTCACGTCGACCAGGTAAAACCCTAACCCTAGTTCTTCCATCCACCGTCTCCTTCTCCACACCCCTAACCATCTACCGGATCCGTCCCTCCCCAGTTCTTCGCGGCCAAGAAGCGGCGGCCCTCGGCGCGCAAGGACGAGCCCTCGTCGACCCATGGAAGTCCCGGCGCCGCCAAGGGGTCCCTGGCGGGGTACCTTGTCCGGTCCCCTCCCGCCGCCGCCGCGGCGGCGGCCCCGGCCCGCTCTCCTGGGATCGGGGACGCGGGCGCCCGGAGGAGCCTTTCGGCGGCCATGGATGTCGACAATTCCGCGACGGCGATGAATGTCGACAATTCCGCGGCGGGCTGTGGGGACGACGCGGATATGAAGAGGTTCACGATGGAGTTCTTGTCCCATTACTGCAGGTGAGCTGTTCGTTCACGCGGAAGCTCTAATTTTGGGGCCTGCCAAGAATCGGTCTTGCGTGAAAAAGTTCTCAGGTTGTGATCTTCTCTTGTTGCCGCAGTGCTATCCCGCCTGCTATGCCTGATGCTGGCAAGGCCGAACCAGGCGATAAGCAGCACAAGAGGAGCGCAGGCCACTCGTTCTTGGTTCCTTGCGACGAGAGATCTGCCAAGAAGCAGTGTCTTCCCAATGTTCTCAAGGTAAGACTGAATGATTATCCTTCGATGAAGGTGGTGTTGCGGGAGCTGTATGTACTTAACAGTTTGATGCACCGCAGGATGTAGGCGATAACATGCCTGTCGCTAATCACGGTGGTTCAGAGTCTCTCCACGTACGGTGGATCTGAAATATCATCAAATTTCGATTAAAGCTCCTTGTTTTAATAGCCATTGGTGATTCCAAGACCTTCATTTTTTACAGGAATCAGGCCAAGGGGCAAAGGCCAGCGGCGAGGGGCTTGCGGCCGTGCAAAGATGTAGCTTTACCCCAAATACTGCGCAGAAAAAGGTTGGATTTTCTGGCGAGACCCCCAAATCTGCGTCCTCCCTCATATCACCAGGGGAGGACTTCTGGAATGCCGCGATGGAATTTGCTGATGGCGTCTCTGCTCTGGCTGATAAGGGCCCTAAAAGGCACTGTAATGTGGCTGAGGACAAGTCATCCTGTGCGCTTGCACTCGGTTCTAAGGCTCTTCCTAGATCAGGAAATGATGAATTAAACTGTGAAAGTACAGTAGGTAGCAATCCTATGAAGCAGATAGACAAGTTCTCAAATACGGTACATTTAGCGGCAGCAAATATACAGCATGAAAGCAACTCTCCTTTGCCTGTGAAGCATTTGAACTTCTTTCATGAGGATGAGATTCAAGTTTCAGGCTTGGAAGGTAAAGAAAAAGGTGTCCCTGTTCCTGGAAGTGTACAAGTGAACAAGGGTCAAGTGACGAAGAGTAGCTTTCATAGGACAGAAAACCTCATGGATTCTGTAGATGACATGAAGAGAGTAATTTCTGATCCAGACACCGATTCTCCGGTCATGATTCCTGGTGAAGGTCTGTTCAAGTCAAAAACTGCAGGGGGTGACCTCAATCAACTGACCCAGGGTGGTACTAAATCGATTGCTGCAAGCAAGCCTAACAGAGATTCCAAGAGCGTGTTTGCTTCTCAAAGAGTGGAATCTAGCACTCCTACTAGCTCTGTTCCTCCAAAGGACCACTCCAAGCTCTCCAGTTGGCTCCCTCCTGAGCTTTGTGCTATATACATGAAAAAGGGCATTCCGGGGCTATATCCATGGCAGGTCAGTTTCTACTTTTTTCTTCTTCTTTCAAATGTCACATACATTCTCCATTAAAGGTCAACATAAAACTGCAGCCGCTGTCAAGCAATATTTTCCACACTAACCAATCATGTCAACTCTGCACCTAGTTTACTAAGATTGTGTGACTATACTGTTAGTTTAATCATCTTTGTAAAAATTATCTAAGGAATTTATGTTGTAACTCATAACTTATGTTCTTCGTGTCACATGCAAACCACCTATTTCCTAAACATCCTGTATACTGAGTGGTACACATGCCATGAGCTACTTCTCTACTCTATGCAAATGATTCATATGTAGAAACAACAATTTACTACCATGGTACCATCACAATTTTGTATTATCATGTTATTTTACAATGTTCGAAACTGACATTGCTGTTTTAGTATTTCCACTTTGTGGGATTCACACTTCTCTTTGTTTATCAGGTGCATAGTACGTATATGTCATAGTTATGCATGCCCTTCTTTTACTTTTGTATGTGTGGTTGTGCACTCAACTATATATTTCAGTGGGTTGATATATTAGGGTTATTTTGTGCCAAAACCAATTGTTATCCACTGATGGGGAACAAATGATTCTTTTAAAACTACTTATCTAATCAAAAGATGTACTTTTCTTATGAAGTATACTTTACCATCATAAGCAATTAATGACCTCCTTATATAGTGGCTTTAGATCTGAAGATAAAACTGTTTAAACAGATATCTAAATGATAGATCCAAAAAGAAATATCTAATATGCAAACTGTCATAATCCCTAAGTAATGTTATTGTTGCGATTGCTGACTTCATTTTTATTGTGTTTGGTTGGGTTAATGTACACAAGATACTGTTGCTCACTGATTATAGTTGCATACTTTTTATTTTACTGTATTTACTTTTCTTTTATTAATTTACGTTCCATGTCTATTGCAGGTGGAATGTTTACTTGTGGATGGTGTCTTGGAGAAACGCAATCTTGTATATTGTGCATCAACGAGGTACTTGGATGTTTAGTTGCTTTCTTTCTGTTGATTAATCGCAGTGCCCAATGATTGAACCTTATTTTGTTGCTTTTCTGTAGATGTTTGATTCCATTATTCTAAATATGTACTTCCCATGATCCATGAATAATGTTAAGCCAGAACAGTTCCTATTCCATTTAATTTTTATATCTCCTTATGTGCATTCTGCTGTTCTTATGTTGCAGCGCTGGTAAAAGTTTTGTTGCTGAAGTTCTGATGTTGAGACGGATATTATCCAGTCAAAAGATAGCAATTTTGGTCCTTCCCTATGTTTCATTATGCGCTGAAAAGGTAAACATCTGTACTGGGCTTGGCGATATTTGTGCTGATTACTTGTGTTGGACTCTTATGATTAATTGACTATTCAACTTTTTTTGCAGGCTGAACATCTCGAGCAACTTCTTGCGCCACTGGGTAGGCATGTCCGTAGCTATTATGGAAATCAGGGGGGAGGGTCACTTCCTAAAGATACGTCAGTTGCTGTATGTACCATAGAGAAGGCTAATTCTTTGGTAAACAAATTGTTGGAGGATGGTCGCCTTTCTGAACTTGGTATAATTGTAATAGATGAGCTTCATATGGTAAGTTTTATCTAACCCAGTATGCTTCTTAAGATCTGTTCTTTTGGTTCACCTTTTGTTCTTTGTGTTTGCTCACATGACAAAGTTACATCCAATATTCCTGGGATTCAACTTATACATCAAAACTGATTTAGAATTGTATGCTTAGAGGTTATAAAAATACACTAGCACCATTAAAAATAGGCATGCTATCATATCTAACTAATTCTGCAATTAAATAGTAAGATAAGGGTGTGGATTATGCTCTATTTCCTGTCCCTTTTCAGCTGTAGGAACTAGGAAGTGAGCCTGAATGTAGTGTACAATGCCGCCACGCAGATTCAAGTACCCGTGGACTTGAATTTGGTCTCTTATGTCATCTCTGTTAATGAAACATGTTCCTCCTACATGGTTCTTCATTATTTTTTCTGCTATACTAGTGTCAATCATACATTATTTGTACAATCAAAACTTCTACTTGGTTGACATGACCGATAATTCTTTCTGTAAATATGCCCTAGTTTTTCTCTCCCTTCACAAGTTGGTAGTAAAAGAGACATCTCTTTCCATGTCATTGCATAAGTACCTGATGTTTGTTGTGCCACTAGAAAGAGGCACTTATTTTCTATGCCACTGAAGAGGCCACAATCCATTTTTCAGCTACTGCTGTGAGCATCTGTTAGTTTGCATGGTTGAATCTTGTCAGATTTTCGAGAATGACAGAACACCCCCTCTTTTGACCTGTTTGGTTTCTTAGTTCCAGTTTATCTTCCATATTCCTTCACTCTGCCAACCCACTCAAGTTAAAGCATGGGAAGGAGGCAGATCTATCTCTCCTACCTTCTAGATCTGTCATTCTCCACATCACATCCCTCTCATGTCTTTGTCTTCGAAATTCTGTCTCAATCTCCCCCGTTAAGGTAAGTGCCACATACACGTCAATCTTCTCCTCTGCTTGCCACTTCTAATTTTGATAGCCGCCCCCTCTGAAGGACTTCCGGTGGCTGCAGAGTTGTTGCCTCACCTGCCTTCTGTTGCTCTCTCTCCATCATTCTCTCACTGGTCACACACCATCAGCTGGTAGGAGCTCTCACACTCCTTGTTCCAGTGCAGCAGCTTCAGCTTAGGGTGTCATGCCGTCGTGTCCTCCTTCTCTGATGGCAGGTCAGTGACTCCTCGGGACAAATATCCTGCTGGGGCCTTGTTCACAGGGTCTGCGGGTTCCTCCAAATGCTGTCTCGGTAGCTGGCTCCTTAATTTGCCAGCTTGGGCCAATAAGAGGGGCAGCGCTATAGGTGTGCCTTTCCTTGGTGGAGGGGGAGGTGAACACCATGCGGTGGAGTGTGGACATGGAGTGCAAGTAGCCAAGTACATGCTTTGTGGCCAAGGGCGGTTCATTGCCGTCAACTCATGCCCGGACATGGGTCGCAAGTACATGTTTCGTGGCTAAGGTTGTTTCGATGCATCATGCACAGGGAGGAGGATGAGGTGCTGTGCATGGCTGCACCTCAGTAATAATCTTAAAATATAACTGCCTTTAAAGCAGCCATTATAATGTAATGAGCAATTGATCATATTTATCTATTGCATCCAGACCCCTCTTGTTATGTGAAGTAGTTCTATCCTCTTTTCTCCTTTGGCTTTCTCATTGTTGAAGAACATGTAAAGTTCCCCCGTTTACGCATGTAAAGTTTCTCTAATATACAACCGTGTTATAGGTTGGTGATCAGCACAGAGGGTACCTTTTGGAGCTGATGCTGACAAAGCTTCGGTATGCCGCTGGTGAAGGAAATTCAGAGTCATCTAGTGGAGAAACTTCAGGTTCTAGCAGTGGGAAGACGGGTGCCACTCATGGATTGCAGATTATTGGTATGAGTGCTACTATGCCCAACGTTGGAGCCGTAGCTGATTGGCTTCAAGTGAGAACTCTATTATTGCTTTCATACATACCTACTTTTTAGTCAATGTTGTTATCTACCTTAAACAGACATGCAGTGTAATAATCCAGAGATGTTCAATCCAACAATTGGATTTCATTCACCATATTACTAGAGGAATTCACTCGTATGATTCATTGCGCTATAAAGGGCTCGGTGCTAGGTAGATGGGAGCTAGCGCCTAGGCGGCGGCCCAGCAGACAGTGGATATGCAGTGCACATTGCAGCAAAAACATAATAAAAGAACAGAAATTCTACAAATAAAGTTGAGGCATACATTATTTTAATCAGTAGTGAGCTTAAATTTATTCAGCGTCAACTATGTTATGGTCTGTTACCTTGGAACAACGAGTGGTGTTAGTAGTGATATTCATATCTGGTGAAGCCTAGCCTGTGATCAGCTTCACTCTAACTTGCTGAACTATGGCATTTGGTCGCTGTTGTTTATTTACTATAATCTAGTTCCCAGAATCCAAAACCCAATTTGTGATGATCTACACAAAATTAAACGAAAATTTTGTTGCGAGGTCATAGAAAGTTAGTGTCTGTACGAAGTGGTATTATACTTCATTGCAAACTTCTCGATATTTGATGTCTCTTGTGCAACACCAGGCCGCACTCTATCAAACTTCCTTTCGACCTGTCCCACTGGAGGAATTTATCAAAGTTGGTAATCAAATATTTGATAAGGACATGAATATTGTTCGCGTTCTTCCAAAAGTAGCTGATCTTGGTGGTAAGGATCCAGACCATATTGTTGCATTGTGTAATGAGGTAAATTCAGTAGGCACTCTCTAGTAATTCTCAGTTTCCTACTATAGGTTGTAAGATCATAACTGACTTGTTTCACCCCTTCAGGTTGTGTTGGAGGGCCATTCTGTTCTTTTGTTTTGCTCTAGCAGAAAAGGCTGTGAATCAACTGCAAGACATATTGCAAAGTACCTGAAAGTAGCTTCTGGTTGCTCCAAAGAAGTTGGCTCAGAGTTTCGAGATGCTGCATCTGCAGTTGAAGCCTTGAAGAGGTGTCCTGCTGGGTTAGATCCTGTATTGGAAGAAACCATTCCATTTGGTGTTGCATACCACCATGCTGGTCTGACGGTACTTATTTTTACATTAACATTTTATTTCCGTCATATACCACCATGCTGGTCTCATGGTACTTATTTTTACATTAATATTTTATCGCCATCATATAATTTATGGTGAATAGAAAGTTTAGTTTGATATTGTATTTACTGTTCACTGCTGTGGACATTTGCATGCCAGTTCTTACTGCTGTTGAGAACATTGCCCTTTTGACTTCATGCAACTTTTCTCTTTTAGTTTTCAGTGCAAATGCAAATACATATTTTGTTATGATCATGATGAGGATGCACCACCAGATAATAGAGTTCATAATCTATGTCTCCTTCTGTCTTTAGTAACTATTACAGCCTGGCTCTTTTGTCAGGTTGAGGAGAGAGACATTGTGGAAACATGCTACCGTAAAGGTCTTGTCCGAGTTTTGACTGCCACATCAACTTTAGCTGCTGGAGTAAACTTACCTGCCAGACGAGTTATATTCAGGCAACCAAGGATAGGTCGTGATTTCATCGATGGGACTCGCTATAGACAGATGGCTGGCCGCGCTGGTCGAACTGGAATAGACACAAAAGGAGAGAGTGTAAGCTATAGAACTTACATTGGCATTTTAAGTTTGTAACTACTCATTTATGTACTAGGATTTTTTTTTTGATTTGTGGACACCTTACAAGGTTAGTTCTGATACATACGTTTGAAATACAGATACTTGTATGTAGGCCTGAAGAGGTAAAGAGGATAACAGGTATTGTTAAAAGTGATTGCCCTGCCTTACAGTCATGCCTCTCGGAAGACAAAAATGGAATGACTCATGCAATCATGGAGGTTGTTGCTGGTGGGATCGTGCAAACTGCAAGTGATATCCATCGATATGTGAGGTGTACGTTGCTTAACTCTACCAAACCTTTTGACGATGTTGTTAAGTCTGCTCAAGACTCTCTTCGTTGGTTATGCCATAAAAGGTTTGTTGAGTGGAATAATGAAACCAAAATATACTCCGCCACTCCACTTGGGCGAGCATCTTTTGGCAGTTCTCTTAATCCTGAGGAATCACTGGTAGGTACCTTTTCATTGTTATATTTTCTTTATTTCTCATTAAATGTTACTAATCATTCTTTCTGACTACAGGTTGTGCTTGATGATCTTTCAAGGGCAAGAGAAGGTTTTGTTCTAGCATCTGATTTGCATTTAGTCTACTTGGTAACCCCGATAAATGTAGATGTTGAACCTGATTGGGAATTATATTATGAGAGGTTCATGCAACTGTCTACTCTTGAGCAGGTACACACATATGTTCTGTTGCTACGAAATTTGTTATCTGACGTTTGGTTTGATCTTCTGTACTATTTTCGAATAATACTTGTTTTCGTTGGACAGATGCCAAGATAAGTTTTCTATGTTTACCACTAACTGAAATGTTGAATGCTTACACACTACTTCTGAAGTAATACAACTATTCCATTCATGTGGCACAACAATCTCCATACAGATGTTCAGAACATTTGACTTAGGCCATAAAATAATCAGAAAAGTTACAAATGGCAAAACTATATATTTTTTTAATTATATTGCATATTGACAAACCCCAAGGTGGACATCGTTGAGAGATTGACCTGCCATCACTCTCGATCCAGTATTTACAGGAGTAAAAAACTGATTACTGCGACTCTACTAGGAAAACTTAACAACCTTCGCTTTGAATTAGCATTGATACTAATCTAAAAGAAAAATCTTAGTGAAATAATGTTCAATTTGTGGCCTTGAGGATTTGGATAATCCCATTCATGCCACTTTAGGACATTATTAGAACCTCTATCATCTAGTGAGAAGAGAGAAATATAGGTGAAAGTTACCCCTCAAAGATATTGCTCCAGTTAGGTCAGTATATTAACCGAATCTGATAGATCAGATTGCCTTTTGGTCTTTTTTCTGCATTATAAGTGCTCTCTTGTTAAGTTAAGGCTGTTGGACTAGCAGGCAGTTAAGCTTGCTGCACATTAGCCATTAGCCATCTAATGGCAGCTTTATCACAAATTTGCTATCATTTCCCAATACTCGTGTTATCAGTTATGGTATCTTGGCAGCAGCATTGAATAACAACTTCATCATAACAACGACGACTGGGGCATACTTTGTATAATCAAACATTTGCACACTTAGCAATTTATTTTACATAGTGCTTTTCTATGTTAATTTCTGGATTGTTGATTTTTGTTGGTAATTATAAATGCAGTCAGTTGGCAATAGGGTTGGAGTAATAGAACCTTTCTTGATGCACATGGCTCATGGGGGAGCAATGCCTATTCATGGAAGGCCTAAGAGAAATACCAGTGGAGGTTCTGGTGGAAATGCTCTTATTAATGATCAGTCGCTTAGAGTATCAAAGCGCTTTTATGTGGCGTTGATGATATCCAGGCTTGCTCAGGTATAATTCAACTTCTAGTTGATTATTTATCAGTTAGCTTACTATTCCTGAATTTATATATTGTACTTGTCACGTGATATAGTTTTAATGTTTCAGAGTCCTTTTGCATTTACATATACAGTGTGATTAATATCTGAAGTTTTAATGCATTTGAAGTTCTGAACTTTTCAGGAGGTTCCTGTCACTGATGTTTGTGAATCATTTAAAGTTGCCAGAGGTACTATTCAAGGCTTGCAGGAAAATGCTGGCAGGTTTGCTTCAATGGTTTCTGCCTTTTGTCAGAGACTTGGTTGGCAGGATTTAGAAGGCCTTGTTGCCAAGTTTCAGAACCGCGTCTCCTTTGGAGTTAGGGCAGAGATCGCAGAACTTACATCAATTCCATTCGTCAAGGTTTGTTGTGTCACTATGCAAATATGACTTATCCAAGTGTTGCCACTTCCCACTGCCTATTCTTACCTTATTGTATGCAACATGGATGTAGGGCTCACGTGCAAGGGCTCTTTATAACTCTGGTTTGCGTACCCCTGTTACCATTGCTGAAGCATCTGTTCCTGAAATAGCAAAAGCTATTTTCGAATCTACTTGGTCTGGTCAAGGTCGGTGCTCCATCTATACTTGAGCTTTTGCCTTACTTTTGGTCTACCTTTTCATGTTACTTACTGAGTCTTATGTAAACAGTAGTACTGTCAAGTGGTGGTGTGCTTAGTAGCAGAGTAGCAGTTGTAATGGAATTGACAAATTACTGTGGAACATAGGACCTTTTGCTATTTCCTGCATATAGTTCAAAACTTCAAATGTACTTCCATAGTAGCATTCACCTCGTTCATCTTCTTTTGTTTTTCATCATTTGTTACGTAGTGTATTTTGATCAGTTCAGGGTGAAGTTACTATATCCATCATTTTTCTATATTTTGTGCATTTTCCTTATGACATGTTGTTCTGTTGACTAGATGATCATGGTTTACGAAGAATGCAATTTGGTATAGCCAAGAAAATAAAAAATGGAGCTCGCAGAATTGTTCTTGAGGAGGCAGAAGCAGCCAGAGTAGCAGCATTCTCAGCTTTCAAATCACTTGGGGTAGAAGTTCCTCAGTTTACCACACCTCTCCTTCCAGCTAGTGAGGACTCTCCACCTCGAGATGTCATGGTGTCTCCTGTTGGAGATCATGCTAAGTGCCACGAGTCAGCTTTAGGGACACATATTGGTGATGAAAGGGACATGTGCTCTAATTATGTTGCTCAAAGAGCGTCTACAGAGATTGTAAGGGAGGATATGCACCCTGTTTTCTCCATTCAAGTAAAAGAAAGCGAGGGAATAGCAAACAGTGTCAACATTGCTACTATGCAAGAAGAAGCATCACCTTTGTCGACAACAATTATTAGTCAGTCGCTCAGCAGAAATGTGGCCGACAAAGGTCCTGTCAATGCATGCAACTTCCCTGGAGGGTTCAATAGTTTCCTTGATCAATGGTCATCTGTTAATGATTTTTCTTTTGATCTTCATTTTGTTAGAAGATCAACTAAACGATCTTTGACCATTTTTGAAATTCTTGGGTTGGCTGTTTGTTGGGAAAATTCACCTGTCTACTACTGCAATTTCCCGAAAGACCTAACCCCAACTGGTATCAATGAGTCCGTTGAAATGTGGGAAGAATTTAAGAGAAGATGGAGTAGAATAATTGGCATCATGCAGCAAAAGAGCGTCAGGAAAATGACTTGGAATTTGAAAATCCAGATTCAGGCACTTAAATCTCCCTGTGTTTCTTGTCAACGGCTTGCTAGGCTTCGCCTCGACCATAAAACATTGAACAACATTGATGTCGTTGACAGCACATATGTGTTACTACCACCAATCTCTGTCTATAATGGATTAGACATATGCTTGGTGGCGTGGATTCTCTGGCCAGATGAGGAGAGCAAAACAGCGCCAAACCTTGAGAAGGTATAATATTTATGTTGTGATCCGCAATTCCTTTTATAATGCATCATTTTTCCAAAATGTTTAAAACTGATTTCTTCGAACTGTTTCTTATTTTTTAATGTCAGCTATTTCAAATGTTTTTCTGCGATTTAACTTATTTCTTCTGATAAATAGTTGGTGAAGAGGCGGCTACATAGTGAGGCCGCAGCAGCAGTAAATCGGGATGGCAGATGGAGAAATCAGATGCACAAAGCAGCTCATAATGGTTGCTGTAGGCGTGCTGCGCAGACAAGAGCACTCGGTTCTGTTTTGAGGAAGTTACTTGTTTCTGAAAAGCTCAATGATTTGGTTGAAACCATCGAGGGTCCATTGGTATATTCTGTACCTTTCCATAATGAAAATTATTACAGAATGCTTTAATAGTACTAATACATTTATTTGGACAGGTAAATGTTCTTGCTGATATGGAACTCTGGGGAATTGGTGCTGACATGGATGCATGTCTCAGAGGGAGGCATATTATAATAAAAAAGCTGAAGGAGCTAGAGAAAGAAGCATACAAATTAGTGGGCAAGAGCTTCTCGCTGAATGCAAATGCTGACATCGCTGACATTCTTTTTACACACTTAAAACTGCCAGTCCCAAAAGGTTGCGAGAAAGGGAAGTTGCATCCTAGCACTGACAAGCAGTGTCTGGACAATCTGAGGTAATTTTTTTTTCCTCATTGTTTGGGAGGTGAACACTTTTCATGCTTAGTAACCATTATTCTGAAGTGGATTTGTAAATCATTCAGGCTAAAACACTAGTCACAGTCTTAGAGGAATTTATATCTACAACTTACACTATATTTAGTTTAAAAATGCATGAGTTACTGATTTTTAGGGAGCATACCAAACTCTCTCAAATCAGTGCACAAGAGCATCTCTAGCCCTTCCCCTAAACCTTAACTCCCTACATCACCTCACTAAACTAAACTCCCTGTACCACTTCCCTGAACTTAACTCCCAATAATTTGATGGGCCTTGCGTCCGTGACCTTGCTCATCCCCTGGATGATCTAGAAGCATCGCAACAGCTGCGTCTTCGAGAAAGCCCAACCATCGACTACCACCTTTTGCGTTTTCTCAAAAAATTGATGGGTCTGGGTCTCTGGAAGGCTTGCACCTAGTCCTTCCCCTAAACTTAACACCCAATAAAGTATTCGTCGGTATTTATCTCACCCTTTTTCATACATAAACTACATTTTCCCAACATATTAATCCAAATCTTGATACTTCTAATGCACACGGCAACATTTCTAATTCATTATTTTCATATTTAAAAATTCTAACACAACATGGAGTCCAAATCAATAACATAGAACATCAAAGTGCATAAATGTAACAAATTATGAATTTAAGCAACGTACAATATCAATCAAAAGCCACCACCACCACTACCACGAGGCTCGCGTCGCCACTTCTCACCTCTTTTGAGCACTGTGTAACAATGCATCACAGTCAAGGGCTTGTTCCAATTTCTCTTCTTTTGCTTCTATAGCTCTTGGATGTAGATGTACTCTCCATTTTTCACTTGGCCAACACAATCTGAACACCAGTTGCAAGTTGCAACAGTCTTGAATTAACACTCCAACATTGGGATAGAACCTCGAGTTAGGTTGGACGGAACCAGGACATAGCTTGTATAGTATTCCAAAATCCTCTTCCAAAAGGAACCTTCATTAGTTGGATGAAACCTTGACGCCCCGACGCTCATCCAAGCACAGCACAAAGTTTCATCTTCCACTCCTTGAGCTTGTAGTCCGACGTCTTTGTTTTCTGCGATGTGACTCGATCTCTTCCACTTTGGGACTTGAAATGCAAAAATCCACCAACAAAGAAATATCAACACTAGACATTTGGAATACATCACAAAGAAATTGAGAAAGAAGAAAAGAAGAGACAAAAAATTACTTGACGAACATTTGCCCAAACACCTCAGAAGCGGGATCTGCCTCATCGGCCTCGCTGGCCACGATAGGCATCACCAAGGCTGTGGGGTGGTTTGTACCACCAGAGGTGCCAGAGTGGGCGATGGAGGGGGTGATGGTGATGCAGACATCTCCTGAGCTGCCGCGCCATCCGTCGGCCTGGGCGGGCCATGGACGGCACTTCCGCATTCCGCAAAGTAGACAAGAGTAGCTGTAGCTGAACCTGCCTGTTATACCAGTATATTTGTTGTGGTAGGAGGTCAGTATATGTGAACACCTTATTCAGTTCCTGTTTTAATATTATGTGTCATTTTTTTCAGGGATCTGCACCCAATTGTCCCAATTATTAAGGAACATAGAACATTGGCCAAACTGCTGAATGGCACATTGGGGTCTATCTGTTCACGGGCTCAGTTGTGCAGTCAATCCCAAAGGTACATCATACATGGAAATTGGCTGCAAACATCAACTGCTACTGGCCGTCTATCAATGGAAGAGCCAAATCTCCAGGTTATGTAGCTTGTATGTTTTGTTTGGTTTGATTTTCTAATATATTACCAGTGACTGAACTGTCTGAATCATCATTTGTAGTGTGTTGAGCATGTGGTGGATTTCACAACAAGAAAGAATGATGAAGATTTCACAAGCACGTCAATGGTTGATCATCATGAAATCAATGCCCGTGATTTTTTTGTTCCGACTCAAGTATTGCTCACTCAACGATTGTTTGCTTGTTGAATACTCCTAAAACAGCTATAATGATAATTTCATGGCCTCTCTTTCTTTTAACAGGATAACTGGTTGTTGGTAACAGCCGATTACTCACAGATTGAGCTGCGTTTTATGGCACATTTTTCTAAGGATCCTGTATTGATCGAGCTTCTAAGTAAACCAGATGTTGATGTGTTCACTATGATTGCTTCAAGATGGATTGGCAAAGAAGAGTCCTTAATCTCTTCTAAGGACCGAGAAAGCACAAAAAGATTTATTTATGGCATCCTCTATGGAATGGGTGCCAACTCCCTTGCAGAGCAACTTGAATGCAGGCCAGAGGAAGCTGCACAGAAAATTCAAAGTTTTAAGAGATTCTTTCCTGGCGTTTCTTCATGGCTACAAGAAGCTGTAGCATCATGTCGTCAAAAAGGGTGAGTTTGGTTTTCTATAGTGTTTCTGCTCGTCATATCTGATCCATGTTCACTTTGTTGATGTTAGTTCAGAATTGTTCATTAGGTCAACGAAAATAATGGCACTCCAAACATCTTTATTAAGCATTCACATGTATCTCCTGATTGCTTTTCCAACATTAGCATACACCTTCTTTGGCAACTTTCAAGGACCTAGTTATCTCTTTTCGTTTTGAATTCTCAGAACTTCTCAGTTATTTGAAGCTTGGAGTAGATTCTAGACGCGTTTTTGAGCATTTTGAAGGAGGGACCAACTGTTTTAGGCAAAAAGCAGTGGTACTGGCCACTGCTTTTCTGACCCGTTGGTCTATCCAAAATCAATGACACATGTGCTTTCTCAAAATATATCTGCATTCACATGCATCACCTTATTATGGAATATGGGTTTACACTCCACTTTCTTTTAGTACCTGTGCATCCAAGTTTACTGAGGTAAATTATAATATTCTTCCAGATATGTGGAGACCTTGATGGGACGGAGACGTTTTCTTTCAAAAATTACCGCTGGAAATAGCAAAGAAAAAGCAAAAGCACAAAGACAAGCAGTTAACTCTATTTGCCAGGTTAGCACACTATTATGTGCAATCTTATTTTAGTTGCTATGTTCATTGTATTAATGCGCTATTATATGCAGGGTTCTGCTGCTGATATTATCAAGGTGGCCATGCTTAAGCTTCATTCTGTAATTACCAATGGGAGTAGCGCAGTTGATTCCATGGATGGGCTTATGCAGAAGTTTTCAGGAATCAGAGGGCACTGTCACCTTCTTTTGCAGGTATGGCCATCACCCATTTTGGTGGATTCCTGTATTTATATTTTCAGTATAGATAGGTTTAAATTGTGTTTGCATTTTGTAGGTGCATGATGAACTTGTGATTGAAGTTGACCCTTCTATGGTAGCAGAGGCTGGAAAGCTGCTACAGATATGCATGGAAAATGCAGCTTCACTCTTGGGTATCATTTTTGGCCGAACTGTATGTTATTGGTTGATTTGCATTTGAAAGCTGACGACTGATTGTTGTTTGTTTTTGTTCCAGTACCTTTACGTACCAAAATAAAGGTTGGAAAAACTTGGGGTTCTCTTGAGCCTTTCCAGCCAGAGCCTTGATGCTATGATAGATGCCACTTCCAATTACCCATGAATCATATTTTTCATCATACATTAGGACTAACCGGTAAGTTCTGCTTTCTCTAAAGCAATGGTTGATCTACCGTTAATGCTACTACGGCTATGAACATGCTTCGCATAAAAACACATGGCTTACTGCATGCTTTATCTATTTGGTTTGATGAAATTATTCGTCTTTTATCTACTTTGGATGTCTCTGAAACTTGAATTGATCATGCTTTCTGGTTCTCTGTCAGATGGGCTGGTGGTTGCCTAGTGCCTTTTTGTGCAGTATCAAATCATGGCAAGGGATGCTGTGATGCCCTATGAAGGTGATTATCCTGCCATTGATCATTCAGAGATTCTCGGTGGCAAGAGCATGCGCAGTCCTTCCAACTTCGAGGATATCCACTGAGCAAGCTTTCATATATTCTATGAATGCATTGCCTGAAGTGTATGGCTTCTTGCTTGCTGAGAAATCGGAGAGAGCGGACTCGTGGCGACAAGAAAGAGCTTCCCATCTTGAGAAACCTCCATCATTAGGGATGAGGCCGCCCACTGAAACCTAGTTTGGGGCTCCATTCCCTTTGATCCCGTCTGAGCTGCATTTTGTGCACCCTTGGCCTTGGCACCCTTGTGTTGCTGTACATAAAAGTAAATCTGTACATATTGTACAACTGAATTGCTGGAAGGGGCAGAAAAATAGTTTTGACGCATACGTATTGCCCCTGGAGGTAATCACTGTGTAGATAATTGTAATTGCTGTGGTGTTGTGTTCATTGAAGGCTATAAAAGGTGCTTTTATAACACAAAGGCATATTATGTTTCGTTAAGATAAGATTGAACCCCACAAGCCTCATTTAATTTGACATGGCGGCCTCACATCTACTGCTTATGCTTTGAGTATATGTGTTGGGACAAGGCACCTTGTTGTCCCATCCATGGGGCGTGTCGCTGTAGGTATGAGTCTTGTTCTCACTCTCTGCTTGACGAGTCGATGGGATAGCACATGACGTAGATTGGGAGGATGCCAAGATTCCTGTCATTGGAGATTTAGCCTATCGGTTTGTAGGGCTATTTATCTTAGGTTGATTGTATGTTTCCTCTTTTCTTGCTATTGGCGATGTTGCGGCTACATTGTACACCTACAGCAAGATGAATCTTGGTTTGTTTTCGGGCAATTGGTTATCGACCCGCGTCAAATGGGTGGCTTGGGAATCTAGTGTATAGAGCGGCATCTATCGTGTTGGCCATACGTCCTTGATGGGAAAGGGGGCTGGCGTTCGTTGCCTTCTCCCATCAGCAGTGTGCACACCTCAAAGCTGGTGGAGTTTGCGTTGATGAGTGGTGGAAAGGTGTGGTTTCAGGGTTTGTCACCGATGTCAAGGGCAATCTAACCTAGAACCTTCGTACTTTGTTCATGTCGGTATTTTTGGTTGGCTTGGCAATTTTTCCTATATTCTTTGGCATGTCGTATATATTAGTCCCTACGATGTGTAAGAGACGACGTTGATGATCGACTAGCCCCTACGATGATGACGTGATACGAAGAGCTCCATGGGCATCAAACGCACTTCAAGTGCAAGTGACGCAAATTATTGGTCAACACATAATCATATCATGTCATGCTATGAAAGGTGAATCTTCTCCTTATATATGTGGTCATCGTATCAAGATGACAAGCTACATAATGTGTGGACTCTTCGAATGCTCAGGTTTGGGAAGTCATTCGAGAGGAGCATCCAAGCATGGGTGCGAAGGAAGAAGCATGTGCTCTTTTGCTGCAAGAGAGACGCATGGAAGCTAGGAAGAACACGTTCCTTGAACTATGCTTTCATTGATTAAGACAACCGTTGCATAAACAAAATAAGTATGTTGAACTGTTGACATGTCAAAGTTGGAATGGGAAAACCAGTGTTATGCAAGGAATGGGACACAAAAATTGCACGCATGCCAGTACATCATTCTGCCAGCTCATCATTTGCCACCTGCCCTACTGGTGTTTTCTCCTCGAGATGTCGTAGTACCAAATTGCTTTTTTTTTGTTGCTGTTGAGAAACTCGTACCAAATTGCTTGGATTGGAAGGAAACATTGCAGGTTTGACCGGTAAGGCCTCGTTTGGATAGCCTGTTTGCAGGCGGATCCTATACACCGACCAGGTCGGTGTATACGCGGGTTGCCGCACACCCCTGGTCGGCTATTGGGCCCGGCCCATTTCGGCCTTTTTCCTTCTTTTTTCCGTTTTCTGTATATTTTTTCTCTTTTCTTTTTTGTTTTTCCCCTGTTTTTTGTTTCATTTTTCCTTTTCCTTTTTTTCAAATTCGTAAAACATTCAAATTGCGAAAATGTTTAAATTCAAAAATGTTCAAATTTGAAAACCGTTCAAATATGAAATTTGTTCAAATTCGAAAGTTGTTCTAATATGAAAATCGTTCAAATTCGAAAATTGTTCAAATATAAAATTTGTTCAAATTCAGAAATGTTCAAATTTGGAAATTGTTCATGGAAAAAAATAATTTTTGTTCAAATTTAAAAAATTCAAATCTGAAAAATGTTCAGATTTTTAAAAAGTGATTTCTTCTTAATTTGAAAAATATTAAAATTTGACAAATGTTCAGATTTTTTAAAAATCTTTTAAAAAAGAAAACAAACAGCAGAAAACAAAAAAGAAACGAAAAAAAAACGGTTTACCTGTTGTTGGGCTGCGGCCCAGTTGGTAACGCGGGGCGCGCGGGGTGTGCGGTATCCCGATCGGCACCGACCAGCTCGGTGGGTAGCACCTCCCCTGTTTGAAGGCCCAAACCAGCATTAGTTGCAGTCCTAGAAAACTGCTCGGTTTCGGAAAATTGCCGCTTGGAAGCCCAGTTTTCGGCCCGTCAGAATCCGTCGGTTCCCCCAACTTCAAAAGCCCTAGGAGGGTCAGAATTCCAATCAGAGACCCGCCGCCGTCGACTACCTCACCTGAGCAAGGAGGCGCCGCCGTCGACCAACTCCCCGCCGCGAACGCCCATCGCCGCCGCCCACTACCTCTCCATTAGCCACTGTCGATTACCTCTTCGTACGCCGCCCAAGAGGAAGGCACACCCCGCGGCGGCAAAACCCTAGCGACAGGAGCACTCAGCGGCGGGAGCCATGGCGGACGATGATTACCATGAAGATGACATGGGGATGGGGTTCGTCCCCTCTCTCGCCTCTCTCTTTCATGCTTGTTTCATGTGATCACCGCTAGGGTTTCCGACTGGTAGTATTTGCTTGTTTGTTGATAGCATATGTGCTGCTGGGGGTTGTTCCTGGACGATTGATTTGGTGCTCAGCATGGAAGTAATTATTTGGTTACACGGGTGCTAGTTACGGTTAATTCGGTTTCGAAAGCACGCGCTCTTGCTGTCGAATTTGCACTGGCTCTCACATGTAAGAGGAATGTTTCTTTGTCAATCTATGAGGGCGTATTTTTGTCTTGAGTGGCAACTCGAAGCAGTTTGTGCAAGATATTTTCTTAGCGTCTGGAGGACAAGATCTCGGTGTTTGTTCCTCATCTGGTGTCGAAACTTGCGTGCCTCTGAATTGTTTTGAGGCGGCGGTTAAGTATTTTAGTTGAAAGATTAATTGCACAAGCTCCATCAAAGTTAGCAGGAGCTGTAAGGCCTTGTGCTTGTAATTGGGATAAGAATTTGAGCTTGTTTTTTGCTTGGTGATTTGGTCGTTCGAGATTAATTAAATAGTTGGTCAAGTCTATCTTTTCAGGATTCCACTGTCATTATGTGACACTATCTGTCTAACTGCACAAACTAAAAAGATTACAGATTATTTGCTGAATTAACTGTGTTACGATTCTTCATTTGTTATGCAGATATGAGGATGAGCCTCCAGAACCTGAGATTGAGGTGTGGATCCATCGTTATTTTTTTATACTGCTGTTACTCTTCAGAGGAAGAGCTTGTAGCTTAACTGATGTACTACTCTTGAATAGGACGGGGTTGAAGAAGATCTTGAGAACAATGAGGATGGCCCTGACGATGTGGTAGGGGGTGAAGGTGGAGAAAAGGAACAGGAAAGGACTCAGGGTCCACGCCATACAACAAAATATATGACTAAGTATGAGCGCGCACGCATCCTCGGTACACGTGCTTTGCAGATAAGGTATACTTCTAGCTGAGTACACCTTACAGTTAACGAGTTCATTCATCCAAGTAATTGACCCTTTGGTATTTGTAGCATGAATGCTCCAGTTATGGTTGAGCTTGAGGGAGAAACTGATCCTCTTGAGGTAAAGCTACACTGATCTTTTGCTTGCATATACTTTTAATCTAGGCTTCCAGATAACGATAACCTTGATTGGTTGCTTTCATTATTTCAGTTACACTTGTCACGCTGAGCAAACTCTGATAGTATATTACAGTCATTTTTTTTTTTACTTTGTAAATAAAGATTGATCTTGATACCATGGATCGTCATGCCCCTGGTATTAAAAAGCCATGCTTATTTATGAACGTACTTTATGTCCAGCTGTAAACTTAAGAATATACCCTACCATTATAAGATTGACATTCTGGATGTGTATGGCCATGTCATCTTTTAATCCAGGGATGTACTTCATATCCAACTCTGAGCTAATGATTATCCAGTATTGTTGGAAGTATTTATGAATCTGTTAATATACATATGTTTGATAGCTGAACAATTGATAGTCTATAAACTCTTAAGATTGGTTCAGGAATGCACCAGTTACTGATGAAGTTATGGATGGGTTACCAGAATGCTTGCTTTTAATATTGTACATCTAATTATGCACCTTATCTGTTGTTCTCTTGAAGCTTAAATGTTCCATCGACAAGGAAATGTACTTATGTGCAGCTAAATATATATGCATTGATGTTTTTCTACACTGTATAGGCGTAGACTACATACATCCTTTGTTGTATTACGTTGTAAATATGGATATAAAGCATATACGGATATACCTAGATATGTGTATTACATGGTAATACAGCAAAGGATGTGTGTAGCTAATCTTAAACCAAAAGGACGTCCTTGCTAATCGTCTATAGTTCTACCTTTCTGTGGAACACAGTTTACAATTTGTGTTATGTTTATCAGAACAAAAGTAACCTGAATAGTTTTAGGTGAGAGCATTAAAACTGGGAATGAGATAAATATGTTTAGTAGGAGCAAAGGGTAACTGAAATGAAACTTGACCTCACTTGTCAATAATTCATTACAAACACACACAGCTGGTTTTCTCGCTTAGTGTAGTAAATGTTACCATCAGTTAAGTCACCTGTAGTTGTAAAATCGTCTGCTCTGCTGATGATCCTCATGTCTTTGTCTTCAGATTGCCATGAAAGAACTGAGAGCACGTAAGATCCCCTTCACCATTAGGCGGTACTTACCTGATGGAAGGTGAGATTTGAAGGAAAAGCAATCCTCACTTCTCTTGCTGCCTACCATGTACTACTATATAACCTCATTGCTATTTACTTTGTTCTGAAATAGTTACGAGGACTGGGGAGTCGATGAGCTCATTGTTGAGGACTCCTGGAAGCGTCAAGTTGGTGGGGGCTAAAGCTGGTAGACTGTTCAACATGAAAGGCTCTGTGTGCTGCATCTGAACTTAGCCCTCGTAGTATCCTCTTGGTTATATGCAAGTCTAGCACTGAACTAGTATGAACAATGTTACTGTACCATGCGTGTAGTCGAATTGCATAGTTGGGTCAGTTTGCTTGAACCATTGCTGTCATGCAGCCGCAAGTTGAACTGAATTATGTGAATATCCTTGGACTTTTAACATTAGTAGGTGCTTTTTTCCGTTGGTGGCCAATGTTGTTATATAAAAGTGAAATGCTGGGCTTCTTGTGCTCACGGTACAGGACTTCCTGCAGGTTAAGCTATATTGGCAGTTTGGACAAAGAAAGAAAGCAAGTACATCGGCAAGTACATCTTTATAATACTTCAAATATGTGTTAGTATGTTCTGTATTTGTTGATCTGTTGTATTAATTCTTTTTATGTTTTCTCTCTCGTCAGTCTACGCTCTTTGTTGCCCTGATCTTCCTGTGAAATTCACAACTATCGGCTTATGTAAGAGAGCACACTAGCTAAAAGACCGTAGGTTTACCATTCTTTGGTGACTTGTAACACCACCAGTGTCATATGTTTGTGGATGCGTAAACATGGGAGCCTCACGCTTTCTGCTTATGTTAGTATAGATGTTGATGTAAGGGCACCTCGTTGTCCCGTCTGTGGATATGCAGGTTTGGAGTACGTCTTTTGTCATTTTCTATTTTACGTGTTTGTTGATCGGTTTGGAGGGCTATTTATAGTGCACTCCTCCTAATTTAGGTTCTCTGCTTTGATCCTTTCATCGTTGCAAGTCTTTGGCACATTTCTCTTTCATGGAAGCAAAGGAAGAACAAGCTCCTTCCCTCCGATCCTTGCATGAAAATGAATACTCATCTCGGTCAACTTTTTGTGCCAAAGACAATGTTAACCAGCATGTCGCAACAATGTCGTTGATATGGAGATCCAAGATCCAGAACATAGAGCCACCTTAGTTAAACATCGACTTTCTGCAGATTGTGTGTGGCGCACTCGTAACTAGAAAGTGTGGAAATCTCACTCGTGCATATATAATCACTATCTAAGTTGTCCTAATCTAAGCGAAAAACATGGAGGTGGAAGAAGAACAAGTTCCTTATATCTGCTTTCACTTGGAACTTCTCGATGGGAGTTCAACTGGTATCCCTACAGAAGTGCTAGGACTAAGCACAAGTCAATCACCTTGTACCTCCAGACTCAACAACACACCATTTATCTCAGGATCCCTCCGGAACAGCCGAGTTGCGCCTCGAGAACCTCCAAACCAAACAAAAGGCTCCTTAATGTTAGCATCCTTTCGGAAGTACCGAGCAGATCCTCCATGTTACTCCTCGCCCCGAGCGCCATTACTCCGCTCGGCATCATGTGCAATTTAAACTGCCATTCAAATGGACACACTAAGTGGAAAAATTTATGGTACCTAAATATTGGTGTACTATCAGTTCCATAGTAATGAGATTTGGGAGGTGACCTCATCAATATTAAAGAAACAGGAAAAATGTGAAAAAAGAACGTAAGAGAAATTAGGATAGAATAACCAAGGGATTTGTCAACCACATAAAAACTGAATCTCATGAGTCTAAATTGTACGTGTCATGTACAGCTTAGCACGTTGTGGAAGATGGTATAGTTTAAGAGAACACATATAAATGCGTATGTTGAATTGTTGAATGTTGATATGGCAGAGACGGCAAGGGCAAAAACCACATAGCTTTGCAAAGAGTTGCTTGCTGCCCTTGGAAAGGGTTAGTGGTGTGCTGACAAAGGAGCGGGAATGGTTGGCTAGATATACGTGCAACGTGCTACGGAAGGAAGGGACGCACAAGTTGCACGCATACTATTATAGCACATTCTACCAGCTGACCTTTCGCCAGTTGCCCTATTTGTATTCCCCCTGGAGATATCTTATCAAATTGTTTGGATTCGAAGATAATAGCATGTTGTATCTGTTTTTCTTTTCGGGAAATTCTGCTAATCTATTAGTAATCCTTAACAACCTTAGAAATAATTAAAAATGTCTTTGCACATTTTTTATTTTAGAAAATGTACTTTATTACTCGAAAGTTTGTATCGTGATAACACAGACAACCATAGACACTAGCGAGCAGATGATGGGCCACCGTTCTCGTCCCTCTATCACTGCTCATCGTAGAAGAGTTTGTTGTAATAGACAGAAGTGATATCGCTGAGCTAGGTCCCAAAAAGAAACTTACACCAGTCGTAGCAACCATAGCTGGAAGAGTTAATGTTTTCTCAAAAGTTGAAAGAATAGGTCATTTTTTCTCTAAATTCATCACGGTCCCAAAAAGTTCCGGCACATTTGTGCTACTGTGGAAAATAGCCGCTTTATATAAAAGGACAAGCACTTTACAAATTTAGCAAACCAACAGACAGTGGCCAAGTCGCACAGAAAACCCACCGGAAAAAAAGGCTGCCACCACCGTCCAGCCCACGATCCTCCATGTTCCCATGACTCGTGTCCCATTACAGCTTTTGCAGCCGAATGATTAGCAGGAGAGACGTGGATCGATTATGCATAGATTATGCCACTGCTATGTGCCTATGACCATCTTTAACAATAGGAAAACATACAAAAATAGGGAAAGGACATTACCGAATTTAAGAAAGAATAGCAAAAGAATGCTCAGTCATATAAATAATGAATCCGATAGGCTTCTGAAATTGCAAGTGTGATGTAGCGCTTAGCACGTAGTCATAGATTAATACATTTTTTTGATAGTAGACGCTTAATTACTTGAAAGTTAAGTATTACATCCGGTTTCTGCACAATTAAGATGAGCCAATCCACAAGTTACAACCAAAAAAGGGAGTGTGAAAGTAAAAACAACCTAAGGCGAAGGAGGGCCAATTCGCATATCACGATGCAATCCATGTTGAAAAAAAAATCTCGCTGTGTCCTCCAGTTGTGCAGACACTTCCATAAAAAGACCACGATGCTCCACATGCTATAAAGGCAACCACAAAAGGAGTGTAGCTGTGCATCGGTAGATAACATGCAAAAAAGAAGTATTTTTTATTGTTAAAAACCTTGTCATTTTTACGTAGTCAAAGCGATCAAATAACAACAATGGTTTCCACCCTAATAAGTGGCTTAAACCTAGGATCCACACCATTAAGTCAGTTGTTGTATATATTTGCAACGTTTCATGGTGGATATAAGGTAGAACCTATTTAAATGGCTAACCATATGGATCAGGCAAATCTACACATGAAGAATAAGGGTGTGTTCGGTTCCAGAACCAAGTAGAATGGAACGGAACCGTTCCACACCTAGAGTCAATTCTTGTGTTCGGTTGTGGAATGGAACGGAACCAAGTGGTTCCTCGAAAGGGAATATTCTCCCCATATGCGGAAGGCACCCATTCCACCGAATTGGTGGAATGTGGTGGAACGGCTGTTACTTAGCCGCTATTAATTACAAAGCACTTCAGTAGTCCAACCGAAAAATAATTAGCCGTTGTTAATTACGATTTTGAGATTAAAAAAGCCATTTGCCACTATTAATTACGATTTTGAGACAAAATATTAAACTTTAATCTCATTCCGTTCTACTCTCCAAATCCCCCCAACCGAACAAAAAAATAATATTAATTACGATTTTGAGATGAAAAGGCAATTAAGCGCTGTTAATTACGATTTTGAGATTTTAAAAGGCTATTTGTCATTGTTAATTACGATTTTGAGACAAAAGTTTAGTTTAACCACATTCCGTTCTGCTCTCCAATTCCTCCAACCGAACAAAAAACAGTACCATTCCGTTCCTCCTTTTTATCCAAACCGAACGCGGGGATGGAACCATTCCATTCCTCTGGAACGGAACCATTCCATTCCATCCCACACCGTTCCAGAACCGAACACACCCTAAGTGCTTTATGGTCTCGTCTTGATTTAAATATAGATATAGATATAGATACAGATACAGATACAGATACAGACACAGATATAGATATAGATACATATACAGATACAGATATAGATATAGATACATATATAGATATAGATATAGATATAGATATAGATATAGATATAGATATAGATATAGATATAGATATAGATACAGATATAGATATAGATACAGATATAGATATAGATACAGATATAGATACAGATATAGATATAGATAATGTACTAAGTCTCGGATTAATATAGATATAGCTAAAAATATATATAAATAATGTAGTAATTCTTTGATTAATATAGATATAGATATAGATAATACATGTGAGTGCTTATGTTCAAATGTGAAAGTTGGCGAGGAAACCTCACAATGTTGCAAAATGTTTTGGCCTATTGTGGTACACGCAATGACATAACTCTAGTAGATTCCATAAAATATTGTGTACTACTAAAATGTGTTTATGGTACACCCTAATACAAATTTACGGTATTGCACGAATTAGGGAGGACATATACCGCAAAAAGGAAAAAACATGTTATTTTTATATGCAGGATCCACATGTCATAGGAAATTCAGTTCTTCTACTTTTTTTTCTCCATTTCCCCTCCATCTCCTCATCCTATTGTCCCCATTCCCTCATTTTTCCTCGTCCACTCCGGTCAAGGGACCGCCCTTCCTCATGTCGATCGGGCGTGATCCGGTCACCCATCACCAATCTCTGGCTGAGATAGAGGAACAAGAACATGCCACGGTAGAAAAAGAGCAACATGCAGGCATGCCCCCCTCACGCATGACACCTACCCCTTCTCTGGCGTGCGGTTTGAGAGCTCCCCCTCAGTCGCCGCCGCTGTATTCCAGAGCCTCACTCCTCACCTCAAGCGGCAAACATGCATGTCGGCCTTACCATGGTCGCATGGTACAAGATCGACACTCCTCTCCAATTGTTGCGGCTATTTCCTCTTCCTTTTTGTTGCGATTGTCTGAATCGATCAGAGTAACGGGTGTGCTATGGAATACGAGGAAGACTTTTTAGAATCGAGATGGCGTGGCAAAAATTTGGCCAGAATAGGTGCTCTAAGTGGTATCTGAAATTGTCATGTTTTACCCTAAAATCGTAAACAGAGGATTATTTTATGGGAAGAACTTTTTAAGAAACCGGCTAGCGTACATTTGGACATTCTATGATTTATAATCCATGGAAATTCACATATACCTATTTACATTACAAATCATATGGTAGATCACAAATTGGGGGAATTTGTGCCTGCTCGACATTTCATGAGTTATGAAAATACAAGAAAGAATTCTATAATTTTGTCATTAACTAAAATTCAGAATAAACAAAGGATTCAAATCAAAATAAAGTAAAGTTAGACGGGGAATAACCTTTTTATGAGAAGTTTCAAACTAGTAAAATATATCTCTAAGATATGAAATAAGAAAAGGCGAGCTAAGGTAACTCGCAAGCAAAGTTCCAACCAATCATTTACTTAAGTTTGAGCAAGTTTTCAAAACACAAAAATATATATACATATGTCTGTTTTCATCAAAGCGCAAAGAGTTTTTGATAAGACTCGCTTTGTGTTACTATGAGTAAACTATCATCGTACCCAACATCATGCCTTATTGAGCATCTTATCCTATCTTATAAAGGGGTTTATTTGGCAACGGCGAATGCTACTCATTTTTAGAGATTTTGACAAAACAAATTTATTCCTCACTGGAGACGAAAGTCAGTAGGAGTACTACTATGAGAAAAGAAATCCATACGTCAGGCTCGAGGACATAGTTAAATAATATTTAGATTCATCTGAGATTTCAATTTCTGGTAAAAATGGAATGGAGAAATGCTCGGAAAAGTTAAATCCACTTAATTTGGGACTTGGTACATCCCAAGAACGACCATCCCTTTCGTCCTACACGCCAAAATTATTCAGAAGGTCGACAGAATGGAAAAATAAATAAGGAATTGTATCAGGAACTACATATAAAAAGAATAGGAAAAAGTGGATTTTAGGAAACAAAATTGTGGGCTGAGTTAAAAACAATTCGCTACTCCAAAAATACTATTATCGAGATTTTTTTTTGTTTCTTTACACGGGCCGCAGTAATATTCACGATATTTTGCGTGCGATCATAGAATGTCTGGTGTTCCTGTGAATTTCTTACACATTTTGAAATATGTTTTTTTTACATATTTTACATAATGAAATGCAGTCAATTTTATACTTGTGCGCCCCCAAAACCACTATTCCTTTTGGTTTGCACAACCAAAATTATTGTGAAGGTCTATAAGATGATAAAAATAAATAAGGAATTATATCAAGAGCTATATACAAAATATCTCGAATAAACACCAAAGTTTGAGGAAAATAAGCAATTTTTATGATTCGAGTTAAATTTCTTTTCAATACTCCAAAAATAATATTCACAAGACTTTTCTTTGGCTTTTCTACACATGCTATTGTAATATTTTTTGTTCACGTTATTTTCATTGTCCGAATGTTCTTGCAAGTTTCCCACCCATAATCTTTTAACATTTTAAAACACTCCCTCCGTTTCTAGACATAAGGTTTATAGTTTTTTTTTTTGAGAAAAGTCTCCAAAATATAAGATATATTATGTTGGGCAACATGTGTGGATATTTTTTTAGAGATTTTTTTGTGTTTCCTTATCTTTTGGAAACTCCTCTACCTTCTCATGTCAATTGCCCATGATCAATCCCGCCAAAACCTTGTGTATTTTTTCCTTGACGTGCATTTCTTAATTTTTGTGCCAGAAACTATACACCTTATATCTAGAAACGGAGGGAGTATGTTTTGTAACATATTTTCATAATTAAATGCGTATGCATATATGAATTGGAACTCCACCTGCCGAACAGGTAGCGGTCGATCCGTTCTATAATAAATGTTGCTAAATGTAGACACATTTTACCTAGAAGTATTGGAGCGTGGTGTTTTGGAGGTCGAACTATATGCAAGTCTTTATTTTTATTTTTAAGGACTTAAAATTCGTATTTTAAAGTTTCAAAATAATCTGAAACAAAATCCTTGAGGTAGCCAACGATGCATGCTACAATGCTGTAAATTTTTAATGCAAATAGATTTGTATTCTAGGCTACACGAGATTGACAAAATCTGAAAAATTAATAGTCTTGAAATTCGACAGTAAACCCAGCTGAAAAGCTGGTGCGAGCCACCCCACGGGACACCCTCCTCACTCGTCACGACCCTTGTCCCATTACACTTAGTTCAATCTAATCATCCAACAAGCTTCGCATATAAACTAATTGATTAGTTCGAGACACCTGGACGATTATGCCACTGCTGTTACGCTCATCCATGGCCGGCGGCCGCACATGGCCATAGTCTTTTGCTACACGCCTCCTCCCTTCCTCATGAGTTGTGGACAGTTGTTCTGCACCTCCCTCCTTAACGCGGCCGCGCTGCTCTCTCTAGTTTGAGAATCGAGGCTAGGACCGCTTTTTATTTAGTCCCACCTCGCTCGCCTCTTCAACACCTCTGCTTCCCACCATCACTTATCTCTCCGTTCACCCCACAGCTCTCTCTCCTCTCGTCACACCAGGACAGCTAGCGCCTCGCTGTACGCTCCCCCACGCGCATTCATTCCCACCCCGCCGCCCGCCGCCGCCGCCGCGCCATGGCCGGCGCCAAGGCCCTCGCCCTGCTCCTCCTCCTCGCGCTCACCTTCTCCGCGCTCTCCGCCACCTCCATCGCCGGCGGGGACCACCACATGCAGCTCCACGGCCTCCTCTCCACCCGCGGGGAGTGCAGGGGCACCGTGGGCGAGTGCGGCGCCGACGGCGGCGACACCGACGGCGACGACGACGCCGAGGGGGAGCTGGGCTCCGCGTCCGCCGAGTCGCACCGCCGCTTCCTGCAGGGCCGGGGCTACATCAGCTACGGCGCGCTCAGGCGGAACCAGGTGCCCTGCAGCCGCCGCGGCGCCAGCTACTACAACTGCCGCCCCGGCGGACAGGCCAACCCCTACCGCCGCGGCTGCTCACGCATCACGCGCTGCCGCGGCTAAGCGCGCGACCGCCGATCCGTCCGTCAGAGTTAAGTAAAGGAATAATAAGCTGCTGGTTCTCCTCGTCTTGTGTTCTTCGGTTCAGGCGGTACGACTGCTATATCAGTATATTTGTTAGTTGCTTTGGTTGCTGCTGCTGCCGCCGCTCTTGTATTGGCCTGCCCTGTTGGGATCTTTGTTCTCGTTGCTGTTGTTGTAAAGTAAAAGAGAGATTTGTTGTACTACCTTAATATGATGAACAAGAGGGATATTTGTTATTCTTTCAACATTATTACGTCTTCCATGCAAGTTCATCAACCAAAAGATAGATGCTTTAGTTCTTCTTTCTTCTGCTTTGATGTTGTGAAATGGAGATGATTATGAGCCGGTGCTGGAATTAAAATAATTAGCAAACAAAATCGGGTTTCTCTTGTACTAGCATTCAGGTGGATCTAGACCACACAACCATGACCCTTCTTCCCATCTAAACATGAAGAGCTATTCTGCATTCATTACATCCGTAGATCTTGCCATCGGACAAGCAAGATAATTTATCTGTTTTTTTTTTTTGCTGCTTCTCCGCATATTGTTTTCTGATTTTTTAATCCGGAGGTTGGTTGAGCAACAGACAGCAGTTAGTGGAGGCCATGTTGCTCGCTGCCTCGCTTGTTCATGCTTGGACTGTACGGTTGGCTGGGCCTCTTGAAGCCAACAATGCGTGCAAACCACTATCACTGCTCATACCACTTAGTTTACTTACCCCTTGATTTGGGGAGATTAGTTTTCGAATTTCCATGTTGAGATGGTTATAGTGAAGTGTCAGTCAATTGGCGAGGAAGGTAGACTTGAAATTATCAAGTGGTTTTTGTAGCGGGTCATGAGCATGTGAGTACAACCATTCCCTCGGTTTTCTTCATTATTCAAGTGATGAAAGATTATACAGCAACCGGTGCTCGTATATAGTTAGATATGGGTTGTTTGGGAGGAATAAATGCCGTGTCCTTGGGCGGAGCTATGAAGTGGAGATTCTTTTGTCCGGCCACGTGTCTACCGGACTGTTGTATAAATGGTGGCCAGCAGAGTGGTGGTGGTGTTTTGGCAGCGAGAGCATATGATTTCTCTATTTTGAAATGTATGTTACATATATTTTGAAATTTAAAAAATTTGGAAAGAAAAATACATACATCTTCACATGCTACATGTTCACAAAGTTGTTTCACGAAAAATCGACTTATCGTGTGAGGTGTGTAAAAATGACAAAATCCAATGCTAAATATAAGACTTCAAAAAATAAATTTTCTCTCTTTTACATAGACCACGCAAAATATTGGTTCCAAATAAAACTTGATGATCCCACATATATTGTGGAGATGCACATGTACATTTTTTTGTCAAATTCTTTTGTCATTTTGAAATAGATGGTAGGGGGAGTATGTGCACTTGGAACCGAATTGAATTTCCGGTGGCCAGTTTGTCTGCTGCCGATCCGTCCGTCCGTCCGAGTTCTGCCGCCGCCGCTCTTGTATTGGCCTGCCCTGTTGAGATCTTTGTTCTCGTTGCTGTTGTAAAGTAAAAGAGAGATTTGTTGTACTACTACCTTAATATGATGAATAGGAGATATTTGTTATTCTTTCAAGATTAGATCTTCCATGCAAGTTCATGAAGCACCATGATGCTTTGTTTGTTGTTTGTTCTACTTTGATATTGTGAAATGGAGATGATTGTTAGCTATTGTTGGAACTTGGAAGCAAAAAATAAGTAAACAAACTCTGGTTTCTCTTGTACTAGCATTCAGGTGGATCTAGAGCACAGAACCGTGACCCTTCTTCCCATCTGAACATGAAGTGCTAGACGGTGTTCATTAAATTCGTAGATCTTGCCATGGGAGAAGCAAGATAATCTATGTTTTTTTTGCTGTTTCTCCGCATATTGTTTTCTGGTTTTTTAAGTGCTCTCTCTGGAGGTTGGTTGAGCAACAGACAGCAGTAAGTGGAGGCCATGTTGCTCGCTGCCTCGCTTGTTCATGCTTGGACAGTACGGTTGGTTGGGCCTCTTCAAGCCAACAATGCGTGCAAACCACTATCAACGCTCATACTACTTAGGGTGTGTTCGGTTCTGGAACCGGAGGGGACGGAACGGAATGGTTCCATTCCGAGGTCATGGGACGATTCCGACCCCATGTTCGGTTCGGACAAAATCGAGGAACGGAACGGTTCCATTTTTTGTTCGGTTGGAAAGAAAAAGGTGGGATGGAATGGCTAGATTTGGCTAGATTCTATCCCTAATTGACTGTTTCTCTAAATCACAGCAGCTAAACAGAAGGACAACCTCGCGAGCTAAACAGAGACTGCGAGCTGCCGCCGGATTCTAGCCGCCGCCGTGCCTGCTCTGCTCGCCGGCCGCTGCCGCGCCTGCTCGCCGGCCGCCGCCGTGCTGCTACGCTCGCCGACCGCCGCCGCGCTGCTCGTCGGCCGCCGCCGTGCTGCTCTGCTCGTCGGCCGCCGCCGCGCCTGCTCGCATGGTCGCCGCGTCGCCGCGTCTGCTCGCCGGCCGCCGCGCCGCTAGCCCCCGCCGGCCACCGCGCTGCTTCGACCCTGTCCTGGCCGCCGCGCTGCTCGGTGTTGGAGAAGAACCACAGGAGAGAGAGAGGAGAGAGGGAGCGCGACAAGGGATTAGTTTCGCATTACGAGCCGTTCCTCGCGATTCCGCCGATTTGGCCGAACGAGGCTGTTCCGCATATTTGAGGAATATTCCCTTTCGGGGAACCAGTTCATTCCGTTCCTTTACCGAACCGAACACGAGAACAGGCTCTAGGTGCGGAACGATTCCATCCCATTCCTCCATATTCTGGAACCGAACACACCCTTAGTTACCCATTGATTTGGAGAGATTAGTTTTCGAATTTCCGTGTTAAGTACTGAAATGTCATTTGGCGAGGAAAGTAAACCTGAGAAGATTAAGTCATTTTTGCAGCCATGAGCATGTGAGCTCAACCATTCCCTTTTTTGGGCTTTCGGAAACGACTCGCCATTCAGCTGGCTTGATTATTCAACTGAAAGACTAGGGCATCTCCAGCCGGCGCGACACATTTCGGTGTTCGCCAGCATCCGTTTGCGTCGCGCGGCGGAAGCGAGACAGACCGTTTTTATTCGCGCGTTCGTTTGCACCTAGGGGTGGCTCCAGCGGCCCGACGCATTTCCGCATTTGCATCAATTATGAAGTTTCCAAACAACAAAATAAGGAATTCAACAAAGTCATAGTTATTACATTTAAATTTTGAAAAGTCTACATAAAAATAAGATAGTATTCCTCTAGGTATGATCTTCATGGCCAGCCAATGTCCACTGATGCTCAATCAGATCCGTCTGCAGCTGTTTGCAGACGTTCACCGTTATTGACTTCTACATTCATATGTAGATAGTCCGCCCAAGATAAAGCTTCAGGAAGTGGCGCAATCAGCTCACCTTGGAATTTCCAGTGGTTCTCATTGTGGCCATCAGGAGCTCGTTCTCAACGATCATGTTGTGCATGATCACGCAGCATGTCATCACCTCATGCATGATCTTCAGCAAGATAATATGGCTTGTCATATGCATTTCCATTGATCTCATAGCTCACCCGGGGAGATTTGCCTTGCATGAGCCGGTTGAAAATTGGTGATCGGTACACATTGATGTCATTGTTGGAACCGGCCATGCCAAAGAATGAATGCCAAATCCACAAATCTTGAGATATGACAGCTTCAAGAATGACAGTCCGTCCCTCCTCATGCCCGCTGTACTGACCCTGCCTTCCAAATGAACAATTTTTCCACTCCCAGTGCATGCAATCTATGCTGCCAATCATTCCTGGGAACCCTCTAGACTCGTTGATAGACAGGAGCCGCCTTGTATCCTCAACAGTTGGCTCTCTACAGTAATACTCTCCGAACACGGCAATCATGGCTCGGAAAAACCTGTACATGGCCTCAAGGCAGGTGCTCTCACCCATTCGAAGATACTCATCGAATATATCCGCAGCCATTCCATATGAGAGCATGCGAATACCCGCGGAGCATTTTTGGTAGGAGGTGAAGCCTAGCGCACCTGTTGCATCGGGCCTGCATTGGAAGTAGGGGTCATAGTTTCTGACGCCCCGTAGAATGACCAAGAACAGGTCCCTCGACATCCTGTACCGGCGCCGGAACACTTTTTCCGGGAACACCAGATTGTTGAGGTGGAAGTAGTCCTTGTAGAGGCGGGCCTGCCCTGCCACTCTGTTGCGCGGCAGGTTTTTGGAGCGCCCCTTCATAGAGCCCCGGTGCTCCGGCCCCGGGTTTGAGGTGAACTCACGGATCATGGAGGCTGCAGTAGTTGCCAATGTCTCGTCAACTGATCGGACTCCTCGTCGGAAGAGGAGTCAACGACCTCCGCGCGGAACTTCTTGTAATATCCCAGGTTTAGAGGCAATAAAATGAGAGAACACCAAAGTGTGCATTGCATTCATGCATAGAAAATCCGGGGAATTTTCGCGCTTTCAAATAAAACTTACCACAGTAACTGAAGTTTCACTTGACTTGCTGGAATTGAAGTAGATCATCAAGTCAAGCGCTATAAACTTCACTGTGATCTTTGTTAAAACCTTGTTTTGGGTAGAGATGATTTGATCTATGGATTAGATCAAATGGAATTATATTTACAACAACACATTCTTTAAGAATCAAACCCTAACTTATTAAACACTTAAAAGTTAGCAACTACCTTTGTGTGTAAATTAATTCACTTCTAAACATATTACCAAATAAGGTAAACCACAGGGTCTAAAGTGCATAAAAGCCACACATTCTTATTTAAATCATAACTTATTAAGTATATGGAATATCATAAAACTAAATCCATTTGCATTACGATTTATAGTTCAAACTATTTGAATCAAACTGACTATGAGTATTTTGAAACTCATATGATCATCCCTTGGTGAAATCAAACACAACTATCCAAATTTGAGGAATAACCTTCAACTTCCACCTTTTCATCAATATTATAATATAAATCCAATCAAATATAATATAGTGACTCATCAACAATAATAAAACCATCCACAAGATATTTAGTAGCAAATGCCACTTGGCTATCCAAAAATAAATCATATGAGAGGATAATGATCTTGCCACATAGGATGAAAATATCTACATGACTTGCTTTCCAAGCTTTGCCACCTCATTCTCAAAGGATTGCTATGGATGAGGGCATGACAGCCAAGCACCTTACTCATCAAACCAACACAAGAGTCACCACCTATGTGTCATGATACTAGAGCTTGCCCAAGCCTATAAATAGAGCCACACCCTTCATCCATTTCATCACCTTGTAGCATGATACAAGGAAGCACACACATAGAGCCACTCCATGCATTAGCTAGGATCAAGATAAAGAAGCTAGGAGGTGGAGGCATACCACAAGATGCAGGTTTATCAGATTTCCTGAAGAACAAGCTACATAAGATTGCAAGGTAGAATTCCTAGGCAAACCATATATTTAGAGGATCATATCATCATCTCTTGAGTAGGATCTTAGGATATTCCAAGATATTGAGAAGTGAGAGAGATTATAGATGCTAACCATACATGTCTATCCTAGAGAATTTTAGAGTAGTATTAAATCTTAGTTGTTTAAACCAATCTTTAATCTTGTAGATGAGAGCCATATTCCATTAGTGAAACATAACCAAAGCTTATGCCATATCCTAATTCTAGTTGTGTATCATATTGGTGATCACAATTTAAACCCTAAACTACATGTGAATTCCAACCCATGGATTACTTTGGATTATAATTATAACCCTGCCATGCCTCATGCCTATTTAATACTTCAATTAGTGAAGCATCACCAAAACCCTAAACCTTTCACATAGGAATCACTTCACATAAAATATTAAACCCTACCTTTCCATCCTAGTAGACCAAATGAAGTAGTGTTCTATAAATTAAACCATCATTAGCAAATGCATTGCTAATTATAAACATAGGATCCATCTTAATTAGTTCAAGATAAAGTTTACTAAAACCAGATTAGTGATTATAGAACTTTCTTAACCATCTTCTTAAACTCTTAAAAATAAATTCCTCACATAAAATAATGAACCCAATTCCATCCTCATTTTCACTACTAATTTAAACTCTAGCCATAATGGAAATTATATAATCCATATTGTTAAGTACTAGCTCAACCCAATCATGTGTTCATTATGCACAGGTTATAAATTTTCAAACCACTTAAATAGATCTAGTTTTAAATTAAAAAAGGGAATTTAAAATAAGTAACTAACCATTTCTATTTTACTTAAGCCACACAAGATCTCAATTAAATCCTAACCAAACTATTTGTTTAAAATAACAAAACCATGCAGTAGGCATGATTATCAAATTATCTTGATACTCAAGTATTTTAAAACCTGCAAAACAAAGCAGAATTCAAATGTGAATTCAAATACCAAATAGAAACCAGGAAATAAAAACAGAAAATAGAAATTTGAAATAAGAAAGAGAGGGAAAGCTCACCTGGCTTACCTGGCCGTGCAGCCCATCACCACCACGTTGACCAGGCCCAGCACCAGCCCAGCCCACCAAAGCAAGCGACCCAACCCACCTTACCGATTCGCCGAGGAAGAAAAGGAGCATCGTCGTCTTCTCCAACGACGACAGCACACAGGAGCACCCCGGCCACCTCACCGTGTTGGATATGGACGCCCCGGACGTCGTCAGACCTCTCAGAACCGCGCCCAACTCCTCTCGCGTCCGAGCCTATCCAAAAGCATCTCGATTCGTGCTCGTTTACAGTACCATTGTCACCGCCACATCTCGGCCGTCGCCGGCGGTGAACTTCCTAAATTGACCTCCTCTAGCACTATAAATACCACCAAGAGGATCACCGTGCTCCTCTTGTTCAACTCACCACCCCATTCCCTCTCTGTCCCTCTCTATCTCTCGTTTCCATCCGCGCCAGTTCGCCGGAGTCGAGGAAGAACACGGTGGTACAGGCCACCCCAGCCTCAGGCGCGTGGTCGAGGAGAAGCGCCTGGCGCCGTAGATCATCTGGGAGGAAGGAATCGACCTGGATCTTCCTCAAGCCGGCTAATTTCCTCGATTCCCTTTGCAGCAGATCGCCGGGAATGGCGAAGTCCTCGCCGTTTCCGTCAACCAACGTCACCGTCGACCACGCCATCAGATTCAGGGTGAGTTTGCGCGTCTATAGGGCCAGCTCTCGCTTCCTAGCATGCATCCTAGCCTCGTTTTCCATTTTGGCCGAGTCGCGCCGCCGCAGACGAGTTCACCGGCGATGCCCCGGTGACCTTTGGGTGGTGGCGTTGATGCTCGCGAGCTCAGTATCGAGTCCTGGTTCGAACGCGCTAGGTTAGATAGTCTCTGGGGGTTCCTGGTGGCCATTCCGTCGCTCGCCGGAGCGTCACCGGCGTCCTCTCCGGCGAGATCAACGTGGCACTGCCACCTAAGCTCTGTTGACTGGTCGTTGCCCGCGTGGCAATTGACCCAGTCAACAGGTCCACCAGTCAGTGACTATGGGTACAGCTCGAATCGGTATGTTTAGTATTTTTACTTAATTTCAAAATCCAGTAAATAGTTGAAACTTTGTAAAATCATAGAAAATTCATATTAACTCAGAAAACTATGAATAATATATCAAAATGCTCACAAAAATAAACTCTATTCAAATAAAATATAAAACAAAAATGTGTGTCAAAATAAAATTTCACTTATTTTTAACCTTATTAATTATGCCATTTCATTTATTCAAAATACAATTGGAATTCAATAATTAGTGAAATTTCAAATTTAAATTTTAACTATTCAGTAACTAAGTAAAATGGTAAGATTAATTTTATTTATCATATTTACATTAACTTAATTATTAGTGGTAATTCATAAACCCTAATTTGCAAATTACTATTTTCTATTTTCTTTAAATAGTAATAACTCCAGAAAGTATTATAAGTCAATAATATTTTGGTAAATCAAAACTTATTTACTTAAACATCTTTAGTTAACAAGTTAATTATTTTAAACCCTAATAAAAAATTATTAAATCCTGATTCTTAATTAAACCAAAATAGGAGTACTCTAATTATTAAATCTTGTGAAGATTAATAAACTATCAAACCATCACTAATTTTGATTCAAAGTAATTAGTAACCACAACTCTATTACCAATTATCATTTTAGGAGTTATACCATAGCTTAGAAACCCTAGTTTCAATTTCAGAAAGACCTTGATCCCATTATTTCATGTGATCATCCTAAATTAGTGCAACCCTGAAACCCTAGGGGTTTAGCCCATACAATTATATCCACCTCACCTTTAGGTGTAGAAACTTAATAAACAACCAATGAATGCATGCTTATGATCCACTCGCATAAACCAAGTCACATGAGATTATCATTTCATGTTCCTATTCTTAATTAAAACCTATATGATCCACTAATGTCACCTAGGTAGAAACCCTAGCTTGTTAATTGGATTAGTACCATTAATTACCACTCCATTATACCACACCATTAGGATAAACCTTAACCATCAAAACCTAGTAGAACTATAATGATGAACCCTAGTATCAACCTTGTGTAGTAATTCACAACCCATGCTCCTATTCCACTAAACCCTACTTAGGAAATGATAAGTCACTTAGCTTAGAAACCATTAGAGGTTATTTAATAAAGCAAATGTGAAGCCATAGTAAAACTAATAGCAAACCTATAGAACTATCTTAATAACCATCCTTTAATATGGTGTATATGGGAAACCATGGTAATAACCCTATCAATACTTGCTACATATAAACCCATTCTACTTAAAGAACCCAACTAGTTCCTATTAGTGAACTAAATGAATCCAATAGTAAACCCTAGAAAGCCATAGCTCCTATGTATAGTAGTTCATCTTCTTATTTAATCTGTTCTTCAAAAGTTATTCTTTTGAAGTACAAATGTTAATCAAACCATAGAAGCCATAGTTCTTATTTGAAATACTTGCTAGTTCTTAATTAACATGTTCTTCAAAAGTTATTCTTTTGAAGTATAATATAAATAATTATCAACCATGTCTTATAGAACTTAAAATTGACCACTGTTCTTTACATATTGTTCCACCACTATTCTTTATGTGTGTACTTGTTATGATGTCTTATATCACTTGATTATGATGCTAATATAACCAAACCCTAATAAGAACCTTGTTTGAGAACCATTCTAAAAGTGCAACACACCCTAAAGAAATCTTTACAACTCATCAATCTTAAATCATTGGGATTAGGTTACGCTCGGGACAATTGCATCTCATACTATGCATTATAGCATTATTGCCAGTTCTTTAAACATTGTCCTTACCGGACGATGATGGTATTTCAGCATTTGGACTTCTCACGTATCAAAGCTTTTGCCTGCATAATCTTGCAGTCAAGAAAGGCAAGTTCATCGCTTGCTCATGTCATTTGATTATTTTTATCAAACTATATGCAAAGTACTATACTTATCACTCATGCATTGAAAAGCAAAGTATTATTTTACAATTATGAATATGACTATGTGGTGGGCAATGAAACCATGGTATGTGTTGATATGGTGGAGGTTCCATTGCAATGGGTTATATCACCCTAGGATTAATTACCAATGCCGTCTAGTGATTCTAGCGCCGTACATATCGCGTTATCCATAAGATCTATAATGGCTCTGGGGAAGTCAGCTGTATCTTTTCCCTTCTGCACGCCAACGGATTGGTAGAGCCGGCGGGGTGTTGGAGGCACTACCGTAGGTTGGGATGGCCTTTTAAATCCCCATCCATTAGTGATGATGGCTCTACGATCTATGAAGGATTGTCCAAAGTACACCATGAGTAAAGCCGTATTATCGGGGGAAGTCTACTGGAGGTGTACGGGTGGACAAAAGGGTGGGTTTGCAGTCGCGGAGAAGGCAGTGATTGGCTTGGATCTTATACTGGGCCTCACACCAAAGGAAGTGTGGACGGGGACATACTCTCGGCCGGCAACATGGTTAAGATCTCTTGTGGGGTAAAGTAACGCACCTCTGCAGAGGGTATCAAGAATTGTGACTGTCACTCCCTGTTCCGGGAAGGGAACTGCGAACGCGGCAGGAAAGGAACTCCACGAAGTTCTAGTCAACCTGTGAAGACTGACGGGCATAGTTTTCAGAATAAAATAAACCTTTTGAAGAAATGTTTATGAAAACTTGCATTGGCCTATGACTTTCTGGTCTATGGCTGTAGCTAGTGCATGATACACCTATTTCCTAATATGAACTTGCTGAGTACGCTCGTACTCATTCTATCCCATTTGAACCCCCTTCTTAGATCAAGGCACCGAAGGAGAAACTACCGTGGAACTCGAAGACAAAGGAGTCAACTGCAACAATATGAAGAATCCAATCAAAGAAGTCAATGGATTCAACTTCTGCATCAGCTATAATGGAAACCTAGACTAGTAATAGAAGGGAACGTTTCCCTAATCCTAGCACCTAAGTAGCCAGATTTCTATAGCAAGCCAATTAGCTCTTAAACTTGAGTTAGCTATAAGATAGACTACGAGTCGTTCTTCTGGAGCTTTATTTGAAGTTTTACCTCACTGTAAAGTAGGAGGCTGTGTGGATCTTATGTAAACAGTTTTCCCTCAGTAAGAAACCAAGGTTATCGAACCAGTAGGAGATGAAGATCACGTGAAGGTTGTTGGTGAAGGAGTGTAGTGCGGCGCAACACCAGGGATTCCGGCGCCAACGTGGAACCTGCACAACACAATCAAACTACTTTGCCCCAACTTAATAGTGAGGTGTCAATCTCACCGGCTTGCTGAAAACAAAGGATTAAACGTATGGTGTGGAAAATTATGTTTGCTTGCAGAAAACAAAAGAGAACAATGATTGCAGTAGGTTGTATTTCAGATGTAAAAGAATGGACCGGGGTCCACAGTTCACTAGTGGTGTCTCTCCAATAAGATAAATAACATGTTGGGTAAACAAATTACAGTTGGGCAATTGACAAATAGAGAGGGCATAATAATGCACATACATATCATGATGACTACTATGAGATTTACTTAGGGCATTACGACAAAGAACATAGACCGCCATCCAGCATGCATCTATGCCTAAAAAGTCCACCTTCGGGTTAGCATCCGCACCCCTTCGAGTATTAAGTTGCAAACAACGGACAATTGCATTAAGTACTGTGCGTAATGTAAACAATACAAATATCCTTAGACAAAGCATTGATGTTTTATCCCTAGTGGCAACAACACATCCACAACCTTAGAACTTTCTGTCACTGTCCCAGATTCAATGGAGGCATGAACCCACTATCTAGCATAAATACCCCCTCTTGGAGTTACAAGTATCAACTTGGCTAGAGCCTCTACTAGCAACAGAGAGCATGCAAGATCATAAATAACATATATGATAGATCAATAATCAACTTGCCATAGTATTCCATATTCATCGGATCCCAACAAACACAACATGTAGCATTACAAATAGATGATCTTGATCATAATAGGCAGCTCACAAGATCTAAACATGATGGCATAATAGGAGAAGACAACCATCTAGCTACTGCTATGGACCCATAGTCCAAGGATGAAGTACTCACGCATCAGTCCGGAGGCGGGCATGGTGATGTAGAGCCCTCCGGTGATGATTTCCCTCTCCGGCAGGGTGCCAGAGGAGATCTTCAGAACCCCCCGAGATGGGGTTGACGGCGGCGGCGTCTCTGGAACTTTTCTCGTATTTTGGCTCTCGGTACTAGGGTTTTCCGAGATGAAGGAATAAATAGGCGAAGGGGCAGCATCGGGGGAGCCAGGGGGCTCCCTCCCCACATGTCGGCGCGGGGGGCCCTCTTCCGCGCCGCCCTATGGGGTGGCCCCCCTGCTGGCCTTCCTCGACTCTTCTTCGGACTTCTCGAACACTCCGTGGAAAATAGGGCCGTGGGCTTTTGTTTCATCCAATTCCGAGAATTTTTGTAAACTAACTTTTCTGAAATCAAAAACAGCATAAAACAGGAGCTGGCACAGTGGCATCTTGTTAATAGGTTAGTCCCACAAAATGCATAAAAACATTATGAAGTGTGAATAAAACATGTAGGTATTGTCATAAAACTAGCATGGAACATAAGAAATTATAGATACGTTGGAGACGTATCAAGCAACCCCAAGCTTAGTTCCTGCTCGCCCTCGAGTAGGTAAATGATAAAAAGAATAATTTCTGAGGTGACATGCTACCAACATAATCTTGATCAATAGTATTGTAAAGCATATGCGATGAATGAAGTGACTCAAAGCAATGGTCTATAGTTTGCTAACAACAAGATAATGACTAAACAACTGAATCATATAGCAAAAACTTTTCATGAATAGTACTTTCAAGACAAGCATCAAAAAGTCTTGCATAAGAGTTAACTCATAAAGCAATAGTTTCTTAATAAAAGGTTTTGAAGCAACACAAAGGAAGATTTAAGTTTCAGCAATTGCTTTCAACTTTCAACATGTATATCTCAGGGATAATTGTCAACACAAAGTAATATGATGAGTGCAATAAGAAAGCATGTAAGAATCAATGCACACATTTGACACAAGTGTTTGCTTCTAAGATAGAAAGAAGTAGGTAAATTGACTCAACATAAAGTAAAAGAAAGGCCCTTCGCAGAGGGAAGCAGGGATTAAATCATGTGCTAGAGCTTTTCAAGTTTTGAAATCATATAGAGAGCATAAAAGTAAAGTTTTGAGAGGTGTTTGTTGGTGTCAACGAATGGTAGTGGGCACTCTAACCCCCTTGTCAAACAGACTTTCAAAGAGCGGCTCCCATGAAGGACGTTATCTCTACCAGCAAGGTAGATCATCCCTTTTCTCTTTTGTTTACACATGTATTTTAGTTTTATTTATAGATGACACTCCTCCCAACCTTTTGCTTTCACAAGCCATGGCTAACCGAATCCTCGGTTGCCTTCCAACATTTCACATACCATGGAGGAGTGTCGATTGCAAAATTAAGTTGCTTACTGATAAATCAGGGCAAAACATGTGAAGAGAATTATTAATGAAAGTTAATTAATTGGGGCTGGGAACCCCGTTGCCAGCTCTTTTTGCAAAATTATTGGATAAGCGGATGTGCCAATAGTCCATTGGTGAAAGTCTGCCCAACAAGATTGAAACATAAAACACCACATACTTCCTCATGAGCTATAAAACATTGACACAAATAAGGAGTAATAAAGTTTAGAATTGTTTAAAGGTAGCACATGAAGTATTTACTTGGAATGGCAGAAAAATACCACATAGTAGGGGAAGACTTATATAGAATCACTTCATTAGGTGAGATAATAGAACCAGCTAACAAAATTCATTTGTACAAATTGCAAAAAAATCTGAAACTTTTATACAACATACCTACGGGTTGTACCTACAACTCTAAAAAATATTCAGCCCAAAATTCCATCTACAGATAGAGAAATAAAAATGATAAACTCTACTGTGAATAGTGCCAGCTTTAGGTGAACAGGATTTCACACTATTCACACCGAAGATTTGTCTTTTTTTGTTCTCTAAGTGTAGGTCGAATTTGAAGATGCGATTTTTAGGGGTTGCAAATATATGACATATGTTTGTTGTCAAATTTTTCTAGAATATTTAAACATGGTTTGTTCGTTTAAAAAATTTGATCTCACAGATCCTATGCAAACACAGATCCTACCCAAGTTGCCCCCCCACATAGTAGGTAGTTATGGTGGACACAAATGGCATAGGTTTTGGCTCAAGGTTTTGGATGCACGAGAAGCATTCCCTCTCAGTACAAGGTTTTGGCTAGCAAAGTTGTTTGAAGCAAACACAAGTATGAACCGGTACAGCAAAACTTACATAAGAACATATTGCAAGCATTATAAGACTCTACATTGTCTTCCTTGTTGCTCAAACACTTTTACCAGAAAATATCTAGACCTTAGAGAGACCAATCATGCAAACCAAATTTCAACAAGTTCTACAGTAGTTCTCCACTAATAGGTTTAAACTACATAATGCAAGAGCTTAAACATGATCTACTTGAGAGCTCAAAACAATTGCCAAGTATCAAATTATTCAAGACAATATACCAATTACCACATGAAGCATTTTCTGTTTCCAACCAAATAGCAATAAACACGGCGGCTTTCAGCTTTTGCCATGAACATTAAAAGTAAAACGAAGAACACCAGTGTTCAAATGAAAAAGCGGAGCGTGTCTCTCTCCCACACAAGCATGTTAGGATCCGATTTATTCAGAGAATGAAAATAACAAAACGAAAATAAAAGCACACAGACGCTCCAAATAAAGCACATAAGATGTGACAGAATTAAAATATAGTTTCACTAGAGGTGACCTGATAAGTTATTGATGAAGAAGGGGGTGCCTTGGGCATCCCCAAGCTTAGACGCTTGAGTCTTCTCGAAATATGCAGGGATGAACCACGGGGGCATCCCCAAGCTTAGAATTTTCACTCTTCTTGATCATATTATATCATCCTCCTCTCTTGATCCTTCAAAACTTTCTTCATACCAAACTCAAAGCAATCTCATTAGAGGGTTAGTGCATAATCAAAAATTCACATGTTCAGCAAGGACACAATCATTCCCAACACTTCTGGACATTACCCAAGGTTACTGAAATTTAATGGAGCAAAGAAACCCACTCAAACACAGTAAAAGAGGCAATGCGAAATAAAAGGCAGAATCTGTCAAAACAGAACAGTCCGTAAAGACGAATTTTTTCGAGGCACTTAACATGCTCAGATGGAAAAGCTCCAGTTGAATGAAAGTTGCGTACATATCTGAGGATTACTCATGAATTTTTTCAAGATTTTTAGATTTTTCTACAGAGAGAACAGCTCAAATTCGTGACAGCTAAAAATCTGTTTCTGCGCAGAAATCCAAATCTAGTATCAACTTTCTATCAAAGAGTTTACTTGGCACAACAATGCAATAAAATAAAGATACAAATTTATTGCTACAGTAGTAACAAGCACCTTGACTCAAATATAAAACAAAAATTGCAGAAATAAAATAATGGGTTGTCTCCCATAAGCTCTTTTCTTTAACGCCTTTCAGCTAGGCGCAGAAAGTGAAAATCAAGTAACATCAAAAGAAGAAGCATCAACATCATAATTTGTTCTAATAATAGAATCAAAAGGCATCTTCATTCTCTTTCTAGGGAAGTGTTCCATACCTTTCTTAAGAGGGAATTGATATTTAATATTTCCTTCTTTCATATCAATAATAGCACCAACGGTTCGTAGAAAGGATCTTCCCAAAACAATAGGACAAGATGCATTGCATTCAACAAAATCAACTGGGACAAGGTTATTGTTAACCGTAATGTGAACATTGTCAATTCTCCCCAAAGATTTATTTATAGAATTATCAGCAAGATTAACATCCAAATAACAATATTCCAAAGGAGGCAAGTCAAGCATATCATAAAGTTTCTTAGGCATAACAGAGATACTTGCACCAAGATCACATAAAGCATTACAATCAAAATCATTGACCTTCATTTTAATGATGGGCTCCCAACCATCTTCCAACTTCCTAGGGATAGAAGCTTCAAGTTTTAATTCCTCTTCCCTAGCTTTAATGAGAGCATTTGTAATATGTTTTGTAAAGGCCAAGTTTATAGCACCAGCATTAGGACTTCTAGCAAGTTTTTGCAAGAACTTAATAACTTCAGAAATATGAAAATTATCAAAATCAAAACCATTATGATCTAAAGCAATGAGATCATTGTCCCCAACACTTTGAAAAATTTCAGCACTTTTATCACAAACAGTTTCAGCAGTTTCAGACAATTTTGCACGCTTTGTAGTAGAAGTAGAAACATTGCCAACACCAATTATTTTACCATTGATAGTAGGAGGTTTAGCAACATGTGAAGCATCAACATTACTAGTGGTGGTAATAGTCCAAACTCTAGCTATATTATTCTCTTTAGCAAGTTTTTCTTCTCTTTCCCACCTAGCATTCAATTCAGCCATCATTCTAATATTGTCATTAATTCGAACTTGGATAGAATTTGCTGTAGCAAATGACTTAATATCTTTAGTTTCATTAGGCATAACTTTCAGTTTTAAAAGATCAACATCAACAGCAAGACTATCAACCTTAGAAGCAAGAACATCAATTTTACCAAGCTTTTCCTCAACAGGTTTGTTAAAAGCAGTTTGTGTACTAATAAATTTTTTAAGCAGGACTTCAAGATCAGAGGGTACACTCCTACTATTGTTGTAAGAATTACCATAACCATTACCATTATTAGAAGGATATGGCCTATAGTTGTTGTTACCAAAATTATTCCTATAAGCATTGTTGTTGAAATTATTATTTTTAATGAAGTTCACATCAACATGTTCTTCGTGAGCAACCAATGAAGCTAAAGGAACATTATTAGGATCAACATGAGATCTACCATTAACAAGCATAGACATAATAACATCAATCTTATCACTCAAGGAAGAGGTTTCTTCAACAGAGTTTACCTTCTTACCTTGAGGAGTCCTTTCAGTGTGCCATTCAGAGTAGTTGATCATCATATCATCAAGAAGCTTTGTTGCAGCACACAAAGTGATGGACATAAAAGTACCTCCAGCAGCTGAATCCAATAGGTTCCTTGAAAAAAAAATCCTGCTTAAAAGGTTTGGATGATCATCCAAGTAGTTAGTCCATGGGTGGGGCAATTATTTACCAAAGATTTCATTCTCTCCCATGCTTGGGCAACATGTTCATTATCCAATTGCTTAAAATTCATAATGCTACTTCTCAAAGATACAATTTTAGCAGGAGGATAATATTTTTCAATGAAAGCATCTTTACATTTAGTCCATGAACTAATACTATTTTTAGGCAAAGATAGCAACCAATTTTTAGCTCTTCCTCTCAAGGAGAAAGGAAACATATTCAGTTTTATAATATCCCCATCTACATCCATATACTTTTGCATTTCACAAAGTTCAACAAATTTATTAAGATGGGCAGCAACATCATCAGTACTAACACCAGAAAATTGCTCTCTGAAAGATCGAGATGTCGCCTAGAGGGGGGGGGGTGAATAGGCAATTACAAACTCTTGCGGATTTGTCTTGTAAGAATGCGGAATTAAACTATCGTTTAGTTTACAAGCACAAACCCTAAATATGCTAAGCTCAACTAAGTGTAACAATAGCAACTAGAGCTAAGCAAGATATGCACAAGATATATGTAGCACAAGTGATAGCAAGATATATGTACTTCAAGCACGATGGCTATCACAAGGAAAGAGAGCTCGGGTATAGAAATAACCGAGGCACGCGGAGACGAGGATGTATTCCCGTGTTCCCTTCCTTTGCAAGAAGGTACGTCACGTTTGGAGGAGTGGTAGAGAGCTCAACACTATGCAATGATGCAAAGCAAGAACACTAGAGGTGTTCAAGTCCTTCACACTCAAATCCCACCAAAGCAACGAATGCTAGGATGAGATTGGAGAGGAAGAACAAAGGGGAAAGTCAACCAAAGACTCCAAGATCTAGATCCCAAGAGATTCCCTCACTTAGAGAAGAAATGGTTTGGTGGAAGTGTAGATCTAGATCCCCTCTCTCAAATCCTCAAGAATGAACAAGAATGGTTGGAGGAATCAAAGGGGAGAGCAAGTTCTTCAAAATGGAACAATGGAGGAGAGAGAATAGGAAGAACTAGTTGTCTCAAGGTTGGGGAAAGGTATTTGTAGTGGGGGAGAAAGAAATAACCGTTGGGGAGAAAACAGAGTAAAAAACGCATAAAAAAGGGCAGAAAAACAGCCCAGTCAGCCACCAGGCCGGCCGACCGGAGCAGCAGCCGGACAGGCCAGCGTGCAGCCCGGCCGGACCGGCCCACTGGCCGGGCGGGGCGGTGGCAGCCGCTGGCGGCAGAACGCCCAGGCCGCACGGGGCGGCAGGCCGCGTGGGCCTTCGGCGGAGAGGCGGCCCGGTGGAGCGCCCGGTCGGGCCGGAGAGGGAGCCGGGCTAGGGAGATGGGGGCGGCGCCTGGCCCGGTTGGCGCCCGGTGCGGACCGGGTGGGCCGGCGTGCGGCCCGGCTGACCGGTCGCCCAGCCGGCTGCCCTTTTTTCCTTTTTCTTCTTTTTCTTCTTTTCTCCTTTTTTCCTTTTCCTTTAATAACTAGTGCTCCCGAACTCCGATTCGAATGAAACCAATTTTGTTTGGAAGATAACAACAAATGCTATCCTATAGAAAGTGCAAACTCAACAATCTGTAGAAGGGAATTTTATCATGAATATAAAAGGTAGAACCTTGTATCATGAATAACCGGTAAAATCTCCCAACCTCGAAAACGCAATAGAAGATGCATGCGAACTCCGTTTTCGATGAACTTGGGCTTGTTGTAAAGCTAGCAACAAGCTCAAGAACCTCACACAGAGAAACACCAAGAAGAAATAAGGATATGCAAAGTATGCAAAGGATTGAGCAACCTAAGACGATGTGATCAAGTTACTCAACCGAAAGCCCCTCTTAATAGTGCGGCTATCTATCCTATAATCCGGTCTCCCATCAACCACCTTGAGACCGGTAAAAGGAAAACCTATCAAGGTCATACCTTTGCCTTGCGCATCCCGCTTGATCTTGATGATAACTCTTCAAGCTCTACACAAGCCGGAATGCCTCACTTGACCAATGTTGCTTCGTGAAGACTCACAAATGCTCCCCCATACACTAAGATGGGAAAGCTCCATTGATGCACATCTTCACAAGTCCATTATCACCAAATGGACGGCAAGCTTCAAGCATGTGATTCACTTGAGATGCTCATCTTGAACTTGCCCAACTCAACCTTGTATCTTCACATACTCACTTAAGATAGAGCATGGCTAATATTGAGTTCCACATAAGAACTCCATCTTCATTTCTTCTTCTTGATCATATCACATATATATATCTTCATACCGATGATCTTGATGCCAATACACAAGGAATACCTTTATCTTCATGGCATCCATACTTGAATCCAACACATGGAGTACAAGTAGTACCTATGGAATATTCCTTCATATAAACTCAATGAAAACATTAGTCCATAGGGGTTGTCATTAATTACCAAAACCACACATAGGGGCAATGTACCCTTACAATCTCCCCCATTTTGGTAATTGATGACAACCACAATAAGAGGGTTTATATAATGAATATTAGAAACAAGTACTCAACTTATCCGAGAATAAGTTGTATACAAGAGGTTGTATTTGATATGGTCAAGTAACACAAAGCTACTAGCCCATATCAAAACCGGCTCTACTCACACAACTACAACAAATACGAGAGATGTGAGTGGAACCAATATATATAGAGAAAACTCCCCCACAATGTATGCACGTGTGATGAACATGAATTCATTGCATATATTGTCAAGATTAACCTTTGGGATAGTTTCCACTATATATATACAACCATGCATTCCATATAAATATGGAATGCATGAGAGGACAAAACACTTAAGCACAAACCAAACTTAAGTATAAAACCATTCCCTTAAACGCTCTAAACTTCTCCCCCATTGGCATCGATTGTCAAAATGGGTGAAAAATTTAGAAGGCCAATATAATGTGAGTTCCTCCCCAAAGTGTGCAATTTTCATAATTTGAGTGGAATCAAGTGCACATATCCAATGAAGAATACTTGAAGGAAGTCAAACTATATTGAGGATCAAAGATTGCATAAAGATATCATGGTGAAGTGAGCTTCAACAAATAAAGCAAGCAATCAAGGATCCAATTGGACAAAAAAAGATATCATGATAAGAGAGATATAGTGCTCTAAATAAAATAAGAAAGCTCCCCAAGGTTCGTGCACAATTTATAATGTTTGCATTTGAATACAATATGCACAAACATGGAATCCTCACTCCCTATATATCATTTAGAACACAACTAAGATAAAGAGAATATGCTTATCAAGAACAACTGTAGTCCAACAATTACGAGATATGAGTGCAAGAAGGAAAACAAATAAACCAAGCACTCATAAATCTCCTTTACCAACACCACTAAGAAACAAATGATAAAAGATGGTCGGCAAAGAACAAAGATATCAAGGTGATGGATTAACGCTCTTATGTATATAAGTTTCTAAAGTGGACAAATGATCCATAAAGAAACATGCACACACAAGAGGTTAACAAAATAGATAAGATATGATATCCAAGATGAAGTAATAACATATACCAAAGGATGTTTGCTTAAAAGCATATATAGCCTATGGCTCCACTTTTCACTTATGGTATATGAATGAACTTTAACCAAATAAAATCTCAAAAACATCACAACTAACAATAAGGGAAGTAAAGCTAGTTGGAATGTTTTGAGAAAGGCAACAAGTATCACAAGTACGGATTTATTTCACAAATTCATCAATATTGCACACAAGAGCTCTTTGAGGAATTGATATGCAATAAATTGCTAGAGGGCATATTTGTGATAGGTGAATCATAAAATATGATATATATATATATATATAACCTATCATATGCATCTTCTCAAATTACTCAAATGTTCAATAAGAAGTTTTATTTTAAAAGGGTTTTTCAAGAACCGCAATATTTTCGAAATAAATAATTTCATGCCAAGATACAACCTACAAGAGGTTGGATGCTATATGAGAATGCATGAATAAGATACTTGTTACCGAGATAGCAATGGCTTGATGTAGTAGGTAAGAGTTCATCGATCATCCTAGCTTGACTCCAATTCTCATATGGTGACAACACCTTCCTTATAGATGAGACAAGCCTCCATTGCATCTCCAATGTACCTAAAACATCATTCAAGTACATCTTGGTCCCCAAACTTATTGGTTCCAACATGGTTAGACTAACCACAATATATAGGACACACTCCATATAAACATGTGCATATTTAGATGAAATTTGAATTTCATGCACATCTTAGCCATTTAGGATTTGATGGAGTATATCCTACATAATGGATCAAAAGAAAGCAAGCATGATACAAGTATAAACAAATTACATATAAGCATGCACCAAAACTTTTAAAGATCCAAGAAAGATATACTTTGGACAAAACACCAAAAGAATTAAATAAGGCATAGAGGTGTCACAAAACAAATTTGTTGTCCAAATTAAATCTAAGAAGCAAATCACAAACGATTTGTTCAACAAAGTTCAACAAGTGAACTAAGAAGAGACCATTGAGCATAAAGGATGAAATAAAGCAAACATGCTCAAAGATTTATCTCATTCAACAAATAAAGCATAGAAGAAGGAATGAGATAGCAAAACTCCCAAAGGAGCAAGGTTCGAACAAATAAACCAAACCCACTACAATTTTCACAATGGCACAATGTACCGTAAGGAAAAGGGATGTATTCCAAAACAAACACTTGATATGAATCAAGGGGATTTATCAACAGATTTTTCAAAGGGACAAGGAAGACATATGGGAGCTACAAAGATTTCTTGGAAATAAAATAAGGAAGTAAGAAACAATCCAAGGTGAAGATGATCCAAAAATTCAACCACATACAAGGCTATCAATTGTCAAAGACAATGAGTATATTGGAAATGATTTCCGGTGGAGTATTGACAATGATAGTAAGGATCAACTTCACAATAAAAGGCATAGGATAAGTATATAGAATTAAGCACTATGCACGGATGAAGATTCTTGATAACTTCAACTAGTCAAACAATCACGCACGACAATGATTAGAATAACTTGAAGCAAATGGTGTCCCAAATAAGATATAGAGATATGTATTTGAGGAAAAACCGCACCAAGAATTTCTTATTCAAACAAGAACCCATAAGATGAGTAATAAAGGATTTTTATTAGGAATGGAGCTTGTTTGAGCAAACATGCCACCTAGGAACAAGATAGTTAAGAGTATCAACTCTAAGTGGCATAACCTCATATGTTCACATTTTCTAGTCTTGTGATATGTACAAAACATATTACTCCCCCATAATGTGATAAAACATTTCTTCTAAAACAAGAGGCAACTAAAATTCAACTAGAGATGATTAATGGATATTTTAGAATTTGAATTTCTCATGAGTATGACACACCACATAGTGACTAGATAATCTTGCAATATCAATACTAAGTGGTGGTATCCATGTACACATATTTTAAAGAAAGAGAGATGCACAAAGCATATCACTCCCCCAAAATGGGATGTTCCATTAATAACTTCAAAGAGAGCCAAATAAGATATCATCAAGATGCATTAGGCTCCAAAACAATACACAAGTATATGATGAGTCAAACAAACATACTTGAATACACAAGATAGGTAAGTAAGACACAACACATACACACAAATATTTGGTACAAAACCAAACATGCAAAGGGGCAAGTAACTTACAATAAATATGATGAGTTGAAGTATAAGTTACCGCAAAGAGGAACATTGGATATAAGATATAGATGATAATCCATATGACTTGACTTGGTCAAAATATAATATATGAAGATCCCTTAATTCTTCATGAAGTAGCCAAGTCTCCAATGACCTCCACATACACCTATTGATCAAATTTGAGCTTGTTGGTTCCCAACCAAGTTGGGTCCTAAGAGGTTAGTCACAATAGGCTTGGCAACCCAAATGGTTCTTTTCTTGAAACCACTTTGAGTTCCAACAAACTTGGCAAACACATTGCCATCCTTATCCTTCCCTAGAGAATAATCATCATCAACAATTATAGGGTTAGATAAGTTACCACCTAAGCAAGAAGAAGCAAAGTGCCCCTTCTCACGACATAAGTAGCAAGTGTTCCCCTTTCTCTTCTTTATTGATTTCTTCTCTTGGGGAACAATATCTTGATTCTTCTTGGGAGGTGGCCTATCTTCAACTTGAGGTCGAGCATGAGCTTGACCTTGACCTTGTGGCCGTTTCCCTTGTTGTTTCTCACTCAAGTGCTTCTTCTTCTTCAATGGGCATGATCTAACATTATGCCCTTCAACCTTGCATTTGAAGCAAACCAACTTGGCCGGATCCTTGACTTTGTCTTGGCCCTTCTTCTTGTTGCTCTTGCTCTTGGACTTGTTCTTGTTATTGGAGTTGAATCCAAGTCCACTCTTGTCATTGGGGGATTGTTGCACACTTAGCATCTTGTCAAGTGTGGATTTCCCTTCATGACTCTTTTCCAAGTATTCCTTCAAAGACAAGACTTGGGCCTCGAGCCCTTTGATTTCCTCTACATGGTTAGTAGAAATACAAGTACTAGAGGAAGTAGAAGCTTCATTGTTAGAGCAACAAGGCAAAGTGAGTAATCCAACACAAGGTGTATCACTAGTTTGACTAGATGGATTACAAGGACTAGCACATGGCAATATAGCATTTGTAGTAGAGATTGTGCTAACATCCATATGAGGCTCACAAGATGTTACCTTAGTGATACTTGCCTCATGAGCTAATTTTAGCCCATCATAGGAAATTAGAAGATCATCATGAGAGCTTGAGAGCTTTTTATGACTTTCTTCCAATTCTCTATAATTGCTAGTTAGCAACTCAAGTTGAGCCCTTAGCTCAACATTCTCCTCTAAGATAGATGCTTCACAAGAAGTAGAGTTAGTAGCACAAGCATCATCAATAGATTTTTCATTTTCAAGCTCATAGGATTCAATTTTTTGTGTAAGCATAAAATTAGTATGCTTCTCATCTTTTAGCTCATGCTTGAGGAGAGTGAATCTCATTTCCTCATTTTCAACATGGGACTCCAACTCCACTATGATTTCCCTATATTTATTCAAGGTATCCATAGAGTGTTCGAGATTAGCACGAGCTTCTTTATTACCATGAAGAGAAGCATATACCATTGCCATATTATGCACCAAGATATTATATTCTTCATCATTATCATCATCATCATTCTCATCATTAGAGGATGTGTTAGGAGTCAAAGTAGGAGATACCTTTGATCCTTTTGCCATAAGACACATGTGCAAACCGGAGAATGAAGATGAAGATATTCTTGAATCCTCATTTGAAATTGTGTCTTGATCCATAGAGTGTTCGGTTTCCTCTACATTGTTAGTCAACAACCAACTAGAGGAAATAGAAGCATTTTGATTATGGGAACAAGACAAGGTAAGCATATCAACATGAGTTCTATGTAAGCAATTTACACATGATATGCAAGGACTATCAACACAAGCATGTAGATTATTTTCAATGCTAGATGAGTTTAAGTCCAAAGAGGAAGCATTGCAATGGGATAGAGATGAAGAATCATCACTATTGAGCACAATATCAACATTGCAATTTTCCTCACCACTCACCATATCATTACCTCGTGTCTTGCTACACGTTGGTGAAGTGGAAGAAGATGAGAACTCATCACGACCGGAGGTGGAAGCAACTTGGAGCTCTTCATGATGTGAAGGGGAAGAGAGCTCCTCGGAGTCACCACCGACCAATTGAGAAGTGGATCCACCAAACATTTCCTTAAGCTTGATCCACATCTCATGAGACGATTTTCGCTTTATATATATCAAGAACCTACGAAAATCGGGTCTCAAGGAGAATAAAAGCTCATTAGATACTTGAGCTTCAAGATGTAAGTTTTTCTCATCCTCTAAAGATAGATTTTGAGAATCCATCGGAGGAGAAAAACCAACATCTAGAAATTGCTCTATATGTGGACACAAGGTCCGAAGATTACAAAGCAAGCAATTTCGCCACAAAAGATAATTTGTGCCATTAAAGACAATTGTGTCATTGTGCACTATACTAGCCGACATCTTTACTCTCAAGGCGGTGAAGCCTTAAACAAGGAGAGACCTTGCTCTGATACCAATTGAAAGATCGAGATGTCGCCTAGAGGGGAGGGGGGTGAATAGGCAATTACAAACTCTTGTGGATTTGTCTTGTAAGAATGCGGAATTAAACTATCGTTTAGTTTACAAGCACAAACCCTAAATATGCTAAGCTCAACTAAGTGTAACAATAGCAACTAGAGCTAAGCAAGATAGGAACAAGATATATGTAGCACAAGTGATAGCAAGATATATGTACTTCAAGCACGATGGCTATCACAAGGAAAGAGAGCTCGGGTATAGAAATAACCGAGGCACGCGGAGACGAGGATGTATTCCCGTGTTCCCTTCCTTTGCAAGAAGGTACATCACGTTTGGAGGAGTGGAGGTCCCACGAAGGATTCCCCGCGCCACGAAGGCTCACCCTATTCTCCGAACCACACCCACGAAGGATAATGGCCATTTCCTTATGGTTAGCTTTTCCTCCGCTCCGGAGATGGCAAGCTCCACAACCACTTCACAAGCTCCACGAATAAGAACCCCGGGCCTCTTCACAATCTTCTTGAAGAGATCACCGGAGCACCAATCACCAAGCCAACTAGGAGGTCACCGTCCAAGAGTAACAAGCTCACGGTCTCTCACTCGAACTAATCGTGGTAGAGAGCTCAACACTATGCAATGATGCAAAGCAAGAACACTAGAGGTGTTCAAGTTCTTCACACTCAAATCCCACCAAAGCAACGAATGCTAGGATGAGATTGGAGAGGAAGAACAAAGGGGAAAGTCAACCAAAGACTCCAAGATCTAGATCCCAAGAGATTCCCTCACTTAGAGAAGAAATGGTTTGGTGGAAGTGTAGATCTAGATCTCCTCTCTCAAATCCTCAAGAATGAGCAAGAATGGTTGGAGGAATCAAAGGGGAGAGCAAGTTCTTCAAAATGGAACAATGGAGGAGAGAGAATAGGAAGAACTAGTTGTCTCAAGGTTGGGGAAATGTATTTATAGTGGGGGAGGAAGAAATAACCGTTGGGGAGAAAACAGAGTAAAAAACGCATAAAAAACGGGCAGAAAAACAGCCCAGCCGGCCACCAGGCCGGCCGACCGGAGCAGCAGCCGGACAGGCCAGCGTGCAGCCCGGCCGGACCGGCCCACTGGCCGGGCGGGGCGGTGGCAGCCGCTGGGCGGCAGAACGCCCAGGCCGCGCGGGGCGGCAGGCGCGTGGGCCTTCGGCGGAGAGGCGGCCGGTGGAGCGCCCGGTCGGGCCGGAGAGGGAGCCGGGCTAGGGAGATGGGGGCCGGCGCTCTGGCCCGGTTGGCGCCCGGTGCGGATCGGGTGGGCCGGCGTGCGGCCCGGCTGACCGGTCGCCCAGCCGGCTGCCCTTTTTTTCTTTTTCTTCTTTTTCTTCTTTTCTCCCTTTTCCTTTTCCTTTAATAACTAGTGCTCCCGAACTCCGATTCGAATGAAACCAATTTTGTTTGGAAGATAACAACAAATGCTATCCTATAGAAAGTGCAAACTCAACAATCTGTAGAAGGGAATTTTATCATGAATATAAAAGGTAGAACCTTATATCATGAATAACCGGTAAAATCTCCCAACCTCGAAAACGCAATAGAAGATACATGCGAACTACCTTTTCGATGAACTTGGGCTTGTTGTAAAGCTAGCAACAAGCTCAAGAACCTCACACAGAGAAACACCAAGAAGCAATAAGGATATGCAAAGTATGCAAAGGATTGAGCTCCCTAAGACGATGTGATCAAGTTACTCAACCGAAAGCCCCTCTTAATAGTGCGGCTATCTATCCTATAATCCGGTCTCCCATCAACCACCTTGAGACCGGTAAAAGGAAAACCTATCAACGTCATACCTTTGCCTTGCGCATCCCGCTTGATCTTGATGATAACTCTTCAAGCTCTACACAAGCCGGAATGCCTCACTTGACCAATGTTGCTTCGTGAAGACTCACAAATGCTCCCCCATACACTATGATGGGAAAGCTCCATTGATGCACATCTTCACAAGTCCATTATCACCAAATGGACGGCAAGCTTCAAGCATGTGATTCACTTGAGATGCTCATCTTGAACTTTCCCAACTCAACCTTGTATCTTCACATACTCACTTAAGATAGAGCATGGCTAATATTGAGTTCCACATAAGAACTCCATCTTCATTTCTTCTTCTTGATCATATCACATATATATATATCTTCATACCGATGATCTTGATGCCAATACACAAGGAATACCTTTATCTTCATGGCATCCATACTTGAATCCAACACATGGAGTACAAGTAGTACCTATGGAATATTCCTTCATATAAACTCAATGAAAACATTAGTCCATAGGGGTTGTCATTAATTACCAAAACCACACATAGGGGCAATGTACCCTTACACTCTCTCATAACAAGATTTAGTAAAGCAGGTTTAATTTCATAAAATTCTCCTGTAGAAGCAGATGGAGCAATAGGAGTGCATATGAAATTATTATTATTTGTGCTAGTGAAGTCACACAACTTAGTGTTCTCAGGAGTACTCATTTTAGCAATAATAAAAGTAAATAAAGCAAAACCGAATTAAATAAAGTAAAACAAGTAACTAATTTTTTGTGTTTTTGATATAAAGAAAGCAAACAAGACAGAAAATAAAATAAAGCAAGACAATAAACAAAGTAAAGAGATTGAGTGTGAGAGACTCCCCTTGCAGCGTGTCTTGATCTCCCCGGCAACGGCGCCAGAAAAGTAGCTGCTTGTGACGGTAAAGCACACTTCCGTTGGGAGCCCCAAGAGGAAGGTATGATGAGTACATCAACGAGTTTTCCCTCAGTAAGAAACCAAGGTTATCGAACCAGTAGGAGATGAAGATCACGTGAAGGTTGTTGGTGAAGGAGTGTAGTGCGGCGCAACACCAGGGATTCCGGCGCCAACGTGGAACCTGCACAACACAATCAAACTACTTTGCCTCAACTTAACAATGAGGTTATCAATCTCACCGGCTTGCTGAAAACAAAGGATTAAACGTATGGTGTGGAAAATTATGTTTTCTTGCAGAAAACAAAAGAGAACAATGATTGCAGTAGGTTGTATTTCAGATGTAAAAGAATGGACCGGGGTCCACAGTTCACTAGTGGTGTCTCTCCAATAAGATAAATAACATGTTGGGTAAACAAATTACGGTTGGGCAATTGACAAATAGAGAGGGCATAACAATGCACATACATATCATGATGACTACTATGAGATTTACTTAGGGCATTACGACAAAGAACATAGACCGCCATCCAGCATGCATCTATGCCTAAAAAGTCCACCTTCGGGTTAGCATCCGCACCCCTTCCAGTATTAAGTTGCAAACAACAGACAATTGCATTAAGTACTGTGCGTAATGTAAACAATACAAATATCCTTAGACAAAGCATTGATGTTTTATCCCTAGTGGCAACAGCACATCCACAACCTTAGAACTTTCTGTCACTGTCCAAGATTCAATGGAGGCATGAATCCACTATCTAGCATAAATACCCCCTCTTGGAGTTACAAGTATCAACTTGGCCAGAGCCTCTACTAGCAACGGAGAGCATGCAAGATCATAAATAACATATATGATAGATCAATAATCAACTTGACATAGTATTCCATATTCATCGGATCCCAACAAAGACAACATGTAGCATTACAAATAGATGATCTTGATCATGATAGGCAGCTCACAAGATCTAAACATGATGGCATAATAGGAGAAGACAACCATCTAGCTACTGCTATGGACCCATAGTCCAAGGATGAACTACTCACGCATCAGTCCGGAGGCGGGCATGGTGATGCAGAGCCCTCCGATGATGATTCCCCTCTCCGGCAGGGTGCCGGAGGAGATCTTCAGAACCCCTCGAGATGGGGTTGACGGCAGCGGCGTCTCTGGAACTTTTCTCGTATTTTGGCTCTCGGTACTAGGGTTTTCCGAGACGAAGAAATAAATAGGCGAAGGGGCAGCGTCGGGGGAGCCAGGGGGCTCCCTCCCCACATGTCGGCGCGGGGGAGGGGGGGTGGGCTCTGCCGCGCCGCCCTATGGGGTGCCCCCCCGCTGGCCTTCCTCGACTCTTCTTCGGACTTCTGGAACACTCCGTGGAAAATAGAGAGCCGTGGGCTTTTGTTTCATCCAATTCCGAGAATATTTGTAAACTAACTTTTCTGAAATCAAAAATAGCAGAAAACAGGAACTGGCACTGTGGCATCTTGTTAATAGGTTAGTCCCAAAAAATGCATAAAAACATTATAAAGTATGAATAAAACATGTAGGTATTGTCATAAAACTAGCATGGAACATAAGAAATTAGAGATACGTTGGAGACGGATCACACGGTCGACCTCCTCGACCCGGTCAGGGACGCCAAGGCCTTGACACTCGCGGCGCAGGAAGCAGAGGAGGAGCTGGCGGGCCACACGGCGTTGGACGCCGAGCTGGAGCAGCGCAGGCTGGTGGCCGCCGCGGCCGCAGAGGACTCCGACTCCGAGATATCTTGGTCTTCCGATGATCCTGATGCGCTTACGCCGGAGGAAGGGCGGCGGAGCAGAGGGCTATCGTCGAGTCTTTCGAGACGCTGAAGGACGACGCCGCGAGCGCGAGGCTAGAGTAGTGCCTGCAACAGGACGCGGCGGCGCACCGAGCCATAGCAGCCGCACGGGAGGCGGCGGAGAAGCAGGCGATGGAGCGACGCAACGACGGTGCCGGCCCGTCCGGAAGCAAGTAGTCTAGTCTTCTAGATCTACATTGGATAGTTCTTATGCATTAAAATGTACTACTTTTTATATTTTTAAATGCGTTGCAAATTTAAAAATGGGTCGGCCCGATGGACGTACACCCAGACGCAAACAACACTCGGACAAAATATGTCCGCGGGACGACGCAAACGGATGCTCGCGACCACTTTTGAGCGTTCAAAATGCGTCGTCCCGTTGGAGATGCCCTTATATTAGAGGAATCGTTGCTCCCAGCTGTAGATGGGTTGTTTGGGAGGAATAAATGCCGTGTCCTTGGGCGGAGCGATGAAGTGGAGATTCTTTTGTACGGCAGCGTGTCTGCCGGACTATTGTTTATCGAGGAATAAATGGTGGCCACCGAGAGTGGTGTTTTGGCCTAGGGAGCATATGCTTCTATGTTAAATATATTTTAAAATTTTAAAAAATTTAAATGAAAAATAGCGCATATACATCTTCACGTGCTACACACGCTAACAAAGTTCTTTAATGAAAAATCGACTTGTTGTGTGACATGTGTAAAAAAGAGAAAATTCAATACTAAAAATGAGGCTTTTCAGAAGATAATTTTTCTTTTTCTTTTTACATAGATCACACAAAATATTGATTCCGAGCGAAATTCGATGATCGTACATATATTGCGGCGATGCACATGTAAATTTGTTTGTCAAAATTTTTCGTCACTTCGGAATACAATTTTTTTGGTACAGGAAGCATATGCGACCGAATTAAATTTGCGGTTGCCAACTTATCCACGAAACTTTAGGGCATCTCCAACGGGTTGGGGCAAATCAGATTCCCAAAGCAATCGACTGCGTCCGTTTGCGTCGGCCCATGAACATAAAAATGGTAATTTTAACCGCACGTTCATTTGCCTCTCGGGTGCGCAATGGCCCAACGCATAATATTTTTTTTACCTATTTTTTCTCTTTTTCATTTAAACATAAAAAGAAATATTACACAAACTACTACATAATTTAAAACATGGTTCAAACACGGAAATTCAATTTGACTCCCGGGTGCGTATACTCCCTCTATCAAGAAAATATATTTTGAAGTGTCGAAATTTTTTCACAAAAATTCTACATGTACATCTCCATAATATATGTGTGTTCTACAAGTTTCGAGAAAAAACGGTATTTTTTGTGGTCTATCTGAAAAAGAGAAAAATTATGTTGTGATAAGTCTTATTTTTAGCACCGAATTTTGTTTTTTTACACACGCCACAAGTAGAATTTTCACGAAACAACTTTGTAGACGTGTAGCACGTGATGGTGTACGTGCGGATTTTTTGTTTCAAAAGTTTTGATGTTTCAAAATGTATCTAAAAGGCATTTCAAAATAAAGGGTTCATATGATTACATGTGCCAAAACACCACTTCCGTTCAAACATTGCAAAATGAGAAAACCTAAATAGTGTTGTTTCGTGGCTCTCACCTTTTTCGCTGCGAATGAAGAACACTCTCGGACATCCAGTCACTAAAACTAGAAAATCTAGTGGCTGATCTGCTCGGTCTTTTCCGCGAAGATCTAGAAACCTACACCAATGGCTTCAGTTGGTCGGTGGCCATATTCGCTGCAAAAAAACGAACACTCTAACAGTACTAGTTTTCGGTGTCATTGTCGGACTTGTCGGTGTGGTAATGCCTGCGGCAGTCTTCGAGTGGGATGAGTCAGCCGAGGGCAAGCCTCTCTTTATATAAGGTCGAAGGTAGTCGAGGGGCACATCACGCTTGGCAACGATATGTTTTTTCATTGGCGGAGGTGGGCAGCGGTGGCTTGGTAGGCTGCTGAAGTGATACCTCCTCGCCGATACTGGCGCACCACTGAGAAGATGCGGTGAGCTAGGTCACTGCCAAGCAGGACAGTGGGAGAAGCAAGTGGTCATGCGGTGCGACCGCGCAGCGTCCGTCCAGACGCACATGAGGCATATATTTGGGCCGCATTTGCGTCTCGGCGGACAACCGAGTCACTATGCGTCGGGTTGTTGAGCCTGGGTGCAGGCACATTTTTCGACCGTGCGGTCGCAAGCGGTCGAGTCGGGCCGTTGGAGATGCCCTTAGGTCCTAATTGATTTGCATGATTTCATGAAACGTAGAAATAGAAAAAACACGTGAATAAGATGGAATGTATGTGAAATCTCTTAGAATTGTAAAATCATATCAATTTGCTATATTAACTGTTTGATTCACAGGAATAAAGAAAAACATGAATCTTTAAACCATAATTAAATCATGATTAAAATAAATATAAAGGTAAGATTAGATTATTATCATGTAATTTATGACCTTTGCCTTGTTCTTTATGCATAGGAATGTAAAAATAGGTTTGATTGGACTGTAGAATTTCTTTGATTTTCCTTTAAAATCTAAACCAAATAAAATATTCCTACATTGTTTCTATGCTTCATTCCTTTAAACCAAATGGATGAATAATGTTATTAAAGAAAAAATTTCCATTCCTATGATTTTCCCCCACATTCCTATGAATCAAACATAGCCTTAGATTCTATAACAAGTATACTCCCTCTTCCGATTAGGATTACAAAAAAGAGATTTTTAAAATTGTTAATAATTATAAGGCTATCTTACTTATTGTCCGCTCTCCTCAATGCATACTTTTTTCTTCATTCTCTGATACATGTAAAACTATTGGTGTATGCAATAATTAAATAGGAAGAGTTATGGATTTTCTTTGTCTTAGCAAATTGCATCTCTGCCCCTATAATTTTGAACGGAGGAAGTACTTTCTTCCATGATCGGCCACGATCAGTAAACATTTCGACGAAGAAAATAATTTCCCACTTTTATGAAGAGAAAATTATTCTTCGAGAGATTGCACTTTAGGTTCAGTACGGCACTGCCGGGCTTCAATTCCTAGTTGCAGCCCGTGGATTCTAGGCAATGCGATTTCGGCCGGGTGGCCCATCATCTGTAACAAAACCAGTAGCTTTTGGGCTTCATATTTATTTTTCTGATTTGTTGTCTATGGATGTTTTTCTGCTTTGTTAGTATAGTTGTCAGTAGAATTAGGGATGTAAATCGTATGGCTAATTTCCAGTACATATTCTCATATGCATCCATTTTTAGGATATGGTATGCACTTTTAAATATTCGTGTCTGGAAAATTTTCAAGCAGATAAGTAACTGATATGGTAACGGTAATATCCTATGAACAAGGATTATTCGACATTTCCCGCACATTATTCGAGGTCCTTGAAATAATTATCCGATAAAATTAGCCCAATCTAGTTAATCCATCGAAACCATCTATGCATATACTACCTCATCTCGCCATGTCATGTCATTATCAGTATTGCACACTTGCACCACTACTGTTTCTCATTGTTATTGTGTCAGTTTGCGTTGGGAGCATCTTAATGGTGTATCAGCACACAAGCTATATTGTGTGTTTCAAGAACTGAGTGCATAGCATTGACTATAGCATACTGTTACACGTTTCTTTTGCCCACATTTTTTACATAAAAGAAATAAAATTCTAATTTTATGTGTATTTGTTGAATTATTCACTTTCAATCCGAGCCTGCACCGAATCCGCTTCATATCCGCAATCTGATATAATCCGTATCCGACCATTATCAACTCCTTTCCGAATCCACCAATAATATATGTTAAAGGATATGATAATAGAAATATGAGAATAGCAACACCCTAGCGGCGATCTTCCTGCAATTGACTCTGCCCTTTTCCAGGGTGCTCCTATTTTAGGTCTTAAACGGTTTCGAGCATGAAAGGTCTGAAAAAATGCCTCATGGCATGGACCATTAACAAGTACAACCTTTTTTAAAATCTTGAAATTCAATACCTTTTCAAAAAAAATGCTCTAATCATGAAGGAAATGTACAGGGTTAGGAAAATTTCCAGAGATCTGTTCACCACTTTGATTCATAGGAAAGGTGCAAAGGAAAACTAGAGGTTTTATTTCCTTTGGATCTCACTTTCAAGGCAAAACTTACAGGAAATGTAAAATCCACTCGGACCTCATGCTTTGGTTCCTACGCACAAGGAACGAGGAAAGTTTTGCACCTGCCATCCTTCCGATTCCTATACCTTTCCTAATCCTTCGAGTTTCCTATCCTATATATCAAAGAGACCTTTATTGAAAGAAAATCCCTGTAGGGGAGCTTTAAGTATGGTTTTTGCGCTAATTCCTTTGTGGGCTATCTATATGTTCTTTTTTTAAATACAAGGCAAGACTTGCCATCTTTATTAATTTACAAGATAGTGCAAATACCGACCTCTTAAGTCTCTCATCAGCAACCTCCTTCATGACAAGAGACTCACAATTACCTTCCGATGAGGAGCCTAACCTAGTCATGATTGTGTCTAAATATGTACGCAAAATATTGAAGAGTAAGCTTACAAAGGACCACTATGTATCACCAAACAGTGTTAAAAATATCCCGAGAAATTAGAAAACATAAATGAATCCACAAGCTTTCAAAGCACGTGAGCAGCTGTACCCCTCACGGTCCAGTAGTTGCTGACAGTAGTACTAACCTAATAATAAATTAATGCATTCCTCCATGCCTTTTTATACCACTTCGACGTTTTTCTTTGCATCACCACTCACAGTAAGTTGTAGCAGCTAGAGTGAGCAACAAAAGCAGTAAAAATGATGAAAGCAATAAGGTGAAAGGTGTAAGAACAAAAAGAGCTGTATTGTCTATCTTTGTATGGTAGGAATATGATGCATTCGGGAAAAATCAGTCACCGACAGTTCCCTTATAATGGCCGTCAGTTTCGCATGCTGTACATACTAGTGCTTTAGCATTTTCATCGGTTAAACTGGACTCGCCAACTTGGCCTGACTCGGTTTTAGGGACATTGTACCTTTCGTGTGGATGTGGGACTGCGCCTAATATGTGCCACAAATCTGAGCGCATGCAGCTCGCCGAGGAGCCGTTGTGCACCTCTGGCTGAGAGCGTTTGCAACTTGCAACTGTGCAACTGCAGAATGCCGCTGCTCAGAGCTCAGTCCATGGGTACGCGGTGGGTGTAGCCACCTTTTATTTTATTTACTTTCGATCTGACTGATGATGCCTTGGAGGTTTGGACTCTCGGCGAGACGCGCTGTTACCGACAAGTAAACTATATATCTTTGACTGATGATCACCAGTTTTCCTTGGTGTACTCCTTTAGCAATTTCAACTTTGATCAGCGAGTTTCTTATTTTGGTTTATCTAGATAAGGATGCTCTTGTAAACGCAACTGCATCATTTTTAGTGGAGAGTGAATTTTGTACACATACGCTTGGGCATATGAGCAATCTAAACCGTCTATGGTAACCTTGCAAGTTTCTCATTTCCCCCCTCCTCCGCTCTCGACCCTCTATCCTGCCCCCTTCCTCTTCCTCGTCGGGCCTCTCTCTCCTCCTCTCCGCCGGAGTAGCCGGCCGGAGATGGAGAGGAGATGGCGCCGGAGTAGATAGGTTTAGGGTTAGTTTAGTTTTGGGCTTTATGCCCGGTAGTTGGAGCAGGGCTCGGGTCTATGGCGGCCAGATCCGGAGCTCCCTAGGGTTTCTCTCTCTGCTGCTTCTGCTCCTCTGGTCGGCGCTGGCGGTGGAGAAGGAGACCACAGTCTCCTTCAATAAAGTTTTGGCTGTCTACCGCATCAAGGTGCTCGAGATCCTCGACGTGGAGCTCCTCCTGGCCGGCCGTGGCGGTGAGGGGGAGGGGTGCTGGGTTGAGGACATCGGTTCGGTGGAGCTTCTCCTGGACGGCCGTGGAGACGAGAGGGAGAAGCTTTACCGGATCTCGTCTTCGACATCGACGGTGTGGAGGTCGGGCGGATTTGGCGACAGCCGATTCAGAGGTGGCTCCCTCCTCTCTCGTCATCGTGGTGGTGGCGGTGGAGAGGTGGAGACGCGCGATGTTCGTGTCTGCCCGCTGCGTCCGCAGCAGGGGAGTATGTTGGCTTCTCTTCGGAGGTTTCTGACGGCGCCGACGTCGCCGTATCTGATGGCCGAAGGGCGGTCCCTCCACCTTTGGAGGATTTCTACGGCGCTTCTATCGCCGTCTTTCATGGCCGTAGGGCGGCCCCACCTTCCTGGGACGGCGCTTGCTCGTCGTCTGCAGGACTTCTTCAACCTCCAATCATCTAGCTGGAGGCTCAAAAGCATCGTCGGAGTTAGCTCCCGTCTCCATGCCCCAAGTGGTTTCGTCCCCGGCGGCGTGGAGGTTGGCTCCGGCGAGTTCGTCGGTGGTGGTTTTGGAGCTGTCCTGGATCGCGTTTTCTCGCGCCGGTCAAAGGGCTTTAGTGCAACAAGTTTGGATCCGTTTGTAATTTTCCTTTTCTTCAAGACCCTTTGTGTAATTGTAACTCCACCGTTGATAATGAAGCTCTAGGTCCTTCGGGACCTCTCCTGTTAAAAAAAAACCCCGTCTATGGTAGCCAATCAATTGGGGGAGCAATCTAAACCGTCCATGCCTGCCAATTGATTGGGATCAATCTAGCAAGAACACATACGCTTTGGTTACTGCTGTCGCCGCTGTTGTATTGGCCTGCCCTGTTGGGATCTTTGTTGTTGTAAAGTAAAGGAGAGAGATTTGCACCTATATATATGAAGAAGAGATATTTGTTATTCTTTAAAGATTACGTCTTCCATGCAAGTTCATCAAATGCTTTTTTGTTTGTTCTATTTTGATGTTATGAAATGGAGACGATTGTTAGCTGTTGTTGGGAGCAAAGCAAACATATAAACAATATCTGATTTTGCTTGTAGAATTCAGGTGGATCTAGTCATCTAGAGCACAGAACCATCAGCCTTCTTCCTATCTGAAGATGAAGTGCTGCTTGGTGCGCATTAGATTTGTAGACATTGCCATGGAGGAAGCTAAAACATCTATCTGTTTTTGCTCTTTCTCCGCATATTGTTGTTAGTTTTTTAAGGGTGTGTTTGGTAGCCCGAGTAAGTGGAGAATAGCTATCTCCACTCATTCAAGCTGATCCTAACTAAGTTGAGTAGGGATATTTTCACATGTTTGGTAGCTCGTGTCTGTTGAGATATGTTAAGTGCATTTGTTGTTTGGTGGGTTGAATAGGGCGAGAGATGCTAAAAAATTGCACAGAAACCCTGAATACAAGACTGAAAGGCAATCAAATCCTTGTACATAGAAATAAAAAGCAATCGGGTCCCTGTACATATAAGAAAAAAGGAATCGGGTCCATGGATAGCTGAGGCGGCCCTGGACCTCGCCGTGGCCGTGCCCGCGCTGGACCTCGCCGTTGCCGTGGTTGCGCTGGACCTCGCGATGGCCGTGGCCGCGCTGGAGCTCATCCATGGTGTGGCGGAGCTTGTCCCTGGCGGACCTCGGCCGTGGCATGGCGGAGCTGGTCGTCGCTCGTCCCTAGACTGACTCGTCGGTGGCGTCACGGTGCATGCCGACGTCGAGGAGGTGGTGCTCCCTAGCGGAGCTAGCCCTCGTCAGTGGTGTGGTCGTCGCTCGTCCCTGGCCTGGCTCGTCGGTGGCGTCATGGGGCAGGACGGCGTCGAGGAGGCGGCGGCCGCTGTCGGAGCTGGCCCTCGCTCTTCTGTGGTGTCGCGGATGTAGTCCCTAGCGGGCTGTGGCGGTGCAGGACAACGTCGAGGAGGCAGTGGCCGGCATCGAGGAGGTTGTAGTACAACGAGATAGAGAGCTGTTAGTGAGGGAAATGAGAGCAGGGGCACCCCTGTTGGTCTCGATCCAAGGTGCGAGGCGCGCGGGCGTTTTTCCGGGCGAGCTCAGCCCAACTGAGGTGCGAAGTTCGAATCGAGCTTCTCTACTGGACAGGGCTAAGACCTTATTTTCATACAGTAAGTGTTCTGGAGGTTGGCTCAACAACAGTCAACAGACAACAGTTAGCAGAGGCCATGTTGCTCCCTGCCTCACTTGTTCCTCCTTGGGCGGTTGGTTGTGCCTCTTGATCGTCGGGAGAGCCACCCGCGGGGCATCAACTGGTATGGAGCACGATGGAGGCCCTTGAAGATTGCAGATGCAGCAATATCGAGTCTATGTTGTCGCCGGATGAACGATCGCTGTTTGGCTTCATAGGCAATCTTCGGCATCAAATGCAAGTGTTTAGATCATCTTTCTTTCATGTTGTGCGTATAGGCACCTTTGGTCCCATCTCGATGCTTTGTAGCCGAGATATTTTGTACTATGAGCTATAATGATAATATATTTTCTGTTCAAAAAAAAAAGCCGATGCATGCAGGCCATAAGGTATCATATCACTATTAGTGGTGGTACTTAGTCAGTCCTTGCTTTGCAGAGATTAACTTTCGAATTTCCGTGCTAAGATGCTTATAGTGAACAGTCATTTGGCGAGGAAGGTGAACTGGGCAAGATGAAGTGATTTTTGTAGTGGTCATGAGCATGTGAGTTCAACCATTACTCGGTTTTGGGCTTTAGGAAGTGACTCGCCATTGGGCTGGATTCATTATTCAAGTGGAAGATTATACTACCTCCGTTTTAAGGAATAAGGCATCCACATTTTACGTGTTTTTTATTTAACCAAAAATTACTTCAAATAGATAAAGATTTTTGTATGAAATTAGTATCATTAAAAAGTGTTTTTCAGTACGAATTCAAAGATACTAATTACATATAATATAATCAAGATTTTGGTTGCTCAATTTTTATAGTCAAAATTTGTCTTAAAATATATGTACGCTTTATTCTTTGAGACGGAGGTAGAAATAGGTGCTCGCCTCCCAGCTGTATATGGATTATTTGAGAGGAACAAATGCCGTGTCTTTGGGCGGGACGGTGAAGTGGAGATTCTTTTGTACGGCCACGAGTCCCACGGATTTTTGTTTTATCGAGGGGGATTTTTGTTTATCGAGGGAATAAATGGTGGCCAGCATGTCTGTGAAAATTAACCGTAATCAAAGCCTTGGATTCGTGCAACAAGTAGTATGCTCTATTGTCTATTCCATGGACGGTGCCATGTTATATTAGGGCATCCAACATGGGTGACCGAAGGACCGTTTTTGTTCGTGCGTGCCGAAAATACGCTAGGAACCAGCTCTAGTAGGACCACGCATAGTGACCTAGCTGTCCGCAGCGACGCAAAACTGGCTCAAATATGCGCTTCGGATGCGTCTCTGCGGACGCTGCGCGAACACGCAAAGTGTCCGCTCACGTCTGGCGGACGCTTCGTCGGGCCTGTCTGGCAGTGAGCCAGGCTCGATGCGTCTTCTGAGCCGCACCAGTACTGGCGCTAAGGCGTCGCTTCGGCAGTCCGCGGCCGCATAATGGCGATGTCTCGCGTGGCGCAACCGTTTTATATAAACAGAGACGCACACATCTCCTCTCCTCCCACATTAAACCCTAGCCGCCGCACAACCTCCACCACCGCTGCCGCTCAACCTCCACCTTTGCCACCATGAGCAGCATCGGCCGCGGCCAGGCTGCCGCGCCTCCACCTCCACCTCCTGTAGGGTTCGTAGCATAGAAAACAAAAAAATTCTACCGCAAACCAACAAAACCAAGATCCAATATAGAAAAAAAGCCAAGATCTAATCTACTAGAATGAAGCAACAAAACGGATTAGATCTACATACCCTTGTAGATCGCTAAGCGAAAACGAGATTGAATCTCGTGGTTGATGTAGTTGTTCACTTGCCGATCTTAAGATCGCGGTGACGATCTCTCCGATGCTGCAATCGGGCAGCACCTTCGTACTCGGTCGAACGTACAGTTCGATGAAGACACCTCCTCCTTATTCCAGCAAGCGGGGAGATATGGTAGATAGAATCTAGTCCAGCAGCACGACGGCATGGTGGTGGTGGAGAATTTCCGCGAACACAACTTCGCCTATTTGTGTTGGGTGAAAGAAATTAGGCAAAGAAGAAGCAAACGAAAACGACTACGACCCAAAAAAAAATCTAATTTTTTCGACCTGCGCATCCTCTTCCTTTTATAGGCGTGGAATCCACGTCTAACCAATCGATCGGATCGATCGATCCGTAAGCTGCAAAGCAAAACGATTTTGCCGCGCCATGACTAGCTCACAGCAAGGTTCGGCCTTTGTTTGCGGCCGGCCGGCCGGCCCAGCTGGCCGGGCCTTGCCCCGTTTTTTTCCTTTTCTTTTGCCTCTTTTTTTAATAGTTTATCTATATAAGCTACTTAACTGATCCATTAGCGGAACTTATTATAGACATTTTTTAGCCTCATATTTATTTGTAATAAATAAATGAATATTAATATTTACTAATTCAATTAATTAATAAATCATTAATCAACTTCCCTGAGCAATTCTGTAACTCTCCAAAATTATTTCTTTAATCCCGAAACTATCCCTAGCAACATCAAAATCTTAAGTGTGTCACACTATGGTTCGAGAATATGCAGACATTATCGAGACTCCTCTGCGATCAATAATCATCAGCGGAACCTGAAAATCCGTAATGATTCCTACATATTCAACGATGAACTATGTGATTGAAAGAACCATAAACATACGATACCGATTTCCTTTGTCACATGATACAATCCGAGGTCCGATCATCGGTATCTCTATACCTAGTTCAACCTCGTTACCGATAAGTACTCTTTACTCGTACCGTGGTACGTCATCCCTTCTGATCTTGTCACATGCTTGCAAGCTAATTAGATGACATTCCACCGATGGATTAGATCTACATATCCTTGTAGATCGCTAAGCGGAATTGAGATTGAATCTCGTGGTTGATGTAGTCGTTCACTTGCCGATCTCAAGATCGTGGCGACGATCCTTCCGCGCTGCAATCGGGCAGCACCTCCATACACGATCACACGTACAGCTCGATGAAGACAAATCCTCCTTGTTCCAGCAAGCGGAGAGATATGGTAGATGGGATCTAGTTCAGCAGCACGACGGCGTGGTGGTGATGGTGGAGAGTTTCCACAAACATGACTTTGGCTATTTACGTTGGACGGAAGAAACTAGGCAAAAGAAGAAGCAAACAGAGTAAACCTCTACGACCAAAAAATCGAATTTTTTCGACCTGCGCATCCTTCCCCTTATATAGGCGTTCAAGACGGTGGGTGGTCAGCGTGGAATCCACGCCAAGTCAATCGATCGGATCCGTAAGCTGCAAGGCAAAAACAATTTTGCCTTTCCTTGCCGTACACGCACAGCACATGGCCGATCCATGGCTACCTCACAGCAAGGCTTGGCATTGGCGTGCGGCCGGCCGGCCCAGCTGTCTAGGCCTTGCCCCCCCCTCCCCCTTTTTTTGCCTCTTTTTTTTAATAGTTTGTCTACATGAGCTACTTAATTGGGCCATTATCAAAACTTCTTATAGACTACTTTTAGTCTTATATTTATTTCTACTAAATAAATGAATATTAATATTTACTAATTCAATTAATGAATATATCGTTAATCATCTTCCCAGAATCATTATGTAACTCTTCAAAACTAATTCTTTAATCCCAAAACTACCCCTAGCAACATCGAAATTTTAAGTGTGTCACCCTTTGATGTGGACATCCCATCTATTGATACAACCGCTGTACCTACAGCCACACAAATACAAGGATCAATCACTCGAGCTCGTGCCAAACAACTTAACTATCAGGTACTTTCGTTTCTTGGAATTATTCCTCACATACATGAGAATATGATGCTGCCTAAATCAGATATGTTTGTTATTCTTAGAAATGATGGACCAAACATGGATGAGGAGGACAAACATTGGAGCATGATCACGCATGGAGGAGATGGCAGCAAGCATTTGAGGATTGAAGTTGACGCCGCAAGTGGAGATTTCAGAACTTTGAAGCCACCATAAGAAGAGATGAAGACATGGACGAATTATAGAGTTTTCCACTTCATAATTTCGTCAATAGTATAATATGGTGCTGCGTCACCTTTAATTTTGGGCCAGGCCCATGTCATTTTCGCAGGAATTAAGTCAGCCACTTTTTAGAGTCCGTATTGAAGGGGGAAATGCCTTCTAGGGTTTGGTTCGACCACCATACGTATGGCTGGCCGAAACCTCACCTTTTTCTCCTTTAAATACCCCCATAGCCGTCACGTTTAGACTCGGATTTTGATTAGATTAAAAGTTAACCATTGCTGCAACTCTCGTGTACTTCTTTTGAGGCTAACACCCAGAACAAGACCGACTATTCGGAATCCCACCTTTTCAATAAAGCTTTCATCTATATCCGCAATATTCTGATTGCAATATTAGTTCTTACTTGTTCTCGATTTCAGGTAGGAATTAAGACCCTCGCTGGTCAGGCTGATCGTGCATCCGCAAGATCGGTAACTCCCGGAGATTGCCCTAGCGATTGCATTGGCGCACGAGCTTTGCACGTGTAGTCGGATCGTCAAGCACGAACTCCACCAACAAATCGACGCTATCATACTCTCATCGAAAGATCGGCTACCTTTGCCCTATCAAGTGGTATCAGATTTCAGGTTGCTCGGTGAGATTTTACTGTTTTCCTAGTGTAGATTGCATCTGCCATCGTACCCATAAACCACGAAAAAGCCAAAAAAAAATACAGTTAGGGTTTAGATCATATCATCCCATAAACCCCCTGCCACGCCTTGCATTGTATTTTCAGTTTGCATAGTTGAAATTGTGTCTGCATCTTCATGTCGAGTTCTGGTCATAGTAGTTACGCCGCCGCCGCATACTCGCATCGCTCGCAGATCATCATCCACCATATACACCCACCATATACTTCCACCACTACCATATACACCTGCCATATACTTCCGTCATCGCCATATACATTACCATATATACCTGCCATATACACCTGCCATATACTTCCGCCATCGCCATATACACCTGTCATATACCCCGGTTCCTACCACGACCCGGATTTGTGCTGTTTCTCTGCCGCGATAGAGTCCGTGTAGACTAAGGTTTTTCTGTTTTTCCTTAATAGCTGGTGCCTTCTACCTTCATCCTGTGCTGTAGAAAAATTTCCGTGAGATAAGTTTCGGCCGCTAGTAAGTAATTGGAAGGAGAGCAAAAAAAAAAGTCTGGAACCGCCTCCGAAAAAAATTTCTGGCTACATTGGTTTTTCAACTTGGCGATCACTTTTTGCCACTGGCCGTTATAGCGACATTTTTTGGCGCCTGCGCGCTTTTCGGAGCACTTTCCAGAAATTTCGACAATTTTTTTTTGAGGCTATACTGTTTTTAGACCTTGGGGATCAGTTTGAGACACTTGCCATCATAGTGATCTTCGCACCTCGCGTCGCCACATCATCGCCACATCATCACTGCTAGTTGCTTGTGTGCCGCGCCGTGACCTTGTTAGTGTTCTAGGCTCGCGTCTCTAGTACGGTCTAGCCTAGGACCAGCACAGTACCGTTGTTGAGCATACTTTCAATATTGCATTGCTGTTTTGACAATTGTTGTTTGCTACCATATTAGCCGTCCTACAGCTCCACATATTGTCTCCACGTGCACTGTGTCGACCCCAGGTAATCGCTTTGGCAATCTTTGGAGACGCTGATCCTTGTTGGTTGCCGTATCAGCTTCCTCCTGTTTGGTAAGAACTTGTAAGAGCTTTGTATTTTGCTTGACGAATTGCGCGTGAACCAGCATATTCCGTAGTTTCTAGGCATATACATTTGTGTTTTTTTGAGTACTAACTATGTCAGGACCTACACCGGCCGCTGTTGACCCGGCCAAAATGACATGTGAGGACTTGCATGCTCACTTCACCCACCTTTTGGGCGGGCATGCACGCGACACCGAGGCGCGCATTGGTGACGTGGATGCCAAACTCACCGACGCGCTGGACAAGCTGGATGGCCTCGAGGCAGCTTTCAACTCCAAGCTCGACGCCAAGTTCCAGGAGTTGTTGACTCGGTTACCGCCGCCTCGCTCCAACGTGCAACGCCACGCACGCCGCGTTCCTCGTGCGGACGTTCCTGCGGGTACCGCTCCTGCTGCAGCAGCCGCACATGACGCGCCTTCTGATGAAGGCTACGAAGATTATGAAGGGGATGCGGACGAGCAGGTAGATGAGAACATACTGGACGGCGAGGAAGTCCAACAACCTGCACCTGGTCGTCCACAGCAGCTGAACCGCCACGCTCGACCACCTCCACGCCCGGTACGTAATGAGGATGATCATGTTGCTAAACTGAAACTGAATATTCCGTCATTTGAGGGTAGATATAATCCTGATGCATATCTTACATGGGAATTGGAAGTAGAACAATGCTTTGCATGTTTAAAATACCCTGATCACTTGCGTGTTAGTGCTGCTACTTGTGAGTTCACAGATTTTGCATCTATTTGGTGGTCTGAGCATTGTAGAGTACATCATGCTAATATTCCTACTACCTGGATTGGTTTGAAACTTGCTATGCGTACTCGTTTTGTTCCTCCACATTATCAACGTGATTTGCTGAAAAAATTGTCGCGCTTAGAACAAGGAAAAAATTCTGTAGAAGACTATTATCAAGAATTGCAAACTGGCATGATTCGCTGTGGTATTGTAGAGGATAATGAGGCTATGCTTGCACGTTTCTTTGGTGGTTTGAACAAAGAGATTCAGCATATTCTAGATTACAAGGAGTACAATACTATTACTCGCTTGTTTCATCTTGCTTGCAAAGCTGAACGTGAAGTGCAGGATCGTCAACCACCATGGAGAAGAGCTAATGTTTCTGTAAGTCGTACATCGTCATGGACTCCGCGACAATCAGCGCCACCATCTCGTGGGGCTGCACCAGCGCCTACTACCTCCAAGTACACCGCGCGTACATCACGAGCACCACCTGCTGCTGCTCCACCATGATAACCCACAAGTATAGGGGATCGCAGCAGTCTTCGTGGGTAGTAAAACCCAATTTATTGATTCGACACAAGGGGAGACAAAGAATACTTGAAAGCCTTAACAACGGAGTTGTCAATTCAGCTGCACCTGGAAACAGACTTGCTCGCAAGAGTTTATCAGTAGTAACAGTTTTATAGCAGTAGCAGTAGCGAAATAACAGTAGCAGAGTAACAAAGACAGCAGTAGTGATTATAGTAAACAGCAGGATTAAAATACTGTAGGCACAGGGACGGATTAACGGGCGTTGTGTGGTGACCCTGCATACCACTGCATGTTGTAGTATGCCATTCGTTGATATAACATTCACGAAGTACCATTCCGCAAATATTACATCCCTCAGAGTAGTACAACAGAACATAGCAGGGTCCATAACTCATTCACATATTATTACAATTAACATACACATGTCGTCTTGGAGCTCCTCTTGGGTCCTAAGAGGAATACTCCTGGGTTCGAGGTGAACCCAACTTACAATACCAGAGTTTCATTAAACTAAACATTTATTTCTTCGAGCAGCTAAATACTAAGAGTTCGGGCTGCTCGGTTACTACTACTACTCAACAGATATCTCTAGGCTTGTTCTCCTCCGGAAGCCTCCCCGGATCCGTAGACTATGAGATAGTCTACGCCTTCAACACCTCCTGAGAGGTCAGGTTCTTCATAGCCGATGATCTCGGCTCCTTCATTGTTGTCGTAGTCCTCCTCCAGACGATTCAGACAATCTAAGCATGGGGTTTAAGAGTGGTATGAGTACGAGCGTACTCAACAAGTTCATTATAGATAAGAGGTGTTTAATGCACTAGCTACGATATTAGACCAGAAAGTCTATTACCAATGCAAGTTTTGATAAACATTTCTTCAAGAGATTGCTTTTATTTCAAAGAGCTATGTCCGTCAGCCTTCACCGGTTTACTAGAACTTCATGGAGCTCCTTTCCGGCCGCGTTCGCAGTTCCTCAATCCCGGAACTGGGAGTGACAGGTCACAGTTCTTTACACTCTGCAGAGGTGTGTTGCTTTACCCATAAGAGATCTTAACCTTGGTGCCAACCGGGCAGCTTTCCCGTCCACACTTCCTTTGGTGTGAGGCCCGGTATAAGGTCTAGCCAATCATGTTCCTCCGCTACCTCGAACACCCACCCTTTGTTGCATGCCCCGACCCTGGGTCCACGCCGGTCCCATTATTCCCGTAATTTCAGGGTGGACCCCGACCACGACGACAGTGCTGGGCTCTACCATACACTCCTACGCCGGTAGCTGCAACCCATCATAGACCGCATTACCGTGGGGAATTAGAATGGGATCCCCACCCTCCGGTTGTTCCGCAAGACACAACTGCTACGGCAAGCAATGCTTTACCGTGGGGAATTAGAATGGGATCCCCACCCTCCGGTTGTTCCGCCAGACACAACTGCTACGGTAAGCGCATCCGTTGATGAACGAGAGGTGGAAACACTTTTGACTACTTGATAAGGGGTGGCCCGATCTTCTCAGTAAGCAACGGTGGTGATGATGATCACGGGGTGATGGCAGCGGAGAAACACGACGATGTAGTGGATGATAACTTGTATGACGCAACGAGATCTCTCGATTGGTCCCTGTCGCCAATGCAACAGCTCTCAACCCTGCAAGATATTCGCAACTCCACACACTTGCGCACGTAGCCGCCGACCACGAAGCGGTAAGTTGCAACCGTCTAATTCCCAATGGAACAGCAGATCACACAAGACTTAAACAGGATCTACACAATATCCAAGCAATATGGTGTAGGGAATTCAATAGTTTTGCAGAGCAAACAACTAAGAACTAGGGTTTATCTTAAACGTGGTCTAAAGCAGCTAGGGGGGCGTCCTGGGCACTTATATAGGTGTCCGGGACGAGTTCTGGTCGAAAAGATACAAAAATAACCGACCCAGAATAGATCTGGTCGAGACAGACTCGGACTGGTCCGGTCTGGAATCCGGTCAACCGGGCTGTGGACCGGGCTGTCCGGTTTGTGGTCCGGTCAACCGGGCTGTGGACCGGGCGGTCCGGTCGGTGGTCCGGTCAACCGGTCGGAAACCGGGAAAACTGCGAAGTTTCCGGTCTCGCCCCGGTACGATAATTTCCCTCCGGTTGGTGGCCGGTTTACGACCGGTCGACCGGGCCAGGGACCGGACGGTCCGGTCTGGGGGCCGGTCTGACCGGGTTCTGGACCGGCCTGGACTTCTTCTTCTCCTCTCGCGCATTCCTCCCGCTCCTCCCTCGCGCGTCCATGAGATATCTTCATGTCCAGCTCCATGTCCAGCTTCACGGCCCTCTTGACGTCCGTCTTCATGTCCAGCTGTTCCTCTCCTCGTGCGATGCTTGTCTCCTCTTGATACCTGATGATACATAAGTAATAGGACTTAGGCAGTATAAAGTTCTCATCAATCAAAGTATCGTTTAGGAACAAGTTCACCTGTTGATTAAGTAGCTTCGCACGAGCTCTTGTAATTGGTCCAATCCGAACTTCATTGGACTTGAGCTTCACAGCAGGTTCATCTTCATTTGTTAATGACGGAGGTAGTAGTGAGGTAGGGATGTCCTCATCATCTCCCCCCCCCTTCAAAAGGCATCGACCCCGACGCTCCAAGGTCTTCTCCGTCATATGGTGTCAAATCAGCAACATTGAAAGAATTACTGACACCAAACTCATCAACTGGAAGATCTATCGAGTATGCATTATCATTGATCTTGGCAAGCACTTTGTAAGGACCAGCACCACGCGGCTTCAACTTAGACTTCCGCAGCTTCGGGAACCTATCCTTGCGAAAATGTACCCAGACCAAATCACCAGGCTTGAACAACATCTCTTTGCGCTTCTTGTTCATCCTTGCAGCATTGCTCTTGCCTTTCTTCTCGATCAACTCTTTAGTCTGCACATGGATCTTACGCACAAAATCTGCCCTCTTGGATGCCTCCATATTAACTCTCTCATGTATGGGCAAAGGCAACAAGTCAAGTGGAGTAATGGGTTTGAAACCATACACCACCTCAAAAGGACACAGCTCCGTGGTAGAATGTACCGCCCTGTTGTAAGCAAACTCCACATGCGGCAAACACTCTTCCCACTCCTTCAGGTTCTTCTTGATCATGGATCTCAACAGTTGTGACAAGGTTCGATTCACCACCTCAGTTTGACCATCAGTTTGAGGATGACAAGTAGTCTTGAAAGTAGCTTTGTCCCCAGCTTTCCCCAAAGTGTCTTCCAGAAGTAGCTCATGAACTTCACATCACGATCAGAAACAATAGTCTTCGGGACTCCATGTAGTCGAACAATCTCCCTGAAAAACAGGTTAGCAATATGCGACGCATCGTCGCTTTTGTGGCAGGCAATAAAGTGTGACATTTTAGAAAATCTGTCCACTACCACAAATATAGAATCATGGCCTCTTTTAGTACGCGGCAAACCCAACACAAAATCCATACTTATATCCTCCCATGGTGTAGTAGGTGCCGGTAACGGAGTATACAAACCGTGAGGCTTCAGCTTGGACTTGGACTTGTTGCAAGTAATGCATCTCCTCACATATCTATCCACGTCCCGCCTCATCTTTGGCCAATAAAAGTGGTCAGCTAGCATGAGTAGCGTCTTCTCACGCCCAAAGTGACCCATCAAACCTCCAGCATGTGATTCCTGCAATAAGAGCAAACGCACAGACGATTCTGGAACACATAGTTTGTTAGCTCTAAACAAGAACCCATCATGTATGTGATATTTTTCCCATGCTTTACCAAGAGCACATAAGCGATATGGTTCAGCAAAATCATGATCAGTAGCATACAAATCACATAGTATCTCTAAACCAGGAATTTTAACATCAAGTTGAGTTAATAGCATATTCTTCCTAGATAGAGCATCAGCAACAATGTTATCTTTTCCCTTCTTATGTTTAATGATGTATGGAAAAGACTCAATGAACTCAACCCACTTAGCTAGACGCTTATGCAAAGTAGATTGAGCTTTCAGGTATTTTAAAGCTTCATGATCAGAATGTATGATAAATTCTTTTGGCCACAGATAATGTTGCCAAACCTCAAGAACTCTAATTAAAGCATACAATTCTTTATCATATATAGGATAGTTCAACTTAGCACCAGATAATTTCTCAGAAAAATATGCAATTGGGCGACCCTCTTGCATCAACACACCACCAATTCCAATACCACTAGCATCACATTCAATCTCAAATTGCTTATTGAAATCAGGAAGTGCAAGCAACGGTGCAGAAGTTAACAATCGTTTCAGTTCATCAAAAGCATGATCTTGGGCAACGCCCCACTCAAAGACAACACCCTTTTTAGTCAATTCATTCAAAGGTGCAGCAATAGTAGAAAAATTGGGCACAAAACGGCGATAAAACCCAGCTAGACCATGAAAACTTCTAACTTGACTCACATTCATGGGAGTAGGCCAATTTTGAATAGCTTCAATTTTAGACACATCTACTTCTACTCCATGCTTAGAGACAACATAACCCAGAAATATGACCTTATCTTTGCAAAATGTGCACTTCTCAAGATTACCATAGAGTTTATTATCACGCAACACTTGCAAAACATGTCGAATATGTATAGTATGATCAGATTCATTGCGGCTGTAGATTAATATGTCATCAAAATACACAACCACAAACTTGCCAATAAAATCACGCAAAACATGGTTCATTAGTCTCATGAAAGTGCTAGGTGCATTAGTTAACCCAAAATGCATTACTAACCACTCATATAAACCAAATTTTGTTTTAAAGGCTGTTTTCCACTCATCCCCTTCTTTCATCCTAATTTGATGATAACCACTACGCAAATCAATTTTAGAGAACACAGCAGCACCACTCAATTCATCTAACATATCCTCTAAACGGGGAATAGGATGACGATATCGAATAGTAATGTTGTTTATAGCTCTACAATCTACGCACATACGCCAAGTACCATCTTTCTTAGGAACTAGAATAACAGGAACAGCACAAGGACTAAGGCTTATGCGGATATAACCTTTGTCGAGTAGCGCTTGTACTTGCTTCTGTATCTCCTTCGTCTCTTCGGGATTAGTGCGATATGGCGCCCTATTGGGCAGCGATGCTCCGGGAATCAAGTCAATTTGATGCTCAATACCTCGCAATGGTGGTAGTCCTGCGGGTACCTCCTCCGGAAACACGTCGCCGAATTCCTGCAAAACACTAGAAACACCAAGAGGAAGAGGGGTCATGTCGTTAGAAACCAAAACCGTACCCCTGTACAAAAGCACAAGAGGCATGGCCGTAGGATCCTCACTAAATTCTCTCATGTCTTCTTTGGTGGCTAATGAAACTAAGGAATTCACTCTCTCACTTTTCGTTATATCACTCACGACATTACAATTATCTCGCCTATCTATGGATGCATCCTCCAAATTCACTTCAATCTTCTGACGAGATTCATTGACAATCTGTTGTGGTGACATAGGCTGTAAGTTAATTTTCTTGCCCTTGTACTCCAAGTGATATGTATTGGCTCGGCCATTGTGTTGCACAGAACGGTCATAGAGCCAAGGCCGACCCAATAAGAGGTGACAAACCGTCATAGGAACTACATCAAAATCAATGCAATCCTTATACGGTCCAATCTCAAACTCAACACGCACCATATGGTTTACCTTCATCTCACCATTGTCGCTCAACCACTGAATATAATATGGATGCGGGTGCGGTAGGTACTTCAACTTCAGCTTGGTACATAACTCCTTGCTTGCTAAATTGCGACAACTCCCGCCATCAATAATGACCTTGCAAGCCTTGTCAGGACCAACCAAAGCTTTGGTTTGGAACAAATTGCAGCGCTGAGTAGATGCACTAGGCAACACATTAAGAGCACGCTACGACACAACAATGGTACGAGCATCAGAAGGATATGCATCTTCACCATCAGTGTCATAGTCATCATCGTCTGGAGCATTTGGATCAACATCATCTCCAGTCTCATACTCATTGTCCTCATTGATAAACATGACTTTGCGGTTAGGACAATCTCTCTTGAAGTGACCCTTGCCACCACATGTATGGCAAAGCATATCGCGGTTGCGCGTTGTAGACACACCAGAACCACTCGTACTTGCCGCAGATTCGGACTTCTTTGCATTAGATACATTGGAGACCGGTTTGCTAGGCGGAGTAGAGTAAGGAACGGAGCGCGTCGACGGTGCCGGCGCCGTAGAGGGTGCGCGGGGTGTAAAACGCCCAGCTCCCGTAGAACATCCTTTAACCTTTGCTTCTTCAGCCAACTGTGATTCAGCTTCTCTTGCATGATGTAACAATTGATTCATATCGGTGTAGGTGTAATGACGAACAATGCCTTTAACATCATACTTCAATCCATTGAGAAAACGCTGCATTGTCATCTCTAGAGACTCACGGACACGACCACGCTGCATAAGCATCTCCATCTCCATGTAGTACTCATCAACAGTCTTCACACCTTGCCTCAATAGTGTTAGCTTATCAAATATATTCCGCATGTAATTTGTAGGCACAAAACGAGAAGTCATAACCTCCTTCATAGCACGCCATGTACGGATAGGCTGTGCACCATCTTCGTCGCGGTTACGAATCAAAGAATCCCACCAACGTAATGCATAACCATCAAATTCAGAAGAAGCAAGCTTGATCTTCTTATCTTCAGAGTAGTTGGGATGTAAGCTCCATAACTTCTCAATTTTGAGCTCCCAAGTGAGATATTCTTCAACATCAGCTCCCCCTTCAAACTTGGGTATGGAAAACTTGGGCTTACCCAAACCATCTTCTTCATCTTGCCCACGACCATTACGGCCAAGTGGAGCCCGACCACGCGGACGATGACCATGAGGCGCACCACGAGCATTGTGTGCGTCATCTTCAAGCTCAGGATCTTCATCATCGTCTTGTTGTTGTTGTGTAGTCAAATTCTCAATAGTAAGGCGCATATCGGCAAGAGTGCGCTGTATATCGGTCATTTGATCAGCCAATCCAGTGACGGTGATATTAGTAGCATCCAGCGTCTGTTTGATCTCGTCAACTGTATCCTTAAGCTCATCATCCTTAGTGCGGAATTCACGTCGCATCTCGTTACGAAGAGCTTCATACTCCCTCCATGTGACGATATCTGCCGAATTCTTGTTTTCCTGGTTAACAATCTTATTATCACTAGCAGACATGATTAGTAGGTTAGTGCACTAAATCAAAAATATATGGTGGTACTCTCACAACTCACTCAAAACTGATAAGAAAAGGAAATCTTACCGTTCCAAAGTAAATTAGTGTTGCTTACCACTTGTAGTAACAACTAGTGCACGGATGTAGCGAAGCGAATATCAAGGGTATAAGAACAATCACACGACAAAGCAGGATATATGTGGGGCTGTAGGTAGGCTACCTATTTGCACCAATAACAAGCTCTAGCGCTGACCGTAGACAACCAAAGATACTCACACAAGGCGATATAATGGGGCAATGCAACTATATGTGGGAAAGGTTGCAATGCACTAGAGAGACGCTAGCAAAGCTCAATGAGACAGGCACAAGATTGCTCAACTACGGGTGCAGTAAAGTAAACTTAGGCCTTCACTTGATTCAACTAGCACAACACTTTTCTTTTTGTATTTTTCTTTTTGTATAACACACGCAGCTATGTAGCTCTTTTTGCTTTTTTTTTTTTGACTCAACTCCTTGATAACACGGCCAACAGAAATTGCAAAGCACCAAAACCCTAACGAGCAGCCTGTCGAGCGGTAAAACTAGTCTCTTCTGGGGAAGTTCCTAGTCACTTTATATCGATAGGCTGTGTCTATGGTTGGGAACAAGCACACTGTACGCTATGTGGACTCGGAGTAACAAAACTGACACACTATAATAAACTAGACACAAGATGATAGGGAAACGCAAACCCTAACAATTCTACTAGAAGAAAGATAAAGATACGCAAAAACAACTACGAAAAGCAACTAAAACTCGAAATTAGTGCAATCTAAGGCTATGGCAAACCCTAACCCTAATTTTTTTTATGGCTTTTTCTGGCTAGGAAAACACTCACAACTCAACTATGGGGTGGATTGTGGATGGCTTACCGAGGAAAACTGGAAATCTGATACCAAGATGATAAGGGGTGGCCCGATCTTCTCAGTAAGCAACGGTGGTGATGATGATCACGGGGTGATGGCAGCGGAGAAACACGACGATGTAGTGGATGATAACTTGTATGACGCAACGAGATCTCTCGATTGGTCCCTGTCGCCAATGCAACAGCTCTCAACCCTGCAAGATATTCGCAACTCCACACACTTGCGCACGTAGCCGCCGACCACGAAGCGGTAAGTTGCAACCGTCTAATTCCCAATGGAACAGCAGATCACACAAGACTTAAACAGGATCTACACAATATCCAAGCAATATGGTGTAGGGAATTCAATAGTTTTGCAGAGCAAACAACTAAGAACTAGGGTTTATCTTAAACTTGGTCTAAAGCAGCTAGGGGGGCGTCCTGGGCACTTATATAGGTGTCCGGGACGAGTTCTGGTCGAAAAGATACAAAAATAACCGACCCAGAATAGATCTGGTCGAGACAGACTCGGACTGGTCCGGTCTGGAATCCGGTCAACCGGGCTGTGGACCGGGCTGTCCGGTTTGTGGTCCGGTCAACCGGGCTGTGGACCGGGCGGTCCGGTCGGTGGTCCGGTCAACCGGTCGGAAACCGGGAAAACTGCGAAGTTTCCGGTCTCGCCCCGGTACGATAATTTCCCTCCGGTTGGTGGCCGGTTTACGACCGGTCGACCGGGCCAGGGACCGGACGGTCCGGTCTGGGGGCCGGTCTGACCGGGTTCTGGACCGGCCTGGACTTCTTCTTCTCCTCTCGCGCATTCCTCCCGCTCCTCCCTCGCGCGTCCATGAGATATCTTCATGTCCAGCTCCATGTCCAGCTTCACGGCCCTCTTGACGTCCGTCTTCATGTCCAGCTGCTCCTCTCCTCGTGCGATGCTTGTCTCCTCTTGATACCTGATGATACATAAGTAATAGGACTTAGGCAGTATAAAGTTCTCATCAATCAAAGTATCGTTTAGGAACAAGTTCACCTGTTGATTAAGTAGCTTCGCACGAGCTCTTGTAATTGGTCCAATCCGAACTTCATTGGACTTGAGCTTCACAGCAGGTTCATCTTCATTTGTTAATGACGGAGGTAGTAGTGAGGTAGGGATGTCCTCATCACTACTCCGTCCCACTCCGGATCTTATGGTTAACACGGGTATTACGGCACAAGAATCACTGGCGACATTTGTTGTTTAATCCTAGATGGATATAAACCCGTGCAATGGAACCTCCACCATATCAACACAATCCATGGTTCCATTGCCCACCACATAGTCATATTCATAGTTATGAAAGTAGTGGTTTTGATTTTTATGCAATAGTGATAACCATAATACTTTGCAAGTAATTTGCTAGAAATACTCAAATGACATGAGCAAGTGATGAACTTGCCTGAACACTGCAAAGTTTTGCAGTTGGAAGGTATGGACTGACCCTTGTTCTCTGTCTCTGAAAAATAGCATCATTGTCCGATAAGGGCAATGGTTAAAGAAGCAATTATGCATGATTCCATTTTTAGGGTTTGTTCCCCCCTTCCGATGTTATTATTTCATGTAGAGGTTAATACTAAGAATAATTTGGGAATACTTGATTTAAATTAGAATACAACCTTGAAATGTTGTCAAGGTGTTTTTAAAGTCCAAATGCATTAATGGACTTATTTTCATTATTGAAAAGAATATGTGTGATTTAATTTATTATTTAAATCATCAAATTATGACTTATTCTTCTTTGTCTTCAAAAATTCTCTTTGATATTTTATTGAGATAGAGAATTTTATGCTGATTGATTTTCATATTTTTAATTATTTTTTTAGAACTGTTAAATAATTATTGTGCCTTTCTAAAGTTTATGCATTTTCATAGAATGATGAAATTGCAAAAATGCCCCTGGGCCCACCTGTCGGTGCAACCCAGTGGGTTTGGTCGAACCGACCGGCCTGGTCCGGCTCGACCAGCCTCACTTCCCTCTCTCCGCTCACACGCGACCAAACCCTAACCCTCTCGCGTCTCTCTGGCGATCCCGCGTCGCCGCCCACCTCGCCGGATTATCTCGGCCAACTCCGGCCACCGCCACCGGCGAGATCAGGTCGATCCGATCCGCCTTTCGACGGCGGACACGGTGGTCCGCGTCGATCTGGATTTCATCCACGCTACCATGCGGCCTCATCTCGCCTGCAACCCTGGCCGCAAGGATTCATGGCGATGCGCCGCCTGCCGGCGCCCCTGATGCTGCGGTGTTGCTGTGCCTGGCCGTGGTGCTGTGGTGCTGCCATGGCCTGGCTTGGCCTGGCGCCGCCGCGCTCCGGCGTGTGCCGCCGTGGCCGCCATGGCTGCGCTGTTCTCCTCGACTCCGGGTAAGTGCGCCTCCTTTCCTGCTCCCCTCCTGTGCCTGACCTTCTTCCTCCTCTAGACCTGCTGCTGTGGTGTGCTTGCCTGCGCAAGATCTGCTGTGTTCTTCTGCAGCGCCATGTTTGCTTGCTCCTGCTATGCTATGCTGCTGCGCTATGCGTGTGCTACTGCGCAAGATTTCTAAGCTATGTGCCTGTGAAAGCTTGCTTTACTTGCTAGAGTTCTTCCCTGTGCCACTGCTCTTGGTTCAATGCTTGCCTGACATCAAATGTGTTCATATATACTGCTCTGGCTTGATTGCAGTGTGCAACTCTTGCAAATTTGCAAGAACCAGTGCACCTGGGTGCTCTTCAGTGTGCTATAATTCATGGACATGCTCCCTTGAACATGCTTTTGGTCTAGACAATACCCTCTCTTGATGATATGTTACTGCATATAATTATTTGTCATATATTTGATTGTCTGCTATGCCATTGTTCCTGTTCTGTGGCCATTTAATTTATATGGTTAAAGTGTTGATGCTAGACTTGATTCTAGCATGCTTGATCAAGTCCTGATGATCTTATGATCATCAGTTGCTTGGTGAATGGCTGCTGTTTCATTCTTGTGTCTAACTGATGCTCTCCTGATGTCAGTGTAACACAGTGGCTTGTGTTTGTACTCCATGGTGTTTGCTCAAGCCCCTGCTACTATCTGCAATGATCCATTGGATCATCTGCATGGCCTGGTGCATAGCTTACTTCTCTGTTTCATTTATCTGTGTAGCTTTGATTCATTAAGTAGATAAATGATGTGAACTGCTCTGCAGTGATGATCATATGGACTAATTTAGTTAAGCTAGAGGGATGCCAATCATATATTGGGGACCCTAGCTTCATTTTAACCCTTCTGGGTAATGATATATGTGCTGGTTTGATGGTTTGATTGCTTAAGTGGTAGAGGTTGCCTCAACAGCCATTCTTGACTGTTCAGGAAGCTCCCACCCCTTGTTGGCTTGCTGTGGTTACTAGATGCTTACTGGTTGATCCAGATTTGGACTTCCAGTGGCTCTTTGCTGTTGACAAACTTAAATAGACACATATTGTCTATCAGTCTGATGGAAACAATAGCTATAGGTGTTGAGTATGTGGCTAGGCTAGCCGTGTCTTCATCTACTGCTGGATTTCTTCAGTTATGCATTAATTTACATAGCTGCTGTTCCCATAGGATGATTTCCTAATGGCCTTTACCATATTTGCTTGCACCAAATGGCTTATTGACCAGATGATGACACAAACAGGGTACTCACACCCTTTTGCTTCTGTGTGTTTGATGCACATGCTTATTTATGAACAAAACCATCTGGTTTGTTCATGTTGGATTGTATACCTCACTCCAGCTCCTAGATTTTGATGTTGGTGTAGAGGTTTTTCTTCAGTGTTGATCTGATGGTTGAGTTGCTTGCCCTGCTCCTCCTGGTGAGCTTGTGAAGCTTGGTTTATTTTCTGGTGATTGGGAATAGATGAAACAGCTCTAGCTGTTCATCTGTTCTTGGCTGTTCTTGATGTCTGGTGACTTACCCTTCTGCTCGGTCGATGAATGAGCTAGGGTTTGTTGTGGAAAAGTTTTTATATGGTTAGCTCTTGCTCCTCTGGTCGACAGCTCCACCTTTCCCTTTGGGTGACTCATTGGTTATGTGTGCTGCATGCACACAGCCCTGTGAGCAGGCTGTGTGTGTGTGTAGGCAGGTGCTGTGCACCTGGTCCTGGAACTTGGCTGTGTCATGGATCAGCTCGGCCACTTTGGTCCTAACTGATCCCTTTTCCTATTTTCATTTGATTTCTAACCTGCCAAGTGGCTATGCCACTTGGCATAACTTCTTTTTGTTGTGATTTTGTGCAGGGAATCAATAGTGTAATCTAGTGAAGATGAAGATCATCAGATTCAGTCATCTTTATGAAACTAGACTTGTAATTTAGGATAGGTCATTATTTGTAATCTTCTTTTTCTTATTTGAGCAATTCTTGTAATATGTTGTATTATTCATTTCTTTTCTCTTATGAATATTGTAATGACAATGTAAATTGTGTGATGATCAATAAAGCTCAAAGTTTTCTCTAATGAGCTTTATTTTACTTTAATTGTTCATAGTGTTTATTATTTAATATTTACTTAATGAATTTCTTAACAATTGATTTTATGAGATATTTATTTGATGTTTGAATTTTGAAATTCATATTCAACTTAGGTTTGAATTCAATCATGCAACTTAAGTTGTGATGCAAACTCTCTCCTCTCTTCTCAAAACCCTAGTTTAGTTAGATAAGAGCAAGTTTGTCGCACTCTCGAAACCCTAACCCTGTAAGGTGTCAAGAGTGAAACTTGTCCCCCTTCCATACAGTTTTTGTTTAAAAGCGCGAAATTTCCCCAGAATTTACTATGCAATGCACATCCCTTTCTAAAATCTACCCCTCGACTGTCTCTAAACCTGGGACATTACAGCCTTTCCCCCTTAAAGAAAACTTCGTCCCGAAGTTGTGGTTGTAATACCTGAACAGTTCGGGGTATGTTTTCCTCAGGTCTTCTTCCTTTTCCCAGGTGGCTTCCCTCTCGGGATGATGCTTCCATTGTATCTTGCAGTACTTGATAGCTTTATTTCTGAGTTGTTTCCAGCTCTCCTCGAGAATCTTGGCTGGCTTCTCGATGTAAGTCAAATCTGGTTGTAACTCGAGCTCTGCATGTGATATTGGCTCATCTGGGGTCTTTAAGCATTTCCTGAGTTGCGATACATGGAATACATTGTGGACTTGTGCTAGCCTTCCCGGTAGATCCAATTCAAAGGCTAAACCTCGGTTCTGACTCAGTATCTTAAAAGGTCCGATGTATCTAGGACTGAGTTTTCCTTTTACTCCAAACCTCTGGAGTCCTTTCATCGGGCTCACCTTAAGATATACCATGTCTCCAACTCTTGGCTCCTATGTTCTTCTCTTTTGGTCTGCATAACTCTTTTGTCGGCTTTGGGCTATCTTAAGTCTATCTCTTATAATGTCAATGATTTGTTGTTTTTCCTTGACATAATCAGGGTTGAACTCTTTGCTTGCTCCGGCTTCATACCAACATATTGGTGATCTACATTTCCTTCCATACAGGGCTTCAAATGGTGCCATCTTGATGCTGCTTTGATAGCTATTATTGTATGAAAACTCGGCTAGTGGTAAGTGTTCTTCCCACGATCCTCCGAAGTCTAGGGCACAAGCCCTAAGCATATCCTCTAAGATCTGGTTGGTTCTCTCGGTTTGTCCACCGGTCTGGGGATGGTAAGCGGTACTATAGTCCAACTTGGATCCTAAAGCTTCATGAAGTTGCTTCCAGAATGCTGATGTGAACACGGATCCTCGATCCGATACGATCTTCTTAGGCACTCCATACTTACTCACGATCTCTTTGATGTAAAGATCGATAAGTTTCTCTCCTTTATCTTGCTGATTTACCGCTAAAAAGTGTGCACTTTTCGTCAACCGGTCCACGATTACCCATATCATGTCCTTCTTTTTATTAGTCATGGGTAGTCCGGTGATGAAATCCATCCCTATTTCTTCCCATTTCCACTCTAGAATAGGTAAAGGTTGTAACTTCCCTGCCGGACTCTGGTGTTCAGCCTTCACTCTCTGGCAGGTATGGCATTCTGCCACATATTGTGCTATCTCCCTCTTCATGTTATTCCACCAGAATAGTTCTTTTAAGTCCATGTACATCTTTGTACTTCCCGGATGTATGGAATATGGTGTTTGATGAGCTTCCCGGAGTATTACTTCCTTAATTTCAGCAATATCCGGAACGCAAATCCTTTTCTGGAACCATAATGATCCAGATTCTCCGCGGTGAAATTCTGATGGTCTTCCCTCATCTATTCTTCTCATCTCCTCCACGATGAATGGATCGTCCATTTGACCCATCATTATCTCATTCTTCAGGTTGACATTCAACTCATCGGCGACTTGCAACGCCGATAATCCTTCATGGGCTTCCTTCTCCCAAAGTTGTATTTGGGCTTGACTTATTTCCTTCCTCAACTCCGGTGATATTTCTTGTTCCACTCCTCCGGTACTCTTCCTACTCAGGGCATCTGCTACAACATTAGCCTTCCCTGGTGTGTAATTGATTGTCAGATCATAATCCTTGATCAATTCTAGCCATCTTTTCTGTCTCATGTTGAGTTCCTTTTGAGTGAAGAAGTATTTGAGACTCTTGTGATCTGTATAGAGCTCACACTTAGCTCCATAGAGAAAATGTCTCCAAGTTTTGAGTGCAAATACGACTGCTGCTAATTCCAAGTCATGTGTTGGATAGTTTACTTCATGAGGTCCGAGTTGTCTCGATCCATAAGATATCACTTTTCTATCTTGCATGAGTACACAACCCAATCCATGTTTGGATGCGTCACAGTACACGGTGTAATCTTTACCAACTTCCGGAACTGCTAACACCGGTGCTGTGGTGAGTTTCTCTTTTAGAGTTTGAAAACTCTTCTCACACTCATCAGACCATACAAATGGTGTATTCTTCCTTAACAACTTCGTCATTGGTCCTGCTATTTTGGAGAATCCTTCAATGAACCTCCGGTAATATCCTGCCATCCCAAGGAATCCTCGGATTTCCTTGACAGTCTTGGGTGCTTCCCATTCTAGAACTGCTGCTACCTTACTCGGGTTGACAGCGATTCCATCTTTGCTAATGACATGACCAAGAAATTCCACTTGATCTAGCCAAAATTCACACTTACTAAGTTTGGCATAAAGTTGATGTTCCCTTAGTGTTTGTAACACTAACCTCAAATGTTCAGCATGTTCAGCTTTGTCCTTGGAATATATCAGGATATCATCGATAAATACGATGACAAACTTGTCTAGATATGGCATGAATATCTTATTCATGAGATTCATGAATATTGCTGGGGCATTGGTTAATCCAAAAGGTACTACAAGATATTCATGGTGTCCATACCTCGAAACAAAGGCTGTTTTCGGAACGTCTTCCTTCTTGATCTTTATCTGGTGATAACCGGATCTTAGATCAATCTTGGAAAAGACTCCCGCGCCTCTAACTTGATCAAATAGATCTTTTATTCTTGGAAGTGGATACTTGTTCTTGATTGTGACGTTGTTTAAATTCCTGTAGTCTCCGCACATCCTTCTTCCTCCATCTCTTTTATCCACGAAGATCACAGGTGATCCCCATGGTGAAACACTCTCTTGAATGAATCCCTTTTGTTCCAAGTCATCCAATTGCTCCTTAAGCTCTTTCAACTCCTTAGGCCCCATCTTATATGGTGCTTTGGCAATCGGAGCTGTTCCTGGGATTAGGTCGATAGTGAATTCTATCTCCCTATCTGGTGGCATACCAGGTAATTCCGCAGGAAACACATCCTGGAATTCATTTACTACAGGTATATCCTCTAACTTCACCTCTTTCATGCTGTTCAACTGTAGCTCAACTTCGATATGGGTATGTTTGTCTCCTTGGTAGATCATTCTACTTCCATCGGGGCTTTTCAAAGACACCGTCTTGCTCACACAGTCGATCAATGCTCCATTAGCTTCCAACCAGTTCATACCAAGAATGACATCAATGTCCTTCATCGGTAAAATGAACAGGTCCGCGTCAAACGTGCACTTATTGATCATAATGACTTGTTTTTGTTTGGCATGGGTTACTACTATCGTTCCCCCCGCAGAAAGTATGGTTATGGGTGTATCTAACTTAGTGCAACTAATCCCATGTTTGATGATGAATTGTTGAGAAATGAATGATGTAGTTGCACCAGTATCAAAAAGTACTTTTCCAGGATGAGTGAGTATCTGGAGCGTACCTATCACCGCCTGATCGGAGTTGACCACCTCCTCCAGACTGGTACAGTTCAGCTTGCCGAAGGGCTTCTTATTCTTCCAGCTCCCTCCGGTGTTTCCTCGATTTCCTCCTCCTCCAGATTGACCTCCTCCAGTGTTTCTCTTTGGGCAGTCCTTCAGCATGTGCCCCTCCTGGTGACAACCAAAGCAAATAATCTTTGGCTTCTTACAGTCCTTGGCAAAATGCCCCGTGAATCCACAGCTTCTGCAAACTATTTGATTTGCAGTCTGGAAGGCCTGATTCTTCCTACTACCGTAGTAGCTGCTGTTGTTATTGTTGTTGTTGTTGCTGTATCTGGGCTTGAAACTCAAGCTTGTATTAGGCTTGTTACTAACAAACCTCTTAGGCTCAAACTTGGCCTTCTTCCTCTTCTCCTCTTGTAACTGTTTGAAATCATCTTCTAGATTGATGGCTGCATCCACCAACTCTTGAAACTCCGTCGCTCTCATCATACGGAGCTGTACCTTGAACTAGGGACTTAACCCCCTCAGAAATCTCTTTTTCTTCTTGTCCTCGGTGTTGACTTCTTCAACAGCATACCGGGACAGTTTAGAGAACTCCCTGACATAGGTCAGGATTGCCTTGTCCTTCTGCTCGAGACTTTCAAATTCTCGACGCTTCAGCTCCACTATACTCTCAGGGACATTGGATTCCCTGAACTTCCTTGCGAACTCCTCCCATGTGAATACCTTTCCAGCCGGATATACGGCTACAATGTTATCCCACCATGATGCGGCGGGTCCACACAACAAGTGTGTAGCATAACGGACCTTCTCCTGGTCATTGCATCCAACAATGTTGAGTTTTCGCTCAGTGTCCATGAGCCAGTCTTCCGCGTCCATTGGCTCGGGCGCGTATGCAAAAGATATGGGCTTGGTGTTCTGGAAGTCTGCTAGGATGACTCCCGGGTTCTCAGGTCTCTCCACCCTGTTTTGCTGCAACAAATCCTGAAAGAATTTGTTCTGCTGCTCCAGTGTTACCCGCTGTCGCTCCTCTACCAGCTGCATGTACTGGATAAAGTTTTGCTGCGTCATGGGTGGTGGTGGTGGAAACTGATCTCTGGCTGCACCCTCAGCCTCTTCCTTTTGTTTTGCTTCGCGCTCCATGCGCTGTGCTTCAGTCTCGTCTCCTAGCGTTCCCGACATAACCCCCTAGTTCTGCAACACAAGATGATACTCATAATTACTCCATGCGCAAGTTTTCTGAGCTCAACATTGTGCACAGAACTAGTCACGCAATGGAAATCAAGAAGCAAATCCAAATCATACAAAACATATACCCTGTATATACATACATAAGTGGTCTTATTACAATACTCAAGTCGAGGTGAGTATGCAAACTCACTTATTAAAGTATATGTACAAATTTATACAAATATTACAAACTATAATACACGTGGTACGTGTGTATTATAGCCTCGCCTCCCTTGGTGGACTCTAGTCGATCTTCACTCCCGATACATCCCAGGCTTCCATCCGGTCGAACGTGTCGTCCTCCTGATAGACCCTGGAACATAAGGTCTCCCCGTTGGCTTGTAATCCGAATCCGATGATGATCCTAAGGAGAAATCAGTGTTCACAAACTGATCGTTGAGTGGATCATAGTCCACCCATCGGGTGTACTCTCCTGTAGCCCCACCATAAGGGTTACCAAAACCCATACCCGACTCTACCTGTGTCGGATATCCTCCATCCACTCCTTCATTACTAGGATAGCTCTGGTTCTGGGTTGTTGCGTCATCATTCATCTCCCCATCATAATACGCTGTGGTACTATGAGTTCCAGTATCCGATCCCCAACGCCAACCCCTGGAATTCTCGATAGGAGTCTCGGAACGCTGCTTGTTTCCGGATTCCTCTCCGCCTTCGTATCCCCCATAGGAACTACCCAGGTAGTTCCCAGGTGTAGGTTCACGTGCAAGTGGATCGATACTGATATAATCACCAGCTGAATAAACTGGTGTGTGCACCACATTCTCCATAGGTTCTTTCCCCCTACTCTCCTCCTTGGGTTCAGTGAATTCCTCAAGCATCGTATCAATTGCTCCTATCAGATGATGATTCAGCTGAAAGAGTAATGATATGAAGTTGCGGCTATTATCCATATATTTTGCCGCTGCTATAGGTTTGCGTTTAGCATATTTGTAGTGGTTAAGCATGGGATCATTGTCCTCCTCCATATGAGGAATGTGTGTGAATTCGGAACCCATAAGCTCTTTCGTCTTATGCTCCCGAATATCGGTTATAGCTCTCATAACGGCTATATGGTAAGCTGTATTGGTTGTCCTTGCTTCCCCAGCTGGCATGACTACGCTCATTCCCAAAGATTCGGGAAGTTGCAGTCCTACCCTGCACTTGGCCAATATCGGACCATCATAGAACATGTATTTCTTTACTGAAATCTGGGGATCGCACCCAAATTCCAGTAACATGGCTCGTAAGATATCTGCCAGTCCTCCTTGGTACTCGTTCAGTGTGGAATCCATAACTTTCACGTTTCTCCCTGGTCGTGAACTTGCCATGTTGGCTGTAGAAATAGAAATATTATGAGATTAGTAATAATGCATCATAATAGAGATAATAAAGAATTATCGCACCAAAAGATATGATTGTTGTATTCTCAATTGAATATACACCATATTTTTTAGAGAATTCTTTATTAGTCCTATTTGACTCCTAACGTTTGGTCCCATTTACTAGGTTCCAACCTAAGGTCAAAGCTTTTGCTCTGATACCAACTGTGGTGACCCTGCATACCACTGCATGTTGTAGTATGCCAGTCGTTGATATAACATTCACGAAGTACCATTCCGCAAATATTACATCCCTCAGAGTAGTACAACAGAACATAGCAGGGTCCATAACTCATTCACATATTATTACAATTAACATACACATGTCGTCTTGGAGCTCCTCTTGGGTCCTAAGAGGAATACTCCTGGGTTCGAGGTGAACCCAACTTACAATACCAGAGTTTCATTAAACTAAACATTTATTTCTTCGAGCAGCTAAATACTAAGAGTTCGAGCTGCTCGGTTACTACTACTACTCAACAGATATCTCTAGGCTTGTTCTCCTCCGGAAGCCTCCCCGGATCCGTAGACTATGAGATAGTCTACGCCTTCAACACCTCCTGAGAGGTCAGGTTCTTCATAGCCGATGATCTCGGCTCCTTCATTGTTGTCGTAGTCCTCCTCCAGACGATTCAGACAATCTAAGCATGGGGTTTAAGAGTGGTATGAGTACGAGCGTACTCAACAAGTTCATTATAGATAAGAGGTGTTTAATGCACTAGCTACGATATTAGACCAGAAAGTCTAATACCAATGCAAGTTTTGATAAACATTTCTTCAAGAGATTGCTTTTATTTCAAAGAGCTATGTCCGTCAGCCTTCACCGGTTTACTAGAACTTCATGGAGCTCCTTTCCGGCCGCGTTCGCAGTTCCTCAATCCCGGAACAGGGAGTGACAGGTCACAGTTCTTTACACTCTGCAGAGGTGTGTTGCTTTACCCATAAGAGATCTTAACCTTGGTGCCAACCGGGCAGCTTTCCCGTCCACACTTCCTTTGGTGTGAGGCCCGGTATAAGGTCTAGCCAATCATGTTCCTCCGCTACCTCGAACACCCACCCTTTGTTGCATGCCCCGACCCTGGGTCCACGCCGGTCCCATTATTCCCGTAATTTCAGGGTGGACCCCGACCAAGACGACAGTGCTGGGCTCTACCATACACTCCTACGCCGGTAGCTGCAACCCATCATAGACCGCATTACCGTGGGGAATTAGAATGGGATCCCCACCCTCCGGTTGTTCCGCAAGACACAACTGCTACGGCAAGCAATGCTTTACCGCGGGGAATTAGAATGGGATCCCCACCCTCCGGTTGTTCCGCCAGACACAACTTCTACGGTAAGCGCATCCGTTGATGAACGAGAGGTGGAAACACTTTTGACTACTTCGTCCCACTCCGGATCTTATGGTTAACACGGGTATTACGGCACAAGAATAACTGGCGACATTTGTTGTTTAATCCTAGATGGATATAAACCCGTGCAATGGAACCTCCACCATATCAACACAATCCATGGTTCCATTGCCCACCACATAGTCATATTCATAGTTATGAAAGTAGTGGTTTTGATTTTTATGCAATAGTGATAACCATAATACTTTGCAAGTAATTTGTTAGAAATACTCAAATGACATGAGCAAGTGATGAACTTGCCTGAACACTGCAAAGTTTTGCAGTTGGAAGGTATGGACTGACCCTTGTCCTCTGTCTCTGAAAAATAGCATCATTGTCCGATAAGGGCAATGGTTAAAGAAGCAATTATGCATGATTCCATTTTTAGGGTTTGTTCCCCCCTTCCGATGTTATTATTTCATGTAGAGGTTAATACTAAGAATAATTTGGGAATACTTGATTTAAATTAGAATACAACCTTGAAATGTTGTCAAGGTGTTTTTAAAGTCCAAATGCATTAATGGACTTATTTTCATTATTGAAAAGAATATGTGTGATTTAATTTATTATTTAAATCATCAAATTATGACTTATTCTTCTTTGTCTTCAAAAATTCTCTTTGATATTTTATTGAGATAGAGAATTTTATGCTGATTGATTTTCATATTTTTAATTATTTTTTTAGAACTGTTAAATAATTATTGTGCCTTTCTAAAGTTTATGCATTTTCATAGAATGATGAAATTGCAAAAATGCCCCTGGGCCCACCTGTCGGTGCAACCCAGTGGGTTTGGTCGAACCGACCGGCCTGGTCCGGCTCGACCAGCCTCACTTCCCTCTCTCCGCTCACACGCGACCAAACCCTAACCCTCTCGCGTCTCTCTGGCGATCCCGCGTCGCCGCCCACCTCGCCGGATTATCTCGGCCAACTCCGGCCACCGCCACCGGCGAGATCAGGTGGATCCGATCCGCCTTTCGACGGCGGACACGGTGGTCCGCGTCGATCTGGATTTCATCCACGCTACCATGCGGCCTCATCTCGCCTGCAACCCTGGCCGCAAGGATTCATGGCGATGCGCCGCCTGCCGGCGCCCACGATCTTGCGGTGTTCTTGTGCACGGCCGTGGTGCTGTGGTGCTGCCATGGCCTGGCTTGGCACAGCGCCGCCGCGCTCCGGCGTGTGCCGCCGTGGCCGCCATGGCTGCGCTGTTCTCCTCGACTCCGGGTAAGTGCGCGTCGTTTCCTGCTCCCCTCCTGTGCACGACCTTCTTCCTCCTCGAGACCTGCTGCTGTGGTGTGCTTGCCTGCGCAAGATCTGCTGTGTTCTTCTGCAGCGCCATGTTTGCTTGCTCCTGCTATGCTATGCTGCTGCGCTATGCGTGTGCTACTGCGCAAGATTTCTAAGCTATGTGCCTGTGAAAGCTTGCTTTACTTGCTAGAGTTCTTCCCTGTGCCACTGCTCTTGGTTCAATGCTTGCCTGACATCAAATGTGTTCATATATACTGCTCTGGCTTGATTGCAGTGTGCAACTCTTGCAAATTTGCAAGAACCAGTGCACCTGGGTGCTCTTCAGTGTGCTATAATTCATGGACATGCTCCCTTGAACATGCTTTTGGTCTAGACAATACCCTCTCTTGATGATATGTTACTGCATATAATTATTTGTCATATATTTGATTGTCTGCTATGCCATTGTTCCTGTTCTGTGGCCATTTAATTTATATGGTTAAAGTGTTGATGCTAGACTTGATTCTAGCATGCTTGATCAAGTCCTGATGATCTTATGATCATCAGTTGCTTGGTGAATGGCTGCTGTTTCATTCTTGTGTCTAACTGATGCTCTCCTGATGTCAGTGTAACACAGTGGCTTGTGTTTGTACTCCATGGTGTTTGCTCAAGCCCCTGCTACTATCTGCAATGATCCATTGGATCATCTGCATGGCCTGGTGCATAGCTTACTTCTCTGTTTCATTTATCTGTGTAGCTTTGATTCATTAAGTAGATAAATGATGTGAACTGCTCTGCAGTGATGATCATATGGACTAATTTAGTTAAGCTAGAGGGATGCCAATCATATATTGGGGACCCTAGCTTCATTTGAACCCTTCTGGGTAATGATATATGTGCTGGTTTGATGGTTTGATTACTTAAGTGGTAGAGGTTGCCTCAACAGCCATTCTTGACTGTTCAGGAAGCTCCCACCCCTTGTTGGCTTGCTGTGGTTACTAGATGCTTACTGGTTGATCCAGATTTGGACTTCCAGTGGCTCTTTGCTGTTGACAAACTTAAATAGACACATATTGTCTATCAGTCTGATGGAAACAATAGCTATAGGTGTTGAGTATGTGGCTAGGCTAGCCGTGTCTTCATCTACTGCTGGATTTCTTCAGTTATGCATTAATTTACATAGCTGCTGTTCCCATAGGATGATTTCCTAATGGCCTTTACCATATTTGCTTGCACCAAATGGCTTATTGACCAGATGATGACACAAACAGGGTACTCACACCCTTTTGCTTCCGTGTGTTTGATGCACATGCTTATTTATGAACAAAACCATCTGGTTTGTTCATGTTGGATTGTATACCTCACTCCAGCTCCTAGATTTTGATGTTGGTGTAGAGGTTTTTCTTCAGTGTTGATCTGATGGTTGAGTTGCTTGCCCTGCTCCTCCTGGTGAGCTTGTGAAGCTTGGTTTATTTTCTGGTGATTGGGAATAGATGAAACAGCTCTAGCTGTTCATCTGTTCTTGGCTGTTCTTGATGTCTGGTGACTTACCCTTCTGCTCGGTCGATGAATGAGCTAGGGTTTGTTGTGGAAAAGTTTTTATATGGTTAGCTCTTGCTCCTCTGGTCGACAGCTCCACCTTTCTCTTTGGGTGACTCATTGGTTATGTGTGCTGCATGCACACAGCCCTGTGAGCAGGCTGTGTGTGTGTGTAGGCAGGTGCTGTGCACCTGGTCCTGGAACTTGGCTGTGTCATGGATCAGCTCGGCCACTTTGGTCCTAACTGATCCCTTTTCCTATTTTCATTTGATTTATAACCTATGCCACTTGGCATAACTTCTTTTTGTTGTGATTTTGTGCAGGGAATCAATAGTGTAATCTAGTGAAGATGAAGATCATCAGATTCAGTCATCTTTATGAAACTAGACTTGTAATTTAGGATAGGTCATTATTTGTAATCTTCTTTTTCTTATTTGAGCAATTCTTGTAATATGTTGTATTATTCATTTCTTTTCTCTTATGAATATTGTAATGACAATGTAAATTGTGTGATGATCAATAAAGCTCAAAGTTTTCTCTAATGAGCTTTATTTTACTTTAATTGTTCATAGTGTTTATTATTTAATATTTACTTAATGAATTTCTTAACAATTGATTTTATGAGATATTTATTTGATGTTTGAATTTTGAAATTCATATTCAACTTAGGTTTGAATTCAATCATGCAACTTAAGTTGTGATGCAAACTCTCTCCTCTCTTCTCAAAACCCTAGTTTAGTTAGATAAGAGCAAGTTTGTCGCACTCTCGAAACCCTAACCCTGTAAGGTGTCAAGAGTGAAACTTGTCCCCCTTCGATACAGTTTTTGTTTAAAAGCGCGAAATTTTCCCAGAATTTACTATGCAATGCACATCCCTTTCTAAAATCTACCCCTCGATTGTCTCTAAACCTGGGACATTACACGTTGCATGGATGAGAGAAACTCATGTAACAATCAAAGCAGGGGCATTTGCAGATAATATTAAAACGGTATCCAAATACTAATCAATCAATAGGCATGTGTTCCATATATAGTCGTACGTGCTCGCAATGAGAAACTTGCACAACATCTTTTGTCCTACCAGCCGGTGGCAGCCGGGCCTCAAGGGAATCTACTGGATATTAAGGTACTCCTTTTAATAGAGTACCGGAGCAAAGCATTAACACTCCGTGAACACATGTGATCCTCACATCACTACCATTCCCTCCGGTTGTCCCGATTTCTGTCACTTCAGGGCCATTGGTTCCGGACAGCGACATGTGTATACAACTTGCAGGTAAGATCATAAACAACGAATATCTTCATGAATCAATAACATGTTCAGATCTGAGATCATGGCACTCGGGCCCTAGTGACAAGCATTAAGCATAACAAGTTGCAACAATATCATAAAAGTAACATCTACGGATACTAGGCACTATGCCCAAACAATCTTATGACTATTACATGACCAATCTCATCCAATCCCTACCATCCCCTTCAGCCTACAGCGGGGGAATTACTCACACATGGATGGGGAAACATTGCTGGTCGATGGAGAGGCGTCGGTGGTGATGATGGCGATGATCTCCTCCAATTCCCCGTCCCGGCGAGGTGCCAGAACGGAGACTTCTGGCTCCTGAGATGGAGTTTCGCGATGTGGCGGCGTTCTGGAGGGTTTCTGGCGACTTCGACTTCTCCCCGTGCGTTTTTAGGTCGAGGGCGATAAGTAGTCCGAAGGAGGGCGTCGGAGGCCTGCCGAGGGGGCCACACGCTAGGGCCGCGCGCCCCCCTCCTGGGCCGCGCCGCCCTAGGGTGTGGGCCCTCGGGCCTCCACCTGACTTGCCCTTCTGGCTCCGTGAGTTTTCTGGGAAAATAGGGCCTTCTGTCAAAATCCCGAGGTTTTTCCTGAAAGTTGGATTTCTGCACAAAAACGAGACACCAGAACAGTTCTGCTGAAAACAGCGTTAGTCCGTGTTAGTTGCATCCAAAATACACAAATTAGAGGCAAAACAATAGCAAAAGTGTTCGGGAAAGTGGATACGTTTTGGACGTATCAACTCCCCCCAAGCTTAGCTTATTGCTTGTCCTCAAGCAATTCAGTTAACAACTGAGCGATAAAAGAACTTTCACGAACACATTTGTTCATATGATGTAAATATTCTCAGGCTATGGCTAACACTTAGGAAGTTCATAATAAGATACATGCAAATAAAATCATCTAATAGCTATGTCAATCATGGAAAGGTACCAACAATTAATAATAAGCATCATGAATCATGTATATAAGCAGGATTGCAATGTTCATAAATGAGTATGATAGAGTGGTATCTCGCTTGCCCATATTTGATCAGCAAAACATAAATGCTCAGGCACCTCTGAAGTTCATAGAAAGACTAGAAATAGTGATTGTCAAAGATAAAAGCATCAAAGTTATACCACAATCAATCATATTTTGAGACAAGCATATTATACTAAGAATGACAGTTGTGCTCTCAAGAAAGTGCTCAAAGAAAGGATGGAGACACAACATAAAAGTAAAAGATTGACCCTTCGCAGAGGGAAGCAGGGATTAACATGCGCTAGAGCTTTTCATTTGTAAAACAGGAGTAAAATTATTTTGAGAGGTGTTTGTTGTTGTCAACGAATGGTAATGGGTACACCAACTACCTCATCAACCGGACTTCAAGAGCGGCTCCCATGAAATTTTATTTTTGGGTGGCACTCCTTCCAACCTTGCTTTCACAAACCATGGCTAACCGAATCCTCGGGTGCCTGCCAACAATCTCATACCATGAAGGAGTGCCTTTTTATTTTAGTTTTATTTAGATGACACTCCTCCCCACCTTTGCTTTCTCAAGCCATGGCTAACCGAATCCTCGGGTGCCGACCAACAATCACATACCATGGAGGAGTGTCTATTTGTAAATTTATGAAAGTTAGTTAATTGGGGCTGGGAACCCCGTTGCCAGCTCTTTTTGCAAAATTATTGGATAAGCGGATGTGCCACTAGTCCATTGGTGAAAGTCCGTCCGGAGTAAATGACAAGATTGAAAGATAAACACCACATACTTCCTCATGAGCTATAAAACATAAACACAAATTGAGGAGCATTTTGAAGGTTTTGAAGGTAGCACATGAGAATTTACTTGGAATGGTTTGAAATGCCATGCATAGGTATTTATGGTGGACAGTCTGGAATAACTTGGTTTTCAGGGGTTTGGAAGCACGAGCAGCGTTCCCGCTCAGTACAAGTGAAGGCTAGCAAAAGACTAGGGAGCGACAAATCAAGAGAGCAGTAAATGTCATAATCATGCTTGCGGCAAAATAAATTAACTGAGGCATAAAAGTGATACCAGAACTCTGAAGCAATGTAAATCATTGAGGCTTAATTGACGCTTGTTCAGTCATATGCATGCGTGAGTGTGTGCCAAGTTAATTCAAACGAATTATTCAGAGGAGGATACCACAATATCATACCTATCTATGAATAAAACAATGCAAGCAAACATCCATGACATGCTACTCATATTAATAAATTGGAGCTTAACATGAGAGATCATGAACTACTAGACTTCTTAAATGACATATACCTCACATGAACCAACCAAGGATGCTCACATGGATGAGTATATGTACAAAAAATGAAAACAAATAGAGTTCATACCAGCCTCTCACCACAATCAGATTGTCGTAGATCGTCATTATTGCCTTTTCACTTGTGTAGCTTGGATAATATGAAATGAAAACCAAGCTCCAGCCACCGAAGACCATTGAACTCATAAAGAACTTCACAAAACCAAAGAAGAACAGCAAATATTTTTGGTGTTTTCGAATTTGGAAACAAGAACAAAAGGAAACAAGCAAACAAAGCAAAATCTTTTTGGGTTTTCTTATAGCAAACTAGCAATAGCAAATAAAGCGGAACAAATGCAAGAAACTAAAGTAAACAAGTGGTGAAGAGAAACAACAGAAATATTTTTGGTCTTTTTGTGTTTTAGGAAAGAAACAAAGTGAAAACAAGAAAATGAAAACTAAAAGAAACACATAAAAGCAGGATGACAGAAATCTGCCAAAACCTGACAGCAGTACAGAAATCGATTTTTACAAAAACCTTCCGTTGCTCAGATCGAAAAGTGTGCAACTAATGAAAGTTAGATAACAACCTGGGGAACATGCAAAAAAATTGGCAGCTCAAAATAACGTTCTGGCTGTGCGCACGAATTTTTCTAGTAACAGTCCAGAATCTGTTTTCAGGCAGCACCTCCCCAAATATCATCTCCTTCTCATTAGAAAACCACTCAAAGAAACTCAACAAGTATATACAAGTATCCAGCAACCATAATATGCAAAGAATGAGTGATTCCGGTATACCTTCCCCCAAGCTTAGGCTTTTGACTCTTCTTGATCATATATCATCCTCCTCTCTTGACCCTTGAAAACTTCCTTCACACCAAACTTCTCATAAACTTCATTAGAGGGGTTAGTACTCAAAAAAAACTTGAATTCACATTGGTCCTGTAGTGACACATTGCAAGAACTCAATAAAACATTAGCTACAGCTCTCCACGTCTAGAAAGCCTTGCTTAAAGTCCGCAAGAGACAATGCAAAAAACAGAGACAGAATCTGCCAAAACAGAACAGCCAGTAAAGACGAATTTTAAAGGGGTACTTCCGTTGCTCAAATCAGAAAACTCAAAACTAATGAAAGTTGCGTACATATCTGAGGATCACTCACGTAAATTGGCAGATTTTTCTGAGTTACCTACAGAGAACCCTACCCAAATTCGTGACAGAAAGAAATCTGTTTCTGTGCAGAAATCCAAATCTAGCATCAACCTTCTATTAGAGACTTTACTTGGCACAATAATGCAATAATGTAAAGATACAAATGTATTCCTACAGTAAGTAAAATAAGTGGAGGAAGAAAGATATGTTGTTTAGTTCCTCTATGCATATAAAATGAATTTGTTAACAAGGTTGATCAAGTCTTGCCACCAAATAAATTTTACATAGCATATGAAGAAGTAAACCTCAAATCAATCATGTTACCTTGAATTGTATTGATATGCATCCAATCACAAGATTTTGATATTCTTCTTTAGGCTCATATATTGGACAATCAATAGTTCCCACTTTGATAGTTCTCACATTAGAAATTGTATTAACTCCACATGCTTTCTCAATCCTCTTGGGAAAATAAACGGTATGCTCCCTATCATCAACATTGAAAGTAACATTTCCTTTATTGCAATCAATAACAGCCCCTGCGGTGTTAAGAAAAGGTCTCCCAAGAATAATAGACATATTATCATCTTCAGGCATTTCCAACACAACAAAATCAGTTAATATCAAGCAGTTATTAGTAACTTGAACAGGAACATCCTCACATATACCAACAGGAATAGCAGTAGATTTATCGGCCATTTGCAAAGATATATCAGTAGGTATCAACTTATCTAAGTAAAGTCTCTTATAAATAGAAAAAGGCATAACACTAACACCGGCTCCCAAGTCACATAGAGCAGTTCTAACATAATTATTCTTAATTGAACAAGGAATAGTTGGAATACCTGGGTCGCCAAGCTTCTTTGGAACCTTACCATTAAAAGAGTAATTAGCAAGCATAGTGGAAATCTCCTCATTAGGAATTTTCCTTTTGTTATTGACAATATCTTTCATATACTTTGAATAAGGAGGCAATTTAATAGCATCAGTCAAAGGGATTTGCAAGAATAAAAGTTTCATCCAATCACAAAATTTATTATAATGTTCTTCTACCTTTGATTTTAATTTCTTAGCAGGAAAAGGCATTTGCTTTTGAACCCAAGGTTCTCTTTCATTACCATGTTTCTCAGCAATAAAATCTTCTTTAGTGTACTTTTTATTTTTAGCATGCTTTTCAGGTTCTTCTTCAACCTCTTCTTTATCAGGAGTATCATTCTTATCATTATATTTATCATGTTCATTACCACTTTCAGTTTCAGCATCAGAAATAGAAATACTATTAGGATCATTAACAGGTTCAGAGGATTCTACAACATTCTTATGTTTCTTTTTCTTTTTCTTAGATGGAGCACTAGTTTTAGTTCGTTGAGAATCTTGTTCAACTCTTTTGGGATGCCCCTCAGGATATATAGGATCCTGGGTAGAAACACCACCTCTAGTTTTTTTTTGAAAGTAAGATCACATATATTAAGCAGCAGGCCGCCTCATTAAAAACCTTCCAGTCCCCTTCAGTCCCCTTCATTAAACACCACCTCTAGTTGTTACTTCATAAGCATGTTTTTCCTTAGAATTATTTCCCAACAAGTCATTTTGCACTTTAGTGAGTTGATCAATTTGAGTTTGAACCATATGAAAATGTTTAACAAGCATCTTAACATCATTGGAGGTTCTCTCCACAATATCATGCAATTCACTAATAGCTCGAGAATTTTCCATTAAATGATTCTCTACTCTCATATTAAAATTTTCTTGCTTAACAATATAATTATCAAACTCATCTAAGCATTGTGCAGGAGTTTTCGAATCCGGAATATCTTCCCTAGTAAAGCGTTGAAGAGAGTGTACCTCAATCATGGATGAAGGGGGAGTTATCTTACATAAATCTTCTATAGGAGGTAGATTCTTCACATCTTCAGATTTAATACCTTTCTCCTTAAGAGACTTCTTAGCTTCCCTCATATCTTCATCATTTAATTTAATCATACCCCTCTTCTTCAGTATCGGTGTCGGGGTTGGTTCAGGTGTAGTCCAATCATCATGATTCCGGCCTATTTTAGCCAATAATTCTTCAAATGCCTCTGGAGTTCTTTTCCTGAAAACACAACCAGCACAACTATCCAGGTATGCCCTAGACTCAATGGTTAGTCCACTATAAAATATATCAAGTAAATCATGCTTTTCCAAATCATGATCAGGCCGAGCTCTAATAAGAGAGCAAAATCTCGCCCAAGCCTCAGGCAATTTCTCTCCATCTTCCTGGTCAAAATTATAAATTCTCTGCAAAGCAATATGTTGAGCACTAGCAGGAAAGTATTTCCGGAAGAAAACATCAAGCAATTCTTTTGGACTTTTAATAGAATTAGGTGGCAAACTATTATACCAAGTTTTAGCGTCATCCTTTAATGAGAATGGAAAGATTTTAGCAACAAAGTAAGTACGCTTCTTAACATCATCAGAAAACAAGCTACTCAGAGTAGATAGCTCAATCATGTGTTCAACAACACTTTCTTTTTCAGTACCACAAAAGGGTGTTTTCTCAGCAATAGCTATATGAGATAGATCAAGAGAAAAATCATAATCTTTATCCTTAATGTTTATAGGAGATGTGGCAAATTTAGGATCAGGAGACAGTTTATATCTAACAGCATGTTTTGCAAGCAATTTTTTAATTTTTCTTGCATCAGTAGTAGCATTGCATTTTTCAATAAAATCATCATCAAGTTCCACATAATCTTCATCAGGATCATCACTAGAATAATCAAGTTCAGGTGAATTAACAGGCGTAGTAGCATTAGGAGTTTCAGTATTTTCAATTTGTCTAGACCTAGCAATCGTAGCATCTATAAAGGATCCCAATGAACCACTATCATCAAGCACAGCAGAAACATTATCAATATCATAAGAGTTTTCAGATTCAGCAGAAGTACCAGCGTGTGAAGCATGTGGCGGTGAAACAAGTTTATCAATCACAGATGGTGAATCAAGAGCAGCAGAGGTACTCAGAGTTGTACCTTTTCTTGTAGTGGATGGTAATATGGCGACCTTAGTATCGCGAGGTTTACCCATGATGGAGAATTTGCAGCGAACAATATCAATCCAAGTGAACTTCCAAATAAAGCTATGCTCCCCGGCAACGGCGCCAGAAAACAGTCTTGATAACCCACAAGTATAGGGGATCGCAGCAGTCTTCGTGGGTAGTAAAACCCAATTTATTGATTCGACACAAGGGGAGACAAAGAATACTTGAAAGCCTTAACAGCGGAGTTGTCAATTCAGCTGCACCTGGAAACAGACTTGCTCGCAAGAGTTTATCAGTAGTAACAGTTTTATAGCAGTAGCAGTAGCGAAATAACAGCAGCAGAGTAACAAAGACAGCAGTAGTGATTATAGTAAACAGCAGGATTAAAATACTGTAGGCACAGGGACGGATTAACGGGCGTTGCATGGATGAGAGAAACTCATGTAACAATCAAAGCAGGGGCATTTGCAGATAATATTAAAACGGTATCCAAATACTAATCAATCAATAGGCATGTGTTCCATATATAGTCGTACGGTCTCGCAATGAGAAACTTGCACAACATCTTTTGTCCTACCAGCTGGTGGCAGCCGGGCCTCAAGGGAATCTACTGGATATTAAGGTACTCCTTTTAATAGAGTACCGGAGCAAAGCATTAACACTCCGTGAACACATGTGATCCTCACATCACTACCATTCCCTCCGGTTGTCCCGATTTCTGCCACTTCAGGGCCATTGGTTCCGGACAGCGACATGTGTATACAACTTGCAGGTAAGATCATGAACAACGAATATCTTCATGAATCAATAACATGTTCAGATCTGAGATCATGGCACTCGGGCCCTAGTGACAAGCATTAAGCATAACAAGTTGCAAAAATATCATAAAAGTAACATCTACGGGTACTAGGCACTATGCCCTAACAATCTTATGACTATTACATGACCAATCTCATCCAATCCCTACCATCCCCTTCAGCCTACAGCGGGGGAATTACTCACACATGGATGGGGGAAACATTGCTGGTCGATGGAGAGGCGTCGGTGGTGATGATGGCGATGATCTCCTCCAATTCCCCATCCCAGCGAGGTGTCAGAATGGAGACTTCTGGCTCCTGAGATGGAGTTTCGCGATGTGGCGGCGTTCTGGAGGGTTTCTGGCGACTTCGACTTCTCCCCGTGCGTTTTTAGGTCGAGGGCGATAAGTAGTCCGAAGGAGGGCGTCGGAGGCCTGCCGAGGGGGCCACACGCTAGGGCCGCGCGCCCCCCTCCTGGGCCGCGCCGCCCTAGGGTGTGGGGCCCTCGGGCCTCCACCTGACTTGCCCTTCTGGCTCCGTGAGTTTTCTGGGAAAATAGGGCCTTCTGTCAAAATCCCGAGGTTTTTCCTGAAAGTTGGATTTCTGCACAAAAACGAGACACCAACAGTTCTGCTGAAAACATCGTTAGTCCGTGTTAGCTGCATCCAAAATACACAAATTAGAGGCAAAACAATAGCAAAAGTGTTCGGGAAAGTGGATACGTTTTGGACGTATCACACCACCATCTGCTAGTCCTCCTCGGAGTTCATCTTCCATGGCCTCCACGGGGAAGACGCGCGACATTCAATGTCGCAAATGCTTGCGATTTGGTCACATAGAGAGAGAATGCAGAACCAAGCGTGTGATGTTGGTGCGTGAAGATGGAGAATATGATTCCGCAAGTGACTTTGATGAAGATACATTGGCCCTTATTGCTGCACGTGATGGTGCCAATTCTGATTCTGAGAGAGAGATGGAGGTAATGGAAGCTGACACTGTTGATCAGTACAGGAGCTTAGTTGTACAGCGCGTGTTGAGCGTGCAATTGAGCAAAGCGGAGCATGATCAACGCCACAATCTGTTCCAAACACGAGGCGTTGTAAAAGAGCGAGCTATACAGATCATCATTGATGGAGGAAGTTGCAATAATCTGGCTAGCGTTGACATGGTGGAGAAGCTTTCTCTCCCTACAAGACATCGCACACATCCATACTACATTCAATGGTTTGAGAGCTCTCGGAAGCTCAAGGTAACAAGAACTACACGTGTGCATTTTACTATTGGTACATATTCTGATTTTGTTGATTGTGATGTTGTACCTATGCAAGCTTGTTCTTTGTTACTTGGTAGACCTTGGCAATTTGATAGAGAATCTGTTCATAATGGTAGAACTAATCAGTATTCTCTTATGCATGATGGAAAGAAAATTGGTCTCCAACCTATAACTCCTGAACAAATAGTAAAAGATGATCTTGCTAGAGCTAGTAGAGTAAAAAACGAGGAGAAACATAAGAGTGAGAATCAGATTGTTGCTGCAGATTTTGTGCCACATAAGACTAATACTAAATCTGATTCAAACCATGCTACTGAAATTCGTTTGAAAAATCCTTGTTTGCTTGCTAGCAAATCTGATATTGCTGAACTTGATGTGAACACTACTCAATGCTATGCTATTATTTGCAAAGAAGTTCTGTTTTCTTTTGAGGATATGCCTCCTTCTTTGCCACCTGCGGTTGCTAATCTTTTGCAGGAATTCATTGATGTGTTTCCACAAGATGTACCACCTGGACTACCACCTATCCGTGGGATAGAACACCAGATTGCCTTGACTCCAGGTGCTTCGCTGCCCAACCGTGCGCCATATCGTACCAATCCGGAAGAGACGAAAGAGATTCAGCGACAAATTCAGGTTCTCCAAGATAAAGGTTACATTCGTGAGTCTCTTAGTCCATGTGCTGTTCCTATTATTTTGGTACCTAAGAAAGATGGTTCTTCGCGCATGTGTACTGATTGTAGAGCTATTAATAATATTACCATTCGATACCGTCACCCTATACCACGTTTGGATGATATGCTTGATGAGTTGAGTGGTTCTATTATGTTCTCCAAAGTTGATTTGCGTAGTGGTTACCACCAGATTCGTATGCAATTAGGAGATGAATGGAAAACAGTGTTTAAAACTAAGTTCGGTTTATATGAGTGGTTAGTAATGCCTTTTGGTTTAACTAATGCACCTAGTACTTTCATGAGACTGATGAACGAAGTTTTACGTGCTTTTATTGGACATTTTGTGGTGGTATACTTCGATGATATTCTGATTTATAGCAAATCTTTGGAGGATCATTTGAATCATTTACGTGCTGTTTTCAATGCTTTACGTGATGCACATTTGTATGGTAATCTTGAGAAGTGCACCTTTTGCACCAATCGAGTTGCGTTTCTTGGCTATGTTGTTACTGCGCAGGGTATTGAAGTTGATCCAGCCAAGACTGGGGCAATTGAGAGTTGGCCGCAGCCAAAGACGTTCACACAAGTGAGGAGTTTTCTTGGCCTCGCTGGTTTCTATAGGCGCTTTGTGAAAGATTTTGGATCATTGCTGCGCCGCTGAATGAGCTTACAAAGAAGGATGTGCCCTTTGTGTGGGGCGATGCACAACAAGAAGCCTTTATGATTCTGAAAGATAAGTTAACACATGCTCCGTTACTCCAACTTCCTGATTTCAATAAGACTTTTGAGCTTGAATGTGATGCTAGTGGAATTGGTTTGGGAGGTGTGTTATTACAAGAGGGCAAACCTGTTGCATATTTTAGTGAAAAATTGAGTGGACCTAGTCTGAACTATTCTACTTATGATAAAAAATTATATGCGCTGGTTCGGACATTAGAAACTTGGCAACATTATTTATGGCCTAAAGAATTTGTTATTCATTCTGATCATGAATCTTTGAAGCATATTCGTAGTCAAGCTAAGTTGAATCGCCGCCATGCAAAGTGGGTTGAGTTTATTGAGTCTTTTCCTTATGTTATCAAACACAAAAGGGTAAAGATAATGTTATTGCTGATGCTTTGTCGCGCCGTTATACTATGCTATCTCAACTTGACTTCAAGATTTTTGGATTAGAAACCATAAAAGAACAATACTTGCATGATGCCGATTTTAAAGATGTGTTGCTGAATTGTAAAGATGGTAGAACATGGAACAAATTCGTCCTCAATGATGGATTTGTGTTCCATGCTAACAAGCTATGCATCCCAGATAGTTCCGTTCGTCTTTTGTTGTTGCAGGAGACGCATGGAGGAGGATTGATGGGTCACTTTGGTGTGAAGAAGACGGAGGATGTACTTGCTGCACACTTCTTTTGGCCACATATGCGTCGAGATGTTGAGAGATTTGTGGCACGCTGCACTAAGGCATGGTTTAGTGTTTATTTAGTGTTAGATTGAGTTTGGTAAAGTTTTCAAACCATTTGGGTAAGGTATGAGGGCATAGGTCAAAATTTGTCATTATGGCTATGTGCCACATATGCCTCTATGCATATTTTTATTTTCTTTTTGTTTCACATTCAATTTAGTTGGTAAGTGATAGGTTGGGTTGGTTGATGTTTTTCAAACCATCTAAACAATATAGATCATGGCATAGTTTATTATTTGCAATAATATCCATAGGCTTCCATAGGCCCTTTCTTTTTTAATTTAATTTCTTTTTATTTTATTTTATCTTGGATGGTGAAATAAAGAGTGGGGTTTAGGGTTTTGGAACATTTGATAAGCATACCAACAATCATCATGGCAATTGCACAAGAATTAAGTATGAGCACTATGCATAGCACATGATGTAATAAAAGTTTTTATTGGTTTTTATTTTTAGAAAAAGGGAAATTCATTTTCTCTTTGTTTTAAAATTTGGGATGTTACATCGTCCACCTTCGGGACAAGCAAACATGTTGATCTCTCATTGCCATGGCTGCACTGCAGTAGTTGACGGCAACGAACTTCGATCTGAGATATAATGAACAACGAGTTCTCGTCGCCCGGTTCAATGCTGCCACCGCGTGCACCTGGAACGCAGAGTCGGCATGGTGTGGGCGTCAACCTCCCGGACTTTCCTGGGACGCGGAGACGGCATGGTGATGCATGTCAATCTCCCAAACACGTCCGACAAGATGGTTACAAAAATAATCAGCCATACATAGCAAGCTTGCCTGCCTTGATGGAAAGGACCTGCTCGGGATGGTGCCCTTTATGGCTTCATGGGAGAGTACAAAGTTCCGACCATCGTCAGCGTTGGGACAATGTGTGTCACGGACATGTGTTTACTACAGGAAACGACCTGTGCGCCGACGGCAACGAACTCTCGACATAGCCATAAAGTGTTGTCGGCGTAGCCTACACTGAGAGCAGCCCTTGGCGCAGCTCCTCGGCGGAGCCACGTGGACCGTCAGCGTAGACCGTATACGCCGACGGTTAGGATGGACCCTCGGTGCATGCCTGTGGGGCCACGCCATCCATTAACGAACGTCGTCTCTAAGCCAACGGCCTTGCCCTCGGCTTAAATGGACAAACGCCGAGGGTGGCCGTCGGCGTAGAGAATAGAAAAAAACGCGAGGAGGCTATGCCGAGGGATGCCCTCGGATGGCTCTAAGGCCATGACATCGTCGTCATGGCCTGGCATTGGAGGGGCGCATGCCCAGGCCTACGCCTATGGCCTAGAATGCGCCGAGGGCAGACGTTGGCCTAGCGTTTCCTACGCCGACGGCTTTCTTAGCGGGCTGGCCTGGCCGGCCCATAGGCCGACGGTCCCCGTATGAGCAGGCTGTCGGCGCCTTGCGCCAATCTTATAGTGCTTGCATGGTGCTCGGCCTTGGAAGCAACGGCCGATGGACGGCTATGGTCTGACAACAGCACAACGATGTGGCCGTGGCCGGATACTAATGACTTGGACATACCTGAGGAGATCAATTAAGATTTATGTGATGATTCATGTAAGGCTGGTGGTTGAAGTCGGATGCTGCAGCAAATTTCTGGGATTCCTATTTACTTTAGCTCGGTATGTTTATTTGATTATATTATCTCTACTTCTTAGTGCTAACTTTAGATCAGGTTTCTTAGTGCTAGCTTTAACTCATAGAGACATGTTCTTTTCTGGTTTGTCATGACATATGAATGAATGCAGACCAATGAGGCAACATGCATAAACTAGCAGAAAATTATTTCGATCTGACGTGGAATTTGTTTTGTAGATCAGACCTTTGCCGAGGCTAACGTAGACTGGCATCGTGAAAGGATCCAAAGAATGAAAGAGATGGATTTGGGATTCGGTCAAAATGCCAATTTAATCAAAGAGATATATCCATTACAAGGTATGGTAATCATGTTAGCATAATGGTAATGCGTTTTTAAATTTTTGCTCTTCCGCTGCAACGCGCGGGCATAGTGCTAGTAATAGTATAGACTAGATCACAACAGTTTACTAGGCGGGGTACATCAACGACTGTACCCGCATCGTCGACGTCGCCGCCACATACCACCAGATCCTCTACTCCGTGCTCGCCCACCGCGCCGACGACCGCCCGCGCATCGGCGTGCTCGTGGACTTCGACGCCATGCTCGCGACCAATCTGGCCCAGCCGGCCACGCTTCTCGTCAAGGGCGCTGTGCGCCGCGGCCTCGGCCGGTACGCGCTCGCCGGAGTACGACTGGTGAAGTTGGTGCTCACAGCTATCTTCTCATCTAAATTAATTGAGTGTATCCGTCCATACCGTTCAAACCGAAAACTAAGTTCACTCACATGTTCAAACCGAAACTAGGCAACTGCCTAGCAACCGCCGCACCGTGCGTAAAGCGGTTGCATGCTTCAATGGAAAACCAATTCAGTGTCAGCAGCACGGTGTACATATGTTTGACGACACGAAGGACTGCATGCGGTCCATCTTTATTCGGTACACACTAATCCCATTACACATACGAAAGGGCGCCTATTAGCCATCCACGCACAGGCGATATGGAGGCATCAGGCCGGCTTTTTTATTGGAGCTAGGCCGACACGGAGCACCACGACATGCACAACGGTGTCTAAATCAGTCGCAGCACAGGTAGGGTGGCATTAGCCTGCAGATGTGGCACCCGTTGGGAACATCATCATTTCCATAGTTGTTGGCTATTCTATAACACGGGCCGTTCTGGCACCCGACGCCACAGTAGTCGCCGCCGAGGCCGCAATACCCGAACCTGCTGCAGCATAGGCCGCCAGGGCACCTCCTTTTGCGCCCGCACTGCGCGTTGCCGGGCACATCATTTTCATCGAAGCTGAAGCCGAGGGCAGTCACCACAGCAACGGCAAGCACCAACATGCACACAACGAGGGCCTTCGTCTTCATGGCCATGTCGGAAGCTCCTGCAGTGGATGAAACTAACCTGAAAGCTCTTCTTATTTAGTTTAGTGTGGTGGATGATGAAGCACGGAGCTTGCAAGCTGTCATTATATAGGCGTATGTGCGACTGGTCAGTGGTGCCTCCTCGAGTGAACATGACGTGGGTAGATGGCGTTTGTTCCTAGATAAATAGTATTGTTAGTGTCTTTTCATCACATGCATATGGACGTGCTAGTCAGACAAATATTGTTTGTTCAAAAGGGGCTTTTAATTGTGTTGGGTTGTAGCAATAAAGTGGTTTAGTTCTCTACTTTTCTCGAGTTTGTTATTTGGATTACTGTTCCATCTGCGAAAGACACATATCTACACCTCAGCTACCACATTTCTTGCACTCCAAATCTGTCTACAGATTAACATCGTGACTGTATTGAGTATGAAAAAAGAAACCATGGGGCATGTACTGAACCAACCGGCCGGTGGCAACACACTAAAGCTCAAGACTAAGACGGCGACAACCAAATGAGCATCGAGATGGTTGCAGAAGAAACAAGAAATAGCCATTTGGGCATGAACGTCGATATGTTTCTTCATCTTGTACACACAAAGAGACAAAGGAAAATAAAGGAGTGACCAGGTAGAGGAGGAGCCAAATGAAAATCGCTTTTCATCTTGCTCGTGAGTGCGTACAAAATACTTTCTTGGCCACATACGGCACTATATGAAATGAGTTCATTTTTCCTAGTACCAAAAGTACTCGGCAAAAGGAAAAAGTAGTCGACAAAGCTTTTGCCGAATATTTCAGTCGACAAAGTCTATTACTCGGCAAAGTTTTCATCGGAGAAGTATCTTTGCTGAGTGTTATTTCATCGGTACAAGGAAAAATTACACTCAGCAAAGAAAGCATGTGAATTTTTGCCCAACTTTAACGGTGCGTTGTTTTTGCGGAGTTTCTAGGCTCGACACATGGCAATAATTGTGTCCCCGGCTGTGCGAAAAGTCCGAACCTTCTTTGCTGAGTGCCAAGGTAAGACACAAGGCAAAGACACAGTTGTGGAGAAGCTGCCGCATCGCCCCCTTCTTTGCGGAGTGCCAATGTTGGCAACACACGTCAAAGCCCTTGTATCAAGCCCTTGGACACTCGGTATAAAGCCTTGTGACGCACGGCTACTATCTTGTTTGTCAAGCATCAGGTTGTGGGATACTCGGCAAAGCCCATGGGTTGCATGGCAGACCTGGGACTATTGGCAAAGATCCTCTATTTTTTATGGGTTTTCTTTGTTGACTAGATGACCTGTTTCTCTATCGCGCAAATGGCAGAATCAAGTCAGAATTTAAACTATAAGTTTTAGCTTATTTTAAGATTAAGAATTGGCCTGGAATTTAACTCCTTTTGTATCTTGCAGACACATCATTACATCGAGGCGTTGTAGTAAGATATGACAATTTGTTACGATTTTACACTATTGTTTCTGTTTTTACGTTTTTGTATAAGCTCCTCCACCAAATTATGGTTATTGTACCGAAAGAGGTAGTATTATAAAAGAAGCATAAAAAGATAATTGCTAATTCCAAGAAGAATGTATCTCAAGACAAAAGAGTTGATACCAATGTTTGGTTAGAAGTGTCAATTTTGAAAACATATCAGTGTCAAAACCCGGATTTTTAAGTCCAGATGCCTATTATACCATACATCGCAATCCCAGGAATATTGTTTTTGCGAGACATAATAGATTGATATCACAGAACATCATTCATTACAAACCATAATAGTCTTACATCAAAGGATCACATGATCCAGTCTTAATACAACAGTTGATCTAATCATCAATTACATAGCACATAGCGGAAGTAGCATAGTAGCGGTCCATCTGTTCCACAGGCAACGCTTGATGTCAGGAGTAGTCCTAGTTATCATAGACGTCTTGCTGTCCATCATCCTGGTACTGGTTCTCGTCTTCATAGTCTGGCCATTTGAATAGCCAGGGACAAAGCCATGAGTATTTTTAAAGTACTCGCAAACTAATACTAGTGTAAGCACTATCAACTATAGTAAGGGGGTTCTAAGCTCTAGGTTCATTTGCATATAGCCAGTTTTATTTCATAAGCACTTAGTAGTTAAAGACTCTTCATTTGCCTAACTTACTCAAGTGGGAACATTAGTGTCATTCCCACAACTCTGTTGTGATCAATTCAAATTCACCTTTCAAGTTCAAGTCACAATTCACCCTTCACATGTCACATTTTTGAAATTGGTCTGATGACGGAACAGTATGGCCTTTCCAACCGTCCATAACCGCGGACACGGCTATTCGAATAGGTTTACACTCTGCAGAGGTTGTACACTCGTGCCACAACTTTTGATTACATCCGTCAGGGATAACCCTGAATAATCATACTCAGTATGCGGATCATCAACCATAACCTTTCACTTACATATCCTAGTATAGGCATCTCTCCCCATGAGCTTCCTGCAGAATTGGGTCCGGTTAGTCCTACATTTAACATTGCAGATTTGAAGCCTTACTTTGGTGAAGAAGATGAGCTTTCGTCGAGGACGACTTCAATTCAAGAAGGGGGGCATGATGAGGACATCCCATCTATTGATACAACCGCTGTACCTACAGCCACACAAATACAAGGACCAATCACTCGAGCTCGTGCCAAACAACTTAACTATTAGGTACTTTCGTTTCTTGGAATTATTCCTCACATACATGAGAATATGATGCTGCCTAAATCAGATATGTTTGTTACTCTTAGGAATGATGGACCAAGCATGGATGAGGAGGACAAGCATTGGAGCATGATCACGCATGGAGAAGATGGCAGCAAACATTTGAGGATTGAAGTTGACGCCGCAAGTGGAGATTTCAGAACTTTGAAGCCACCATAAGAAGAGATGAAGACATGGACGAATTATAGAGTTTTCCACTTCATAATTTCGTCCATAGTATAATATGGTGCTGCGTCACCTTTAGTTTTGGGCCAGGCCCATGTCATTTTCGCAGGAATTAAGTCAGCCACTTTTTAGAATCCGTATTGAAGGGGGAAAGGCCTTCTAGGGTTTGGTTCGACCACCATACGTATGGCTGGCCGAAACCTCACCTTTTCCTCCTTTAAATACCCCCATAGCCGTCACGTTTAGACTCGGATTTTGATTAGATTAAAAGTTAGCCATTGCTGCAACTCTCGTGTACTTCTTTTGAGGCCAACGCCCAGAACAAGACCGACTATTCGGAATCCCACCTTTTCAATAAAGCTTCCATCTATATCCACAATATTCTGATTGCAATATTAGTTCTTACTTGTTCTCGATTTCAGGTAGGAATTAAGACCCTCGCTGGTCAGGCTGATCGTGCATCCGCAAGATCGGTAACTCCCGGAGATTGTCCTAGCGATTGCATTGGCGCACGAGCTTTGCACGTGTAGTCGGATCGTCAAGCACGAACTCGACCAACAAATCGACGCTATCATACTCTCATCGAAAGATCGGCCACCTTTGCCCTATCACCCTACAGTCCGAGAATGTCCAGACATGACCGAGACTCCTCTCGGATGAATAATCATCAGCAGGACCTGGAAATCCGTAATAATTCCTGCATATTCAGCGATAAACTATGTGATCGAAAGAACCATAAACATACGATACCGATTCCCTTTGTCACGTGATACTTTACTTATCCGAGGTTTGATCATCGGTACCTCTATACCTAGCTCAACCTCGTTGTCGATAAGTAGTCTTTACTCGTACCGTGGTATGTCATCCCTTGTGACCTTGTCACATGCTTGCAAGCTAATTAGATGACATTCCACCGAGAGGGCCCAGAGCATATCTATCCGTCATCAGGATGGAAAAATCCCACTCTTGATCCATGCACTTGAACTTATATTTTCAGACTAATTAATCCCATATTTATAACCACCCATTTACAAAGTGGCGTTTGATGTAATCAAATCACCCATCCGGTGTAAGTGATTTACACGATCTCATGGTCGAAAGATTAGGTTACTATGTATCGAAAGCTTATAGCAAGACGAACTCAATGAATTGGTCTTATGCTACGCTTATTATGGGTGTATGTCCATTATATCATTCTCCTAATGACATAACATTGTCATTAACAACATCCAATGTTCATGATCAGGAAACCATGATCATCTATTAATCAACAAGCTAGTTTAACAGGAGGCTTACTAGGGACTCTTTTATGTTTACATAACACACACATATTAATGTTTCCGGTTAATACAATTATACATGAAATGCAAACATTTATCATAAACACAAAGATATAATAATAACCACTTTATTATTGCCTCTTGGGCATATCTCCAACAGTCTCCCACTTGCACTAGAGTCAATAATCTAGATTACATGGTAATGTACCTAACATCCATGGCGTTCTGGTGTAGGTCATGTTTTGCTCTAGGGAGAGCTTTAGTCAACGGATCTGCCACATTCAGATCTGTGTGTACTTTGCAAATCTTTATGTCACCATCTTCGATATACTCACGAATCACATGAAAACATAGCTTGACATGCTTCAGCTTCTTATATGACCTTGGCTCCTGTGCATTGGCTATGGCACCCATGTTGTCATAATTGATGGTCATCGGGTCCAACGCACTAGGAACCACACCAAGCTAAGTAATGAACCTCTTCATCCATATTGCTTCCGATGAAGCTTTCGAAGCAGCTATGTATTCAGATTCAGTTGAAGACTTCGCCACCACGCTTTGCTTGGCACTCATCCAGCTCACTTAAACACGTACCCAAATAGAAACTTAGAGTCATCTGGATCAGTGTTCCAACTAGCATCGGTGTAACTGGTTACAGTGAGCTCTTGGTCACCTCCATAACAAAGAAACATATTCTTAGTCCTTTTCAAGTACTTCAGGATATTCTTGACCGCTGTCCAGTGTTCCATTCCAGGATCACTTTGATATCTGCTTGTCAAACTAACATCATGTGCTATATCCGGTCTTATACACAGCATGTCATACATGATAGAGCCCATTGTCGAGGCATAGGGGATCTTGTTCATCCTTTCTCTTTCTTCTACCGTAGCCGGACTTTGAGTTTTACTCAAAATCTTACCTGGCAACATGGGCAAGAACCCTTTCTTGCGTTCATCCATTCTAAACTTCTTTAGAACCTTGTCCAGATATGTAATTTGTGAAAGTCCTATTAAGCGTCTAGATCTATCTCTATAAATCTTGATGGCTAAAGCGTATACTGCTTCGCCAAGGTCCTTCATTGAAAAACACTTATTTAAATAGCCCTTGACACTTTCAAGAAGTTCTATATCATTCCCAATCAACAATATGTCATCCACATATAGTACTAGGATTGCTACAAAGCTCCTACTCACTTTCTTGTAAATACAAGCTTCTCCAAAAGTTGATATAAATCCAAAGTCTTTGATCACCTTATCAAAGCGTCGGTTCCAACTCCGGGATGCTTGCTTCAGTACATAAATGGAGCGTTGAAGTTTGCATACCTTGTCTGCATATTTAGGATCGACAAAACCCTTGGGCTGTACCATATACAACTCTTCCTCAATGCCACCATTAAGGAACGCCGTTTTGACATCCATCTGCCAAATTTCATAATTGATAAATGCAGCGATGGCTAACAAAATTCTCACAGACTTTAGCTTCGCTACAGGTGAGCAAGTCTCATCGTAGTCAACTCCTTGAATTTGTCGGAACCCTTTCGTGACAAGTCGAGCTTTATAGACAGTAATATTACCATCAACATCTGTTTTTTTTGAAAATCTATTTGTTCTCAATAGCCTTGCGGCCATCAGGTAGGTCCACCAAAGTTCATACTTGGTTTTCATACATGGATCCCATTTCGGATTTCATGACTTCTTGCCATTTGTGGGAATGTGGGCTCATCATTGCTTCCTCATACGTTGCAGGGTCATCATTGTTGTCAATCAACATGACATTTAAGGCGGGGTCATACCAATCAGGAGTGGTACGAACCCTCGTCGACCTGGGGGATTCAGTAGTAACTTCGTTCGAAGTTTCATGATCATTATCATTATCTTCCTCTCTTATCGGTGCAGGCGGCACAAGAACATCTTCCGGTGCTGCGCTACTCTCAAGTCCGAGAGAAAGTTCAATAACCTCGTCGAGTTCTACTTTCCTTCCAGTCACTTCTTTCGAGACAAACTCCTGCTCAAGAAAGGATCCGTTCTTGGCAACGAAAACTTTGCCTTCAGATCTGGGATAGAAAGTATACCCAATTGTTTCTTTAGGGTATCCTATGAAGATGCATTTCTCTGCTTTGGGTTCAAGCTGGTCAGGTTGTAACTTCTTTACATAAGCTTCGCAGCCCCAAACTTTAAGGAATGACAACTTAGCTTTCTTACGAAACCACAATTCATACGGTGTCGTTTCAACGGATTTAGATGGTGCCATATTTAAAGTGAATGCGGCTGTCTCTAATGCATAACCCCAAAACGATAACGATAAATCTGTAAGAGACATCATAGACCGAACCATATCTAAGAGAGTTCGATTACGACGTTGGACACACCATTGCACTGTGGTGTTCCCGGCGGTGTCAACTGTGAAGTATTCCGCATTTCTTTAAATGCATGCCAAACTCGTAACTCAGATATTCACCTCCGCGATCAGAACGCAAAAACTTAATCTTCTTGTTACGCTGATTTTCTACTTCACTTTGGAATTCCTTAAACTTCTCGAAAGTTTCGGACTTATGTTTCATAAAGTAGATATACCCATATCTACTCAGATCATCCGTGAAGGTAAGAACATAACGATAACCACCGCACGAAGCTACACTCATTGGACCGCATACATCAGCATGTATAATTTCCAATAAGTCTGTAGCTCGCTCCATTATACCAGAGAATGGAGTCTTAGTCATTTTACCCATTAGACATGCTTCACATCTATCAAGTGATTCAAGAAGTCCATCGGAATGGAGTTTTTTCATGCGCTTCACTCCAATGTGACCAAGATGACAGTGCCACATATATGTAGAATTATCATTTAATTTAATTCGTTTAGCATCAATATTATAAACATGTGTATCACTACTATCGAGATTTAATAAGAATAAACCATTCATCTCAGGTGCATGACCATAAAAGATATTATTCATATAAATAGAACAACCATTATTCTCTGACTTAAACGAATAACCGTCTTGCAATAAACAAGATCCAGATATAATGGTCATGCTTAACACATGCACCAAATAACAATTATTCAGATTTAAAACTAATCCCGAAGGTAGATGTAGAGGGAGCGTGCCGACGAGGATCACATCGACCTTGGATACATTTCCAACGCGCATCGTTACCTCGTCCCTTGCTAGTCTTCGTTTATCCCGCAGCTCCTGTTTCGAGTTACAAATGTGAGCAACCGAACCAGTATAAAATACCCAGACACTACTACGATTACTAGTGAGATAGACATCAATAACATGTATGTAAAATATACCTTTCTTCTTGACTTGGCAGGTCTTCAGATCAGCCTGGTACTTGGGGCAATTGCGCTTCCAGTGCCCATCACCCTTGCAGTAATAGCACACAGAATGAGGCTTAGGGCCAGCCTTGGGCTTCTTCGGAGGCGCAACAACTTTCTTGCCGCCCTTCTTGAAGTTTCACTTTTCCTTAGGCTTGCCCTGCTTCTTGAAATTGGTGGTCTCGTTGACCATCAACACTTGGTGCTCTTTCTTTATCTCCACTTCAACAGTTTTCAGCATGGAGAAGAGTTCATGCAACTCCTTGTTCATGCACTGCATATTGTAGTTCATCACGAAGTTCTTATAACTAGGTGACAGTGATTGGAGGACACGATAAATACCCAGCTGATTAGGAATCACTATTCCCAACTCATTGAGCTTCTTCGCATGCCCAGACATCTTGAGCACGTGCTCGCTAACGGAGCTACCCTCTTACATCTTACAGCCGAAGAACTGTTTCAGAGGCTTCATAGCTTTCCACGGCCACATGAGTTTCAAATATCATTTTGAGCTCACGGACAATCTCACAAGGGTCGTGGTGTTCAAAGCGCTTCTGAAGCTCTGATTCTAGGCCGTATAGAAGGGCACACTGTGTTCAGTGCAATAATGAGTCTTCCGAGTGAGGTAAACATTTTTTACATCATCGGGAGCAGTTTCTGCAGGTGGGGCACCTAGCGATGCATCGAGCACATACAACAGTTGTCCAGCAGTGAGGACAATCATCACATTACGGATCCAGTCCGCAAAGTTGCTTCCATTGTTCTTAAGCTTTTCTTTCTCTAGGAACTTATTAAAATTGATGGTGGGGCCGCCATGATCTACAGCATATTTGCAAAGAGTTTATGATAAATTTAGTTCAATTTTAATTCTTAAATTAGTTCAATTTTAATTCTTAAATTAACTAGGTGAACTCCCACTGAAAACAACATCCCTCACATTGCCTTAGTGATTACACGAACCAAATCTACTATACCAAGTCCGATCATCACGAGAGAAGATGTAGTTTCAAAGGCGAACATTCAACATGTTCATCATATCATTCATATGACTCATGCTCTACCATTCGGTATCCCGTGTTCCGAGACCATGTCTGTACATGCTAGGCTCGTCAAGTTTAACCTTAGTATTCACATGTGCAAATCTGGCTTGCACCGTTCTATGCACACACAAAATCTATAACACCCGATCATCACGTGATGCTTCGAAACGATGAGTCTTAGCAACGGTGCATACTAAGGACGAACACGTTATTATCTTGATATTTAGTGAGAGGGATCATCTTATAATGCTACTGTTGCGATCTAAGCAAAATAAGATGCATAAAGGATTAACATAACATAAAATTCATAATATGTGATATGACATGACCTTTCTTCTTATGCTTTTGATCTCCATCTTCAAAGCACAGACATGATCTCCATCATCACCAGCATGGCGTCAAGGTCAGTGGCGTCGCTTCATGGTTGTCCATCACTAATAACAACTATAACAACTACTTGAAATAAATCTATTACATGATGAATAGACACACAGGTTTTAACAAATTTAAAGACAACCATTAGGCTCCTGCCGTTGCCATAATACAATAATGATCATCTCATACATCAAATATCACAATCACATGGCCATATCACATCACATGCCCCTGCAAAAACAAGTTAGACGCCTGATACGTCCCAAACGTATCTATAATTTCTTATGTTCCATGCTACTTTTATGATGATACTCACATGTTTTATACACATTATATGTCATTATTATGCATTTTCTGGCACTAACCTATTGACGAGATGCCGAAGAGCGATTCTTTGTTTCTGCTGTTTTTGGTTTCAGAAATCCTAGTAAGGAAATATTCTCGGAATTGGACGAAATCAACGCCCAGGGGCCTATTTTTCCACGAAGCTTCCAGAAAAACGGAGGGGAGACGAAGTGGGGCCACGGGGCGCCGCCACACTAGGGCGGCACGGCCTAGAGGGGGCCCACGTGGCCCTAGCGTGTGGGCCCCCCGTGACTCTCCCGACTCCGCCCTTCCGCCTACTTAAAGCCTCCGTCGCGAAACCCCCAGTACCGAGAGCCACGATATGGAAAACCTTCCAGAGACGCCGCCGCCGTCAATCCCGTCTCGGGGGATTCAGGAGATCGCCTCCGGCACCCTGCCGGAGAGGGGAATCATCTCCCGAAGGTCTCTTCATCGCCATGATCGCCTCCGGATCGATGTGTGAGTAGTTCACCCCTGGACTATGGGTCCATGGCAGTAGCTAGATGGTCGTCTTCTCCTCATTGTGCTATCATGTTAGATCTTGTGAGCTGCCTATCATGATCAAGATCATCTATTTGTAATCCTACATGTTGTGTTCGTTGGGATCCGATGAATATTGAATACTATGTCAAGTTGATTATCAATCTATCATATATGTTGTTTATGTTCTTGCATGCTCTCCGTTGCTAGTAGAGGCTCTACTAATAACGGAGAGCATGCAAGATCATAAACAACACATAGGTAATAGATTGATAATCAACATAACATAGTATTCTCTATCCATCGGATCCCGACAAACACAACATATAGCATTACAGATAGATGATCTTGATCATGTTAGGCAGCTCACAAGATCCAACAATGAAGCACATAAGGAGAAGACGACCATCTAGCTACTGCTATGGACCCATAGTCCAGGGGTGAACTACTCACTCATCACTCCGGAGGCGACCATGGCGGTGAAGAGTCCTCCGGGAGATGATTCCCCTCTCCGGCAGGGTGCCGGAGGCGATCTCCTGAATCCCCCGAGATGGGATTGGCGGCGGCGGCGTCTCTGGAAGGTTTTCCGTATCGTGGCTCTCGGTACTGGGGGTTTCGCGACGGAGGCTTTAAGTAGGCGGAAGGGCAGAGTCGGGAGAGTCATGGGGGCCCCACACACTAGGGCCGCGCGGGCCCCCTCTAGGCCGCGCCGCCCTAGTGTGGCGGCGCCCCGTGGCCCCACTTCGTCTCCCCTCCGGTCTTCTGGAAGCTTCGTGTAAAAATAGGCCCCTGGGCGTTGATTTCGTCCAATTCCGAGAATATTTCCTTTGTAGGATTTCTAAAACTAAAAACAACAGAAAACAGCAACTGGCTCTTCGGCATCTCGTTAATAGGTTAGTGCCGGAAAATGCATAAATACGACATAAAGTATGCATAAAACATGTAGATATCATCAATAATGTGGCATGGAACATAAGAAATTATCGATACGTCGGAGACGTATCAGCATCCCCAAGCTTAGTTCCTGCTCGTCCCGAGCAGGTAAACGATAACAAAGATAATTTCTGTAGTGACATGCCATCATAACCTTGATCATACTATTGTAAGCATATGTAATGAATGCAGCGATCAAAACAATGGTAATGACATGAGTAAACAAATGAATCATATAGCAAAGACTTTTCATGAATAGTACTTCAAGACAAGCATCAATAAGTCTTGCATAAGAGTTAACTCATAAAGCAATAATTCAAAGTAAAAGGTACTGAAGCAACATAAAGGAAGATTAAGTTTTAGCGGTTGCTTTTAACTTGTAACATGTATATCTCATGGATAATTGTCAATATAGAGTAATATAACAAGTGCAATATGCAAGTATGTAAGAATCAATGCACAGTTCACACAAGTGTTTGCTTCTTGAGGTGGAGAGAATTAGGTGAATTGTCTCAACATAAAAGTAAAAGAAAGGCCCTTCGCAGAGGGAAGCATCGATTGCTATATTTGTGCTAGAGCTTTGGTTTTGAAAACATGAAACAATTTTGTCAACGGTAGTAATAAAGCATATGTATCATGTAAATTATATCTTACAAGTTGCAAGCCTCATGCATAGTGTACTAGTAGTGCCCGCACCTTGTCCTAATTAGCTCGGATTACCGGGATTATCATCGCAATACACATGTTTTAACCAAGTGTCACAAAGGGGTACCTCTATGCCGCCTGTACAAAGGTCTAAGGAGAAAGCTCGCATTTGGATTTCTCGCTTTTGATTATTCTCAACTTAGACATCCATACCGGGACAACATAGACAACAGATAATGGAATCCTCTTTAATGCATAAGCATGTAGCAACAATTAATGTTCTCAAATGAGATTGAGGATATATGTCCAAAACTGAAACTTCCACCATGATTCAAGGCTTTAGTTAGCGGCCCAATGTTCTTCTCTAACATTATGCATGCTCTAACCATTTTATGAGTGGTAAATCTCCCTTACTTCAGACAAGACGAACATGCATAGCAACTCACATGATATTCAACAAAGAGTTGATGGCGTCCCCAGGAGCATGGTTATCGCACAACAAACAACTTAACAAGAGATAAAGTGCATAAGTACATATTCAATACAACAATAGTTTTTAAGCTATTTTGTCCCATGAGCTATATATTGCAAAGGCGAATGATGGAAATTTAAAGGTAGCACTCAAGCAATTTACTTTGGAATGGCGGAGAAATACCATGTAGTAGGTAGGTATGGTGGACACAAATGGCATAGTGGTTGGCTCAAGGATTTTGGATGCATGAGAAGTATTCCCTCTCGATACAAGGTTTAGGCTAGCAAGGTTATTTGAAACAAACACAAGGATGAACCGGTGCAGCAAAACTCACATAAAAGACATATTGTAAACATTATAAGACTCTACACCGTCATCCTTGTTGTTCAAAACTCAATACTAGAAATTATCTATACTTTAGAGAGACCAAATATGCAAACTAAATTTTAGCAAGATCTACATATTTCTTCATTAATGGGTGCAAAGTATATGATGCAAGAGCTTAAACATGAGCACAACAATTGCCAAGTATCAAATTATTCAAGACATCTTAGAATTACTACATGTAGCATTTCCCGATTCCAACCATATAACAATTTAACGAAGAAGATTCAACCTTCGCCATGAATACTATGAGTAAAGCCTAAGGACATATTTGTCCATATGCCACAGCGGAGCGTGTCTCTCTCCCACACAATGAATGCTAGGATCCATTTTATTCAAACAAAAACAAAAACAAACCGACGCTCCAAGCAAAGCACATAAGATGTGATGGAATAAAAATAAGTTTCAGGGGAGGAACCTGATAATGTTGTCGATGAAGAAGGGGATGCCTTGGGCATCCCCAAGCTTAGACGCTTGAGTCTTCTTATAATATGCAGGGGTGAACCACCGGGGCATCCCCAAGCTTAGAGCTTTCACTCTCCTTGATCATATTGTATCATTCTCCTCTCTTGATCCTTGAAAACTTCCTCCACACCAAACTCAAAACAACTCATTAGAGGGTTAGTGCACAATAAAAATTTACATGTTCAGAGGTGACATAATCATTCTTAACACTTCTGGATATTGCACAAGGCTACTGGACATTAATGGATCAAAGAAATTCATCCAACATAGCAAAAGAGGCAATGAGAAATAAAAGGCAGAATCTGTCAAAACAGAACAGTTCGTAAAGACGAATTTTAAAGTGGCACCAGACTTGCTCAAATGAAAATGCCCAAATTGAATGAAAGTTGCGTACATATCTGAGGATCACTCACGTAAATTGGCCTAATTTTATGAGTTACCTACAGGGAATTAGGCCCAGATTCGTGACAGCAAAGAAATCTGTTTCTGCGCAGTAATCCAAATCTAGTATGAACCTTACTATCAAAGACTTTACTTGGCACAACAATGCACAAAAATAAGATAAGAAGAGGTTGCTACAGTGGTAAACAACTTCCAAGACTCAAATATAAAATAAAGTGCTGTAGTAAAAACATGGGTTGTCTCCCATAAGCGCTTTTCTTTAACGCCTTTCAGCTAGGCGCAGAAAGTGTATATCAAGTGTTATCGAGAGATGAAGCATCAATATCATAATTTGTTCTAATAATAGAATTTAAAGGTAACTTCATTCTCTTTCTAGGGAAGTGTTCCATACCTTTCTTGAGAGGAAATTGATATTTAATATTACCTTCCTTCATATCAATGATAGCTCCAATAGTTCGAAGAAAAGGTCTTCCCAATATAATGGGGCAAGATGCATTGCATTCAATATCCAAGACAACAAAATCAACGGGGACAAGGTTATTGTTAACGGTAATGTGAACATTATCAACTCTCCCCAAAGGTTTCTTTGTAGCATTATCAACAAGATTAACATCCAAATAACAATTCTTCAATGGTGGCAAGTCAAGCATATCATAAATTTTCTTAGGCATAACAGAAATATTTGCACCAAGATCACATAAAGCATTACAATCAAAGTCATTGACTTTAATCTTAATGATGGGCTCCCAACCATCCTAGGAATAGAAGTTTCAAGTTTTAGTTTCTCCTCTCTAGCTTTTATGAGAGCATTTGTAATATGTTTTGTAAAGGCCAAATTTATAGCACTAGCGTTGGGACTCATAGCAAGTTTTTGTAAGAACTTTATAACTTCAGAGATGTGGCAATCATAAAAATCCAAACCATTATAATCTAAAGCAATGTGATCATCATCCCCAATGTTGGAAAAAAATTCAGCAGTTTTATCACAGGCAGTTTCAGCAGTTTTAGCAGTTTTCGGCAGTTTTGTAGGCTTTGCATTAGAAGTGGAAACATTGCCAACACCAATTCTTTCAACATTATTAGTAGGAGGTTCAGCAACATGTGGAGCATTAGCATTGCTAGTGGTGGTCATAGTTCAAACTTTAGCTACATTATTCTCTTTAGCAAGTTTTTCATTTTCTTCTTTTTCCCACCTAGCATGCAATTCAGCCATCAATCTTATATTCTCATTAATTCTAACTTGGATGGCATTTGCTGTAGTAACTATTTTATTTTCAATATCCTTATTAGGCATAACTTTCAATTTCAAAAGATCAACATCAGAGGTAAGACTATCAACCTTAGAAGCAAGAATATCAATTTTATTGAGCTTTTCCTCAACAGATTTGTTAAAAGCAGTTTGTGTACTAATAAATTCTTTAAGCATAGCTTCAAGACCAGGAGGTACACTCTTATTATTGTTGTAAGAATTCCCATAAGAATTACCATAACCGTTACCATTATTATAAGGATATGGCCTATAGTTATTACTAGAATTGTTTCGATAAGCATTGTTGTTGAAATTATTATTTTTAATGAAGTTCACATCAACATGTTCCTCTTGGGCAACCAATGAAGCTAACGGAACATTATTAGGATCAACATTAGTCCTATCATTCACAAGCATAGACATAATAGAATCAATGTTATCACTCAAGGAAGAGGTTTCTTCGACATAATTTACCTTCTTACCTTGTGGAGCTCTTTCCGTGTGCCATTCATAGTAATTAATCATCATATTATCAAGAAGCTTTGTTGCTTCACCAAGAGTGATGGACATAAAGGTACCTCCAGCAGCTGAATCCAATAGGTTCCGCGAAGAAAAGTTTAGTCCTGCATAAAAGGTTTGGATGATCATCCAAGTAGTTAGTCCATGGGTAGGGCAATTCTTAACCAAAGATTTCATTCTCTCCCATGCTTGAGCAACATGTTCATTATCTAATTGTTTAAAATTCATTATGCTACTCCTCAAAGATATAATTTTAGCGGGAGGATAATATCTACCAATAAAGGCATCCTTACATTTAGTCCATGAATCAATACTATTTCTAGGCAGAGATAGCAACCAATCTTTAGCTCTTCCTCTTAATGAGAAAGGAAACAATTTTAATTTTATAATGTCACCATCTACATCCTTATACTTTTGCATTTCACATAATTCAACAAAATTATTAAGATGGGCAGCAGCATCATCAGGACTAACACCAGAAAATTGCTCTCGCATAACAAGATTCAGTAAAGCAGGTTTAATTTCAAAGAATTCTGCTGTAGTAGCAGGTGGAGCAATAGGTGTGCATAAGAAATCATTATTATTTGTGGTTGTGAAGTCTCACAACTTAGTATTTTCAGGAGTACCCATTTTAGTAGTAGTAAATAAAGCAAACTAGATAAAATAAATGCAAGTAACTAATTTTTTTGTGTTTTTGATATAGAGTGTAAGACAGTGAATAAAGTAAAGCTAGCAACTAATTTTTTTGTGTTTTGATTTAAGTGCAGCAAACAAAGTAAATAAAATAAAGCAAGACAAAAACAAAGTAAAGAGATTGGATTGTGGAGACTCCCCTTGCAGCGTGTCTTGATCTCCCCGGCAACGGCGCCAGAAATTTACTTGCTGGCGTGTAGTTGACGTGGGAGTTAGAAATCTTTGTGGTGTAACTTTTCTTCGTTCCCCGGCAACGACGCCAAAAATTTAGCTTGATGACGCGTAAAGCACACGCCCGTTGGGAACCCCAAGTGGAAGGTGTGATGCGTACAGCAGCAAGTTTCCCTCAGTAAGAAACCAAGGTTTATCGAACCTGTAGGAGTCAAGAAGCACGTCGAAGGTTGATGGCCGCGGGATGTAGTGCGGCGAAACACCAGGGATTCCGGCGCCAACGTGGAACCTGCACAACACAACCAAAGTAATTTGCCCCAACGAAACAGTGAGGTTGTCAATCTCACCGGCTTGCTGTAACAAAGGATTAGATGTATAGTGTGGATGATGATTGTTTGCAGAAAACAGTAGAACAAGTATTGCAGTAGATTGTATTTAATGTAAAAGAATGGACCGGGGTCCACAGTTCACTAGAGGTGTCTCTCCCATAAGATGAATAGCATGTTGGGTGAACAAATTACAGTCGGGCAATTGACAAATAGAGAGGGCATGACAATGCACATACATCATATGATAAGTATAGTGAGATTTAATTGGGCATTACGACAAAGTACATAGACCGCTATCCAGCATGCATCTATGCCTAAAAAGTCCACCTTCAGGTTATCATCCGAACCCCTTCCAGTATTAAGTTGTAAACAACAGACAATTGCATTAAGTATGGTGCGTAATGTAATCAATAACTACATACTCAGACATAGCATCAATGTTTTATCCCTAGTGGCAACAGCACATCCACAACCTTAGAACTTTCTGTCACTGTCCCAGATTTAATGGAGGCATGAACCCACTATCGAGCATAAATACTCCCTCTTGGAGTTAAGAGTAAAAACTTGGCCAGAGCCTCTACTAATAACGGAGAGCATGCAAGATCATAAACAACACATAGGTAATAGATTGATAATCAACATAACATAGTATTCTCTATCCATCGGATCCCGACAAACACAACATATAGCATTACAGATAGATGATCTTGATCATGTTAGGCAGCTCACAAGATCCAACAATGAAGCACATAAGGAGAAGACGACCATCTAGCTACTGCTATGGACCCATAGTCCAGGGGTGAACTACTCACTCATCACTCCGGAGGCGACCATGGCGGTGAAGAGTCCTCCGGGAGATGATTTCCCTCTCCGGCAGGGTGCCGGAGGCGATCTCCTGAATCCCCCGAGATGGGATTGGCGGCGGCGGCGTCTCTGGAAGGTTTTCCGTATCGTGGCTCTCGGTACTGGGGGTTTTGCGACGGAGGCTTTAAGTAGGCGGAAGGGCAGAGTCGGGAGAGTCACGGGGGCCCCACACTCTAGGGCCGCGCGGGCCCCCTCTAGGCCACGCCGCCCTAGTGTGGCGGTGCCCCGTGGCCCCACTTCGTCTCCCTTCCGGTCTTCTGGAAGCTTCGTGTAAAAATAGGCACCTGGGCGTTGATTTCGTCCAATTCCGAGAATATTTCCTTTGTAGGATTTCTGAAACCAAAAACAGCAGAAAACAACAACTGGCTCTTCGGCATCTCGTTAATAGGTTAGTGCCGGAAAATGCATAAATACGACATAAAGTATGCATAAAACATGTAGATATCATCAATAATGTGGCATGGAACATAAGAAATTATCGATACGTTGGAGACGTATCACACACCTATTGCTCCACCTGCTACTACAGCAGAATTCTTTGAAATTAAACCTGCTTTACTGAATCTTGTTATGAGAGAGCAATTTTCTGGTGTTAGTTCTGATGATGCTGCTGCCCATCTTAATAATTTTGTTGAACTATGTGAAATGCAAAAGTATAAGGATGTAGATGGTGACATTATAAAATTGAAATTGTTTCCTTTCTCCTTAAGAGGAAGAGCTAAAGATTGGTTGCTATCTCTGCCTAGAAATAATATTGATTCTTGGACTAAATGTAAAGATGCTTTTATTGGTAGATATTATCCTCCCGCTAAAATTATATCTTTGAGAAGTAGCATAATGAATTTCAAGCAATTATATAATGAACATGTTGCTCATGCATGGGAGAGAATGAAATCTTTGGTAAAGAATTGCCCAACCCATGGACTGACTACTTGGATGATCATCCAAACCTTTTATGTAGGATTGAATTTTTATTCGCGGAACCTATTGGATTCAGCAGCTGGAGGTACCTTTATGTCCATCACTTTGGGGGCGGCAATAAAGCTTCTTGATGATATGATGACAAATTACTCTGAATGGCACACGGAAAGAGCTCCACAAGGTAAGAAGGTAAATTCTGTTGAAGAAACCTCTTCCTTGAGTGATAAGATTGATGTGATTATGTCTATGCTTGTGAATGGTAGATCTAATGTTGATCCTAATAATGTTCCTTTAGCTTCATTGGTTGCTCAAGAAGAGAATGTTGATGTGAACTTCATTAAAAATAATAATTTCAACAACAATGCTTATAGGAATAATTCTGGTAGCAACTATAGGCCATATCCTTCTAATAATGGTAATGGTTAAGGTAATTCTTATGGGAATTCTTACAACAATAATAGGAATGTACCCTCTTGTCTTGAATCCATGCTTAAAGAATTTATTAGTACACAAACTGCTTTTAATAAATCTGTTGAGGAAAAGCTTGATAAAATTGATATTCTTGCTACTAAGGTTGATAGACTTGCCTCTGATGTTGATCTTTTAAAATTGAAAGTTATGCCTAATAAGGATATTGAAAATAAGATTGTTACTACAGCAAATGGCATCCAAGTTAGAATTAATGAGAATATAAGATTGATGGCTGAATTGCATGCTAGGTGGGAAAGAGAAGAAAATGAAAAACTAGCTAAAGAGAATAATGTAGCTAAAGTTTGGACTATTACCACCACTAGTAATGTTAATGATTCACATGTTGCTACACCTCTTACTATCAATGGTAAAATAATTGGTGTTGGTAATGTTACTACTCCTAGTGCAAAGCGTGCAAAATTACCTGAAACTGCTAAAACTACTGAAATTGATAAAACTGCTGAAACTTTTCAAAATATTGGGGACAATGATTCCATTGCTGTAGATCATAATGGTTTAGACTTTGATGATTGCCACATCTCTGAAGTTATAAAGTTCTTACAAAAGCTTGCTAAAAGTCCCAATGCTAGTGCTATAAACTTGGCCTTTACAAAACACATTACAAATGCTCTCATAAAAGCTAGAGAAGAGAAACTAAAACTTGAAACCTCTATTCATAGAAAGTTAGAAGATGGTTGGGAGCCTATCATTAATATGAGGATCAATAATTTTGATTGTAATGCTTTATGTGATCTTGGTGCAAGTATTTCTGTTATGCCTAAGAAACTTTATGATATGCTTGACTTGCCACCATTGAAAAATTGTTATTTGGATGTTAATCTTGTTGATAATGCTATAAAGAAACCTTTGGGGAGGATTTATAATGTTCGTATTATGGTTAACAATAACCTTGTCCCCGTTGATTTTGTTGTCTTGGATATTGAATGCAATGCATCGTGTCCCATTATATTGGGAAGACCTTTTCTTCGAACTGTTGGTGCCACCATTGATATGAAGGAAGGTAATATTAAATATCAAATTCCTCTCAAGAAAGGTATGGAACACTTCCCTAGAAAGAAAATGAAGTTACCTTATGATTCTATTATTAGAACAAAATATGCTGTTGATGCTTCGTCTCTTGATGTTATTTGATACACACTTTCTGCGCCTAGCTGAAAGGCGTTAAAGAAAAGCGCTTATGGGAGACAACCCATTATTTTACTTCTGCACTTTATTTTATATTTGAGTCTTGGAAGTTTTTTACTACTGTAGCAACCTCTCCTTATCTTTATTTTATTGCATTGTTGTGCCAAGTAAAGTCTTTGATAGTAAAGCCAATACTAGATTTGGATTACTGCGCAGGAACAGATTTCTTGCTGTCACGAATTTGAGCAGTACTCTCTGTAGAAAAATCTAAAAAATCTGCCAATTTACGTGCGTGATCCTCAGATATGTACGCAACTTTCATTCAATTTGGGCATTTTCATCTGAGCAAGTATGGTGCCACTTTAAAATTCGTCTTTACGAACTGTTCTGTTTTGACAGATTCTGCCTTTTATTTCGCATTGCCTGTTTTGCTATGTTAGATGGATTTCTTTTTTCCATTAACTTTCAATAGCTTTGTGCAATGTCCAGAAGTGTTAAGAATGATTATGTCACCTCTGAATATATGAGTTATGTACTGACCCTCTAATGAGTTTGTTTCGAGTTTAGTGTGGAGGAAGTTTTCAAGGGTGAAGAGAGGAGGATGATACAATATGATCAAGAAGAGTGAAAAGTCAAAGCTTGGGGATGGCCCCGTGGTTCATCCCTGCATATTTTAAGAAGACTCAAGCGTCTAAGCTTGGGGATTCCCAAGGCATCCCTTCTTCATCGACAACTTATCATGTTCCTCTAGTGAAACTATATTTTTATTCCGTCACATCTTATGTGCTTTACTTGGAGCGTCTGTTTGTTTTTGTTTTTATTTTTGTTTTGTTTGAATAAGATCGGATCCTAGCATTCTTTGTTTGGGAGAGAGACATGCTCCGCTGTTTCGTATGAACACATATGTTCTTAGCTTTATCTTTAATGTTCATTGCGAAAGTTGGACTATTTCATTCATTGTTATATGGTTGGAAACGGAAAATGCCGCATGTGGTAAATGGTTTAATGTCTTGAATAATGTGATACTTGGCAATTGTTGTGCTCATATAGATCATGTTTAAGCTCTTGCATCATGTACCTTGTACTCATTAATGAATAATTACATAGAGCTTGCTAAAATTTGGTTTACATGATTGATCTCTAGTCTAGATATTTTCTGGTTGAGGTGTTTGAACAACAAGGAGACAATATAAAGTCTTATAATAGCTACAATATGTTCATATGTAAGCTTTGCTGCACCTTTTATACTTGAGTTTGCTTCAAACAACCTTGCTAGCCTAGCCTTGTATTGAGAGGAATTCTTCTCATGCATCCAAATCCTTGAGCCAATAACCATGCCATTTGTGTCCACCATACCTACCTACCACATGGTATTTCTCCGCCATTCCAAAGTACATTACTTGAGTGCTACCTGATACGTCTCCGACGTATCGATAATTTCTTATGTTCTATGCCATATTATTGATGATACCTACATGTTTTATGCACACTTTATGTCATATTCGTGCATTTTCTGGAACTAACCTATTAACAAGATGCCGAAGTGCCAGTTCCTGTTTTCTGCTGTTTTTGGTTTCAGAAATCCTAGTAACGAAATATTCTCGGAATTGGACGAAACGAAGACCCAGGGGCCTATTTTTCCACGGAGCTTCCAGAAGACCGAAGAACATACGAAGTGGGGCCACGAGGTGGCGACACCACAAGGCGGCGCGGCCTAGGGGGGGCCCGCGCCGCCCTATGGTGTGGCCCCCTCGTCTGGCCCCCGACTCTGCCTTTCCGCCTACTGATACGTCCAATTTGCATCACTATTTTATATCATAATTTGCTGTTATTCATTTTTATATTTCATATTGGGACACAATACTTATGTTATTTCATCTATTTTGCATGTTTCATGATTATTTGGGGATCGAGCACCGGAGCCAGGATTCTGCTGGAAAAAGCACCGTCAGAATGCAATATTTCGGAAGATCAACTGTGGAAGGGAGTTTTACCAAAAATCCTATTTTTCCAGATGACGGAGGAAGCCAGAAGGGGGAGCCAGCTGGACCCAGGGTGGGCCCACACCATAGGGTGGCGCGACCCATGGCCTGGCCGCGCCACCATGTGGTGTGGGGCCCCCTCGGCCTCTTTCGCCTCCTTTTCTTCGCGAAACCCTTCGTCCCGAAGACCATAAGCCACAGAGGAATCCTCACGAAGGGTTACAGCCGCCTCTGCGGGGCGGAGAACACCAGAGAGAAAAGAGCTCTCCGGCGGGCAGGAATCCACCGGGGAAATTCCCTCCCGGAGGGGGAAATCGATGCCATCGTCATCGCCATCGAGCTGGACATCATCTCCATGACCATCATCATCATCTCCACCATCATCACCGCCATCTCCACCGCTGGACATCGTCACCGCTGTAGCAATTTGGGTTTGATCTTGATTGTTTGATAGGGGAAACTCTCCCGGTACTGATTTATACTTGTTGTTTATGCTATTGAGTGAAACCATTGAACCAAGGTCTATGTTCAGATTGTTATTCATCATCATATCACCTCTGATCATGTTCCATATGATGTCTCGTGAGTAGTTCGTTTAGTTCTTGAGGACATGGGTGAAGTCTAATTGTTAGTAGTGAACTACGGTTGAGTAATATTCAATGTTATGATATTTAAGTTGTGGTGTTATTCTTCTATTGGTGTCGTGTGAACGTCGACTACACGACACTTCACCATTTATGGGCCTAGGGGAATGCATCTTGTACTCGTTTGCCAATTGCGGGGTTGCCGGAGTGACAGAAACCTAAACCCCCGTTGGTATATCGATACAGGAGGGATCGCAGGATCTCAGAGTTTAAGGCTGTGGTTAGATTTATCTTAATTACTTTCTTGTAGTTGAGGATGCTTGCAAGGGGTATAATCACAAGTATGTATTAGTCCTAGGAAGGGCGGTACATTAGCACAGGTTCACCCACACAACACTTATCAAAACAATGAAGATTAATCAGCTGTATGTAGCGAAAGCACTAGACTAAAATCTCGTGTGTCCTCGAGAACGTTTGGTCATTATAAGTAAACAAACCGGCTTGTCCTTTGTGCTAAAAAGGATTGGGCCACTCGCTGCAATTATTTCTCTCGCATTTTACTTACTTGTACTTTATTCATCTGTTACATCAAAACCCCCTGAATACTTGTCTGTGAGCATTTACAGTGAATCCTTCATCAAAACTGCCTGTCAACACCTTCTGCTCCTCGTTGGGATCGACATTCTTACTTATCGAAGATACTACGATACACCCCCTATACTTGTGGGTCATCAAGACTATTTTCTGGCGCCGTTGCCGGGGAGTGAAGCTCTAGTGGTAAGTGGAATTGGTAAGGAAAACCTTTACTATTTGTGCTGATTTTATTTCTGCCTGCTGCTATAAGTCATTATGGAGAGATCTTCTCTTCAATTTCTATTTGGGAAATCTACTACTACTGCAACGGTAGTGGATGAGGTGCCAGGTGAGGAAGTAATACCATATAAAATACCTACGAAAATTATTGAACATGTTATGGATAACCGCTATGAAGGGGATGGAACTGTCCATCCTGGTGATCATTTACTGTTTTTGCATGAATTATGCGGGTTATTCAAATGTGCAGGTATTGCTATGAATGAAGTTAGGAAGAAACTATTCTCTATATCGCTGTCTGGTAAAGCGGCGCATTGGTATAAATTGCTGAAGAATGGTGATTCTCTTGATTGGGAGGACATTGTGCCTTTATTCTATTCCAAATTTTATCCTCCAAGTGAAATTCACAAAGATCGGAACCGCATATATAATTTCTGGCCTCATGATGGAGAGAGTATTGCCCAAGCTTGGGGGAGATTGAAGTCTTTAATGCTCAAATGCCCCATTCATGAGCTTCCTGGTAATGTTATTATTGATAATTTCTATGCAAGACTTTCTTTTCAAGACAAGACTTTTCTGGATACTTCTTGTTCTGGATCATTTACACGCAATAAAGAAGAGTTTAAAAGGGACCTTCTTGATCGGATCCAAGAAATAACTGAAGGTTGGGAGAACGACAAAGATAGAGAATCAGGTATAATTTATGATTATAAATGCATTGAAGCTTTTATGGATACTGATACATTTCGTAATATGAGTGCTATATATGGTCTTGATTCTCAAGTTGCTGCAAATCTTTATAAAGCTTTTGCCTCTCATTATGAATTGCCTAAGAAGAATTTTGATAAGTATCATGAACCGTATAAAGATAAAATTGATTCATCTATTAATAAGTGTGTTGTAGTTGAAACTGCTGATCGCGTTATTCCTGAAGCTTATATTGAAAAAACTCCTTTTCCTGCTAAAATGAAAGAGTACTCTGTTATAAATAGTGCGGTTCATAAAAGTGAAAAGAAACCTAGAGAACCTGAAGAACAAATAAAAGTTGAACCTGCTGTTGCAATAGTTAAAGATCTTGTTACTGAAAATGTGGAGGATGGTCATATTATTTTCTGTGAAGATGCTTCTAATATTGTTTCACATCCTAATAAACCCAAACAAGCTAGTGTTCCTATGCTATCTGTTAAAATTGGTGATCATTGCTATTATGGTCTATGTGATATTGGTGCAAGTGTTAGTGCTATACCTTATGAGCTTTACACGGAGATTATGCACGAAATTGATTCTTGTGAACTTGAAGATATAGATGTGGTTATTCAGCTGGCTAATTGTTGACGTCAGAAACCCCCTGGCGGGCAGAGACGGTCAGCACAGTAGAGCCGGGAACAACTAGGGTTGCGGCTGGCCCCAGTCCCTCTGAGCGACGGCCCGCAAAGCCTCCTGGTCGCACGTCCGATGTTTATCACAAGGGCGTGCCACCTGACCTATACCTGGTCAGGAAGGTGTGGATGATGCCTCGCTTAGTTTCCTGCAGGGCACACACGTAAACGTTAAATACGAGCCTCCATCGGCTCTCAGGTTATCCTGTGAATCGGCTCAAAGAGCCGATCCACCCATGATTCAGACGGGGTGTCCGAATATATGGTGGTCCTGCTTGATCAAGATAAAGCTGATGAGATCTACGACGATTTAGGGTTTTCACCGCATAATCGGATCATCCTACTCACGATTGGGCCTCGCGCTCGCGCACGGTGACCGTAAGCCGATCCTAGAGAGGGCCTAAAAACCAACACGAGGTTGATCATCGGAACGTCCTTTCTAGGGCTAGCAAATGCCACCCTACACGCCGCTGGATCCTCCAACCCTTTGTAAGGCCTAACTATTGCGGATATTAAACTAATCCTTGATGAAACAAGGAGCAACCGTAACGGATCAGATCTACTGAACTATGATCAAGCGGGGTGCCGCCCCTACACCTAAGATAGGTGTAAGGGCGGCTAGACATGCAAGGGTTGCACTACGAAAGCATGTAATTCGAAGAACAATGCTAACCCTAACATTTCTAAGATAACTACGTTGCTCGCCATCAAAAAGGCTTCAGTACGAGCAACGCATGAACAACGTGGGCAGGCTTGTGCTGCCTAGATCGCAAGATGCGATCTAGGCAGCATGGTGCTTACCGGTAGAAACCCTCGAGACGAAGGAGTTGGCGATGCGCCGAGATTTGTTTGAGGTTGAACGTTGGTTGTTGTTTATTCCATAAACCCTAGGTACATATTTATAGTCCAGGGGACTTTCTAATGTGGGCGTGCACTAAACCGTGCACGGGTAAAACTCTACCTTCTAAACTGATACATAACCTACTAAATTAAGATACACGGGCTAACTAGCCCAAACCCTGCGTATAAAGGCCGATTCACCTATTTCTTCCAAATAGATTCTTCACGTCCATCTCGATCGCGGCCCACCTCTGACTCGGTCGAATTCTGGTGATAACACATGCCCCCCTGGTTTTGGAAATAACATTTCCAAAATCATTATGCTTTCTTTCGTCGGGTCATGTCTTGGCAGAGCAGAACTGTTGCAGTATTCTTCATCATGACGCCTTGCCTTCACAACCTCTCTGCATAATTCGACAACTTTGGCACCACATCCTTGGAAACTGTCCGAGCATTAAATCTCCACTATATCTTCTGTTATTTAATCACATCGAACAGTCCACCTCCTCACCCCCTTTGCTCCAAACCAGTCGCCCATCGGAAAAACCCTCTTCCTTTACAGCCATGTCTTCCTCTTCCTCCACTCAATCCTCTTCCTCGAGCGAATCGGAGCCAGAGGTCAATCAACCGGCCATCTACGATCCTCCTGCGCCTGAGCATTGGGACGCGAGAGAATGGGACTTCTCCATCGAGTCAGAAACCGACGAACCCCGCACCATTGGGGAGGAAGACCTCCGGTTCCTCGTTGACGGGGAGCTGGAAGCGGCGTGCGCAGACGACCTCCTCTCATGGGAGATAGACCCTTCCTCCGACGAAGAGGAAGGAGAGGCAGAAGAACCCGAAGAAGAAGACTCCTCCGACACCGGGTACCCACCGGCCAAGCGCCTTCGAGGCTGGGCTTGGTCAGATGATGATGACGACGAGGAGGATGAAGACGCTACTGGTGGCTTCATCAGCAGCGACGAGGAGCTCGCCGGTAGCAGTGCCGATGATAGCGACGACGAGGGTGGTGACAGCCCCTAGATACGATCCCTAGCATAGGAACCGTAGTAGTAGATGGGGGCACTGTATCCCCTAGCACTTCCTTTTGAGAGCACTCTCAGCTCTTTGTGTAAGAAATCTGGCTATCAATGAAGAATTCTCCTTAATTTAACCTTGCCGATTCCTTGTATGCTAATTTGGCCGATTTTTCCTCATCCTGGCTTTGCCGACCATCAGCCTGATCAATGGTCAATGTGCCGATGGCAACGCATCGGTCTCTTACGATGAAGTTCGAGATAGATCAATTCAGATCCCCAAATTCCAATCGCACAGGGCCAAATCGTAATCGTGCAAACCTTAGATCTGGGAAATCCAAATCCCCTGAGCTCCCAAAGGTTAATTCTAATCGGCAAAGTTTCAGAATCAACGCCTTCCAGAGAACTTCAGGACCATTGCAACGAAATTGGCTTCTCAAAACGAAGGACTTTTAGGGCGAGCTGCCCCCCGAGCCCCAGTCAAGGCAAGCGTAGTAACGAGCCCACCCAATGTGCCGTCCAGGCTGCTCTTGGCATTGTTCTTGAAGAGAGGACCCGAGCCCTTAAACTACTCCATTGAGGAGTTCTTCCATTAAAATCTTCCTTCGTGCTCCATTGACCCTCTGATCGTAACAGCTATTCCTCTTGAGTCGACGGCCATGCATCGGCTTCCATATCCTTAAGTCGATGTCTGCTGCATCGGCTGAGCTCAAAATTTTTCGAATTTTGTGGATTTTTATGGCCGATTTATGCATCGGCCTCCATACTTTGATACCCATTGACAAAGGATGAGACGCTTCCATTGCATATCCTCGTGTTTTATCCACCTGGGTGCCCCCCCGAGCCGATTCTGTCAAGAGAATTGATGGTATCGGCTCTGTCAGATTGCAGTTGAACCCAGGCAGAATGGATGGTGAGGATAATTTTGGCCGATTGCTGGAATCGGCCTCCACATTGCTTTCTTGGTGAAGGTTTTGTAATGTCCCTTCATAAACCTTTTGGGGCCGATCACAAGGATCAGCCTCGCCGCGTTTGCTCATTGGCGTACTCTTGTTACTCGTTCAGGCCGGTAGATAAAACCAGCCCAATCTCTGACTTTACCGTATTGGTGCGCTTGCCGTCATCCACCTTGAGTGCATCGGGCAAACGTGGAGCACTAAGCTTCGTCGGAAGAACGAGCACCATGTTTGTGCCAGCCGATGTTTCATCATCGGCTTTCCTTTGCTTGGGGCGCCACTCTTTTCTTTGTGGACGACCCTCTTCATCCAGGGTTCGCTGAACTTTCGCAGCCAGATCAGGCCTTGCCTTCCTCAATGTATGCAAGTATAACCTCTCGGCTTCCTCCAGGCCGCGCAATCGCTGAACCCTGCGTTTTTGGGAACGGCTGAGTCCGTCAGGGCACCACCTTGGCCGGTGGTACCTGTCTTCTTCTTCTTCTTCTTCTTCTTCTTCTTCTTCTTCTTCTTCTTCTTCTTGTCCCTCGTTTTCGGAATCCTCGAGATCTTCCCATCGAGGGGACTCAGCGCGTTTGCTTTGTGGTGGGAGAGGCCCTAAGCGCTCGAACACGGACACATTGGCTGCCTCCTTCTTCTTCCGGTTGCATTCTGGGCAATTGCCGATTGTTGGCAATCGGCTCATTCCTGAATCCCAGCAGTGTCTGAAGAAGGGACAATCCCAGTGCCTGTCCTCGTCGTCCCGCTCCCTCGCCTTTTCGTTGGCACAACGTTCGTGCTCCTCCTCATCACGATTATGCCGACGATGTCTTCTGGCTTCTCTAGCCAGACGATCTCTTTCATCATCATTGCTGGACCGCCGGCGTTGGTCATACTGACTCACATACTTGTTGAGGAGGTGATCAGAGAGAGGTCGCTGATATCTTATGTTCTTCACTTCTCCCTCTGTCACGTAGCGCTTGCCATCTTGGCGGAGCCGATCGCACGGAGCGGCTTCCTCTGTATCTTTGCTATGAGAGCAGCTGCCCTCATCTCCATCCTTGCCAGCGTGGTGTCCAGATCCTACCATGTTGATACTGAACGAAGACCCTGGCTGGCAACCTTCGTGGTAAGTATACTCCACCATGTTAACGGCGGGGAAAGGGTGTGTGTCGACCTTCATGGCGTACTGGTTAAAAATCAACCGCCCACTTTCTATCGCCATTTGGATCTGCTGCCGCCACACCCTGCAGTCGTTGGTGGTGTGGGAGAACGTGTTATGCCATTTGCAGTATGGCTTTCCATTCAGCTCCTGCACCGTGGGGATCTTGTGGCCTTCGGGTACCTTTATATGCTTCTCCGTGAGCAAGAGATCGAAAATCTGTTCAGTTTTGGTCACGTCGAAGTCGAACCCTTTTGGAGGCACTTGTGGCTTTACCCACTTACAGGACACGGGGTTTGTCGCCCGAGTCCATTCAGCTACTGCTACCTCCTGATCTCCCATAGCGCCTTCATCTTCGTCTGCCTCAACCAGGGCCACCACACGCTTGAATTTGTCCTGGTAAACATCTGGGTGGCGCTGTTCATATGCTGACAACTTCTGCACCATGTGCGCCAACGAAGGGTAGTCTGCTTGGGAGGCCACGTCCTTGATAGATGATGAGAGACCCACCACCGCCAACTCGACTGCTTCTTTTTCGCTTACATGAACCGAAAAGCATCGGTTCCTAATGGTCCTGAAGCGCTGGATGTATTCTGCCACGGTTTCCCCGCGCTTCTGTCGTACTTGAGCAAGATCGGCAATACCAGCCTCGGAAGCTTCTGAGTGATACTGAAGGTGGAACTGCTCTTCCAACTGCTTCCAAGTCCGGACTGAGTTCGGTGGCAGCGATGTGTACCACCCGAAAGCCGATCCTGTGAGGGACTGTGAGAAGAACCTCACACGCAGCTCGTCTGACACTGAGATAGTGCCCAGCTGTGCCAAATATCGGCTCACATGCTCGATGGAGCTGGAACCATCTGATCCACTAAACTTTGTGAAGTCCGGGAGCCGATATTTGGGTGGTAGCGGGATCAGTTCGTAGTCGTTGGGGTACGGCTTGGTGTAGCCGAACGTCTTCCTTTTCGGCATCATGCCAAACTGATCTTTCAGGATTGCACAAATCTGATCCGCTGTGATGGCTGAAGGTGTCGAACCCTGAAGATTCGCCGGGGTGGCATACTTAACCAGCCATGCTTGCTTTTCCGGTTCTGAGCCAACTGCAGGAGCTGGGCTCTGGAGGTTTGTCGGAGTGGCGTACTTAGCTAGCCATGATTGCTTCTCAGGATCGGCTCCTGACGTTCCTCCTGTTGTTCCAGAGGCTCCTGCTGTCGCAGCCTGGTTCGAGAGTGCCCAGGTGCTGCCGTCTGGTATGTATGCGCACGCGTATCCGTGCGGGATCTCCTTGGGTGCCTCGGGTAGGAATTGGTAGTCACTAGGATCACCACCAATCTTGTAGACGACGTATGCCGATGAGTTCGGCAGTTCCGGTGCTGCCCATGCGAACGGCTGGGGCTGGAGTGGCATCTCTCCTTTGAAAGTCCCCAGAGCCGGTCCCGATGGAGAATACCGGTGGCTCATGATTTCCTGGACGACGCGCAGAGCAACACGCTCCAAAGTGTTCACCAGGCTCTCAGAGTGGCGGTGCAGCGAATGAGCCACCATGTAGTTGATCTCCTGCCGCAGCGACCTGGTGCGTTCTTCTGACGGTGCGGACAGGTCCACCCCATCGAGTGCGCCTTCAGGTGTGAAACCCTTCCACCTGACGCCATGGGAGCGGGTTCGGTGGAAAGAGCCGATGAGTTCGGCTTCAAGGACTGCCTTGATTTCGTCATGCTTCTTCTTGAGCTCATCAGGCAGATCCTCGTACTTGACCGGAGAGCTTCCCGCCATCTGGGATGCAGACGGCGATGTCGTGGATGTAGAAGGTTGTCCCACCGGGCGTGCCAGAATGTGTTGACGTCAGAAAGCCCCTGGCGGGCAGAGACGGTCAGCACAGTAGAGCCGGGAACAACTAGGGCTGCGGCTGGCCCCAGTCCCTCTGAGCGACGGCCCGCAAAGCCTCCTGGTCGCACGTCCGATGTTTATCACAAGGGCGTGCCACCTGACCTATACCTGGTCAGGAAGGTGTGGATGATGCCTCGCTTAGTTTCCTGCAGGGCACACACGTAAACGTTAAATACGAGCCTCGATCGGCTCTCAGGTTATCCTGTGAATCGGCTCAAAGAGCCGATCCACCCATGATTCAGACGGGGTGTCCGAATATATGGTGGTCCTGCTTGATCAAGATAAAGCTGATGAGATCTACGACGATTTAGGGTTTTCACCGCATAATCGGATCATCCTACTCACGATTGGTCCTCGCGCTCGCGCACGGTGACCGTAAGCCGATCCTCGAGAGGGCCTAAAAACCAACACGAGGTTGATCATCGGAACGTCCTTTCTAGGGCTAGCAAACGCCACCCTACACGCCGCTGGATCCTCCAACCCTTTGTAAGGCCTAACTATTGCGGATATTAAACTAATCCTTGATGAAACAAGGAGCAACCGTAACGGATCAGATCTACTGAACTATGATCAAGCGGGGTGCCGCCCCTACACCTAAGATAGGTGTAAGGGCGGCTAGACATGCAAGGGTTGCACTACGAAAGCATGTAATTCGAAGAACAATGCTAACCCTAACATGTCTAAGATAACTACGTTGCTCGCCATCAAAAAGGCTTCAGTACGAGCAACGCATGAACAACATGGGCAGGCTTGTGCTGCCTAGATCGCAAGATGCGATCTAGGCAGCATGGTGCTTACCGGTAGAAACCCTCGAGACGAAGGAGTTGGCGATGCGCCGAGATTTGTTTGAGGTTGAACGTTGGTTGTTGTTTATTCCATAAACCCTAGGTACATATTTATAGTCCAGGGGACTTTCTAATGTGGGCGTGCACTAAATCGTGCACGGGTAAAACTCTACCTTCTAAACTGATACATAACCTACTAAATTAAGATACACGGGCTAACTAGCCCAAACCCTGCGTATAAAGGCCGATTCACCTACTTCTTCCAAATAGATTCTTCACGTCCATCTCGATCGCGGCCCACCTCTAACTCGGTCGAATTCTGGTGATAACACTAATAGAGAAACTATTTCTCCAATTGGTATTGTTCGAGATGTGGAAGTTCTATGTGGTAAGATTAAATATCCTGCTGACTTTTTGGTACTTGGTTCTGCTGCTAGTGATTATTGTCCTATCATTTTTGGTAGACCTTTTCTAAATACTTGTGGAGCTATTATAGATTGCAAGAAAGAGAAAATTTTGACTAAATTTGCTGGTGAATCTTATGAGTTTAACTTTTCTAAATTTACTAAAACTCCTTATAAAGCTGATTTGCCTAGTAATGATTTTAAAATGGAGCACTGTGCATCTATTGTTCTTGTTCCTAATAATCCTTTGCAGCAACATTTGGAGGATAGCGAGAGTGAAGTTTTTAGGAAAGAAAGAGATGAGCTTGAGGAGATTTTTCTTCGCCAACCTATTCTCAAGCATGATTTACCGGTGGAAGACTTGGGTACAACACCGCCACCAAAGGAAGATCCTGTTTTTGATTTAAAGCCTTTGCCTGATAATCTTAAATATGCTCATATTGATGATAAGAAAATATATCCTGTTATTATTAGTTCTAAGCTTACAGAGTTTGAAGAAGAAAGATTATTGCAAATATTGAAGAAACACCGAGGTGCTATTGGCTATACTCTTGATGACTTGAAGGGGATTTCTCCCTCTATTTGCCAACATGCCATTAATATGGAAGAGGATGCGAAGCCTGTTGTTGAACCTCAGCGTCGTCTAATTCCCAAGATGAAGGATGTGGTAAGAAATGAGGTATTACGACTTCTTGAAGCTGGTATTATATATCCTATTGCTGATAGTAGATGGGTTAGTCCTGTGCATTGTGTTCCTAAGAAAGGAGGAATGACTATTGTGCCTAATGATAATGATGAGCTCATACCTCAAAGAGTAGTTGTAGGGTATAGAATGTGCATTGATTATCGAAAAGTTAATAAGGTTACTAAGAAAGATCATTACCCTTTACCATTTATTGATCAAATGCTAGAAAGGTTATCTAAAAATACTCATTTTTGTTTTCTTGATGGTTATTCTGGATTTTCACAAATTGCTGTTAAAGCTAAAGATCAAGAGAAAACCACTTTTACTTGTCCCTATGGAACTTATGCTTATAGGCGTATGCCTTTTGGTCTATGTAATGCTCCTGCTACTTTTCAAAGATGCATGTCTGCTATTTTTCATGGCTTTTGTGAGAGTATTGTGGAAGTATTCATGGATGATTTTTCTGTCTACGGGAATTCTTTTGATAGTTGCTTGCGAAACCTTGATAAAGTTTTGCAGAGATGTGAAGAAACTAACCTTGTTCTTAATTGGGAGAAATGCCACTTTATGGTTAATGAAGGAATTTTATTGGGACATAAAATTTCTGAAAGAGGTATTGAAGTTGATAGAGCTATAGTTGAAGCCATTGAGAAGGTGCCCTATCCGAGGGATGTTAAAGGTATTCGTAGTGTTCTTGGTCATGCTGGGTTTTATAGGAGATTTATTAAAGATTTCTCCAAGATTTCAAAGCCTCTTACTAATCTTCTTCAAAAAGATGTACCTTTTGTTTTTGATGATGATTGCAAGGAAGCTTTTGAAACTCTAAAGAAAGCCTTAACAACTGCTCCTATAGTTGAACCTCCTGATTGGAATTTACCTTTTGAAATTATGTGTGATGCTAGTGATTTTGCTGTAGGCGCTGTTCTTGGACAGCGAGTAGATAAAAAATTAAATGTTATTCATTATGCTAGCAAGACTCTTGATGCTGCTCAAAGAAATTATGCAACTACTGAAAAAGAATTGTTGGCTGTAGTCTTTGCTTGTGATAAATTTAGATCTTATATTGTTGATTCAAAAGTTACAATTCATACTGATCATGCTGCAATTAGATACCTTATGACAAAGAAAGATGCTAAGCCAAGGCTTATTAGATGGGTACTTCTTTTGCAAGAATTTGATTTACATATTGTAGATAGGAAAGGTGCTGATAATCATGTTGCTGATAATTTGTCTAGATTGGAAAGTATTGCTTATGATCCTGTTCCTGTTAATGATAGTTTTCCAAATGAACAATTAGCTGTAATAAAGGTGAGCTCGCGAGACAGTCCTTGGTATGCTGATTATGCTAACTTTATTGTTTCCAAGTACTTGCCTCCAACCTTTTCAGCTCAGCAGAGAAGGAAATTCTTTTATGACTTGAGGCATTATTTCTGGGATGACCCATACTTATATAAAGAAGGAGTGGATGGTATTATGCGAAGGTGTGTTCCCGAATATGAACAACAAGAGATATTGAGTAAATGTCATGGCAGTGCTTATGGAGGACATCACGCCGGAGATAGAACCGCACAAAAGGTTCTACAATCAGGTTTTTATTGGCCAACTCTCTTCAAAGATGCAAGGAAGTTAATTTTATCTTGTGATGAATGTCAAAGGGTTGGTAATATCTCCAGACGCAATGAAATGCCTATGAATTATACTCTTGTTATTGAACCATTTGATTGTTGGGGATTTGAGTTCATGGGACCTTTTCCCTCTTCAGAAGGTAACACGCATATACTTGTTGCTGTTGATTATGTTACTAAATGGGTGGAAGCCATACCTACAAAAAGTGTTGATGGTGAGACCTCTTTAAAAATGCTTTTAGATATTATTTTTCCTATATTTGGAGTACCTAGATATATTATGACTGATGGAGGTTCTCATTTTATTCATGGAGGTTTTAGAAAAACTCTTGCTAGGTATGGTATTAATCATAGAATTGCTTCCGCTTATCACCCTCAAACTAGTGGTCAAGTAGAATTATCAAATAGAGAAATTAAATCTATTTTGGGAAAAACTGTTAATAAATCTAGAAAGAATTGGGCTAGTAAATTGAAAGACGCACTATGGGCTTATAGAACTGCTTATAAAAACCCCATGGGAATGTCACCTTATAAAATGGTTTATGGAAAAGCTTGTCATTTACCTTTAGAACTAGAACACAAAGCTTATCGGGCTGTTAGAGAATTAAATAAAGATCCTAAACTTGCCGGTGATAAGAGGTTGCTACAATTAAGTTCTCTAGATGAATGGAGAAGTGAATCTTATGAAAATGCTAAACTCTTTAAAGAAAAAGTTAAAAAATGGCATGATAGAAGGATCATCAAAAGAGAGTTTAATATTGGGGACAAAGTCCTATTGTATCGGTCTCGTCTCAGATTCTTTGCAGGGAAATTACTCTCGAAATGGGAAGGACCATATGTTGTTGAGGAGGTGTATCGTTCAGGAGCAATTAAAATTAGCTCTCTCCAAGGCAATGCTACGCAAGTGGTGAATGGACAAAGACTCAAGCATTATATTTCAGGTGATTCTTATAATGTTGATGTTGATATTATTCGAGTGGAAACACCGGAGGCTTTCATCAAAGGACAAATTGACAGTCCGCCAGAACTCGACTTTGAATAGGTAACAGTACTGGTAATGAAAAGTTCGCGATTTACTTTCCGAACATTATTTTTGTTGTTTTTGGAAAATATGAAAAATTACGAGTTCGAAACGGAGTGGAAAGGACGCACGAGGGCGTGCCACCATAGGCCGGCGCGGCCTGGCCTGGGCCCGCGCCGACCTATGGTCTGGCCGCCTCGTTGCCCCTTTCCGACTCTGGTTCGATCTGGTACTTTCCGTTTGTTCTGAAAATTTTTATTATAAAATCCCCCGGACCCCTAGAGGTCCGTATATCGTTTTCTCGACGTGTTTTGTTTCGAGCTGTTTCTGCCAGGATCTGTTTTCAGTTTAGAGGCACCATGGTCTCCAAGAACAAGGGCAAGGAGTTTCCGGATAAAGATGATCAGGATCGTAAGTGGAAAGAAGAGGACAAGAGCGTCAAGGAAGAATCAAAGGAGGATGAAGAGGAAGTCGAAGAAGTCCCGCAAGAGCATCCACGCACCACCATTGCAAGCGTCGAAGTGGTGACAAACTCGCTCAACGCCAAGAAGAGCGCACGGATTAGGACCGGAGGAGGACTTCCCCGCCATTACCTAGCTCCAAGGACATCTTCTTCAGGCATTCACCATCCTTTCCACAATCTGATCTACAATAATCAAATTGAAAGGACTCCCAAGGCAGCACTGCCTGCAGGAAAGACGGAGCCCGAAGCCGAAGGTTGGGGAAATAACTCCAAGAGTTGGGACTCGTCGTCGGACAGACTTCTTAACCGCGTCGAGCACAATTCGGAGATGATTCGCAACCTCATATACAGGATTGATGAGCTTCAGGAGCTCATTGAGAAGCTTGTCAGGAATTCATCACCACCATCGCCAAAGGAGTAATCCATCATTGGTATTGGCATCCCCTTGGTTTGTTCCAAGCTTGGGGGAGTGCCGCGGTATCACATTATCATTACCTTTTACTTTTTACTATCAAGTAGTGTCATATCATGAGTAGGGAAGTTATCGTATAAGATGGGTTGCAGTGTGGAAGTATCTCTTCTTTAGTTTGTCTATGTATCCCTTGGTGTGAGTTATCGTTATGGAATATTAATGAGAAGTCTTATCATTTACATATTGCACACCTTATTTTAGTTTGCAATTTCTACTATATGATTGATCTTGATTTTAGTATTGGTACCACTTTGGGAGCATTAAGTAAATCTATTTGGTTTTGGAAAACTTAGCAATGGTCAATAGCAACAACACTTTGAGTTTAAGAAGAATAGAGGAAATACATGTAGAAGATATTATTATCTTTCTTATCAGTTCTTAGCTTAGTATTCTAGAAGTTAAAACTGTTTGTGCTTACAAGTAAGATGCATGATTGTTTCTATCACATGTATATTTGTTTGTTTCCCTCAACTCTTATGCTTGCTAATCAACCTTGCTAGCCAAAGACCTGTACTGAGAGGGAATACTTCTCGTGCATCCAAACCTGAACCCAAACCTATGCCATTTGTGTCCACCATACCTACCTAATGCATGGTAATTTCTGCCATTCCAAGTAAATACTTCATGTGCTACCTTTAAACAATTCAAAACTTATTACTTCTTATTTGTGTCAATGTTTTATAGCTCATGAGGAAGTATGTGGTGTTTTATCTTTCAGTCTTGTTAGGCAGCCTCCACTAAAGGACTAGTGGCTTCATCCACTTATCCTATAATTTTGCATAAGAGCTGGCAACGGGGTTCCCAGCCCCAATTAATCAACTTTCATTAATAATTCTCTTCACATGTTTTGCCCTGATTCATCAGTAAGCAACTTAATTTTGCAATAGACACTCCTCCATGGTATGAGATTGTTGGAAGGCACCCGAGGATTCGGTTAACCATGGCTTGTGTAAGCAAAGGTTGGGGGGAGTGTCACCCTTAAAATAAACTAAAGTACATGTGTAAACAAAAGAGAAGAGGGATGATCTACCTTGCTGGTAGAGATAACGTCCTTCATGGGAGCCGCTCTTTGGAGGTCTGTTTGGCAAGGGGGTTAGAGTACCCGCTACCAGTCGTTGACAACAACAAACACCTCTCAAAACTTTACTTTTGTTCTCTTTATATGATTTCAAAACTGAAAAGCTCTAGCACATGATTTAATCCCTGCTTCCCTCTGCGAAGGGCCTGTCTTTTACTTTATGTTGAGTCAGTAAACCTATTCCCCTCCATCTCAAGCAAGCATTTGAGTTGTTGTGATCAAACTATTATATTGTGATTTGCTTCATCATGTTTTTATTCTTTCTTGTTTAGTACAAGTTTTACCTGAATGAATATAGCTTTGAAAGTCATCAATGATTAATATGATTGAGTATGCAAGTTTAACATAAGTTTTTAATATGAGAGCGCTGCTCAATAGATGAATATAATCTGTTAAATGTTCTCTGACCAAGAACAAAGTTTGCCATCACCAATTATGATTTCTTATGCACCTTTATTTGTGATTACCTTATACTTGTTTCAAGTTGATTTATATGAGGAAGTTGTTTACTATAATGTCTTGTGTGAATGAATATGATGCTTCTTGTCCGTATTTTATTTATCGACTCTTCACTCCATAAACATGTGGACCTGTTTACAGAGTTCAGTTTCGCTTGGGGACAAGCGAAGTCTAAGCTTGGGGGGAGTTGATACGTCCAATTTGCATCACTATTTTATATCATAATTTGCTGTTATTCATTGATATATTTCATATTGGGACACAATACTTATGTTATTTCATCTATTTTGCATGTTTCATGATTATTTGGGGATCGAGCACCGGAGCCAGGATTCTGCTGGAAAAAGCACCGTCAGACTGCAATATTTCGGAAGATCAACTGTGGAAGGGAGTTTTACCAAAAATCCTATTTTTCCAGATGACGGAGGAAGCCAGAAGGGGGAGCCAGCTGGACCCAGGGTGGGCCCACACCATAGGGTGGCGCGGCCCATGGCCTGGCCGCGCCACCAGGTGGTGTGGGGCCCCCTCGGCCTCTTTCGCCTCCTTTTCTTCGCGAAACCCTTCGTCCCGAAGACCTAAGCCACAGAGGAATCCTCACGAAGGGTTACAGCCGCCTCTGCGGGGCGGAGAACACCAGAGAGAAAAGAGCTCTCCGGCGGGCAGGAATCCGCCGGGGAAATTCCCTCCCGGAGGGGGAAATCGACGCCATCGTCATCGCCATCGAGCTGGACATCATCTCCATCACCATCATCATCATCTCCACCATCATCACCGCCATCTCCACCGCTGGACATCGTCACCGCTATAGCAATTTGGGTTTGATCTTGATTGTTTGATAGGGGAAACTCTCCCGGTACTGATTTATACTTGTTGTTTATGCTATTGAGTGAAACCATTGAACCAAGGTCTATGTTCAGATTGTTATTCATCATCATATCACCTCTGATCATGTTCCATATGATGTCTCGTGAGTAGTTCGTTTAGTTCTTGAGGACATGGGTGAAGTCTAATTGTTAGTAGTGAACTACGATTAAGTAATATTCAATGTTATGATATTTAAGTTGTGGTGTTATTCTTCTAGTGGTGTCGTGTGAACGTCGACTACACGACACTTCACCATTTATGGGCCTAGGGGAATGCATCTTGTACTCGTTTGCCAATTGCGGGGTTGCCGGAGTGACAGAAACCTAAACCCCTGTTGGTATATCGATGCAGGAGGGATCGCAGGATCTCAGAGTTTAAGGCTGTGGTTAGATTTATCTTAATTACTTTCTTGTAGTTGCGGATGCTTGCAAGGGGTATAATCACAAGTATGTATTAGTCCTAGGAAGGGCGGTACATTAGCACAGGTTCACCCACACAACACTTATCAAAACAATGAAGATTAATCAGCTGTATGTAGCGAAAGCACTAGACTAAAATCCCGTGTGTCCTCGAGAACGTTTGGTCATTATAAGTAAACAAACCGGCTTGTCCTTTGTGCTAAAAAGGATTGGGCCACTCGCTGCAATTATTTCTCTCGCATTTTACTTACTTGTACTTTATTCATCTGTTACATCAAAACCCCCTGAATACTTGTCTGTGAGCATTTACAGTGAATCCTTCATCAAAACTGCCTGTCAACACCTTCTGCTCCTCGTTGGGATCGACATTCTTACTTATCGAAGATACTACGATACACCCCCTATACTTGTGGGTCATCACCTACTTAAAGCCTCCGTCGCGAAACCCCTGATGCGAAAAACCACGATACGGAAAACCTTACTGAGACGCCGCCGCCGCCGATCCCATCTCGGGGGATTCTGGAGATCTCCTCCGGCACCCTGCCGGAGAGGGGATTCATCTCCCGGAGGACTCTACACCGCCATGGTCGCCTCCGGAGTGATGAGTGAGTAGTTCACCCCTGGACTATGGGTCCATAGCAGTAGCTAGATGGTTGTCTTCTCCTCATTGTGCTTCATTGTTGGATCTTGTGAGCTGCCTAACATGATCAAGATCATCTATTTGTAATACTCTATGTTGTGTTTGTCGGGATCCGATGGATAGAGAATACCATGTCATGTTAATTATCAAGTTATTACATATGTGTTGTTTATGATCTTGCATGCTCTCCGTTACTAGTAGAGGCTCTGGCCAAGTTTTTGCTTTTAACTCCAAGAGGGAGTATTTATGCTCGATAGTGCGTTCATGCCTGCATTGACACCTGGGACAGTGACAGAAAGTTCTAAGGTTGTGTTGTGCTGTTGCCACTAGGGATAAAACATTGGCGCTATGTCCGAGGATGTAGTTGTTGATTACATTACGCACCATACTTAATGCAATTGTCTGTTGCTTTGCAACTTAATACTGGAGGGGGTTCGGACGATAACCTGAAGGTGGACTTTTTAGGCATAGATGTAGTTGGATGGCGGTCTATGTACTTTGTCGTAATGCCCAATTAAATCTCACTATACTTATCATGTCATGTATGTGCATTGTTATGCCCTCTCTATTTGTCAATTGCCCGACTGTAATTTGTTCACCCAACATGCTTTTATCTTATGGGAGAGACACCTCTAGTGAACTGTGGACCCCGGTCCATTCTTTAATACTGAAATACAAATCTGCTGCAATACTTGTTTTACTGTTTTCTCTGCAAACAATCATCTTCCACACAATACGGTTAATCCTTTGTTACTGCAAGCCGGTGAGATTGACAACCTCACTGTTTCGTTGGGGCAAAGTACTTTGGTTGTGTTGTGCAGGTTCCACGTTGGCGCCGGAATCTCTGGTGTTGCGCCGCACTACATCCCGCCGCCATCAACCTTCAACGTGCTTCTTGGCTCCTCCTGGTTCGATAAACCTTGGTTTCTTTCTGAGGGAAAACTTGCTGCTGTGCGCATCATACCTTCCTCTTGGGGTTGCCCAACGAACGTGTGAAATACACGCCATCAAGCTCTTTTTCTGGCGCCGTTGCCGGGGAGATCAAGACACGCTGCAAGGGGAGTCTCCACTTCTCAATCTCTTTACTTTGTTTTTGTCTTGCTTTATTTTATTTACTACTTTGTTTGCTGCATTATATCAAAACACAAAAAAAATTAGTTGCTAGTTTTACTTTATTTATTGTCTTGTTTGCTATATCAAAAACACAAAAAAAATTTAGTTTACTTGCATTTACTTTATCTAGTTTGCTTTATTTACTATTGCTAAAATGGCCAACCCTGAAAATACTAAGTTGTGTGACTTCACAAGCACAAATAATAATGATTTCTTATGCACACCTATTGCTCCACCTGCTACTACAGCAGAATTCTTTGAAATTAAACCTGCTTTACTTAATCTTGTTATGCGAGAGCAATTTTCTGGTGTTAGTTCTGATGATGCTGCTGCCCATCTCAATAATTTTGTTGAACTATGTGAAATGCAAAAGTATAAAGATGTAGATGGTGACATTATAAAATTAAAATTGTTTCCGTTCTCATTAAGAGGAAGAGCTAAAGATTGGTTGCTATCTCTGCCTAAGAATAGTATTGATTCCTGGACTAAATGCAAGGATGCTTTTATTGGTAGATATTATCCCCTGCTAAAATTATATCTTTGAGGAGTAGCATAATGAATTTTAAACAATTAGATAATGAACATGTTGCTCAAGCTTGGGAAAGAATGAAATCTCTGGTTAAAAATTGCCCAACCCATGGACTGACTACTTGGATGATCATCCAAACCTTCTATGCAGGACTAAATTTTTCTTCGCGGAATTTATTGGATTCAGCTGCTGGAGGTACCTTTATGTCCATCACTCTTGGTGAAGCAACAAAGCTCCTTGATAATATGATGATTAATTACTCTGAATAGCACATGGAAAGAGCTCCACAAGGTAAGAAGGTAAATTCTGTTGAAGAATCCTCTTCCTTGAATGATAAGGTTGATGCTATTATGTCTATGCTTGTTAATGGTAGGACTAATTTTGATCCTAATAATGTTCCATTAGCTTCATTGGTTGCCCAAGAAGGACATGTTGATGTAAACTTCATTAAAAATAATAATTTCAACAACAATGCTTATCGGAACAATTCTAGTAATAACTATAGGCCATATCCTTATAATAATGGTAACGGTTATGCTAATTCTTATGGGAATTCTTACAACAATAATAGGAATACACCCCCTGGACTTGAAGCCATGCTTAAAGAATTTATTAGTACACAAACTGCTTTTAACAAATCTGTTGAGGAAAAGCTCAATAAAATTGATATTCTTGTTTCTAGAGTTGATAGTCTTGCCTCTGATGTTGATCTTTTGAAATCTAAAGTTATGCCTAATAGGGATATTGAAAATAAAATTGTTACTACAGCAAATGCCATCCAAGTTAGAATTAATGAGAATATAAGATTAATGGCTGAACTGCGTGCTAGGTGGGATAGAGAAGAAAATGAAAAACTAGCTAAAAAGGAAAATGTAGCTAAAGTTTGGACTATTACCACCACAAGTAATATTGAATCTTCACATGTTGCTGCACCTCCTACTATCAATGGTAAAATAATTGGTGTTGGCAATGCTTCTACTCCTAGTACAAAGCGCGCAAAATTACCTGAAACTGCTAAAACTGCTGAAACTGCTTGTGATAAAACTGCTGAAATTTTTTCCAACCTTGGGGATGATAATCCCATTGCTTTAGATTGTAATGATTTAGATTTGATGATTGCCACATCTCTGAAGTTATAAGGTTCTTGCAAAAACTTGCTAAAAGTCCCAATGCTAGCGCTATAAACTTGGCTTTCACAAAACATATTACAAATGCTCTCATAAAAGCTAGAGAAGAGAAACTAAAACTTGAAACTTCTATTCCTAGAAAGCTAGAGGATGGTTGGGAGCCCATCATTAAAATGAGAGTCAAGGATTTTGATTGTAATGCTTTATGTGATCTTGGTGCAAGTATTTCTGTTATGCCTAAAAAAGTCTATGATATGCTTGACTTGCCACCATTGAAAAACTGTTATTTGGATGTTAATCTCGCTGATAATGCTAAAAAGAAACCTTTGGGGAAAGTTGATAATGTTTATATTATGGTTAACAATAACCTTGTCCCCGTTGATTTTGTTGTCTTGGATATTGAATGCAATGCATCTTGCCCCATTATATTGGGAAGACCTTTTCTTCGAACCGTTGGTGCTACTATTGATATGAAGTAAGGTAATATTAAATATTAATTTCCTCTCAAGAAAGGTATGGAACACTTCCCTAGAAAGAGAATGAAGGTACCTTATGATTCTATTATTAGAACAAATTATGATGTTGATGCTTCATCTCTTGATGTTACTTGAGTTACACTTTCTGCGCCTAGCTGAAAGGCGTTAAAGAAAAGCGCTTATGGGAGACAACCCATGTTTTACTACAGTATTTTTGTTTTATATTTGTGTCTTGGAAGTTGTTTACTACTGTAGCAACCTCTCCTTATCTTAGTTTTATGTTTTGTTGTGCCAAGTAAAGTCTTTGATAGAAAAGTAAGTACTAGATTTGGATTACTGCGCAGTTCCAGATTTCTTTGCTGTCACGAATCTGGGTCTATCTCCCTGTAGGTAGCTCAGAAAATTAAGCCAATTTACGAGCATGATCCGCAGATATGTACGCAACTTTCATTCAACTTGAGCATTTTCGTTTGAGCAAGTCTGGTGGCCTAATAAAATCCATCTTTACGGACTGTTCTGTTTTGACAGATTCTGTCTTTTATTTCGCATTGCCTCTTTTGCTGTGTTGGATGAATTTCTTTGATCCATTAATGTCCAGTAGCTTTATGCAATGTCCGGAAGTGTTAAGAATGATTGTGTCACCTCTGAACATGTGAATTTTTATTATGCACTAACCCTCTAATGAGTTGTTTCGAGTTTGGTGTGGAGGAAGTTTTCAAGGATCAAGAGAGGAGTATGATGCAATATGATCAAGGAGAGTGAAAGCTCTAAGCTTGGGGATGCCCCGGTGGTTCACCCCTGCATATTTTAAGAAGACTCAAGCGTCTAAGCTTGGGGATGCCCAAGGCATCCCCTTCTTCATCGAGAACATTATCAGGTTCCTCCCCTGAAACTATATTTTTATTCCGTCACATCTTATGTACTTTGCTTGGAGCGTCGGTTTGTTTTTGTTTTTTGTTTTGTTTGAATAAAATGGATCCTAGCATTCACTTTATGGGAGAGAGACACGCTCCGCTGTAGCATATGGACAAATATGTCCTTAGGCTGTACTCATAGTATTCATGGCAAAGTTTCTTCTTCGTTAAATTGTTATATGGTTGGAATTGGAAAATGCTACATGTAGTAACTCTAAAATGTCTTGGATAATTTGATACTTGGCAATTGTTGTGCTCATGTTTAAGCTCTTGCATCATATACTTTGCACCCATTAATGAAGAAATACTTAGAGCTTGCTAATTTGGTTTGCATATTTGGTTTCTCTAGAGTCTAGATAACATCTAGTATTGAGTTTTGAACAACAAGGAAGACGGTATGGAGTTTTATAATGTTTACAATATGTCTTTTATGTGAGTTTTTCTGTACCGTTCATCCTTGTGTTTGTTTCAAATAACCTTGCTAGCCTAAACCTTGTATCGAGAGGGAATACTTCTCATGCATCCAAAATACTTGAGCCAACCACTATGCCATTTGTGTCCACCATACCTACCTACTACATGATATTTATCCGCCATTCCAAAGTAAATTGCTTGAGTGCTACCTTTAAAATTCCATCATTCACCTTTGCAATATATAGCTCATGGGACAAATAGCTTAAAAACTATTGTGGTATTGAATATGTACTTATGCACTTTATCTCTTATTAAGTTGCTTGTTGTGCGATAACCATGCTTCTGGGGACGCCATCAACTATTCTTTGTTGAATATCATGTGAGTTGCTATGCATGTCCGTCTTGTCTGAAGTAAGAGAGATCTACCACCTTTATGGTTGGAGCATGCATATTGTTAGAGAAGAACATTGGGCCGCTAACTAAAGCCATGATTCATGGTGGAAGTTTCAGTTTTGGACATATATCCTCAATCTCATATGAGAATAATAATTGTTGTCACATGCTTATGCATTAAAGAGGAGTCCATTATCTGTTGTCCATGTTGTCCCGGTATGGATGTCTAAGTTGAGAATAATCAAAAGCGAGAAATCCAAAATGCGAGCTTTCTCCTTAGACCTTTTACAGGCGGCATGGAGGTACCCCATTGTGACACTTGGTTAAAACATGTGCGTTGCAAAGATCCGGTAGTCCAAGTTAATTAGGACAAGGTGCGGGCACTATTAGTATACTATGCATGAGGCGTGCAACTTGTAAGATATAATGTACATAACTCATATGCTTTATTACTACCGTTGACAAAATTGTTTCATGTTTTCAACATAAAAGCTCTAGCACAAATATAGCAATCGATGCTTTCCTCTTTGAAGGACCATTCTTTTACTTTTATGTTGAGTCAGTTCACCTATTTCTCTCCACCTCAAGAAGCAAACACTTGTGTGAACTGTGCATTGATTCTTACATATTTGCATATTGTACTTGTTATATTACTCTATGTTGACGATTATCCATGAGATATACATGTTACAAGTTGAAAGCAACCGCTGAAACTTAATCTTCCTTTGTGTTGCTTCAATACCTTTACTTTGATTTATTGCTTTATGAGTTAACTCTTATGCAAGACTTATTGATGCTTGTCTTGAAGTACTATTCATGAAAAGTCTTTGCTTTATGATTCACTTGTTTACTCATGTCATTACCATTGTTTTGATCGCTGCATCCACTACATATGTTTACAAATAGTATGATCAAGGTTATGATGGCATATCACTTCAGAAATTATCTTTGTTATCGTTTTACCTGCTCGGGACGAGCAGAACTAAGCTTGGGGATGCTTGATACGTCTCCGACGTATCGATAATTTCTTATGTTCTATGCCATATTATTGATGATACCTACATGTTTTATGCACACTTTATGTCATATTCGTGCATTTTCTGGAACTAACCTATTAAATGGATGCCGAAGTGCCAGTTCCTGTTTTCTGCTGTTTTTGGTTTCAGAAATCCTAGTAACGAAATATTCTCGGAATTGGACGAAACGAAGACCCAGGGGCCTATTTTTCCACGGAGCTTCCAGAAGACCGAAGAACATACGAAGTGGGGCCACGAGGTGGCGACACCACAAGGCGGCGCGGCCTAGGGGGCCCGCGCCGCCCTATGGTGTGGCCCCCTCGTCTGGCCCCCGACTCTGCCTTTCCGCCTACTTAAAGCCTCCGTCGCAAAACCCCTGATGCGAAAAACCACGATACGGAAAACCTTACTGAGACGCCGCCGCCGATCCCATCTCGGGGGATTCTGGAGATCTCCTCCGGCACCCTGCCGGAGAGGGGATTCATCTCCCGGAGGACTCTACACCGCCATGGTCGCCTCCGGAGTGATGAGTGAGTAGTTCACCCCTGGACTATGGGTCCATAGCAGTAGCTAGATGGTTGTCTTCTCCTCATTGTGCTTCATTGTTGGATCTTGTGAGCTGCCTAACATGATCAAGATCATCTATTTGTAATACTCTATGTTGTGTTTGTCGGGATCCGATGGATAGAGAATACCATGTCATGTTAATTATCAAGTTATTACATATGTGTTGTTTATGATCTTGCATGCTCTCCGTTACTAGTAGAGGCTCTGGCCAAGTTTTTGCTTTTAACTCCAAGAGGGAGTATTTATGCTCGATAGTGGGTTCATGCCTGCATTGACACCTGGGACAGTGACAGAAAGTTCTAAGGTTGTGTTGTGCTGTTGCCACTAGGGATAAAACATTGGCGCTATGTCCGAGGATGTAGTTGTTGATTACATTACGCACCATACTTAATGCAATTGTCTGTTGCTTTGCAACTTAATACTGGAGGGGGTTCGGACGATAACCTGAAGGTGGACTTTTTAGGCATAGATGCAGTTGGATGGCGGTCTATGTACTTTGTCGTAATGCCCAATTAAATCTCACTATACTTATCATGTCATGTATGTGCATTGTTATGCCCTCTCTATTTGTCAATTGCCCGACTGTAATTTGTTCACCCAACATGCTTTTATCTTATGGGAGAGACACCTCTAGTGAACTGTGGACCCCGGTCCATTCTTTAATACTGAAATACAAATCTGCTGCAATACTTGTTTTACTGTTTTCTCTGCAAACAATCATCTTCCACACAATACGGTTAATCCTTTGTTACAGCAAGCCGGTGAGATTGACAACCTCACTGTTTCGTTGGGGCAAAGTACTTTGGTTGTGTTGTGCAGGTTCCACGTTGGCGCCGGAATCTCTGGTGTTGCGCCGCACTACATCCCGCCGCCATCAACCTTCAACGTGCTTCTTGGCTCCTCCTGGTTCGATAAACCTTGGTTTCTTTCTGAGGGAAAACTTGCTGCTGTGCGCATCATACCTTCCTCTTGGGGTTGCCCAACGAACGTGTGAAATACACGCCATCACTACCTTTAAAATTTCTATTCTTTACCTTTACAATATATAGCTCATGGGACAAAATAGCCTTAAAAACTATCGTGGTGAAGAATATGTACTTATGTGTCCTATTTCTTAATAAGTTGCTTGTTGAGCGGTAACCATGTTTTCTGGGGACGCCATCAACTCTTTTACCTTTGTTGAATATCATGTGAGTTGCTATGCATGTTCGTCTTGTCTGAAGTAAGAGCGGTTTTCACAATCAAATGGTTTGAGTATGCATACTGTTAGAGAAGAACATTGGGCCGCTAACTAAAGCCATGATTCATGGTGGAAGTTTCAGTGTGGACAGCTAATCCTCAATCTCTTATGAGAATATTAACTGTTGTTGAATGCTTATGCATTAAAGAGGAGTCCATTATCTGTTGTCTATGTTGTCCCGGTATGGATGTCTAAGTTGAGAATAATCAAAAGCGAGAAATCCAATGCGAGCTTTCTCCTTAGACCTTTGTACAAGCGGCATAGAGGTACCCCTTTGTGACACTTGGTTGAAACATATGCTATGCAATGATAATCTGTGTTAACCCAAGCTAATTAGGATAAGGTGCGAGCACTATTAGTATACTATGCATGAGGCTCGCAACTTATAAGATGTCTTATACATAACTCATATGCATTATTACTACCGTTGACAAAATTGTTTCTTGTTTTCAAAATGAAAGCTCTAGCACAAATATAGTAATCAATGCTTCCCTCTGCGAAGGGCCTTTCTTTTACTTATTGTTGAGTCAGTTTACCTATTCCTTCTATCTTAGAAGCAAATACTTGTGTCAACTGTGTGCATTGATTCTTACATGTTTACCTATTGCACTCGTTATATTGCTTTATGTTGACAACTATCCATGAGATATATATGTTGAAGTTGAAAGCAACCGCTGAAACTTATATCTTCCTTTGTGTTGCTTCAATGCCTTTACTTTGAATCTATTGCTTTATGAGTAATTCTTATGCAAATCTTATTGATGCTTGTCTTGAAAGTACTATTCATGAAAAGTCTCTGTTATATGATTCATTTGTTTACTCATTATCTTCATCATTGCTTCGAATCGCTGCATTCATCTCATATGCTTTACAATAGTATGATCAAGATTATGATAGCATGTCACTTCAGAAATTATCTTTGTTATCCTTTACCTACTCGAGGGCGAGTAGGAACTAAGCTTGGGGATGCTTGATACGTTCCAAACGTATCTATAATTTCTTATGTTCCATGCTACTTTTATGATGATACTCACATGTTTTATACACATTATATGTCATTATTATGCATTTTCCGGCACTAACCTATTGACGAGATGCTGAAGAGCCAGTTGCTGTTTTCTGCTGTTTTTGGTTTCAGAAATCCTAGTAAGGAAATATTCTCGGAATTGGACGAAATCAACACCCAGGGGCCTATTTTTCCACGAAGCTTCCACAAGACCGGAGGGGAGACGAAGTGGGGCCACGGGGCACCGCCACACTAGGGCGGCGTGGCCTAGAGGGGGCCCGCTCGGCCCTAGCGTGTGGGCCCCCGTGACTCTCCCGACTCCGCCCTTCCGCCTACTTAAAGCCTCCGTCGCGAAACCCCCATTACCGAGAACCACGATACAAAAAACCTTCCAGAGACGCCGCCGCCAATCCCATCTCGGGGGATTCAGGAGATCGCCTCCGGCACCCTGCCGAAGAGGGGAATCATCTCCCGGAGGTCTCTTCATCGCCATGATCGCCTCCGGATCGATGTGTGAGTAGTTCACCCCTGGACTATGGGTCCATAGCAGTAGCTAGATGGTCGTCTTCTCCTCGTTGTGCTATCATGTTAGATCTTGTGAGCTGCCTATCATGATCAAGATCATCTATTTGTAATCCTACATGTTGTGTTTGTTGGGATCCGATGAATATTTAATACTATGTCAAGTTGATTATCAATCTATCATATATGTTGTTTATGTTCTTGCATGCTCTCCGTTGCTAGTAGAGGCTCTGGCCAAGTTGATACTTGTGACTCCAAGAGGGAGTATTTATGCTCGATAGTGGGTTCATGCCTCCATTAAATCTGGGACAGTGACAGAAAGTTCTAAGGTTGTGGATGTGCTATTGCTACTAGGGATAAAACATCGATGCTTTGTCTAAGGATATTTGTGTTGATTACATTACGCACCATACTTAATGCAATTGTCTGTTGTTTACAACTTAATACTGGAAGGGGTTCGTATGATAACCTGAAGGTGGACTTTTTAGGCATAGATGCATGCTGGATAGCAGTCTATGTACTTTGTCGTAATGCCCTTATTAAATCTCATAGTACTCATCATGATATATGTATGTGCATTGTTATGCCTTCTTTATTTGTCAATTGCCCAACTATAATTTGTTCACCCAACATCTGCTATCTTATGGGAGAGACACCACTAGTGAACTGTGGACCCTGGTCCTATTCTTTACATCTGAAATACAATCTACTGCAATTGTTCTTTACTGTTCTTCGCAAACAAACATCATCATCCACACTATACATCTAATCCTTTGTTTACAGCAAGCCGGTGAGATTGACAACCTCGCTGTTACGTTGGGGCAAAGTTCTGTGATTGTGTTATGTAGGTTCCACGTTGGCGCCGGAATCCCTGGTGTTGCGCCGCACTACACTCCTCCGCCATCAACCTTCAACGTGCTTCTTGACTCCTACTGGTTCGATTAAACCTTGGTTTCTTACTGAGGGAAACTTGCTACTGTGTGCATCACACCTTCCTCTTGGGGTTCCCAACGGACGTGTCAACTACACGCATCAATGCCTCTAAAAAGTGTTTGCATGTTTTACATGGTTTGGGGCTTTTGAGTAAGATCCGATCTACCTACGAACAAGAACCACAACGCTGATACAAGTGTTGTCAAGTGCAGATTGTAAATTGGATCTTAACTATGGTGGGAGAGACAACCACCCGTTGAGTCACTTATGCAATACAAGTTGCATGTCAAGCGTGGAGCAAGCATCATGAACCCGGTCATGTAAGGTTATCCCGGGCCGCTTCATCCCACCATCCCGCAAGATGCAAAGTGCACGAAAAACAAACGACAACAAGAGCATCAACGCCCACAAAAACCATTATGTTCGACTCGTGCAACCGATCTATGCATAGACATGGCTCTGATACCACTGTAGGGTTTGTAGCATAGAAAACAAAAAATTCCTACCGCAAACCAACAAAACCAAGATCCAATCTAGAAAAAAGCCAAGATCTAATCTACTAGAAGCAACGAGATGGATTAGATCTACATATCCTTGTAGATCGCTAAGCGGAATCGAGATTGAATCTCGTGGTTGATGTAGTCTTTCACTTGCCGATCTCAAGATCACGGCGACGATCCCTCTGGCGCTGCAATCGGGCAGCACCTCCGTACACGGTCACACGTACAGCTCGATGAAGACAAATCCTCCTTGTTCTAGCAAGCGGGGAGATGTGGTAGATGGAATCTAGTCCAGCAGCACGACGGCGTGGTGCTGGTGGTAGAGAGTTTCCGCGAACAAGACTTTGCCTATTTACGTTGGGCAGAAAAAACTAAGCAAAAGGAAAAGAAAACGGGCAAACCACTACGACCCAAAAATCTAATTTTTTCGACCTGCGTATCCTTCTCCTTTTATAGGTGTTCAAGGCGGTGGGTGGTCAGCGTGGAATCCACGCCAATTCAATCGATCAAATATCGATCGATCCATAAGCTGTAAGGCAAAACAATTTTTCCTTTCCTTGCCGTACACGCGCATCACATGGCCGATCCATGGCTAGCTCACAACAAGGCTTGGCCTTGGCATGCGGCCGGCCGGCCGACCCAGCTGTTTGGGCCTTGCCCCTTTTTTTTTCTTTTCTTTTGCCTCTTTTCTTTGATAGTTTGTCTACATGAGCTATTTAATTGGACCATTAGCAAAACTTCTTATAGACTACTGTTAGCTGCATATTTATTTCTACTAAATATAAATGAATATTAATATTTACTAATTCAATTAATGAATAAATCGTTAATCATCTTCCTAGAATACTTCTGTAACTCTTCGAAACTAATTCTTTAATCCCGAAACTACCCCTAGCAACATCGAAACCTTAAGTGTGTCACCCTATGGTACGAGAATGTGTAGACATGACCGAGACTTCTCTCGGATGAATAATCATCAGTGGTACCTGGAGATCCGTAATGATTCCTGCATATTCAACGATGAACTATGTGATCGAAACAACCATAAACATACGATACCGATTCCCTTTGTCACGTGATACTTTACTTATCCGAGGTTTGATCATCGGTATCTCTATACCTAGCTCAACCTCGTTGCCGATAAGTACTCTTTACTCGTATCGTGGTATATCATCCCTTGTGACCTTGTCACATGCTTGCAAGCTAATTAGATGACATTCCACCGAGAGGGCCCAGAGCATATCTATCCGTCATCAGGATGGACAAATCCCACTCTTGATCCATGCGCTTGAACTTATACTTTCAGAATACTTAATCCCATATTTATAACCACCCATTTACAAAGTGGCGTTTGATGTAATCAAAGCACCCATCCGGTGTAAGTGATTTACACGATCTCATGGTCGAAGGATTAGGTTACTATGTATCGAAAGGTTATAGCAAGACGAACTCAGTGACTTGATCTTATGCTACAATTATTATGAGTGTGTGTCCATTATATCATTCTCCTAACGACATAACCTTGTCATTAACAACATCCAATGTTCATGATTAGGAAACCATGATCATCTATTAATCAACAAGGTAGTTTAACAAGAGGCTTACTAGAGACTCTTTTATGTTTACATAACACACAAGTATTAATGTTTCCGGTTAATACAATTATAGAATGGGATGCAAACATTTATCACGAACACAAATATATAATAATAACCACTTTATTATTGCCTCGTGGGCATATCTCCAACACCTCCAACTCCACCTCCCCCGGGCTCGAGGAGTTTGACGACAACGACAACACCGATGACCTCCTCGACTCGGTTAGGGGCGCCAAGTTCCTGGCTGATGTGGAGAAGGAAGCGAAGGAGGAGCGGGCGGCCCACGTGACGTTTGACGCTGAGATGGAACGCCGCAGGGTGGCGACCACCACAGAGGACGACGACTCCGACAACTCATGGTCTTCTGATGACCCTGATGCGCCTACTAATGACCCACCAGTATAGGGGATCACAACAGTCTTCGAGGGAAGTAAAACCCAAATTTATTGATTCGACACAAGGGGAGAGAAAGAATACTTATAAGCCTTAACAACTGAGTTGTCAATTCAGCTGCACCTGGAAAAGCACTAGTAACAGGGGTGATATGAAAGCAGCAGTAATATGAGAGCAATAGTAACAGTAACACATCAGCAGTAATAGTAACACAGAGGCAATGACACCAGAAAATAGTTGATACTACTTCCAATGACATATAGGACCGAGTGAGTATTTGATGATGACAGATGGACCGGGGTTCCCAGCTATCTACACTAGTGGTAACTCTCCAATAACAAGTGTTGGGTGAACAAATTACAGTTAGGCAATTGATAGGATTGAAATAGCATTAAGACAGAACATCCAGTCTATTAATTATACGTAGGCATGTTTTCCATAGATAGTCATACGTGCTCGCAATGAGAAACTTGCACAACATCTTTTGTCCTACCAGCCCATTTGCAGCGGGGCCTCAAGGGAATCTACTGGTAATTAAGGTACTCCTTTTAATAGAGCACCGGAGCAAAGCATTAGCACTTAGTGAAAACATGTGATCCTCATATCTAAACCTTCCCCTCCGGTTATCCCAGTTATTGTCACTCTGGGGCCTCGGGTTCCGGACAGAGACATGTGCAAACAACTTGTAGATACAATCTAAGCAATAATTATAGAGCTCAAATCTAAGATCATGCCACTCGTGCACTAGTGACAAGCATTAAACACAACAAGGTTGCAGCAACAATAACTTCACAAACTTATATAGATAGACTGATCATAATGTAACAATTCATCGGATCCCAACAAACACAACACCGATTACATCAGGTGGATCTCAATCATGTAAGGCAGCTCATGAGATCATTGTATTGAAGTACATGGGAGAGAGAGTACCAACTAGCTACTGCTAGAACCCGTAGTCCATGGGGGAACTACTCACGGAGCATGATGGAGGCGGTGGCGTCGATGGAGAAGGCTCCGGGTTTCAATCCCCGTCCCGGCAGGGTGCCGAAACAGGAACTTCTGACCCCCGAAACTAGGTTTCGCGATGGCGGCGGCGCTCCGGGAGTTCTTCTGGAATATGATCGATCTCCTCAGGGTTTTCACGACGGAAGGAATATATAGGCGAAAGGGCGGCGCGAGGGGGTGACCGAGGGGCCCACCCCATAGGGCGGCGCCGCCCCCCTCCTGGCCGCGCCAGTGGATGGGGAGGAGGCCGTGGGCCTCCTCTGGCCTGGCCCTTCTGGCTCCGTGGGTCTTCTGGCGAAATAGAATTTCTGTAATTTTTCTGGATTTTTCCGAGCACTTTGGTTTTTGGGCCTTTTCTTGAATAAACAGACATAATAAACAGAAACTGGCACTGTGGCATCTTGTTAATAGGTTAGTCCAATAAAAGCCATAATATGATATAAAGTGCATATAAAACATGTAGCTATTGGCATAAAACTAGCATGGAACATAAGAAATTATTGATATGTTGGAGACGTATCAAGCATCCCCAAGCTTAGTTCCTACTCGCCCTCGAGTAGATAAACGATAAAAAGAATAATTTCTGAAGTGACATGCTACCAACACATAATCTTGATCAATACTATTGTAAAGCATATGAGATGAATGAAGTGACTCAAAGCAATGGTCTATAGTTTGCTAACAAAAAGATAATGACTAAACAACTGAGTCATATAGCAAAAAGTTTTCACGAATAGTACTTTCAGGACAAGCATCAAAAAGTCTTGCATAAGAGTTAACTCATAAAGCAATAGATTATTAATACAAGGTTTTGAAGCAACACAAAGGAAGATTTAAGTTTCAGCAATTGCTTTCAACTTTCAACATGCATATCTCATGGATAATTGTCAACACAAAGTAATATAATAAGTGCAATAAGTAAGCATGTAAGAATCAATGCACACAGTTGACACAAGTGTTTGCTTCTAAGATAGAAATAAGTAGTTAAACTGACTCAACATAAAGTAAAAGAAAGGCCCTTCGCAGAGGGAAGCATGGATTAAATCATGTGCTAGAGCTTTTCAAGTTTTGAAATCATAAAGAGAGCATAAAAATAAAGTTTTGAGAGGTGTTTGTTGTTGTCAACGAATGGTAGTGGGCACTCTAACCCCCTTGTCAAACAGACTTCCTCATGAGCTATAAAACATTGACACAAATAAAGAGTAATAAAGTTTTGAATTGTTTAAAGGTAGCACATGAAGTATTTACTTGGAATGGCAGAAAAATACCACATAGTAGGTAGTTATGGTGGACACAAATGGCATAGGTTTTGGCTCAATGTTTTGGATGCACGAGAAGCATTCCCTCTCAGTACAAGGCTTTGGCTAGCAAGGTTGTTTGAAGCAAACACAAGTATAAACCGGTACAGCAAAACTTACATAAGAACATATTGCAAGCATTATAAGACTCTACACTGTCTTCCTTGTTGCTCAAACACTTTTACCAGAAAATATCTAGACCTTAGAGAGACCAATCATGCAAACCAAATTTCAACAAGCTCTACGCTAGTTCTCCACTAATAGGTTTAAACTACATGATGCAAGAGCTTAAACATGATCTACTTGAGAGCTCAAAACAATTGCCAAGTATCAAATTATTCAAGACAATATACCAACTACCACATGAAGCATTTTCTGTTTCCAACCAAATAACAATAAGTGCTGAGGCTTTCAGCTTTCGCCATAAACATAAACAATAAGTGCTGAGGCTTTCAGCTTTCGCCATGAATATTAAAGTAAAACGAAGAACACAAGTGTTCAAATGAAAAAGCGGAGCGTGTCTCTCTCCCACACAAGAATGCTAGGATCCAATATTGATATGATCAGAAAATAAAAATAACAAACTAAAAATAAAAGCACACAGACGCTCCAAGTAAAGCACATATGATGTGGAAGAATTAAAATATAGTTTCACTAGAGATGACCTGATAAGTTGTTGATGAAGAAGGGGATGCCTTGGGCATCCCCAAGCTTAGACGCTTGAGTCTTCTTGAAATATGCTTGGGTGACCCACGGGGGCATGCCCAAGCTTAGGACTCTTCTTGATCACATTATATCACCCTTCTCTCTTGACCCTTGAAAACTTCTGGCACATCAAACTTCTCATAAACTTCATTAGAGGGCTTAGTACTCAAAAAAAAACTTTAATCCACTTTAGTTCTGTAGTGACACATTGCAAGAACTCAATAAAACATTAGCTACAGCTCTCCACGTCTAGAAAGCCTTACTTAAAGTCCACAAGAGACAATGCAAAAAACAGAGACATAATCTGTCAAAACAGAACAGCCAGTAAACATGAATTTTTTCGAGGTACTGTCGTTGCTCAAATCAGAAAACTCAAAACTAATGAATGTTGCGTACATATCTGAGGATAACGCATGAATTTTTTCAGAATGTTTCCATTTTTCTGGAATTAGTATAGCTCAAAACAGTGGACAGCAAAAATCTGTCCCTGCGCAAAAATCCAAATCTAGCATCAACTTTCTATTAGAGACTTTACTTGGCACAACAATGGGATAAAATAAAGATACAAAGGCATTGCTACAGAAGTAAACAACACCTTGACTCAAAAATGTCTCCCATAAGCGCTTTTCTTTAACGCGTTTCAGCTAGGCACAGAAGATTTTAATGATGCTCATATGAAAATAGAAAATGAAGCAAGAGGAGCATCAAGAAGCAAATTCAAAACACATTTAAGCCTAACCCACTTCCTATGCATAGGAATCTTGCACACAAATAAATTCAAAAATAACAAAGTGACAAGCATAGGAAGATAAAACAAGAGTAACTTCAAAAATTTCAGCATATAGAGAGGTACTTTAGTACCATGAAAATTTCTACAACCATATTTTCCTCTCCCATAATAATTTTCAGTAGCTTCATGAATAAACTCAACAATATAACTATCACATAACGCATGTTTTTCATGATCCACAAACACATAATTTTTATCAAGCTCAAAAATAATGGGATTAAAACTTTCAAACCCACTTTTATCAATAATATAACAAGATGATTGATCAATCTTAAAATATATGGGACTAATAGATGAAGTCAAGACCTTTCCAATCCCATTTTCATTAGTGGTATAATTAATATTATCAAGTAACATAGGACCATCATCTAGAGCTTTATCATAAACATTTTCTAAGCTACTGCTAGAACCCGTAGTCCATGGGGGAACTACTCACAGAGCATGATGGAGGCGGTGGCGTCGATGGAGAAGGCTCCGGGTTTCAATCCCCGTCCCGGCAGGGTGCCGAAACAGGAACTTCTGACCCCCGAAACTAGGTTTCGCGATGGCGGCGGCGCTCCGGGAGTTCTTCTGGAATATGATCGATCTCCTCAGGGTTTTCACGACGGAAGGAATATATAGGCGAAAGGGCGGCGCGAGGGGGTGACCGAGGGGCCCACCCCATAGGGCGGCGCCGCCCCCCCTCCTGGCCGCGCCAGTGGATGGGGAGGAGGCCGTGGGCCTCCTCTGGCCTGGCCCTTCTGGCTCCGTGGGTCTTCTGGCGAAATAGAATTTCTGTAATTTTTCTGGATTTTTCCGAGCACTTTGGTTTTTGGGCCTTTTCTTGAATAAACAGACATAATAAACAGAAACTGGCACTGTGGCATCTTGTTAATAGGTTAGTCCAATAAAAGCCATAATATGATATAAAGTGCATATAAAACATGTAGCTATTGGCATAAAACTAGCATGGAACATAAGAAATTATAGATACGTTGGAGACGTATCAAGCATCCCCAAGCTTAGTTCCTACTCGCCCTCGAGTAGGTAAACGATAAAAAGAATAATTTCTGAAGTGACATGCTACCAACACATAATCTTGATCAATACTATTGTAAAGCATATGAGATGAATGAAGTGACTCAAAGCAATGGTCTATAGTTTGCTAACAAAAAGATAATGACTAAACAACTGAGTCATATAGCAAAAAGTTTTCACGAATAGTACTTTCAGGACAAGCATCAAAAAGTCTTGCATAAGAGTTAACTCATCAAGCAATAGATTATTAATACAAGGTTTTGAAGCAACACAAAGGAAGATTTAAGTTTCAGCAATTGCTTTCAACTTTCAACATGCATATCTCATGGATAATTGTCAACACAAAGTAATATAATAAGTGCAATAAGTAAGCATGTAAGAATCAATGCACACAGTTGACACAAGTGTTTGCTTCTAAGATAGAAATAAGTAGTTAAACTGACTCAACATAAAGTAAAAGAAAGGCCCTTCGCAGAGGGAAGCATGGATTAAATCATGTGCTAGAGCTTTTCAAGTTTTGAAATCATAAAGAGAGCATAAAAATAAAGTTTTGAGAGGTGTTTGTTGTTGTCAACGAATGGTAGTGGGCACTCTAACCCCCTTGTCAAACAGACTTCCTCATGAGCTATAAAACATTGACACAAATAAAGAGTAATAAAGTTTTGAATTGTTTAAAGGTAGCACATGAAGTATTTACTTGGAATGGCAGAAAAATACCACATAGTAGGTAGTTATGGTGGACACAAATGGCATAGGTTTTCGCTCAATGTTTTGGATGCACGAGAAGCATTCCCTCTCAGTACAAAGCTTTGGCTAGCAAGGTTGTTTGAAGCAAACACAAGTATAAACCGGTACAGCAAAACTTACATAAGAACATATTGCAAGCATTACAAGACTCTACACTGTCTTCCTTGTTGCTCAAACACTTTTACTAGAAAATATCTAGACCTTAGAGAGACCAATCATGCAAACCAAATTTCAACAAGCTCTACGGTAGTTCTCCACTAATAGGTTTAAACTACATGATGCAAGAGCTTAAACATGATCTACTTGAGAGCTCAAAACAATTGCCAAGTATCAAATTATTCAAGACAATATACCAACTACCACATGAAGCATTTTCTGTTTCCAACCAAATAACAATAAGTGCTGAGGCTTTCAGCTTTCGCCATAAACATAAACAATAAGTGCTGAGGCTTTCAGCTTTCGCCATGAATATTAAAGTAAAACGAAGAACACAAGTGTTCAAATGAAAAAGCGGAGCGTGTCTCTCTCCCACACAAGAATGCTAGGATCCAATATTGATATGATCAGAAAATAAAAATAACAAACTAAAAATAAAAGCACACAGACGCTCCAAGTAAAGCACATATGATGTGGAAGAATTAAAATATAGTTTCACTAGAGATGACCTGATAAGTTGTTGATGAAGAAGGGGATGCCTTGGGCATCCCCAAGCTTAGATGCTTGAGTCTTCTTGAAATATGCTTGGGTGACCCACGGGGGCATGCCCAAGCTTAGGACTCTTCTTGATCACATTATATCACCCTTCTCTCTTGACCCTTGAAAACTTCTGGCACATCAAACTTCTCATAAACTTCATTAGAGGGCTTAGTACTCAAAAAAAACTTTAATCCACTTTAGTTCTGTATTGACACATTGCAAGAACTCAATAAAACATTACCTACAGCTCTCCACGTCTAGAAAGCCTTACTTAAAGTCCACAAGAGACAATGCAAAAAACAGAGACATAATCTGTCAAAACAGAACAGCCAGTAAACATGAATTTTTTCGAGGTACTGCCGTTGCTCAAATCAGAAAACTCAAAACTAATGAATGTTGCGTACATATCTGAGGATAACGCATGAATTTTTTCAGAATGTTTCCATTTTTCTGGAATTAGTATAGCTCAAAACAGTGGACAGCAAAAATCTGTCCCTGCGCAAAAATCCAAATCTAGCATCAACTTTCTATTAGAGACTTTACTTGGCACAACAATGCGATAAAATAAAGATACAAAGGCATTGCTACAGAAGTAAACAACACCTTGACTCAAAAATGTCTCCCATAAGCGCTTTTCTTTAACGCGTTTCAGCTAGGCACAGAAGATTTTAATGATGCTCATATGAAAATAGAAAATGAAGCAAAAGGAGCATCAAGAAGCAAATTCAAAACACATTTAAGCCTAACCCACTTCCTATGCATAGGAATCTTGCACACAAATAAATTCAAAAATAACAAAGTGACAAGCATAGGAAGATAAAACAAGAGTAACTTCAAAAATTTCAGCATATAGAGAGGTATTTTAGTACCATGAAAATTTCTACAACCATATTTTCCTCTTCCATAATAATTTTCAGTAGCTTCATGAATAAACTCAACAATATAACTATCACATAACGCATGTTTTTCATGATCCACAAACACATAATTTTTATCAAGCTCAAAAATAATGGGATTAAAACTTTCAAACCCACTTTTATCAATAATATAACAAGATGATTGATCAATCTTAAAATATATGGGACTAATAGATGAAGTCAAGACCTTTCCAATCCCATTTTCATTAGTGGTATAATTAATATTATCAAGTAACATAGGACCATCATCTAGAGCTTTATCATAAACATTTTCTAAGCTACTGCTAGAACCCGTAGTCCATGGGGGAACTACTCACGGAGCATGATGGAGGCGGTGGCGTCGATGGAGAAGGCTCCGGGTTTCAATCCCCGTCCCGGCAGGGTGCCGAAACAGGAACTTCTGACCCCCGAAACTAGGTTTCGCGATGGCGGCGGCGCTCCGGGAGTTCTTCTGGAATATGATCGATCTCCTCAGGGTTTTCACGACGGAAGGAATATATAGGCGAAAGGGCGGCGCGAGGGGGTGACCGAGGGGCCCACCCCATAGGGCGGCGCCGCCCCCCCTCCTGGCCGCGCCAGTGGATGGGGAGGAGGCCGTGGGCCTCCTCTGGCCTAGCCCTTCTGGCTCCGTGGGTCTTCTGGCGAAATAGAATTTCTGTAATTTTTCTGGATTTTTCCGAGCACTTTGGTTTTTGGGCCTTTTCTTGAATAAACAGACATAATAAACAGAAACTGGCACTGTGGCATCTTGTTAATAGGTTAGTCCAATAAAAGCCATAATATGATATAAAGTGCATATAAAACATGTAGCTATTGGCATAAAACTAGCATGGAACATAAGAAATTATAGATACGTTGGAGACGTATCAAGCATCCCCAAGCTTAGTTCCTACTCGCCCTCGAGTAGGTAAACGATAAAAGGAATAATTTCTGAAGTGACATGCTACCAACACATAATCTTGATCAATACTATTGTAAAGCATATGAGATGAATGAAGTGACTCAAAGCAATGGTCTATAGTTTGCTAACAAAAAGATAATGACTAAACAACTGAGTCATATAGCAAAAAGTTTTCACGAATAGTACTTTCAGGACAAGCATCAAAAAGTCTTGCATAAGAGTTAACTCATAAAGCAATAGATTATTAATACAAGGTTTTGAAGCAACACAAAGGAAGATTTAAGTTTCAGCAATTGCTTTCAACTTTCAACATGCATATCTCATGGATAATTGTCAACACAAAGTAATATAATAAGTGCAATAAGTAAGCATGTAAGAATCAATGCACACAGTTGACACAAGTGTTTGCTTCTAAGATAGAAATAAGTAGTTAAACTGACTCAACATAAAGTAAAAGAAAGGCCCTTCGCAGAGGGAAGCATGGATTAAATCATGTGCTAGAGCTTTTCAAGTTTTGAAATCATAAAGAGAGCATAAAAATAAAGTTTTGAGAGGTGTTTGTTGTTGTCAACGAATGGTAGTGGGCACTCTAACCCCCTTGTCAAACAGACTTCCTCATGAGCTATAAAACATTGACACAAATAAAGAGTAATAAAGTTTTGAATTGTTTAAAGGTAGCACATGAAGTATTTACTTGGAATGGCAGAAAAATACCACATAGTAGGTAGTTATGGTGGACACAAATGGCATAGGTTTTGGCTCAATGTTTTGGATGCACGAGAAGCATTCCCTCTCAGTACAAGGCTTTGGCTAGCAAGGTTGTTTGAAGCAAACACAAGTATAAACCGGTACAGCAAAACTTACATAAGAACATATTGCAAGCATTATAAGACTCTACACTGTCTTCCTTGTTGCTCAAACACTTTTACCAGAAAATATCTAGACCTTAGAGAGACCAATCATGCAAACCAAATTTCAACAAGCTCTACGGTAGTTCTCCACTAATAGGTTTAAACTACATGATGCAAGAGCTTAAACATGATCTACTTGAGAGCTCAAAACAATTGCCAAGTATCAAATTATTCAAGACAATATACCAACTACCACATGAAGCATTTTCTGTTTCCAACCAAATAACAATAAGTGCTGAGGCTTTCAGCTTTCGCCATAAACATAAACAATAAGTGCTGAGGCTTTCAGCTTTCGCCATGAATATTAAAGTAAAACGAAGAACACAAGTGTTCAAATGAAAAAGCGGAGCGTGTCTCTCTCCCACACAAGAATGCTAGGATCCAATATTGATATGATCAGAAAATAAAAATAACAAACTAAAAATAAAAGCACACAGACGCTCCAAGTAAAGCACATATGATGTGGAAGAATTAAAATATAGTTTCACTAGAGATGACCTGATAAGTTGTTGATGAAGAAGGGGATGCCTTGGGCATCCCCAAGCTTAGACGCTTGAGTCTTCTTGAAATATGCTTGGGTGACCCACGGGGGCATGCCCAAGCTTAGGACTCTTCTTGATCACATTATATCACCCTTCTCTCTTGACCCTTGAAAACTTCTGGCACATCAAACTTCTCATAAACTTCATTAGAGGGCTTAGTACTCAAAAAAAACTTTAATCCACTTTAGTTCTGTAGTGACACATTGCAAGAACTCAATAAAACATTACCTACAGCTCTCCACGTCTAGAAAGCCTTACTTAAAGTCCACAAGAGACAATGCAAAAAACAGAGACATAATCTGTCAAAACAGAACAGCCAGTAAACTTGAATTTTTTCGAGGTACTGCCGTTGCTCAAATCAGAAAACTCAAAACTAATGAATGTTGCGTACATATCTGAGGATAACGCATGAATTTTTTCAGAATGTTTCCATTTTTCTGGAATTAGTGTAGCTCAAAACAGTGGACAGCAAAAATCTGTCCCTGCGCAAAAATCCAAATCTAGCATCAACTTTCTATTAGAGACTTTACTTGGCACAACAATGCGATAAAATAAAGATACAAAGGCATTGCTACAGAAGTAAACAACACCTTGACTCAAAAATGTCTCCCATAAGCGCTTTTCTTTAACGCGTTTCAGCTAGGCACAGAAGATTTTAATGATGCTCATATGAAAATAGAAAATGAAGCAAAAGGAGCATCAAGAAGCAAATTCAAAACACATTTAAGCCTAACCCACTTCCTATGCATAGGAATCTTGCACACAAATAAATTCAAAAATAACAAAGTGACAAGCATAGGAAGATAAAACAAGAGTAACTTCAAAAATTTCAGCATATAGAGAGGTATTTTAGTACCATGAAAATTTCTACAACCATATTTTCCTCTCCCATAATAATTTTCAGTAGCTTCATGAATAAACTCAACAATATAACTATCACATAACGCATGTTTTTCATGATCCACAAACACATAATTTTTATCAAGCTCAAAAATAATGGGATTAAAACTTTCAAACCCACTTTTATCAATAATATAACAAGATGATTGATCAATCTTAAAATATATGGGACTAATAGATGAAGTCAAGACCTTTCCAATCCCATTTTCATTAGTGGTATAATTAATATTATCAAGTAACATAGGACCATCATCTAGAGCTTTATCATAAACATTTTCTAAGCGAAACTCTTTAGTACCATGCATTTCGATATCAACCACAAATAAAGGATTATCATAACATTTTTCGAAATAGCATGGATTATCATAAATAACATTAGCATAATCATTTTCACAAGTTTTACTCATAGGGAATATTTCAAGAGAATCCACAGGAATATAACATTAATCCTCCTTTGGTAAGCATGGAGGGCAATCAAATAATTTAAGAGATAAAGAGTTACTCTCATTGGAAGGTAGGCATGGGTAGCTAATCCATTCTTCCTCCTTTTGTTCATCACTCTCCTCCTCTTTTTCATCTAATGAGCTTTCTGGTTCAGCAATTTCTTCTTCCACAAGTTCCTGCAAATTGTGAGTGCATTCTTGTGCCTGAATGAGTCTCTCTTTATAATCAATGATATAAGAATTATTGCTGTAATGCTCTATGCAATAATCAAGGATAGAAGAGACATAATCTTTAAGATCATTACAAGCAACACAGGTTTAATAATTTTTAGACATGAAGGATTCTATTTCAGAAGCTCCCATAAATAAAACAAATTGTTCTACTTCTTCAAATCCAAGATGAATATATTTATTCCAATGATAGTTCACAATTAAAACTTCTTTACTAAAGCCACATTGGAATTTAAGATGTTTAGTATCCTGTTCAGAGCAACAATTTATATCATGGCGTTTAAGCAAAATTTCAGCAAGTATATTCAACTTTTTTAACACGCCTCTCATGACTTTCCCCTTATATGATTCTCTATACTCTATAAATAATTCCATAGAGGTTCTAGCATGTTCTTCCATAACAACAATTTTTTAGATTTTCGGTTTTTTAATTTTTTATGGATTTTTAGGTATATAAGAAAAGGGATTTCTATTTCTGTGCCCTCGGGTCCTTAGTTGTGCTTAGTTTTCCCCAGCTCCTTAGTTTTTCCTCAGTTTTCCCCAAGACCTTGTCTGAAACCCGCAGAAGGAGCAGAAGCAGCTCAGACGGCAGGATTCCGTTAAGTTGTCCGTTCCGTGCTGACGAGTGGGGTCGTGTTGTTTGTGTGGCCGCATCGTGTGGGGCTGGTAGGAAGGAACCGCGTGGGACAGGACGAGACCATGTTTGTGTGGCCGTAGCGTGTGGGGCCGTAGCGTGTGGAGCCGTGTGGGCCCGGGACGTGGGCACGAGTGGTTTCTGTCTCTTTCGCCCATGTTAGCAGTTTTCAATGTACCTTTTTCCTCTCTCTCGCTCGATCTCATTCATATTTGATAGCCCAAATTTATAGCAAATCTAGAGCAGCTTCTCCTTCTGTTTTTTAACGACATTCATTTCTTTATGCCTTCGTTTTTACCCAATCTGGTAGGAAATCTAGGGCATAAATCCAGAAAAATATAGGATAAGCTGCATACAGCAGCCAACATAGCATAGATATGTTCACGAAAGATCCAAAAGTAGTACCGATAGAACCCTACAACATAAGCTACATTTTACATGAATTTAAGCTGCTCTACAGATAGAGCAGTCACATACAGAGAGTGCAGTAGGCATGTTCAACGCCTCCAGGTTGCACCTGTGACTCGCCTGGAGGTTGCGCAGGTGAATCCCAAGTGCTTTGTGTTTGGCCATGAACGCATGCACGTTCACCGTCGTTCCAACTCTAGCGCCGCATCTGCCAATGGATTCAGCATGGTTCACCAGGCAGTTGAAGTCGGTGGCGCGGAGCTTCCTGTTGCAGAAGGGGAACTTGTAAATGCCTCGAGCAAAGGGGCCATCGTAATGGCCGGACTGCAGCCTCCTGAGGACGTGACGAGTCTTGGTGTGGAAGGACTCGTCGTCGCTGTCGACGTCGCTGCTCTGCACCTGTCACGTAGCACCAAAGATCGTGCAAAAAGCACGGAGTCAATTGCAACGATGATGGAATAGAGAGTGAACAAAGATCATGCATGATAATATGGGCTCAAAAAAAAGAGGTAGCCTCAGTTACATTGGACACACTTATATCCAGGATTTGAGTCAGTAAACCAAAGATCATGCACAACAAATTTGTACACACCAATTGTTTACTGACCAAACCCTGAATCAGTTTGTGCCCAAATATTCATCATCATCGGCACAAATCTTAAACAAAAGCAAATCACAAGCACTAATAACGCAAGATCTAACACAAAAGGATTGAACTAGGAACAGACGCACCCTAATAACGCTAGATCTAACACAAATGGATTGAACTAGGAATAGACGAACCCTAATAACGCTAGATCTAACACAAAAGGATTGAAATGGGATAAGAACAAGGGAGCAAATGGTTACCTCCGGCTCGTTGTCGATGATGCTGGTGTCGTAGGGGTTCTCCGGCGCGACGTACGGCGCTGGTTCGTACGGGTCCCAAGCGACGGGGGCCTGGACGGTGGCGGCGGCTGATGCGCCGGCTGCTACGTTGGAAGCAGCGACAGGGGCCTGGATGGGGGCAGCGGCCGATGCGCCGACAATGGGCATCTCATTCTTCTCCATCGTCGGCGGTTTTCTTCGGGGTTTTTTCTTTGGTTGTGGAGAAGATGATGGGACAGGAGAGGTAGTTGCAGTGAGAACGTGCGTCGAGGGAGAGAAAAAGGGTTCTATAAAGACGAAGGTGGCGTGTACCGCAACACGCGTCCGCTATGCACGGCTGCAGCGTGCACCGCACACGAGTCCAACCCTGGGACGTTTGGTGTACTCGGTTATAACCTCGGGCCTTATACAGAAATTTTATCTGTACTCAGTTTTCCCCTCGAGTACTTAGACTGGCAAGTGCAATATACTCAGTTTTACCCTCAAGTAGCTAGTCAACAGAGAGTCAACAAATGAGATTAACATATCTAATTGAGTCATTTCATGCGCAAAAAAATTCAAAAAAATAAAAACATAGTGGCACCTACTCATGGAGTCTTCCTACGCAACCTGCCACCAAGAAAACCTTAACAAACATATATAAATCAAGTTTTACCACAAATTGCCACTTCTCAGAATCACTAGTGTAGCTATGAAGATGCATGGTTTTCCACTCAAACCCCTTTGCAAAACATCTTCCCCAAAAACATAGTTTGTCTAAATGATGCCATAATTGTCACACTCATGTATATTTGAATTGCAAATAATTTGATGTAGCCCAATATGAATTATATTGTACAAAACACGCATTTTTCATTTTGTAATTCTTTTTGTTTGAATCCCTTAGTCTATTTACTATTTATGTGCCCTTGGATTGTTAGTACTACTCAGTTTTGCCCTCAAGTTCTGTCACAAATGCTCTCAGAAGCCCAAACTTATCCTGATTGGTTGAGCCGTTGTCACACGGATCTAACGGGAAGTATACCCCTCCCCGTCTCTTCGTGGCCACCCCCTCTCTCTCTTCGTGGCCACCCCTCTCTCTCTCTCTGTCGGTGGATGCATTATTGTCACCCCTCTAACAATTATCAACTATCTTTCGCTTTCCTTTTTCTTTTAGGGGATATAGTTTTGGCATATAGTTTCGGTAATTTGAAACGGCCCAAAAGTGGTATAATTTTGGTATAAACATGAGGCATACATATTTGCGGATTTCGGTGAATGCTTTATTGTCACCCCTCTAACAATTATCAACTATCTTTCGCTTTCCTTTTTCTTTTAGGGGATATAGTTTTGGCATATAGTTTCGGTAATTTGAAACGGCCCAAAAGTGGTATAATTTCGGTATAAACATGAGGCATTGATACGTCCCCGACGTATCCATAATTTCTGTTGTTCCATGCTTGTTTTATGACAATACTTACATGTTTTTCTTGCACTTTATGATGATTTCATGCATTTTCCGGAACTAACCTATTAACAAGATGCCACAGTGCCAGTTCCTGTTTTCTGTTGTTTTTGGTTCCAGAAAGGCTGTTCGGGCAATATTCTCGGAATTCGACGAAACGAAGACCAAACCTCCTATTTTTCCTGGAAGCACCCAGAACACCGCGAGAAGAGTCGGAGAGGGGCCGAGGGCCACCACACCATAGGGCGGCGCGGCCTGGCACAGGCCCGCGCCGGCCTGTGGTGGGGAGCCCCCAGGTGCCCCCCTGCGCCGCCTCTTCGCCTATAAAACCCCTTTCGACCTAAAAACACCGTATCACTTGACGAAACTCCAGAAAGACTCCAGGGGTGCCGCCGCCATCGCGAAACTCCAATTCGGGGGACAGAACTCTCTGTTCCGGCACCCTGCCGGGGCGGGGAAGTGCCCCCGGAAGCCATCTCCATCAACGCCACCGCCTCCATCATGCTCCGTGAGTAGTTCCCCCATGGACTACGGGTTCTAGCTGTAGCTAGTTGGTATTCTCTCCCCCATGTACTTCAATACAATGATCTCATGAGCTGCCTTACATGATTGAGATTCATCTGCCTTACAAAGTTTATGAAGTTATTGTTGCTGCAATTTTGTTATGCTTAATGCTTGTCACTAGGGCCCGAGTGGCATGATCTTAGATTTGAGCTCTATACTTATTGCTTAGATTGTATCTACAAGTTGTATGCACATGTCACTGTCCGGAACCAAAGGCCCCGAAGTGACAGAAATCGGGACAACCGGAGGGGATGGCGGTGATGTGAGGATCACATGTTTTCACCAAGTGTTAATGCTTTGCTCCGGTGCTCTATTAAAAGGAGTACCTTAATATCCAGTAGTTTCCCTTGAGGCCCGGCTGCCACCGGCTGGTAGGACAAAAGATGTTGTACAAGTTTCTCATTGCGAGCACATACGACTATATATGGAAAACATGCCTACATGATTAATGATCTTGATGTTCTGTCTTAATGCTATTTCAATCCTATCAATTGCCCGACTGTAATTTGTTCACCCAACACTTGTTATTGGAGAGTTGCCACTAGTGTAGATAGCTGGGAACCCCGGTCCATATTTCATCATCATATACCTGTTCTACATGTCATTGGAAGTAGTATCAACTATCTTCTGGTGCCATTGCTCTCATATTGTTATTACTGCTGCTGTGTTACTGTTACTATTGCTCTCATATCACTGCTACTTTCACATCACCCTTGTTGGTAGTGCTTTTCCAGGTGCAGCTGAATTGACAACTCAGTTGTTAAGGCTTATAAGTATTCTTTACCTCCCCTTGTGTCGAATCAATAAATTTGGGTTTTACTTCCCTCGAAGACTATCGCGATCCCCTATACTTGTGGGTTATCAAGACTGTTTTCTGGCGCCGTTGCCGCGGAGGCATAGCTCTACTCATAAGTTCACCTGGGGAGTACACTCTACCTCTATCTCTGTTTTTATTTTGTTTTATTTTGTTTTGCTTAGTTTACTTTTGTCTAGTTTATTTGTGCTTAGTTTACTTTTGTGTAGTTTATTTTTGTCTTGTTTTATTTGTCTCATATACCCAAAAATCCATTAAAATTTGAAAAACCTAAAAATTAAAAATTGCTGTTATGGGAGAACCTACAACTTACTTGGAGCTTATAGAATGTTATAATAGTTATAGAGAATCAAGAACTGGTAAAATAATGAGTGCTATGATAGAAAAACTGAATACAATTGCTAAAATCTTGCTTGAACGCCATGATATAAACTGTTGCTCTCAACAGGATACTAAACATCTTAAATTTCAATGTGGCTTTAGTGAGGAATTTTTAATTAAGAACTATAATCGGAATTGCTATATTCATTATGGGTTCGAAGAGGTAGAATAATTTGTCTTATTTATGGGAGCCTCCGAGATAGAATCCTTCATGGTTGAGAATTATGAAACTTGTGTGATTTGTAAGGGCCTTAAAGATTATGTCTCTACTATCCTTAATTCTTGCATAGAATGCTACAGTAGGAATCCTTATATCCGTGATTATAAAGAGAGACACATTAATGCACAATAATGCACTCACAATTTGCAGGAACCGGTGGAAGAAGAAATTGATGAACTTGAAAGCTCATTGGATGAAAAAGAGGAGGAAATTGATGAACCTGAAATCTCATTGGATGAAAAAGAAGAGGAGAGTGATGAACAAAACGAGGAAGAATGGATTAGCTACCCATGCCAACCTTCTAATGAGAGTAACTCTTTATCTCTTACACTATTTGATTGTCCTCCATGCTTACCGGAAGAGGTTGAATGTTATGTTCTTGTGGATTCTCTTGAAATAGTACCTATGAGTAATACTTGTGAGAATGATTATGCTACTGTTATCTATGATAATCCATGCTACTTTGATAAATCTTATGATAATGCTTTGTTTGTGCCTGATGTCGAAATGCATGGTACTAAAGAATTTTGTTTGGCAAATGTCTATGATAAATCTCTAGATGATGGTCCTATGTTACTTGATAATATTAATTGTGCTACTAATGAAAATGGGATTGGAGAGTTCTTGACTTATTCTGTGAGTCCCATATCTATTGAGATTGATCAACTACCTTGTTATATTATTAATAAAAGTAAGTTTGAAAGTTTTAATTCCACTATTCTTGAACTTGATAAAAATTATGTGTTTGGAAATCATGAAAAGTATGCTGCATGTGATAGTTATATTGTTGAGTTTGTTCATGAAGCTACTGAAAATTATTATGAGAGAGGAAAATATGGTGGTAGAAATTTTCATGGTACTAATACACCTCTCTATGTGCTTAAAATTTTGAAGTTACACTTGTTCTATCTTCCTATGCTTGTTACTTTGCTTTTCATGAACTTGTTTATTTACAAGATTCCTTTGCATAGGAAGCATGTTAGACTTAAATGTGTTTTGGATTTGCCTCTTGATGCTCTCTTTTGCTTCAAATACTATTTCTTGCGAGTGCATCATTTAAAACTGCTGAGCCCATCTTAATGGCTATAAAGAAAGAACTTCTTGGGAGATAACCCATGTGTTATTTTGCTACAGTAATTTGTTTTATATTTGTGTCTTGGAAGTTGTTTACTACTGTAGCAACCTCTCCTTATCTTAGTTTTGTGTTTTGTTGTGCCAAGTGAAGCCTCTAATCGAAGGTTGATACTAGATTTGGATTACTGCGCAGAAACAGATTTCTTTGCTGTCATGAATCTGGGTCTAATTCTCTGTAGGTAACTCACAAAATTATGCCAATTTACGTGAGTGATCCTCAGATATGTACGCAACTTTCATTAGTTTTGAGTTTTGTGATTTGAGCAACGGAAGTATTTTATTAAAATTCGTCTTTACTGGCTGTTCTGTTTTGGCAGATTCTATCTCTGTTTTTTGCATTGTCTCTTGTGGACTTTAAGCGAGGTTTTCTAGACGTAGAGGGCTGTAGCTAATGTTTTATTGAGTTCTTGCAATGTGCCACTACAGGACCAAGGTGGATTCAAATTTTTTGAGTACTAACCCCTCTAATGAAGTTTATGAGAAGTTTGGTGTGAAGGAAGTTTTCAAGGGTCAAGAGAGGAGGATGATATATGATCAAGAAGAGTGAAAAGTCTAAGCTTGGGGATGCCCCCGTGGTTCATCCCTGCATATTTCAAGAAGACTCAAGCGTCTAAGCTTGGGGATGCCCAAGGCATCCCCTTCTTCATCAACTTATCAGGTTCCTCCCCTGAAACTATATTTTTATTCGGTCACATCTTATGTGCTTTACTTGGAGCGTCTGTGTGTTTATTTTTCGTTTTGTTTATGTTTGAATAAATTCGGATCCTAGCAATCCATGTTTGGGAGAGAGACACGCTCCGCTTTTTCATATGAACACTCGTGTTCTTCGTTTTACTTTTAATGTTCAATGATAAAAGTTAGAAGCTATTGCACTTATTTATATTTGGTTGGAAAAGGAAAATGCCTCATATGTCTTGGATAATTTGACACTTGGCAATTGTTTTGAGCTCTCAAGTATGATTAAGTTTTTTCATGTAGTTTAAACCTATTAGTGGAGAACTACTGTAGAGCTTGTTGAAATTGGTTTGCATAATTGATCTCTCTTAAGGTCTAGATATTTTCTGGTAAAAGTGTTTGAGCAACAAGGAAGACAGTGTAGAGTATTATAATGCTTGCAATATGTTCTTATGTAAGTTTTGCTGTACCGGTTCATACTTGTGTTTGCTTCAAATAGCCTTGCTAGCCTAAGCCTTGTATCGAGAGGGATTACTTCTCATGCATCCAAAATACTTGAGCCAACCACTATGCCATTTGTGTCCACCATACCTACCTACTATTTGGTATTTCCTACCATTCCAAAGTAAATTGCTTGAGTGCTACCTTTAAACAATTCAAAATTTATCATCTCTGTTTTGTGTCAATGTTTTATAGCTCATGAGGAAGTATGTGGTGTTTATCTTTCAATCTTGTTGGGCAACTTTCACCAATGGACTAGTGGCTTCATCCGCTTATCCAATAATTTTGCAAAAAGAGCTCGCAATGGGATTCCCAGTCCCGAATTAATTAACTTAAATAGACACTCCTCCATGGTTTGTGATTGTTGGACGGCACCCGAAGGATTCGGTTAGCCATGGCTTGTGTAAGCAAAGGTTGGGGGAGTGTCATCATAATGAAACTAAAATAAAAAGGCACTCCTTCATGGTATGAGATTGTTGGCAGGCACCCGAGGATTCGGTTAGCCATGGTTTGTGAAAGAAAGGTTGGAAGGAGTGCCACACAAAAATAAAAATAAAATGGGAGCCGCTCTTTGAAGGTTTGTCTGGCAAGGGGGTTAGAGTGCCCACTACCATTCGTTGACAACAACAAACACCTCTCAAAACTTTACTTTTATGCTCTCGATATGTTTTCAAAACCAAAGCTCTAGCACAAATATAGCAATCAATGCTTTCCTCTTTGAAGGACCTTTCTTTTACTTTTATGTTGAGTTAGTTCACCTACTTCCTTCCACCTTAGAAGCAAACACTTGTGTCAACTGTGCATTGATTCTTACATACTTGCATATTTGCATTCATCATATTACTTTGTGTTGACAATTATCCATGAGATATGCATGTTGAAAGTTGAAAGCAATCGCTGAAACTTATATCTTCCTTTGTGTTGCTTCGATGCTTTTACTTTGAATTTATTGCTTTATGAGTTAACTCTTGTGCGAGATTTTTGATGCTTGTCTTGAAAGTACTCTCCATGAAAAGTTTTGCTACATGTTATCTATTTGTTAGCAACTATAGATCATTGCCTTGAGTCACTTCATTCATTTCATATGCTTTGTAATAGTATGATCAAGGTTATGTAAGTAGCATGTCACTACAGAAATTATTCTTTTTATCGTTTACCTGCTCGGGACGAGCAGGAACTAAGCTTGGGGATGCTGATACGTCCCCGACGTATCCATAATTTCTGTTGTTCCATGCTTGTTTTATGACAATACTTACATGTTTTGCTTGCACTTTATGATGATTTCATGCAATTTCCGGAACTAACCTATTAACAAGATGCCACAGTGCCAGTTCCCGTTTTCTGTTGTTTTTGGTTCCAGAAAGGCTGTTCAGGCAATATTCTCGGAATTCGACGAAACGAAGACCAAACCTCCTATTTTTCCTGGAAGCACCCAGAACACCGAAGAAGAGTCGGAGAGGGGCCAGAGGGCCACCACACCATAGGGCGGCGCGGCCTGGCCTGGGCCCGCGCCGGCCTGTGGTGGGGAGCCCCCAGGTGCCCCCCTGCGCCGCCTCTTCACCTATAAAACCCCTTTCGACCTAAAAACACCGTATCACTTGACGAAACTCCAGAAAGACTCCAGGGGCGCCGCCGCCATCGCGAAACTCCAATTCGGGGGACAGAACTCTCTGTTCCGGCACCCTGCCGGGGCGGGGAAGTGCCCCCGGAAGCCATCTCCATCAACGCCACCGCCTCCATCATGCTCCGTGAGTAGTTCCCCCATGGACTACGGGTTCTAGCTGTAGCTAGTTGGTATTCTCTCCCCCATGTACTTCAATACAATGATATCATGAGCTGCCTTACATGATTGAGATTCATCTGATGTAATCGGTGTTGTGTTTGTCGGGATCCGATGGATTGTTACATTATGATTGTCTATCTACAAAGTTTATGAAGTTATTGTTGCTGCAATTTTGTTATGCTTAATGCTTGTCACTAGGGCCCGAGTGGCATGATCTTAGATTTGAGCTCTATACTTATTGCTTAGATTGTATCTACAAGTTGTATGCACATGTCACTGTCCGGAACCAAAGGCCCCGAAGTGGCAATCGGGACAACCGGAGGGGATGACGGTGATGTGAGGATCACATGTTTTCACCAAGTGTTAATGCTTTGCTCCGGTGCTCTATTAAAAGGAGTACCTTAATATCCAGTAGTTTCCCTTGAGGCCCGGCTGCCACCGGCTGGTAGGACAAAAGATGTTGTACAAGTTTCTCATTGCGAGCACGTACGACTATATATGGAAAACATGCCTACATGATTAATGATCTTGATGTTCTGTCTTAATGCTATTTCAATCCTATCAATTGCCCGACTGTAATTTGTTCACCCAACACTTGTTATTGGAGAGTTGCCACTAGTGTAGATAGCTGGGAACCCCGGTCCATATTTCATCATCATATACCTGTTCTACATGTCATTGGAAGTAGTATCAACTATCTTCTGGTGCCATTGCTCTCATATTGTTATTCTCGCTGCTTTGTTATCACATTACTATTGCTCTCATATCACTGCTACTTTCACATCACCCTTGTTGCTAGTGCTTTTCCAGGTGCAGCTGAATTGACAACTCAGTTGTTAAGGCTTACAAGTATTCTTTACCTCCCCTTGTGTCGAATCAATAAATTTGGGTTTTACTTCCCTCGAAGACTATCGCGATCCCCTATACTTGTGGATTATCAGGCATACATATTTGCGGATTTCGGTGAATGCATTATTGTCACTGATACGTCTCAAACGTATCCATAATTTCTTATGTTCCATGCTACTTTTATGATGACACTCACATGTTTTATACACATTATATGTCATTATTATGCATTTTCCGGCACTAACCTATTGACGAGATGCCGAAGAGCCAGATGCTGTTTTCTGCTGTTTTTGGTTTCAGAAATCCTACAAAGGAAATATTCTCGGAATTGGACGAAATCAGCGCCCAGGGTCTTATTTTTCCACGAAGCTTCCAGAAGACCGAGGGAGAAACGAAGTGGGGCCACGGGGCGCCGCCACACTAGGGCGGCGCGGCCTAGGGGGGGGGCCGCGCGGCCTTAGCATGTGGGGCCCCCGTGACTCCTCCGACTCTGCCCTTCCGTCTACTTAAAGCCTTCGTCGCGAAACCCTCTGTATTGAGAGCCACGATACGGAAAACCTTCCAGAGACGCCGCCGCCGCCAATCCCATCTCGGGTGATTCAGGAGATCGCCTCCGGCACCCTGCCGGAGAGGGGAATCATCTCCTGGAGGGCTCTTCATCGCCATGATCGCCTCCGGATCGATGTGTGAGTAGTTCACCCCTGGACTATGGGTCCATAGCAGTAGCTAGATGGTTGTCTTCTCCTCATTGTGCTATCATGTTAGATCTTGTAAGCTGCCTATCATGATCAAGATCATCTATTTGTAATGCTACATGTTGTGTTTGTTGGGATCCGATGAATATTGAATACTATGTCAAGTTGATTATCAATCTATCACATATGTTGTTTATGTTCTTGCATGCTCTCCGTTGCTAGTAGAGGCTCTGGCCAAGTTGATACTTGTAACTCCAAGAGGGAGTATTTATGCTCGATAGTGGGTTCATGCCTCCATTGAATCTGGGACGATGTGAGAAAGTTCTAAGGTTGTGGATGTGCTGTTGCCACTAGGGATAAAACATTGATGCTTTGTCTTAGGATATTTGTGTTGATTATATTACGCACCATACTTAATGCAATTGTCTGTTGTTTACAACTTAATACCGGAAGGGGTTCGGATGATAACCTGAAAGTGGACTTTTTAGGCATAGATGCATGCTGGATAGCGGTCTATGTACTTTGTCGTAATGCCCTGATTAAATCTCATAGTACTCATCATGATATATGTATGTGCATTGTTATGCCTTCTTTATTTGTCAATTTCCCAACTGTAATTCGTTCACCCAACATACTATTTATCTTATGGGAGAGACACCACTAGTGAACTGTGGACCCCGGTCCATTCTTTACATCTGAAATACAATCTACTGCAATTGTTCTTTACTGTTCTTTGCAAACAAACATCATCTTCCACACTATACGGTTAATCTTTTGTTTACAGCAAACCGGTGAGATTGATAACCTCACTGTTACGTTGGGGAAAAGTACTTTGATTGTGTTGTGCAGGTTCCACGTTGGCGCCGGAATCCCTGGTGTTGCGCCGCACTACACTCCGTCACCAACAACCTTCACGTGATCCTAGACTCCTACTGGTTCGATAAACCTTGGTTTCTTACTGAGGGAAAACTTCCTACTGTACGCATCACACCTTCCTCTTGGGGTTCCCAACGGACGTGTGTTAACTGCACGCATCAAGCTCTTTTTCTGGCGCCGTTGCCGGGGAGATCAAGACACGCTGCAAGGGGAGTCTCCCACATCCAATCTCTTTACTTTGTTTTTGTCTTGCTTTACTTTACTTTATTTACTGCTTTGTTTTCTCTTTATATCAAAAACACAAAAAATTAGTTGCTAGCTTTACTTAATTTACTGTCTTGATCTCCATATTAAAAACACAAAAAAATTAGTTACTTGCATTTACTTTATTTAGTTTGCTTTATTTACTACTGCTAAAATGGGTACTGTTGAGAATACTAAGTTGTGTGACTTCACTAGCACAAATAATAATTATTTCCTATGCACACCTATTGCTCCACCTGCTACTACAGCAGAATTTTTTGAAATTAAACCTGCTTTACTAAATCTTGTTATGAGAGAGCAATTTTCTGGTGTTAGTTCTGATGATGCTGCTGCCCATCTTAATAATTTTGTTGAACTTTGTGAAATGCAAAAGTATAAGGATGTAGATGGTGATATTATAAAACTGAAATTGTTTCCTTTCTCCTTAAGAGGAAGAGCTAAAGATTGGTTGCTATCTTTGCCTAAGAATAGTATTGATCCATGGACCAAATGTAAGGATGCTTTTATTGGTAGATATTATCCTCCTTCTAAAATTATATCTTTGAGAAGTAGCATAATGAATTTTAAGCAATTAGATAATGAACATGTTGCTCAAGCATGGGAGAGAATGAAATCTTTTGTGAAGAATTGCCCAACCCATGGACTAACTACTTGGATGATCATCCAAACCTTCTATGCAGGATTAAATTTTTCTTCGCGGAACCTATTGGATTAAGCTGCTGGAGGTACCTTTATGTCCATTACTTTGGGGGCGACAACAAAGCTTCTTGATGATATGATGACAAATTACTCTGAATGGCACACGGAAAGAGCTCCACAAGGTAAGAAGGTAAATTCTGTTGAAGAAACCTCTTCCTTGAATGATAAGATTGATGCTATTATATCTATGCTTGTGAATGGTAGATCTAATTTTGATCCTAATAATGTTCCTTTATCTTCATTGGTTGCCCAAGAAGAACATGTTGATGTGAACTTCATTAAAAGTAATAATTTCAACAACAATGCTTATAGGAATAATTCTGGTAACAACTATAGGCCATATCCTTCTGCTAATAGTAATGGTTATGGTAATTCTTATGGGAATTCTTACAACAATAATAGAAGTGTACCCCCTGGTCTTGAAGCCATGCTTAAAGAATTTATTAGTACACAAACTGCTTTTAACAAATCTGTTGAGGAAAAGCTTGATAAAATTGATATTCTTTCTTCTAAGGTTGATAGACTTGCCTCTGATGTTGATCTTTTAAAATTGAAAGTTATGCCTAACAAGGATAATGATAATAATATTGTTACTACAGCAAACACCATCCAAGTTCGAATTAATGAGAATATTAGATTGATGGCTGAATTGCATGCTAGGTGGGAAAGAGAAGAAAACGAAAAACTTGCTAAAAAGAATAATGTAGCTAAAGTTTGGACTATTACCACCACTAGTAATGATAATGATTCACATGTTGCTAAACCTCCTACTATCAATGGTAAAATAATTGGTGTTGGCAATTTTTCTACTCCTAGTGCAAAGCGTGCAAAATTGCCTGAAACTGCTAAAACTGCTGAAACTGCTTGTGATAAAACTACTGATTTTTTTTAAAAATATTGGGGACAATGATCCCATTGCTGTAGATCATAATGGTTTAGATTTTGATGATTGTCACATCTCTGAAGTTATAAAGTTCTTACAAAAACTTGCTAAAAGTCCCAATGCTAGTGCTATAAATTTGGCCTTTACAAAACATATCACAAATGCTCTCATAAAAGCTAGAGAAAAGAAACTAAAACTTGAAACTTCTATTCCTAGGAAGTTAGAAGATGGTTGGGAGCCCATCATTAAGATGAGGGTCAATGATTTTGATAGTAATGCTTTATGTGATCTTGGTGCAAGTATTTCTTTTATGCCTAATAAAATCTATGATATGCTTGACTTGCCACCATTAAAAAATTGTTATTTGGATGTTAATCTTGCTGATAATGCTATAAAGAAACCTTTGGGGAGGATTGATAATGTTTTTATTATAGTTAACAATAACCTTGTCCCCGTTGATTTTGTTGTCTTGGATATTGAATGCAATGCATCTTGTCCCATTATATTGGGAAGACCTTTTCTTCGAACTGTTGGTGCTACCATTGATATGAAGGAAGGTAATATTAAATATCAATTTCCTCTCAAGAAAGGTATGGAACACTTCCCTAGAAAGAAAATGAAGTTACCTTATGATTCTATTATTAGAACAAATTATGATGTCGATGCTTCATCTCTTGATGTTACTTGATTCACACTTTCTGCGCCAAGCTGAAAGGCGTTAAAGAAAAGCGCTTATGGGAGACAACCCATTATTTTACTTCTGCACTTTGTTTTATATTTGAGTCTTGGAAGTTGTTACTACTGTAGCAACCTCTCCTTATCTTTATTTTATTGCATTGTTGTGCCAAGTAAAGTCTTTGATAGTAAAGTCAATACTAGATTTGGATTACTGCACAGAAACAGATTTCTTACTGTCACGAATTTGAGTAGAATTCTCTGTAGGTAACTCAGAAAAATCTGCCAATTTACGTGCTTGATCCTCAGGTATGTACGCAACTTTCATTCAATTTGAGCTTTTTCATCTGAGCAAGTTAAGTACCCCGGAAAAATTCGTCTTTACGGACTGTTCTGTTTTGACAGATTCTGCCTTTTATTTCGCATTGTCTGTTTTGCTATGTTTGATGGATTTCTTTGTTCCATTGACTTTCAGTAGCTTTGTGCAATGTCCAGAAGTGTTAAGAATGATTATGTCACCTCTGAATACATGAATTTTCAATTATGCACTAACCCTCTAATGAGTTTGTTTTGAGTTTAGTGTGGAGGAAGTTTTCAAGGGTCAAGAGAGGAGGATGATATACTATGATCAAGAAGAGTGAAAAGTCTAAGCTTGGGGATGCCCCCGTGGTTCATCCCTGCATATTTCAAGAAGACCCAAGCGTCTAAGCTTGGGGATGCCCAAGGCATCCCCTTCTTCATCGACAACTTATCAGGTCACCTCTAGTGAAACTATATTTTTATTCAGTCACATCTTATGTGCTTTACTTGGAGCGTCTGTTTGTTTTTATTTTTGTTTTTTTTGAATAAAATCGGATCCTAGCATTCTTTGTTTCGGAGATAGACACGCTCCGCTGTTGCATATGAACACATGTGTTCTTAGCTTTATTCTTAATGTTCATTGCGAAGGTTGAACTACTTCGTTCATTGATATATGGTTGGAAACGGAAAATGCTTCATGTGGTAATTGGTATAATGTCTTGAATAATTTCATACTTGGCAATTGTTGTGCTCATATAGATCATGTTTAAGCTCTTGCATCATGTACTTTGCACCTATTAATGAAGAACTACATAGAGCTTGTTAAAATTTGGTTTGCATGATTGGTCTCTAGAGTATAGATATTTTCTGGTTAAGGTGTTTGAACAACAGGGAGACGATGTAAAGTCTTATAATGCTTACAATATGTTCATATGTGAGTCTTGCTGCACCATTTTATACTTGAGTTTGCTTCAAACAGCCTTGCTAGCCTAGCCTTGTATTGAGAGGGATTCTTCTCGTGCATCCAAATCCTTGAGCCAAAAACTATGCCATTTGTGTCCACCATACCTACCTACCACATGGTATTTCTCTGCCATTCCAAAGTACATTACTTGAGTGCTACCTTTAAACTTCTATTCTTTGCCTTTACAATACATAGCTCATGGGAAAATAGCCTTAAAAACTATTGTGGTGAAGAATATGTTGCTATGTGTCTTATTTCTTAATAAGTTGCTTGTTGAGCGGTAACCATGTTTCTGGGGACGCCATCAACTTTTATCTTTGTTGAATATCATGTGAGTTGCTATGCATGTTCGTCTTGTCTGAAGTAAGGGTGATTTTCATGATCAAATGGTTTGAGTATGCATATTGTTAGAGAAGAACATTGGGCCGCTAACTAAAGCCATGAATACTGGTGGAAGTTTCAGTTTGGACACAAATCCTCAATCTCTTATGAGAATTTTATCTGTTGTTAAATGCCTATGCATTAAAGAGGAGTCCATTATCTGTTGTCTATGTTGTCCCGGTATGGATGTCTAAGTTGAGAATAATCAAAAGCGAGAAATCCAATGCGAACTTTCTCCTTAGACCTCTGTACAGGCGGCATAGAGGTACCCCTTTGTGACACTTGGTTGAAACATATGTTATGCAATGATAATCCGTGTTAATCCAAGCTAATTAGGACAAGGTGCGAGCACTATTGGTATACTATGCATGAGGCTTGCAACTTATAGGATGTCTTATACATAACACATATGATTTATTACTACCGTTGACAAAATTGTTTCTATGTTTTCAAAATGAAAAGCTCTAGCACAAAAATAGTAATCCATGCTTCCCTCCGCGAAGGGCCTTTCTTTTACTTTATATTGAGTCAGTTTACCTATTCTTTCTATCCCAGAAGCAAACACTTGTGTCAACTATGTGCATTGATTCTTACATGTTTACCTATTGCACTTGTTATATTACTTTGTGTTGACAATTATCCATGAGATATATATGTTCAAGTTGAAAGCAACCGGTGAAACTTATATCTTCCTTTGTCTTATTGATGCTTGTCTTGAAAGTATTATTCATGAAAAGTCTTTGCTATATGATTCAGTTGTTTACTCATTGTCTTCATCATTGCTTCGAATCGCTGCATTCATCTCATGTGCTTTACAATAGTATTGATCAAGATTATGATAGCATGTCACTTCACAAATTATCCTTGTTATCGTTTACCTACTCGAGGGCGAGTAGGAACTAAGCTTGGGGATGCTTGATACGTCTCAAACGTATCCATAATTTCTTATGTTCCATGCTACTTTTATGATGATACTCACATGTTTTGTACACATTATATGTCATTATTATGCATTTTCCGGCACTAACCTATTGACGAGATGCCGAAGAGCTAGTTGTTGTTTTCTACTATTTTTGGTTTCAGAAATCCTACAAAGGAAATATTCTCGGAATTGGACGAAATCAACGCCGACGGTCTTATTTTTCCACGAAGCTTCCAGAAGACCGAGGGAGAAACGAAGTGGGGCCATGGGGCGCCGCCACACTAGGGCGGCGCAGCCTAGGGGGGGCCACGCGGCCCTAGCGTGTGGGGCCCCTGTGACTCCTCCGACTCCGCCCTTCCGCCTACTTAAAGCCTTCGTCACGAAATCCTCTGTACCGAGAGCCACGATACGGAAAACCTTCCAGAGACACCGCCGCCACCAATCCCATCTCGGGGGATTCAGGAGATCGCCTCCGGCACCCTGCCGGAGAGGGGAATCATCTCCCGGAGGGCTCTTCATCGCCATGATTGCCTCCGGATCGATGTGTGAGTAGTTCACCCCTGGACTATGGGTCCATAGCAGTAGCTAGATGGTTGTCTTCTCCTCATTGTGCTATCATGTTAGATCTTGTGAGCTGCCTATCATGATCAAGATCATCTATTTGTAATGCTACATGTTGTGTTTGTTGGGATCCGATGAATATTGAATACTATGTCAAGTTGATTATCAATCTATCATATATGTTGTTTATGTTCTTGCATGCTCTCCGTTGCAAGTAGAGGCTCTGGCCAAGTTGATACTTGTAACTCCAAGAGGGAGTATTTATGCTCGATAGAGGGTTCATGCCTCCATTGAATGTGGGACAGTGACAGAAAGTTCTAAGGTTGTGGATGTGCTGTTGCCACTAGGGATAAAACATTGATGCTTTGTCTAAGGATATTTGTGTTGATTACATTACGCACCATACTTAATGCAATTGTCTATTGTTTACAACTTAATACCGGAAGCGGTTCGGATGATAACCTGAAAGTGGACTTTTTAGGCATAGATGCATGCTGGATAGCGGTCTATGTACTTTGTCGTAATGCCCTGATTAAATCTCATAGTACTCATCATGATATATGTATGTGCATTGTTATGCCTTCTTTATTTGTCAATTGCCCAACTGTAATTCGTTCACCCAACATACTATTTATCTTATGGGAGAGACACCACTAGTGAACTGTGGACCCCGGTCCATTCTTTACATCTGAAATACAATCTACTACAATTGTTCTTTACTGTTCTTTGCAAACAAACATCATCTTCCACACTATACGGTTAATCCTTTGTTTACAGCAAGCCGGTGAGATTGACAACCTCACTGTTACGTTGGGGCAAAGTACTTTGATTGTGTTGTGCAGGTTCCACGTTGGTGATGACCCACAAGTATAGGGGGTGTATCGTAGTATCTTCGATAAGTAAGAATGTCGATCCCAACGAGGAGCAGAAGGTGTTGACAAGCAGTTTCGATGAAGGGTTCACTGTAAATGCTCACAGACAAGTATTCAGGGGGTTTTGATGTAACAGATGAATAAAGTACAAGTAAGTAAAATGCGAGAGAAATAATTGCAGCGAGTGGCCCAATCCTTTTTAGCACAAAGGACAAGCCGGTTTGTTTACTTATAATGACCAAACGTTCTCGAGGACACACGGGATTTTAGTCTAGTGCTTTCGCTACATCTGACTGATTAATCTTCATTGTTTTGATAAGTGTTGTGTGGGTGAACCTATGCTAATGTACCGCCCTTCCTAGGACTAATACATACTTGTGATTATACCCCTTGCAAGCATCCGCAACTACAAGAAAGTAATTAAGATAAATCTAACCACAGCCTTAAACTCTGAGATCCTGCGATCCCTCCTGCATCGATATACCAACGGGCGCTTAGGTTTCTGTCACTCCGGCAACCCCGCAATTGGCAAACGAGTACAAGATGCATTCCCCTAGGCCCATAAATGGTGAAGTATCGTGTAGTCGACGTTCACACGACACCACTAGAAGAATGACACCACAACTTAAATATCATAACATTGAATATTACTCAACCACAATTCACTACTAACATTTAGACTTCACCCATGTCCTCAAGAACTAAGCGAACTACTCACGAGACATCATATGGAACATGATCAGAGGTGATATAATGATGAATAACAATCTGAACATAAACTTTGGTTCAATGGTTTCACTCAATAGCATCAATAACAAGTAGAAATCAACACCGGGAGAGTTTCCCCTATCAAACAATCAAGATCAAACCCAAATTGTTACAGCAGCGACGAGGTGCTGCGGTGGAGATGGCGGTGATGATGATGAAGATGATGGTGATGGCGATGGAGATGATGTCCAGCTCGATGGCGGTGACGATGGCGTCGATTTCCCCCTCCGGGAGGGAATTTCCCCGGCGGATTCCTGCCCGCCGGAGAGCTCTTTTCTCTCTGGTGTTCTCCGCCCCGCAGAGGCGGCTGTGGCTCTTCGCGACGTACCCTCTGTGGCTTAGGTTTTCGGGACGAAGGGTTTCGCGAAGAAAAGGAGGCGAAAGGGGCTGTGGGGCCCCCACACCACAAGGTGGCGCGACCAGGCCATGGGCCGCGCCGGCCTGTGGTCTGGCCCCACCTTGGGTCTTCTCGGCTCCCCCTTCTGGCCTTATCCGTCATCTGGAAAAATAGGATTTTTGGTTTAATTTCCTTCCACAGTCAAGACCTTTCCAATCCCATTTTCATTAGTGGTATAATTAATATTATCAAGTAACATAGGACCATCATCTAGAGCTTTATCATAAACATTTTCTAAGCTACTGCTAGAACCCGTAGTCCATGGGGGAACTACTCACAGAGCATGATGGAGGCGGTGGCGTTGATGGAGAAGGCTCCGGGTTTCAATTCCCGTCCCGGCAGGGTGCCGAAACAGGAACTTCTGACCCCCGAAACTAGGTTTCGCGATGGCGGCGGCGCTCCGGGAGTTCTTCTGGAATATGATCGATCTCCTCAGGGTTTTCACGACGGAAGGAATATATAGGCGAAAGGGCGGCGCGAGGGGGTGACCGAGGGGCCCACCCCATAGGGCGGCGCCGCCCCCCCTCCTGGCCGCGCCAGTGGATGGGGAGGAGGCCGTGGGCCTCCTCTGGCCTGGCCCTTCTGGCTCCGTGGGTCTTCTGGCGAAATAGAATTTCTGTAATTTTTCTGGATTTTTCCGAGCACTTTGGTTTTTGGGCCTTTTCTTGAATAAACAGACATAATAAACAGAAACTGGCACTGTGGCATCTTGTTAATAGGTTAGTCCAATAAAAGCCATAATATGATATAAAGTGCATATAAAACATGTAGCTATTGGCATAAAACTAGCATGGAACATAAGAAATTATAGATACGTTGGAGACGTATCAAGCATCCCCAAGCTTAGTTCCTACTCGCCCTCGAGTAGGTAAACGATAAAAAGAATAATTTCTGAAGTGACATGCTACCAACACATAATCTTGATCAATACTATTGTAAAGCATATGAGATGAATGAAGTGACTCAAAGCAATGGTCTATAGTTTGCTAACAAAAAGATAATGACTAAACAACTGAGTCATATAGCGAAAAGTTTTCACGAATAGTACTTTCAGGACAAGCATCAAAAAGTCTTGCATAAGAGTTAACTCATAAAGCAATAGATTATTAATACAAGGTTTTGAAGAAACACAAAGGAAGATTTAAGTTTCGGCAATTGCTTTCAACTTTCAACATGCATATCTCATGGATAATTGTCAACACAAAGTAATATAATAAGTGCAATAAGTAAGCATGTAAGAATAAATGCACACAGTTGACACAAGTGTTTGCTTCTAAGATAGAAATAAGTAGTTAAACTGACTCAACATAAAGTAAAAGAAAGGCCCTTCGCAGAGGGAAGCATGGATTAAATCATGTGCTAGAGCTTTTCAAGTTTTGAAATCATAAAGAGAGCATAAAAATAAAGTTTTGAGAGGTGTTTGTTGTTGTCAACGAATGGTAGTGGGCACTCTAACCCCCTTGTCAAACAGACTTCCTCATGAGCTATAAAACATTGACACAAATAAAGAGTAATAAAGTTTTGAATTGTTTAAAGGTAGCACATGAAGTATTTACTTGGAATGGCAGAAAAATACCACATAGTAGGTAGTTATGGTGGACACAAATGGAATAGGTTTTGGCTCAATGTTTTGGATGCACGAGAAGCATTCCCTCTCAGTACAAGGCTTTGGCTAGCAAGGTTGTTTGAAGCAAACACAAGTATAAACCGGTACAGCAAAACTTACATAAGAACATATTGCAAGCATTATAAGACTCTACCTTTGTCTTCCTTGTTGCTCAAACACTTTTACCAGAAAATATCTAGACCTTAGAGAGACCAATCATGCAAACCAAATTTCAACAAGCTCTACGGTAGTTCTCCACTAATAGGTTTAAACTACATGATGCAAGAGCTTAAACATGATCTACTTGAGAGCTCAAAACAATTGCCAAGTATCAAATTATTCAAGACAATATACCAACTACCACATGAAGCATTTTCTGTTTCCAACCAAATAACAATAAGTGCTGAGGCTTTCAGCTTTCGCCATAAACATAAACAATAAGTGCTGAGGCTTTCAGCTTTCGCCATGAATATTAAAGTAAAACGAAGAACACAAGCGTTCAAATGAAAAAGCGGAGCGTGTCTCTCTCCCACACAAGAATGCTAGGATCCAATATTGATATGATCAGAAAATAAAAATAACAAACTAAAAATAAAAGCACACAGACGCTCCAAGTAAAGCACATATGATGTGGAAGAATTAAAATATAGTTTCACTAGAGATGACACGATAAGTTGTTGATGAAGAAGGGGATGCCTTGGGCATCCCCAAGCTTAGACGCTTGAGTCTTCTTGAAATATGCTTGGGTGACCCACGGGGGCATGCCCAAGCTTAGGACTCTTCTTGATCACATTATATCACCCTTCTCTCTTGACCCTTGAAAACTTCTGGCACATCAAACTTCTCATAAACTTCAGTAGAGGGCTTAGTACTCAAAAAAAACTTTAATCCACTTTAGTTCTGTAGTGACACATTGCAAGAACTCAATAAAACATTACCTACAGCTCTCCACGTCTAGAAAGCCTTACTTAAAGTCCACAAGAGACAATGCAAAAAACAGAGACATAATCTGTCAAAACAGAACAGCCAGTAAACATGAATTTTTTCGAGGTACTGCCGTTGCTCAAATCAGAAAACTCAAAACTAATGAATGTTGCGTACATATCTGAGGATAACGCATGAATTTTTTCAGAATGTTTCCATTTTTCTGGAATTAGTGTAGCTCAAAACAGTGGACAGCAAAAATCTGTCCCTGCGCAAAAATCCAAATCTAGCATCAACTTTCTATTAGAGACTTTACTTGGCACAACAATGCGATAAAATAAAGATACAAAGGCATTGCTACAGAAGTAAACAACACCTTGACTCAAAAATGTCTCCCATAAGCGCTTTTCTTTAACGCGTTTCAGCTAGGCACAGAAGATTTTAATGATGCTCATATGAAAATAGAAAATGAAGCAAAAGGAGCATCAAGAAGCAAATTCAAAACACATTTAAGCCTAACCCACTTCCTATGCATAGGAATCTTGCACACAAATAAATTCAAAAATAACAAAGTGACAAGCATAGGAAGATAAAACAAGAGTAACTTCAAAAATTTCAGCATATAGAGAGGTATTTTAGTACCATGAAAATTTCTACAACCATATTTTCCTCTCCCATAATAATTTTCAGTAGCTTCATGAATAAACTCAACAATATAACTATCACATAACGCATGTTTTTCATGATCCACAAACACATAATTTTTATCAAGCTCAAAAATAATGGGATTAAAACTTTCAAACCCACTTTTATCAATAATATAACAAGATGATTGATCAATCTTAAAATATATGGGACTAATAGATTAAGTCAAGACCTTTCCAATCCCATTTTCATTAGTGGTATAATTAATATTATCAAGTAACATAGGACCATCATCTAGAGCTTTATCATAAACATTTTCTAAGCTACTGCTAGAACCCGTAGTCCATGGGGGAACTACTCACGGAGCATGATGGAGGCGGTGGCGTCGATGGAGAAGGCTCCGGGTTTCAATCCCCGTCCCGGCAGGGTGCCGAAACAGGAACTTCTGACCCCCGAAACTAGGTTTCGCGATGGCGGCGGCGCTCCGGGAGTTCTTCTGGAATATGATCGATCTCCTCAGGGTTTTCACGACGGAAGGAATATATAGGCGAAAGGGCGGCGCGAGGGGGTGACCGAGGGGCCCACCCCATAGGGCGGCGCCGCCCCCCCTCCTGGCCGCGCCAGTGGATGGGGAGGAGGCCGTGGGCCTCCTCTGGCCTGGCCCTTCTGGCTCCGTGGGTCTTCTGGCAAAATAGAATTTCTGTAATTTTTCTGGATTTTTCCGAGCACTTTGGTTTTTGGGCCTTTTCTTGAATAAACAGACATAATAATAAAGCGCCTTTGTGGCATCTTGTTAATAGGTTAGTCCAATAAAAGCCATAATATGATATAAAGTGCATATAAAACATGTAGCTATTGGCATAAAACTAGCATGGAACATAAGAAATTATAGATACGTTGGAGACGTATCAAGCATCCCCAAGCTTAGTTCCTACTCGCCCTCGAGTAGGTAAACGATAAAAAGAATAATTTCTGAAGTGACATGCTACCAACACATAATCTTGATCAATACTATTGTAAAGCATATGAGATGAATGAAGTGACTCAAAGCAATGGTCTATAGTTTGCTAACAAAAAGATAATGACTAAACAACTGAGTCATATAGCAAAAGGTTTTCACGAATAGTACTTTCAGGACAAGCATCAAAAAGTCTTGCATAAGAGTTAACTCATAAAGCAATAGATTATTAATACAAGGTTTTGAAGCAACACAAAGGAAGATTTAAGTTTCAGCAATTGCTTTCAACTTTCAACATGCATATCTCATGGATAATTGTCAACACAAAGTAATATAATAAGTGCAATAAGTAAGCATGTAAGAATCAATGCACACAGTTGACACAAGTGTTTGCTTCTAAGATAGAAATAAGTAGTTAAACTGACTCAACATAAAGTAAAAGAAAGGCCCTTGAGAGGGAAGCATGGATTAAATCATGTGCTAGAGCTTTTCAAGTTTTGAAATCATAAAGAGAGCATAAAAATAAAGTTTTGAGAGGTGTTTGTTGTTGTCAACGAATGGTAGTGGGCACTCTAACCCCCTTGTCAAACAGACTTCCTCATGAGCTATAAAACATTGACACAAATAAAGAGTAATAAAGTTTTGAATTGTTTAAAGGTAGCACATGAAGTATTTACTTGGAATGGCAGAAAAATACCACATAGTAGGTAGTTATGGTGGACACAAATGGCATAGGTTTTGGCTCAATGTTTTGGATGCACGAGAAGCATTCCCTCTCAGTACAAGGCTTTGGCTAGCAAGGTTGTTTGAAGCAAACACAAGTATAAACCGGTACAGCAAAACTTACATAAGAACATATTGCAAGCATTATAAGACTCTACACTGTCTTCCTTGTTGCTCAAACACTTTTACCAGAAAATATCTAGACCTTAGAGAGACCAATCATGCAAACCAAATTTCAACAAGCTCTACGGTAGTTCTCCACTAATAGGTTTAAACTACATGATGCAAGAGCTTAAACATGATCTACTTGAGAGCTCAAAACAATTGCCAAGTATCAAATTATTCAAGACAATATACCAACTACCACATGAAGCATTTTCTGTTTCCAACCAAATAACAATAAGTGCTGAGGCTTTCAGCTTTCGCCATAAACATAAACAATAAGTGATGAGGCTTTCAGCTTTCGCCATGAATATTAAAGTAAAACGAAGAACACAAGTGTTCAAATGAAAAAGCGGAGCGTGTCTCTCTCCCACACAAGAATGCTAGGATCCAATATTGATATGATCAGAAAATAAAAATAACAAACTAAAAATAAAAGCACACAGACGCTCCAAGTAAAGCACATATGATGTGGAAGAATTAAAATATAGTTTCACTAGAGATGACCTGATAAGTTGTTGATGAAGAGTGCCTTGGGCATCCCCAAGCTTAGACGCTTGAGTCTTCTTGAAATATGCTTGGGTGACCCACGGGGGCATGCCCAAGCTTAGGACTCTTCTTGATCACATTATATCACCCTTCTCTCTTGACCCTTGAAAACTTCTGGCACATCAAACTTCTCATAAACTTCATTAGAGGGCTTAGTACTCAAAAAAAACTTTAATCCACTTTAGTTCTGTAGTGACACATTGCAAGAACTCAATAAAACATTACCTACAGCTCTCCACGTCTAGAAAGCCTTACTTAAAGTCCACAAGAGACAATGCAAAAAACAGAGACATAATCTGTCAAAACAGAACAGCCAGTAAACATGAATTTTTTCGAGGTACTGCCGTTGCTCAAATCAGAAAACTCAAAACTAATGAATGTTGCGTACATATCTGAGGATAACGCATGAATTTTTTCAGAATGTTTCCATTTTTCTGGAATTAGTGTAGCTCAAAACAGTGGACAGCAAAAATCTGTCCCTGCGCAAAAATCCAAATCTAGCATCAACTTTCTATTAGAGACTTTACTTGGCACAACAATGCGATAAAATAAAGATACAAAGGCATTGCTACAGAAGTAAACAACACCTTGACTCAAAAATGTCTCCCATAAGCGCTTTTCTTTAACGCGTTTCAGCTAGGCACAGAAGATTTTAATGATGCTCATATGAAAATAGAAAATGAAGCAAAAGGAGCATCAAGAAGCAAATTCAAAACACATTTAAGCCTAACCCACTTCCTATGCATAGGAATCTTGCACACAAATAAATTCAAAAATAACAAAGTGACAAGCATAGGAAGATAAAACAAGAGTAACTTCAAAAATTTCAGCATATAGAGAGGTATTTTAGTACCATGAAAATTTCTACAACCATATTTTCCTCTCCCATAATAATTTTCAGTAGCTTCATGAATAAACTCAACAATATAACTATCACATAACGCATGTTTTTCATGATCCACAAACACATAATTTTTATCAAGCTCAAAAATAATGGGATTAAAACTTTCAAACCCACTTTTATCAATAATATAACAAGATGATTGATCAATCTTAAAATATATGGGACTAATAGATTAAGTCAAGACCTTTCCAATCCCATTTTCATTAGTGGTATAATTAATATTATCAAGTAACATAGGACCATCATCTAGAGCTTTATCATAAACATTTTCTAAGCGAAACTCTTTAGTACCATGCATTTCGATATCAACCACAAATAAAGGATTATCATAACATTTTTCGAAATAGCATGGATTATCATAAATAACATTAGCATAATCATTTTCACAAGTTTTACTCATAGGGAATATTTCAAGAGAATCCACAGGAATATAACATTAATCCTCCTTTGGTAAGCATGGAGGGCAATCAAATAATTTAAGAGATAAAGAGTTACTCTCATTGGAAGGTAGGCATGGGTAGCTAATCCATTCTTCCTCCTTTTGTTCATCACTCTCCTCCTCTTTTTCATCTAATGAGCTTTCTGGTTCAGCAATTTCTTCTTCCACAAGTTCCTGCAAATTGTGAGTGCATTCTTGTGCATGAATGAGTCTCTCTTTATAATCAATGATATAAGAATTATTGCTGTAATGCTCTATGCAATAATCAAGGATAGAAGAGACATAATCTTTAAGATCATTACAAGCAACACAGTTTTAATAATTTTTAGACATGAAGGATTCTATTTCAGAAGCTCCCATAAATAAAACAAATTGTTCTACTTCTTCAAATCCAAGATGAATATAGTTATTCCAATGATAGTTCACAATTAAAACTTCTTTACTAAAGCCACATTGGAATTTAAGATGTTTAGTATCCTGTTCAGAGCAACAATTTATATCATGGCGTTTAAGCAAAATTTCAGCAAGTATATTCAACTTTTTTAACACGCCTCTCATGACTTTCCCCTTATATGATTCTCTATACTCTATAAATAATTCCATAGAGGTTCTAGCATGTTCTTCCATAACAACAATTTTTTAGATTTTCGGTTTTTTAATTTTTTATGGATTTTTAGGTATATAAGAAAAGGGATTTCTATTTCTGTGCCCTCGGGTCCTTAGTTGTGCTTAGTTTTCCCCAGCTCCTTAGTTTTTCCTCAGTTTTCCCCAAGACCTTGTCTGAAACCCGCAGAAGGAGCAGAAGCAGCTCAGACGGCAGGATTCCGTTAAGTTGTCCGTTCCGTGCTGACGAGTGGGGTCGTGTTGTTTGTGTGGCCGCATCGTGTGGGGCTGGTAGGAAGGAACCGCGTGGGACAGGACGAGACCATGTTTGTGTGGCCGTAGCGTGTGGGGCCGTAGCGTGTGGAGCCGTGTGGGCCCGGGACGTGGGCACGAGTGGTTTCTGTCTCTTTCGCCCATGTTAGGAGTTTTCAATGTACCTTTTTCCTCTCTCTCGCTCGATCTCATTCATATTTGATAGCCCAAATTTATAGCAAATCTAGAGCAGCTTCTCCTTCTGTTTTTTAACGACATTCATTTCTTTATGCCTTCGTTTTTACCCAATCAGGTAGGAAATCTAGGGCATAAATCCAGAAAAATATAGGATAAGCTGCATACAGCAGCCAACATAGCATAGATATGTTCACGACAGATCCAAAAGTAGTACCGATAGAACCCTACAACATAAGCTACATTTTACATGAATTTAAGCTGCTCTCTGAGATAGAGCGAGTCACATACGAGAGTGCGGTAGGCATGTTCAACGCCTCAGGGTTGCACTGTGACTACTTTGGAGGTTGCGCAGGTGAATCCCAAGTGCTTTGTGTTTGGCCATGAACGCATGCACGTTCACCGTCGTTCCAACTCTAGCGCCGCATCTGCCAATGGATTCAGCATGGTTCACCAGGCAGTTGAAGTCGGTGGCGCGGAGCTTCCTGTTGCAGGAGGGGCACTTGTAAATGCCTCGAGCAAAGGGGCCATCGTAATGGCCGGACTGCAGCCTCCTGAGGACGTGACGAGTCTTGGTGTGGAAGGACTCATCGTCGCTGTCGACGTCGCTGCTCTGCACCTGTCACGTAGCACCAAAGATCGTGCAAAAAGCACGGAGTCAATTGCAACGATGATGGAACAGAGAGTGAACAAAGATCATGCATGATAATATGGGCTCAAAAAAAAGAGGTAGCCTCAGTTACATTGGACACACTTATATCCAGGATTTGAGTCAGTAAACCAAAGATCATGCACAACAAATTTGTACACACCAATTGTTTACTGACCAAACCCTGAATCAGTTTGTGCCCAAATATTCATCATCATCGGCACAAATCTTAAACAAAAGCAAATCACAAGCACTAATAACGCAAGATCTAACACAAAAGGATTGAACTAGGAACAGACGCACCCTAATAACGCTAGATCTAACACAAATGGATTGAACTAGGAATAGACGAACCCTAATAACGCTAGATCTAACACAAAAGGATTGAAATGGGATAAGAACAAGGGAGCAAATGGTTACCTCCGGCTCGTTGTCGATGATGCTGGTGTCGTAGGGGTTCTCCGGCGCGACGTACGGCGCTGGTTCGTACGGGTCCCAAGCGACGGGGGCCTGGACGGTGGCGGCGGCTGATGCGCCGGCTGCTACGTTGGAAGCAGCGACAGGGGCCTGGATGGGGGCAGCGGCCGATGCGCCGACAATGGGCATCTCATTCTTCTCCATCGTCGGCGGTTTTCTTCGGGGTTTTTTCTTTGGTTGTGGAGAAGATGATGGGACAGGAGAGGTAGTTGCAGTGAGAACGTGCGTCGAGGGAGAGAAAAAGGGTTCTATAAAGACGAAGGTGGCGTGTACCGCAACACGCGTCCGCTATGCACGGCTGCAGCGTGCACCGCACACGAGTCCAACCCTGGGACGTTTGGTGTACTCAGTTATAACCTCGGGCCTTATACAGAAATTTTATCTGTACTCAGTTTTCCCCTCGAGTACTTAGACTGGCAAGTGCAATATACTCAGTTTTACCCTCAAGTAGCTAGTCAACAGAGAGTCAACAAATGAGATTAACATATCTAATTGAGTCATTTCATGCGCAAAAAAATTCAAAAAAATAAAAACATAGTGGCACCTACTCATGGAGTCTTCCTACGCAACCTGCCACCAAGAAAACCTTAACAAACATATATAAATCAAGTTTTACCACAAATTGCCACTTCTCAGAATCACTAGTGTAGCTATGAAGATGCATGGTTTTCCACTCAAACCCCTTTGCAAAACATCTTCCCCAAAAACATAGTTTGTCTAAATGATGCCATAATTGTCACACTCATGTATATTTGAATTGCAAATAATTTGATGTAGCCCAATCTGAATTATATTGTACAAAACACGCATTTTTCATTTTGTAATTCTTTTTGTTTGAATCCCTTAGTCTATTTACTATTTATGTGCCCTTGGATTGTTAGTACTACTCAGTTTTGCCCTCAAGTTCTGTCACAAATGCTCTCAGAAGCCCAAACTTATCCTGATTGGTTGAGCCGTTGTCACACGGATCTAACGGGCAGTATACCCCTCCCCGTCTCTTCGTGGCCACCCCCCTCTCTCTCTTCGTGGCCACCCCTCTCTCTCTCTCTGTCGGTGGATGCATTATTGTCACCCCTCTAACAATTATCAACTATCTTTCGCTTTCCTTTTTCTTTTAGGGGATATAGTTTTGGCATATAGTTTCGGTAATTTGAAACGGCCCAAATGTGGTATAATTTTGGTATAAACATGAGGCATACATATTTGCGGATTTCGGTGAATGCTTTATTGTCACCCCTCTAACAATTATCAACTATCTTTCGCTTTCCTTTTTCTTTTAGGGGATATAGTTTTGGCATATAGTTTCGGTAATTTGAAACGGCCCAAAAGTGGTATAATTTCGGTATAAACATGAGGCATTGATACGTCCCCGACGTATCCATAATTTCTGTTGTTCCATGCTTGTTTTATGACAATACTTACATGTTTTGCTTGCACTTTATGATGATTTCATGCATTTTCCGGAACTAACCTATTAACAAGATGCCACAGTGCCAGTTCCTGTTTTCTGTTGTTTTTGGTTCCAGAAAGGCTGTTCGGGCAATATTCTCGGAATTCGACGAAACGAAGACAAAACCTCCTATTTTTCCTGGAAGCACCCAGAACACCGAAGAAGAGTCGGAGAGGGGCCAGAGGGCCACCACACCATAGGGCGGCGCGGCCTGGCCTGGGCCCGCGCCGGCCTGTGGTGGGGAGCCCCCAGGTGCCCCCCTGCGCCGCCTCTTCGCCTATAAAACCCCTTTCGACCTAAAAACACCGTATCACTTGACGAAACTCCAGAAAGACTCCAGGGGTGCCGCCGCCATCGCGAAACTCCAATTCGGGGGACAGAACTCTCTGTTCCGGCACCCTGCCGGGGCGGGGAAGTGCCCCCGGAAGCCATCTCCATCAACGCCACCGCCTCCATCATGCTCCGTGAGTAGTTCCCCCATGGACTACGGGTTCTAGCTGTAGCTAGTTGGTATTCTCTCCCCCATGTACTTCAATACAATGATCTCATGAGCTGCCTTACATGATTGAGATTCATCTGCCTTACAAAGTTTATGAAGTTATTGTTGCTGCAATTTTGTTATGCTTAATGCTTGTCACTAGGGCCCGAGTGGCATGATCTTAGATTTGAGCTCTATACTTATTGCTTAGATTGTATCTACAAGTTGTATGCACATGTCACTGTCCGGAACCAAAGGCCCCGAAGTGACAGAAATCGGGACAACCGGAGGGGATGGCGGTGATGTGAGGATCACATGTTTTCACCAAGTGTTAATGCTTTGCTCCGGTGCTCTATTAAAAGGAGTACCTTAATATCCAGTAGTTTCCCTTGAGGCCCGGCTGCCACCGGCTGGTAGGACAAAAGATGTTGTACAAGTTTCTCATTGCGAGCACATACGACTATATATGGAAAACATGCCTACATGATTAATGATCTTGATGTTCTGTCTTAATGCTATTTCAATCCTATCAATTGCCCGACTGTAATTTGTTCACCCAACACTTGTTATTGGAGAGTTGCCACTAGTGTAGATAGCTGGGAACCCCGGTCCATATTTCATCATCATATACCTGTTCTACATGTCATTGGAAGTAGTATCAACTATCTTCTGGTGCCATTGCTCTCATATTGTTATTACTGCTGCTGTGTTACTGTTACTATTGCTCTCATATCACTGCTACTTTCACATCACCCTTGTTGGTAGTGCTTTTCCAGGTGCAGCTGAATTGACAACTCAGTTGTTAAGGCTTATAAGTATTCTTTACCTCCCCTTGTGTCGAATCAATAAATTTGGGTTTTACTTCCCTCGAAGACTATCGCGATCCCCTATACTTGTGGGTTATCAAGACTGTTTTCTGGCGCCGTTGCCGCGGAGGCATAGCTCTACTCATAAGTTCACCTGGGGAGTACACTCTACCTCTATCTCTGTTTTTATTTTGTTTTGCTTAGTTTACTTTTGTCTAGTTTATTTGTGCTTAGTTTACTTTTGTGTAGTTTATTTTTGTCTTGTTTTATTTGTCTCATATACCCAAAAATCCATAAAAATTTGAAAAACCTAAAAATTAAAAATTGCTGTTATGGGAGAACCTACAACTTACTTGGAGCTTATAGAATGTTATAATAGTTATAGAGAATCAAGAACTGGTAAAATAATGAGTGCTATGATAGAAAAACTGAATACAATTGCTAAAATCTTGCTTGAACGCCATGATATAAACTGTTGCTCTCAACAGGATACTAAACATCTTAAATTTCAATGTGGCTTTAGTGAGGAATTTTTAATTAAGAACTATAATCGGAATTGCTATATTCATTATGGGTTCGAAGAGGTAGAACAATTTGTCTTATTTATGGGAGCCTCCGAGATAGAATCCTTCATGGTTGAGAATTATGAAACTTGTGTGATTTGTAAGGGCCTTAAAGATTATGTCTCTACTATCCTTAATTCTTGCATAGAATGCTACAGTAGGAATCCTTATATCCGTGATTATAAAGAGAGACACATTAATGCACAATAATGCACTCACAATTTGCAGGAACCGGTGGAAGAAGAAATTGATGAACCTGAAAGCTCATTGGATGAAAAAGAGGAGGAAATTGATGAACCTGAAATCTCATTGGATGAAAAAGAAGAGGAGAGTGATGAACAAAACGAGGAAGAATGGATTAGCTACCCATGCCAACCTTCTAATGAGAGTAACTCTTTATCTCTTACACTATTTGATTGTCCTCCATGCTTACCGGAAGAGGTTGAATGTTATGTTCCTGTGGATTCTCTTGAAATAGTACCTATGAGTAATACTTGTGAGAATGATTATGCTACTGTTATCTATGATAATCCATGCTACTTTGATAAATCTTATGATAATGCTTTGTTTGTGCCTGATGTCGAAATGCATGGTACTAAAGAATTTTGTTTGGCAAATGTCTATGATAAATCTCTAGATGATGGTCCTATGTTACTTGATAATATTAATTGTGCTACTAATGAAAATGGGATTGGAGAGTTCTTGACTTATTCTATGAGTCCCATATCTATTGAGATTGATCAACTACCTTGTTATATTATTAATAAAAGTAAGTTTGAAAGTTTTAATTCCACTATTCTTGAACTTGATAAAAATTATGTGTTTGGAAATCATGAAAAGTATGCTGCATGTGATAGTTATATTGTTGAGTTTGTTCATGAAGCTACTGAAAATTATTATGAGAGAGGAAAATATGGTGGTAGAAATTTTCATGGTACTAATACACCTCTCTATGTGCTTAAAATTTTGAAGTTACACTTGTTCTATCTTCCTATGCTTGTTACTTTGCTTTTCATGAACTTGTTTATTTACAAGATTCCTTTGCATAGGAAGAATGTTAGACTTAAATGTGTTTTGGATTTGCCTCTTGATGCTCTCTTTTGCTTCAAATACTATTTCTTGCGAGTGCATCATTTAAAACTGCTGAGCCCATCTTAATGGCTATAAAGAAAGAACTTCTTGGGAGATAACCCATGTGTTATTTTGCTACAGTAATTTGTTTTATATTTGTGTCTTGGAAGTTGTTTACTACTGTAGCAACCTCTCCTTATCTTAGTTTTGTGTTTTGTTGTGCCAAGTGAAGCCTCTAATCGAAGGTTGATACTAGATTTGGATTACTGCGCAGAAACAGATTTCTTTGCTGTCACGAATCTGGGTCTAATTCTTTGTAGGTAACTCACAAAATTATGCCAATTTACGTGAGTGATCCTCAGATATGTACGCAACTTTCATTAGTTTTGAGTTTTGTGATTTGAGCAACGGAAGTATTTTATTAAAATTCGTCTTTACTGGCTGTTCTGTTTTGGCAGATTCTGTCTCTGTTTTTTGCATTGTCTCTTGTGGACTTTAAGCGAGGTTTTCTAGACGTAGAGGCTGTAGCTAATGTTTTATTGAGTTCTTGCAATGTGCCACTACAGGACCAAGGTGGATTCAAATTTTTTGAGTACTAACCCCTCTAATGAAGTTTATGAGAAGTTTGGTGTGAAGGAAGTTTTCAAGGGTCAAGAGAGGAGGATGATATATGATCAAGAAGAGTGAAAAGTCTAAGCTTGGGGATGCCCCCGTGGTTCATCCCTGCATATTTCAAGAAGACTCAAGCGTCTAAGCTTGGGGATGCCCAAGGCATCCCCTTCTTCATCAACTTATCAGGTTCCTCCCCTGAAACTATATTTTTATTCGGTCACATCTTATGTGCTTTACTTGGAGCGTCTGTGTGTTTATTTTTCGTTTTGTTTATGTTTGAATAAATTCGGATCCTAGCAATCCATGTTTGGGAGAGAGACACGCTCCGCTTTTTCATATGAACACTCGTGTTCTTCGTTTTACTTTTAATGTTCAATGATAAAAGTTAGAAGCTATTGCACTTATTTATATTTGGTTGGAAAAGGAAAATGCCTCATATGTCTTGGATAATTTGACACTTGGCAATTGTTTTGAGCTCTCAAGTATGATTAAGTTTTTTCATGTAGTTTAAACCTATTAGTGGAGAACTACTGTAGAGCTTGTTGAAATTGGTTTGCATAATTGATCTCTCTTAAGGTCTAGATATTTTCTGGTAAAAGTGTTTGAGCAACAAGGAAGACAGTGTAGAGTATTATAATGCTTGCAATATGTTCTTATGTAAGTTTTGCTGTACCGGTTCATACTTGTGTTTTCTTCAAATAGCCTTGCTAGCCTAAGCCTTGTATCGAGAGGGATTACTTCTCATGCATCCAAAATACTTGAGCCAACCACTATGCCATTTGTGTCCACCATACCTACCTACTATGTGGTATTTCCTACCATTCCAAAGTAAATTGCTTGAGTTCTACCTTTAAACAATTCAAAATTTATCATCTCTGTTTTGTGTCAATGTTTTATAGCTCATGAGGAAGTATGTGGTGTTTATCTTTCAATCTTGTTGGGCAACTTTCACCAATGGACTAGTGGCTTGATCCGCTTATCCAATAATTTTGCAAAAAGAGCTGGCAATGGGATTCCCAGTCCCGAATTAATTAACTTAAATAGACACTCCTCCATGGTTTGTGATTGTTGGACGGCACCCGAAGGATTCGGTTAGCCATGGCTTGTGTAAGCAAAGGTTGGGGTGAGTGTCATCATAATGAAACTAAAATAAAAAGGCACTCCTTCATGGTATGAGATTGTTGGCAGGCACCCGAGGATTCGGTTAGCCATGGTTTGTGAAAGAAAGGTTGGAAGGAGTGCCACACAAAAATAAAAATAAAATGGGAGCCGCTCTTTGAAGGTTTGTCTGGCAAGGGGGTTAGAGTGCCCACTACCATTCGTTGACAACAACAAACACCTCTCAAAACTTTACTTTTATGCTCTCTATATGTTTTCAAAACCAAAGCTCTAGCACAAATATAGCAATCAATGCTTTCCTCTTTGAAGGACCTTTCTTTTACTTTTATGTTGAGTCAGTTCACCTACTTCCTTCCACCTTAGAAGCAAACACTTGTGTCAACTGTGCATTGATTCTTACATACTTGCATATTTGCATTCATCATATTACTTTGTGTTGACAATTATCCATGAGATATGCATGTTGAAAGTTGAAAGCAATCGCTGAAACTTATATCTTCCTTTGTGTTGCTTCGATGCTTTTACTTTGAATTTATTGCTTTATGAGTTAACTCTTGTGCGAGATTTTTGATGCTTGTCTTGAAAGTACTCTCCATGAAAAGTTTTGCTACATGTTATCTATTTGTTAGCAACTATAGATCATTGCCTTGAGTCACTTCATTCATTTCATATGCTTTGTAATAGTATGATCAAGGTTATGTAAGTAGCATGTCACTACAGAAATTATTCTTTTTATCGTTTACCTGCTCGGGACGAGCAGGAACTAAGCTTGGGGATGCTGATACGTCCCCGACGTATCCATAATTTATGTTGTTCCATGCTTGTTTTATGACAATACTTACATGTTTTGCTTGCACTTTATGATGATTTCATGCAATTTCCGGAACTAACCTATTAACAAGATGCCACAGTGCCAGTTCCCGTTTTCTGTTGTTTTTGGTTCCAGAAAGGCTGTTCAGGCAATATTCTCGGAATTCGACGAAACGAAGACCAAACCTCCTATTTTTCCTGGAAGCACCCAGAACACCGAAGAAGAGTCGGAGAGGGGACAAAGGGCCACCACACCATAGGGCGGCGCGGCCTGGCCTGGGCCCGCGCCGGCCTGTGGTGGGGAGCCCCCAGGTGCCCCCCTGCGCCGCCTCTTCACCTATAAAACCCCTTTCGACCTAAAAACACCGTATCACTTGACGAAACTCCAGAAAGACTCCAGGGGCGCCGCCGCCATCGCGAAACTCCAATTCGGGGGATAGAACTCTCTGTTCCGGCACCCTGCCGGGGCGGGGAAGTGCCCCCGGAAGCCATCTCCATCAACGCCACCGCCTCCATCATGCTCCGTGAGTAGTTCCCCCATGGACTACGGGTTCTAGCTGTAGCTAGTTGGTATTCTCTCCCCCATGTACTTCAATACAATGATCTCATGAGCTGCCTTACATGATTGAGATTCATCTGATGTAATCGGTGTTGTGTTTGTCGGGATCCGATGGATTGTTACATTATGATTGTCTATCTACAAAGTTTATGAAGTTATTGTTGCTGCAATTTTGTTATGCTTAATGCTTGTCACTAGGGCCCGAGTGGCATGATCTTAGATTTGAGCTCTATACTTATTGCTTAGATTGTATCTACAAGTTGTATGCACATGTCACTGTCCGGAACCAAAGGCCCCGAAGTGACAGAAATCGGGACAACCGGAGGGGATGACGGTGATGTGAGGATCACATGTTTTCACCAAGTGTTAATGCTTTGCTCCGGTGCTCTATTAAAAGGAGTACCTTAATATCCAGTAGTTTCCCTTGAGGCCCGGCTGCCACCGGCTGGTAGGACAAAATATGTTGTACAAGTTTCTCATTGCGAGCACGTACGACTATATATGGAAAACATGCCTACATGATTAATGATCTTGATGTTCTGTCTTAATGCTATTTCAATCCTATCAATTGCCCGACTGTAATTTGTTCACCCAACACTTGTTATTGGAGAGTTGCCACTAGTGTAGATAGCTGGGAACCCCGGTCCATATTTCATCATCATATACCTGTTCTACATGTCATTGGAAGTAGTATCAACTATCTTCTGGTGCCATTGCTCTCATATTGTTATTACTGCTGCTGTGTTACTGTTACTATTGCTCTCATATCACTGCTACTTTCACATCACCCTTGTTGGTAGTGCTTTTCCAGGTGCAGCTGAATTGACAACTCAGTTGTTAAGGCTTATAAGTATTCTTTACCTCCCCTTGTGTCGAATCAATAAATTTGGGTTTTACTTCCCTCGAAGACTATCGCGATCCCCTATACTTGTGGATTATCAGGCATACATATTTGCGGATTTCGGTGAATGCATTATTGTCACTGATACGTCTCAAACGTATCCATAATTTCTTATGTTCCATGCTACTTTTATGATGACACTCACATGTTTTATACACATTATATGTCATTATTATGCATTTTCCGGCACTAACCTATTGACGAGATGCCGAAGAGCCAGATGCTGTTTTCTGCTGTTTTTGGTTTCAGAAATCCTACAAAGGAAATATTCTCGGAATTGGACGAAATCAGCGCCCAGGGTCTTATTTTTCCACGAAGCTTCCAGAAGACCGAGGGAGAAACGAAGTGGGGCCACGGGGCGCCGCCACACTAGGGCGGCGCGGCCTAGGGGGGGGGCGCGGCCTTAGCATGTGGGGCCCCCGTGACTCCTCCGACTCTGCCCTTCCGCCTACTTAAAGCCTTCGTCGCGAAACCCTCTGTACTGAGAGCCACGATACGGAAAACCTTCCAGAGACGCCGCCGCCACCAATCCCATCTCGGGGGATTCAGGAGATCGCCTCCGGTACCCTGCCGGAGAGGGGAATCATCTCCTGGAGGGCTCTTCATCGCCATGATCGCCTCCGGATCGATGTGTGAGTAGTTCACCCCTGGACTATGGGTCCATAGCAGTAGCTAGATGGTTGTCTTCTCCTCATTGTGCTATCATGTTAGATCTTGTAAGCTGCCTATCATGATCAAGATCATCTATTTGTAATGCTACATGTTGTGTTTGTTGGGATCCGATGAATATTGAATACTATGTCAAGTTGATTATCAATCTATCACATATGTTGTTTATGTTCTTGCATGCTCTCCGTTGCTAGTAGAGGCTCTGGCCAAGTTGATACTTGTAACTCCAAGAGGGAGTATTTATGCTCGATAGTGGGTTCATGCCTCCATTGAATCTGGGACAGTGACAGAAAGTTCTAAGGTTGTGGATGTGCTGTTGCCACTAGGGATAAAACATTGATGCTTTGTCTTAGGATATTTGTGTTGATTATATTACGCACCATACTTAATGCAATTGTCTGTTGTTTACAACTTAATACCGGAAGGGGTTCGGATGATAACCTGAAAGTGGACTTTTTAGGCATAGATGCATGCTGGATAGCGGTCTATGTACTTTGTCGTAATGCCCTGATTAAATCTCATAGTACTCATCATGATATATGTATGTGCATTGTTATGCCTTCTTTATTTGTCAATTTCCCAACTGTAATTCGTTCACCCAACATACTATTTATCTTATGGGGGAGACACCACTAGTGAACTGTGGACCCCGGTCCATTCTTTACATCTGAAATACAATCTACTGCAATTGTTCTTTACTGTTCTTTGCAAACAAACATCATCTTCCACACTATACGTTTAATCTTTTGTTTACAGCAAGCCGGTGAGATTGACAACCTCACTGTTACGTTGGGGAAAAGTACTTTGATTGTGTTGTGCAGGTTCCACGTTGGCGCCGGAATCCCTGGTGTTGCGCCGCACTACACTCCGTCACCAACAACCTTCACGTGATCCTAGACTCCTACTGGTTCGATAAACCTTGGTTTCTTACTGAGGGAAAACTTCCTACTGTACGCATCACACCTTCCTCTTGGGGTTCCCAACGGACGTGTGTTAACTGCACGCATCAAGCTCTTTTTCTGGCGCCGTTGCCGGGGAGATCAAGACACGCTGCAAGGGGAGTCTCCCACATCCAATATCTTTACTTTGTTTTTGTCTTGCTTTACTTTACTTTATTTACTGCTTTGTTTTCTCTTTATATCAAAAACACAAAAAATTAGTTGCTAGCTTTACTTAATTTACTGTCTTGATCTCCATATTAAAAACACAAAAAAATTAGTTACTTGCATTTACTTTATTTAGTTTGCTTTATTTACTACTGCTAAAATGGGTACTGTTGAGAATACTAAGTTGTGTGACTTCACTAGCACAAATAATAATTATTTCCTATGCACACCTATTGCTCCACCTGCTACTACAGCAGAATTTTTTGAAATTAAACCTGCTTTACTGAATCTTGTTATGAGAGAGCAATTTTCTGGTGTTAGTTCTGATGATGCTGCTGCCCATCTTAATAATTTTGTTGAACTTTGTGAAATGCAAAAGTATAAGGATGTAGATGGTGATATTATAAAACTGAAATTGTTTCCTTTCTCCTTAAGAGGAAGAGCTAAAGATTGGTTGCTATCGTTGCCTAAGAATAGTATTGATTCATGGACCAAATGTAAGGATGCTTTTATTGGTAGATATTATCCTCCTTCTAAAATTATATCTTTGAGAAGTAGCATAATGAATTTTAAGCAATTAGATAATGAACATGTTGCTCAAGCATGGGAGAGAATGAAATCTTTTGTGAAGAATTGCCCAACCCATGGACTAACTACTTGGATGATCATCCAAACCTTCTATGCAGGATTAAATTTTTCTTCGCGGAACCTATTGGATTAAGCTGCTGGAGGTACCTTTATGTCCATTACTTTGGGGGCGACAACAAAGCTTCTTGATGATATGATGACAAATTACTCTGAATGGCACACGGAAAGAGCTCCACAAGGTAAGAAGGTAAATTCTGTTGAAGAAACCTCTTCCTTGAATGATAAGATTGATGCTATTATGTCTATGCTTGTGAATGGTAGATCTAATTTTGATCCTAATAATGTTCCTTTATCTTCATTGGTTGCCCAAGAAGAACATGTTGATGTGAACTTCATTAAAAGTAATAATTTCAACAACAATGCTTATAGGAATAATTCTGGTAACAACTATAGGCCATATCCTTCTGCTAATAGTAATGGTTATGGTAATTATTATGGGAATTCTTACAACAATAATAGAAGTGTACCCCCTGGTCTTGAAGCCATGCTTAAAGAATTTATTAGTACACAAACTGCTTTTAACAAATCTGTTGAGGAAAAGCTTGATAAAATTGATATTCTTTCTTCTAAGGTTGATAGACTTGCCTCTGATGTTGATCTTTTAAAATTGAAAGTTATGCCTAACAAGGATAATGATAATAATATTGTTACTACAGCAAACACCATCCAAGTTCGAATTAATGAGAATATTAGATTGATGGCTGAATTGCATGCTAGGTGGGAAAGAGAAGAAAACGAAAAACTTGCTAAAAAGAATAATGTAGCTAAAGTTTGGACTATTACCACCACTAGTAATGATAATGATTCACATGTTGCTAAACCTCCTACTATCAATGGTAAAATAATTGGTGTTGGCAATGTTTCTACTCCTAGTGCAAAGCGTGCAAAATTGCCTGAAACTGCTAAAACTGCTGAAACTGCTTGTGATAAAACTACTGATTTTTTTTTAAAATATTGGGGACAATGATCCCATTGCTGTAGATCATAATGGTTTAGATTTTGATGATTGTCACATCTCTGAAGTTATAAAGTTCTTACAAAAACTTGCTAAAAGTCCCAATGCTAGTGCTATAAATTTGGCCTTTACAAAACATATCACAAATGCTCTCATAAAAGCTAGAGAAAAGAAACTAAAACTTGAAACTTCTATTCCTAGGAAGTTAGAAGATGGTTGGGAGCCCATCATTAAGATGAGGGTCAATGATTTTGATAGTAATGCTTTATGTGATCTTGGTGCAAGTATTTCTTTTATGCCTAAGAAAATCTATGATATGCTTGACTTGCCACCATTAAAAAATTGTTATTTGGATGTTAATCTTGCTGATAATGCTATAAAGAAACCTTTGGGGAGGATTGATAATGTTTGTATTATAGTTAACAATAACCTTGTCCCCGTTGATTTTGTTGTCTTGGATATTGAATGCAATGCATCTTGTCCCATTATATTGGGAAGACCTTTTCTTCGAACTGTTGGTGCTACCATTGATATGAAGGAAGGTAATATTAAATATCAATTTCCTCTCAAGAAAGGTATGGAACACTTCCCTAGAAAGAAAATGAAGTTACCTTATGATTCTATTATTAGAACAAATTATGATGTCGATGCTTCATCTCTTGATGTTACTTGATTCACACTTTCTGCGCCAAGCTGAAAGGCGTTAAAGAAAAGCGCTTATGGGAGACAACCCATTATTTTACTTCTGCACTTTGTTTTATATTTGAGTCTTGGAAGTTGTTACTACTGTAGCAACCTCTCCTTATCTTTATTTTATTGCATTGTTGTGCCAAGTAAAGTCTTTGATAGTAAAGTCAATACTAGATTTGGATTACTGCACAGAAACAGATTTCTTACTGTCACGAATTTGAGTAGAATTCTCTGTAGGTAACTCAGAAAAATCTGCCAATTTACGTGCTTGATCCTCAGATATGTACGCAACTTTCATTCAATTTGAGCTTTTTCATCTGAGCAAGTTAAGTACCCCGGAAAAATTCGTCTTTACGGACTGTTCTGTTTTGACAGATTCTGCCTTTTATTTCGCATTGTCTGTTTTGCTATGTTTGATGGATTTCTTTGTTCCATTGACTTTCAGTAGCTTTGTGCAATGTCCAGAAGTGTTAAGAATGATTATGTCACCTCTGAATACATGAATTTTCAATTATGCACTAACCCTCTAATGAGTTCGTTTTGAGTTTAGTGTGGAGGAAGTTTTCAAGGGTCAAGAGAGGAGGATGATATACTATGATCAAGAAGAGTGAAAAGTCTAAGCTTGGGGATGCCCCCGTGGTTCATCCCTGCATATTTCAAGAAGACCCAAGCGTCTAAGCTTGGGGATGCCCAAGGCATCCCCTTCTTCATCGACAACTTATCAGGTCACCTCTAGTGAAACTATATTTTTATTCAGTCACATCTTATGTGCTTTACTTGGAGCGTCTGTTTGTTTTTATTTTTGTTTTGTTTGAATAAAATCGGATCCTAGCATTCTTTGTTTGGGAGAGAGACACGCTCCGCTGTTGCATATGAACACATGTGTTCTTAGCTTTATTCTTAATGTTCATTGCGAAGGTTGAACTACTTCGTTCATTGATATATGGTTGGAAACGGAAAATGCTTCATGTGGTAATTGGTATAATGTCTTGAATAATTTCATACTTGGCAATTGTTGTGCTCATATAGATCATGTTTAAGCTCTTGCATCATGTACTTTTCACCTATTAATGAAGAACTACATAGAGCTTGTTAAAATTTGGTTTGCATGATTGGTCTCTAGAGTATAGATATTTTCTGGTTAAGGTGTTTGAACAACAGGGAGACGATGTAAAGTCTTATAATGCTTACAATATGTTCATATGTGAGTCTTGCTGCACCATTTTATACTTGAGTTTGCTTCAAACAGCCTTGCTAGCCTAGCCTTGTATTGAGAGGGATTCTTCTCGTGCATCCAAATCCTTGAGCCAAAAACTATGCCATTTGTGTCCACCATACCTACCTACCACATGGTATTTCTCTGCCATTCCAAAGTACATTACTTGAGTGCTACCTTTAAACTTCTATTCTTTGCCTTTACAATACATAGCTCATGGGAAAATAGCCTTAAAAACTATTGTGGTGAAGAATATGTTGCTATGTGTCTTATTTCTTAATAAGTTGCTTGTTGAGCGGTAACCATGTTTCCGGGGACGCCATCAACTTTTATCTTTGTTGAATATCATGTGAGTTGCTATGCATGTTCGTCTTGTCTGAAGTAAGGGTGATTTTCATGATCAAATGGTTTGAGTATGCATATTGTTAGAGAAGAACATTGGGCCGCTAACTAAAGCCATGAATACTGGTGGAAGTTTCAGTTTGGACACAAATCCTCAATCTCTTATGAGAATTTTATCTGTTGTTAAATGCTTATGCATTAAAGAGGAGTCCATTATCTGTTGTCTATGTTGTCCCGGTATGGATGTCTAAGTTCAGAATAATCAAAAGCGAGAAATCCAATGCGAACTTTCTCCTTAGACCTCTGTACAGGCGGCATAGAGGTACCCCTTTGTGACACTTGGTTGAAACATATGTTATGCAATGATAATCCGTGTTAATCCAAGCTAATTAGGACAAGGTGCGAGCACTATTGGTATACTATGCATGAGGCTTGCAACTTATAGGATGTCTTATACATAACACATATGATTTATTACTACCGTTGACAAAATTGTTTCTATGTTTTCAAAATGAAAAGCTCTAGCACAAAAATAGTAATACATGCTTCCCTCTGCGAAGGGCCTTTCTTTTACTTTATATTGAGTCAGTTTACCTATTCTTTCTATCCCAGAAGCAAACACTTGTGTCAACTATGTGCATTGATTCTTACATGTTTACCTATTGCACTTGTTATATTACTTTGTGTTGACAATTATCCATGAGATATATATGTTCAAGTTGAAAGCAACCGGTGAAACTTACTAGGGCGGCGCAGCCTAGGGGGGGCCACGCGGCCCTAGCGTGTGGGGCCCCTGTGACTCCTCCGACTCCGCCCTTCCGCCTACTTAAAGCCTTCGTCACGAAATCCTCTGTACCGAGAGCCACGATACGGAAAACCTTCCAGAGACACCGCCGCCACCAATCCCATCTCGGGGGATTCAGGAGATCGCCTCCGGCACCCTGCCGGAGAGGGGAATCATCTCCCGGAGGGCTCTTCATCGCCATGATTGCCTCCGGATCGATGTGTGAGTAGTTCACCCCTGGACTATGGGTCCATAGCAGTAGCTAGATGGTTGTCTTCTCCTCATTGTGCTATCATGTTAGATCTTGTGAGCTGCCTATCATGATCAAGATCATCTATTTGTAATGCTACATGTTGTGTTTGTTGGGATCCGATGAATATTGAATACTATGTCAAGTTGATTATCAATCTATCATATATGTTGTTTATGTTCTTGCATGCTCTCCGTTGCAAGTAGAGGCTCTGGCCAAGTTGATACTTGTAACTCCAAGAGGGAGTATTTATGCTCGATAGAGGGTTCATGCCTCCATTGAATGTGGGACAGTGACAGAAAGTTCTAAGGTTGTGGATGTGCTGTTGCCACTAGGGATAAAACATTGATGCTTTGTCTAAGGATATTTGTGTTGATTACATTACGTACCATACTTAATGCAATTGTCTGTTGTTTACAACTTAATACCGGAAGCGGTTCGGATGATAACCTGAAAGTGGACTTTTTAGGCATAGATGCATGCTGGATAGCGGTCTATGTACTTTGTCGTAATGCCCTGATTAAATCTCATAGTACTCATCATGATATATGTATGTGCATTGTTATGCCTTCTTTATTTGTCAATTGCCCAACTGTAATTTGTTCACCCAACATACTATTTATCTTATGGGAGAGACACCACTAGTGAACTGTGGACCCCGGTCCATTCTTTACATCTGAAATACAATCTACTACAATTGTTCTTTACTGTTCTTTGCAAACAAACATCATCTTCCACACTATACGGTTAATCCTTTGTTTACAACCTCACTGTTACGTTGGGGCAAAGTACTTTGATTGTGTTGTGCAGGTTCCACGTTGGTGATGACCCACAAGTATAGGGGGTGTATCGTAGTATCTTCGATAAGTAAGAATGTCGATCCCAACGAGGAGCAGAAGGTGTTGACAAGCAGTTTCGATGAAGGGTTCACTGTAAATGCTCACAGACAAGTATTCAGGGGGTTTTGATGTAACAGATGAATAAAGTACAAGTAAGTAAAATGCGAGAGAAATAATTGCAGCGAGTGGCCCAATCCTTTTTAGCACAAAGGACAAGCCGGTTTGTTTACTTATAATGACCAAACGTTCTCGAGGACACACGGGATTTTAGTCTAGTGCTTTCGCTACATACAGCTGATTAATCTTCATTGTTTTGATAAGTGTTGTGTGGGTGAACCTATGCTAATGTACCGCCCTTCCTAGGACTAATACATACTTGTGATTATACCCCTTGCAAGCATCCGCAACTACAAGAAAGTAATTAAGATAAATCTAACCACAGCCTTAAACTCTGAGATCCTGCGATCCCTCCTGCATCGATATACCAACGGGGGCTTAGGTTTCTGTCACTCCGGCAACCCCGCAATTGGCAAACGAGTACAATATGCATTCCCCTAGGCCCATAAATGGTGAAGTATCGTGTAGTCGACGTTCACACGACACCACTAGAAGAATGACACCACAACTTAAATATCATAACATTGAATATTACTCAACCACAATTCACTACTAACATTTAGACTTCACCCATGTCCTCAAGAACTAAGCGAACTACTCACGAGACGTCATATGGAACATGATCAGAGGTGATATAATGATGAATAACAATCTGAACATAAACCTTGGTTCAATGGTTTCACTCAATAGCATCAATAACAAGTAGAAATCAACACAGGGAGAGTTTCCCCTATCAAACAATCAAGATCAAACCCAAATTGTTACAGCGGCGACGAGGTGCTGCGGTGGAGATGGCGGTGATGATGATGAAGATGATGGTGATGGCGATGGAGATGATGTCCAGCTCGATGGCGGTGACGATGGCGTCGATTTCCCCCTCCGGGAGGGAATTTCCCCGGCGGATTCCTGCCCGCCGGAGAGCTCTTTTCTCTCTGGTGTTCTCCGCCCCGCAGAGGCGGCTGTGGCTCTTCGCGACGTACCCTCTGTGGCTTAGGTTTTCGGGACGAAGGGTTTCGCGAAGAAAAGGAGGCGAAAGGGGCTGTGGGGCCCCCACACCACAAGGTGGCGCGACCAGGCCATGGGCCGCGCCGGCCTGTGGTCTGGCCCCACCTTGGGTCTTCTCGGCTCCCCCTTCTGGCCTTATCCGTCATCTGGAAAAATAGGATTTTTGGTTTAATTTCCTTCCACAGTTGATCTTCCGAAATATTGCATCCTGATGGTGCTTTTTCCAGCAGAATCCTGGCTCCGGTGCGCGATCTCCAAATAATCATGAAACATGCAAAATAGATGAAATAACATAAGTATTGTGTCCCAATATGAAATATATCAATGAATAACAGCAAATTATGATATAAAATAGTGATGCAAATTGGACGTATCAACTCCCCCCAAGCTTAGACTTCGCTTGTCCCCAAGCGAAACTGAACTCGGTAAACAGGACCACATGTTTATGGAGTGAAGAGTCGATAAATAAAATACGGACAAGAAGCATCATATTCATTCACACAAGACATTATAGTAAACAACTTCCTCATATAACTCAACTTGAAACGAGTATAAGGTAATCACAAATAAAGGTGCATAAGAAATCATAATTGGTGATGGCAAACTTTGTTCTTGGTCAGAGAACAGTTAACAGATTATACTTATCTATTGAGAAGCGCTCTCATATTAAAGCTTATGTGGCTTATCTTGCGAACTCAATCATAATGATCATTGATAACTTGCAAAGCTTTATTCATTCAGATAAAACTTGTACTAAACAAGAAAGAATAAAAGACATGATGAAGCAAATCACAATATAATAGTTTGATCACAACAACTCAAATGCTTGCTTGAGATGGAGGGAAATAGGTTTACTGACTCAACATAAAGTAAAAGACAGACCCTTCGCAGAGGGAAGCAGGGACTAAATCATGTGCTAGAGCTTTTTCTGTTTTGAAATCATATAAAGAGAATAAAAGTAAAGTTTTGAGAGGTGTATGTCGTTGTCAACGTATGGTAGCGGGTACTCTAACCCCCTTGCCAAACAGACCTCCAAAGAGCGGCTCCCATGAAGGACGTTATCTCTACTAGCAAGGTAGATCATCCCTCTTCTCTTTTGTTTACACATGTATTTTAGTTTATTTAAGGATGACACCCCCCCAACCTTTGCTTACACAAGCCATGGCTAACCGAATCCTCGGGTGCCTTCCAACAATCTCATACCATGGAGGAGTGTCTATTGCAAAATTAAGTTGCTTACTGATGAATCAGGGCAAAACATGTGAAGAGAATTATCAGGAGTGTCTATTGCCAGCTCTTATTGCAAAATTATAGGATAAGTGGATGAAGCCACTAGTCCATTAGTGGAGGCTGCCTAACAAGACTGAAAGATAAAACACCACATACTTCCTCATGAGCTATAAAACATTGACACAAATAATGAGTAATAAGTTTTGAATTGTTTAAAGGTAGCACATGAAATATTTACTTGGAATGGCAGAAAATACCATGCAGTAGGTAGATATGGTGGACACAAATGGCATAGGTTTGGGTTCAGGTTTGGATGCACGAGAAGCATTCCCTCTCAGTACAGGTCTTTGGCTAGCAAGGTTAATTAGCAAGCATAAGAGTTGAGGGAAACAAACAAATATACATGCGATAGAAACAATCATGCATCTTACTTGCAAGCACAAACAATCTTATCTTCAGAATACTAAGCTAAGAACTGATAAGAAAGATAATAACATCTTCTACATGTATTTCCTCTATTCTTCTTAAACTCAAAGTGTTGTTGCTATTGACCATTGCTAAGTTTGCCAGAACCAAATAGATTTACTTGATGCTCCCAAAGTGGTACCAATACAAAAATCAAGATCAATTATATAGTAGAAATTGCAAACTAATATAAGATGTGCAATATGTAAATGATAAGACTTCTCATTAATATTTCATAACGATAACTCACAGCAAGGGATACATAGACAAACTAAAGGAGAGATACTTCCATACTGCAACCCATCTTATATGATAACTTCCCTACTCATGATATGACACTACTTGATAGTAAAAAGTAAAAGGTAGTGATGATGTGATACCGCGACACTCCCCCAAGCTTGGAACAAACCAAGGGGATGCCAATACCGATGAGGAATTACTCCTTTGGCGGTGGTGGTGATGAATTCCTCACAAGCTTCTCCACAAGCTCCTGAAGCTCGTCAATCTTGTACATGAGGTTGCGGATCATCTCCGAATTGTGCTCTACGCGATTAAGAAGTATGTCCGACGGCGAGTCCCAATTCTTGGAGTTATTTCCCCAACCTTCAGCTTCAGGCTTCGTCCTTCCTGCAGTGTTAGAGCGATCTATATCCCAATTGCTAGGCAATGCTGCCCTGGGAGTCCCTTCAATTTGATTATTGAAAATTAAATTGTGGAAGGGATGGTGAGTGCCTGATAAAGATGTCTTCGGAGCTAGGTAATGACGTGGAACCGCTCCTTCAGTGCGAATTCTTGCGCTCTTGTTTGCACTAAAAGGGTTGTCCACCACCTTGATGCTTGCGATGGTAGCACGCGGGTGTGCGTGCGAATCTTCCTCCACCTCTTCTTCATCCTCTTCCTTGACGTCCTTGTCATCCTCTTTCCACTCAAGATCTTGATTATCTTCATCCGGAAGTTCCTTGCCCTTGTTCTTGGAGACCATGGTGCTTCTAGATCAAAGACAAATCCTGGCAGAAACAGCTCGAAACAAAACACGTCGAGAAAACGATATACGGACCTCCAGGGGTCCGGGGAGATTATATAGCAGGAATTTTTATGACAAACGGAAAGTACCAGGTCGAACCAGAGTCGGAAAGGGGCGACGAGGCGGCCAGACCATAGGGCGGCGCGGGCCCAGGCCAGGCCGCGCCGGCCTGTGGTGGCACGCCCTCGTGCGTCCTTTCCACTCCGTTTCGATCTCGTAATTTTTCATATTCTCCAAAAACAGCAAAAATATTGTTCGGAAAGTAAATTGCGAACTTTTCATTACCAGTACTGTTACCTATTCAAAGTCGAGTTAAGCGGATCGTCAATTTGTCCTTTGATGAAAGCCTCCGGTGTTTCCACTTGAATAATATCAACATCAACATTATAAGAATCACCCGAGATATAGTGCTTGAGTCTTTGTCCATTCACCACTTGCGTAGCATTGCCTTGGAGAGAGCTAATTTTAATTGCTCCTGAACGATACACCTCCTCAACAACATATGGTCCTTCCCATTTCGAGAGTAATTTCCCTGCAAAGAGTCTGAGGCGAGACCGATACAATAGGACTTTATCCCCAATATTAAACTCTCTTTTGATAATCCTTCTATCATGCCATTTCTTAACTTTCTCATTAAAGAGTTTAGCATTTTCATAAGCTTCACTTCTCCATTCATCTAGTGAACTTAATTGCAGCAACCTCTTATTACCAGCTAGTTTAGGATCTTTATTTAGTTCTCTAACAGCCCAATAAGCTTTGTACTCTAGTTCTAAAGGTAAATGACAAGCTTTTCCATAAACCATGTTTTTATAAGCAGTTCTATAAGCCCATAGTGCTTCCTTCAATTTACTAGCCCAATTCTTTCTAGTTTTATTAACAGTCTTTTGCAAGATAGATTTAATTTCTCTATTTGATAGTTCTACTTGCCCACTAGTTTGAGGATGATAAGCGGAAGCAATTCTATGATTAATACCATACTTAGCAAGAGTTTTTCTAAAACCTCCATGAATAAAATGAGAACCTCCATCAGTCATAATATATCTAGGTACTCCAAATCTAGGAAAAATAATATCTAAAAGCATTCTTAAAGAGGTCTCACCATCGACACTTTTTGTAGGTATGGCTTCCACCCATTTAGTAACATGATCAACAGCAACAAGTATATGATTGTTACCTTCTGAAGAGGGAAAAGGTCCCATAAAGTCAAATCCCCAACAATCGAACGGTTCAATAACAAGAGTATAATTCATAGGCATTTCATTACGTCTGGAGATATTACCAACCCTTTGGCATTCGTCACAAGATAAAATAAACTTTCTCGCATCCTTGAAGAGAGTTGGCCAATAAAAACCTGATTGTAGAACCTTTTGCGCGGTTCTATCTCCGGCGTGATGTCCTCCATAAGCACTACCATGACATTTACTCAATATCTCTTATTGTTCATATTCGGGAACACACCTTCGCAGAATACCATCCACTCCTTCTTTATATAAGTGTGGGTCATCCCAAAAATAATGCCTCAAGTCATAAAAGAATTTCCTCCTTTGCTGAGCTGAAAAGGTTGGAGGCAAGTACTTGGATACAATAAAGTTAGCATAATCAGCATACCAAGGGCTATCTCGCGAGTTCACCTTTATTACAGCCAATTGTTCATTTGGAAAACTATCATTAACAGGAACAGGATCATAAGCAATATTTTCCAATCTAGACAAATTATCAGCAACAGGATTATCAGCACCTTTCCTATCTACAATATGCAAATCAAATTCTTGCAAAAGAAGTACCCATCTAATAAGCCTTGGCTTAGCATCTTTCTTTGTCATAAGGTATCTAATTGCAGCATGATCAGTATGAATCGTAACTTTTGAATCAACAATATAAGATCTAAATTTATCACAAGCAAAGACTACAGCTAACAATTCTTTTTCAGTTGTAGCATAATTTCTTTGAGCAGCATCAAGAGTTTTACTAGCATAATGAATAACATTTAATTTTTTATCTACTCGCTGTCCAAGAACAGCGCCTACAGCAAAATCACTAGCATCACACATAATTTCAAAAGGCAAATTCCAATCAGGAGGTTCAACTACAGGAGCAGTTGTTAAGGCTTTATTTAGAGTTTCAAAAGCTTCCTTACAATCATCATCAAAAACAAAAGGTACATCTTTTTGAAGAAGATTAGTAAGAGGCTTTGAAATCTTGGAGAAATCTTTAATAAATCTCCTATAAAACCCAGCATGACCAAGAACACTACGAATACCTTTAACATCCCTCGGATAGGGCATCTTCTCAATTGCTTCAACTTTAGCTCTATCAACTTCAATACCTCTCTCAGAAATTTTATGTCCCAATACAATTCCTTCATTAACCATAAAGTGGCATTTCTCCCAATTAAGAACAAGGTTAGTTTCTTCACATCTCTGCAAAACTTTATCAAGGTTCCGCAAGAAATTATCGAAAGAATTACCATAGACAGAAAAATCATCCACGAATACCTCTACAATACTCTCGCAAAAGCCATGAAAAATAGCAGACATGCATCTTTGAAAAGTAGCAGGAGCATTACATAAACCAAAAGGCATACGTCTATAAGCATAAGTTCCATAGGGACAAGTGAAAGTGGTTTTCTCTTGATCTTTAGCTTTAACAGCAATTTGTGAAAACCCAGAATAACCATCAAGAAAGCAAAAATGAGTATTTTTAGACAATCTTTCTAGCATTTGATCAATAAATGGTAAAGGGTAATGATCTTTCTTAGTAACTTTATTAACTTTTCGAAAATCAATGCACATTCTATACCCTACAACTACTCTTTGAGGGATGAGCTCATCATTATCATTAGGCACAACAGTCATTCCTCCTTTCTTAGGAACGCAATGAACATGACTAACCCATCTACTATCAGCAATAGGATATATAATACCAGCTTCAAGAAGTCGTAATACCTCATTTCTTACCACATCCTTCATCTTAGGAATTAGACGACGCTGGGGTTCAACAACAGGCTTCGCATCATCTTCCATATTAATGGCGTGTTGGCAAATAGAAGGAGAAATCCCCTTCAAATCATCAAGAGTGTAGCCAATAGCTCCTCCGTGTTTCTTCAATATTTCCAATAACCTTTCTTCTTCAATCTCTGAAAGCTTAGAACTAATAATAATAGGATATATTTTCTTATCATCAATATGAGCATATTTAAGATTATCAGGCAAAGGATTTAAATCAAAAACAGGATCTTCCTTTGGTGGCGGTGTTGTACCCAAATCTTCCACCGATAAATCATGCTTGAGAATAGGTTGGCGAAGAAAAATCTCCTCAAGCTCATCTCTTTCTTTCCTAAAAACTTCACTCTCGCTATTCTCCAAGTGTTGCTGCAAAGGATTATTAGGAACAAGGACAATAGATGCACACTGCTCCATCTTAAAATCATCACTAGGCAAATCAGCTTTATAAGGAGTTTTTGTAAATTTAGAGAAGTTAAACTCATAAGGTTCACCAGCAAATTTAGTCAAAATTTTCTCTTTCTTGCAATCTATAATAGCTCCGCAAGTATTTAGAAAAGGTCTACCAAAAATGATAGGACAATAATCACTAGCAGCAGAACCAGGTACCAAAAAGTCAGCAGGATATTTAATCTTACCACATAGAACTTCCACATCTCGAACAATACCAATTGGAGAAATAGTTTCTCTATTAGCCAGCTAAATAACCACATCAATATCTTCAAGTTCACAAGAACCAATTTCATGCATAATCTCCGTGTAAAGCTCATAAGGAATAGCACTAACACTTGCACCAATATCACATAAACCATAATAGCAATGATCACCAATTCTAACAGATAGCATAGGAACACTAACTTGTTTGGGTTTATTAGGATGTGAAAAAATATTAGAAGCATCTTCACAGAAAATAATATGACCATCCTCTACATTTTCAGTCACAAGATCTTTAACTATTGCAACAGCAGGTTCAACTTTTATTTGTTCTTCAGGTTCTATAGGTTTCTTTTCACTTTTATGAACCGCACTATTTATAACAGAGTACTACTTCATTTTAGCAGGGAAAGGAGTTTTTTCAATATAAGCTTCAGGAATAACATGATCAGCAGTTTCAACTACAACACATTTATTAATAGATGAATCAATTTTATCTTTATACGGTTCATGATACTTATCAAAGTTCTTCTTAGGCAATTCATAATGAGAGGCAAAAGCTTTATAAAGGTTTGCAGCAGCTTGAGAATCAAGACCATATGTAGCACTCATATTACGAAATTTATCAGTATCCATAAAAGCTTCAATGCATTTATAATCATAAATTATACATGATTCTCTATCCTTGTCGTTCTCCCAACCTTCAGTATTTTCTTGGATCCGATCCAGAAGGTCCCTTTTAAACTCTTCTTTGTTGCGTGTAAATGATCCAGAACAAGAAGTATCCAGCAAGGTCTTGTCTTGAAAAGAAAGTCTTGCATAGAAATTATCAATAATAACATTACCAGGAAGCTCATGAATGGGGCATTTGAGCATTAAAGACTTCAATCTCCCCCAAGCTTGGGCAATACTTTCTCCATCATGAGGCCAAAAATTATATATGCGGTTCCGATCTTTGTGAATTTCACTTGGAGGATAGAATTTAGAATAAAATAAAGGCACAATGTCCTCCCAATCAAGAGAATCACCATTCTTTAGCAATTTATACCAATGCGCCGCTTTACCAGACAGCGATATAGAGAATAGTTTCTTTCTAACTTCATTCATAGCAATACCTGCACATTTTAATAACCCGCATAATTCATGCAAAAATAGTAAATGATCACCAGGATGGACAGTTCCATCCCCTTCATAGCGGTTATCCATAACACGTTCAATCATTTTCATAGGTATTTTATATGGTATCACTTCCTCACCTGGCGCCTCATCCACTACCGTTGCAGTAGTAGTAGATTTCCCAAATAAAAATTGAAGAGAAGATCTCTCCATAATGACTTATAGCAGCAGGCAGAAATAAAATCAGCACAAACAGTAAAGGTTTTCCTTACCAATTCCACTTACCAATAGCGCTTCACTCCCCGGCAACGGCGCCAGAAAATAGTCTTGATGACCCACAAGTATAGCTGAAGGAGATATGCCCTAGAGGCAATAATAAAGTGGTTATTATTTATATCTCTATGTTTATGATAAATGTTTAAATGTCATGCTATAATTGTATTAACCGAAACATTAGTACATGTGTGATATGTAGACAATAAGAAGTCCCTAGTATGCCTCTTAAACTAGCTTGTTGATTAATGGATGATTAGTTTCATAATCATGAACATTGGATGTTATTAATAACAAGGTTATGTCATTGTATGAATGATGTAATGGACACACCCAATTAAGCATATCATAAGATCTCGTCATTAAGTTATTTGCTATAAGCTTTCGATACATAGTTACCTAGTCCTTATGACCATGAGATCATGTAAATCACTTATACCGGAAAGGTACTTTGATTACACCAAACACCACTGCATAAATGGGTGGCTATAAAGGTGGGATTAAGTATCCGGAAAGTATGAGTTGAGGCATATGGATCAACAGTGGGATTTGTCCATCCCGATGACGGATAGATATACTCTGGGCCCTCTCGGTGGAATGTCGTCTAATGTCTTGCAAGCATATGAATGAGTTCATAAGAGACCACATACCACGGTACGAGTAAAGAGTACTTGTCAGGAAACGAGGTTGAACAAGGTATGGAGTGATACCGAAGATCAAACCTCGGACAAGTAAAATATCGCGTGACAAAAGGAATTGGTATCGTATGTGAATGGTTCATTCGATCACTAAAGTCATCGTTGAATATGTGGGAGCCATTATGGATCTCCAGATCCCGCTATTGGTTATTGGTCGGAGTGAGTACTCAACCATGTCCGCATAGTTCACGAACCGTAGGGTGACACACTTAAAGTTGGATGTTGAAATGGTAGTTCTTGAATATGGAATGGAGTTGGAGTATTTGTTCGAAGTCCCGGATGTGATCCCGGACATCACGAGGAGTTCCGGAATGGTCCGGAGAATAAGATTCATATATAGGATGTCATTTTATGTGAATAAAATGTCGCGGAAGGTTCTATGGAAGGTTCTAGAAAAGTCCGGAAGAAACCACCAAGGAAGGTGGAGTCCACATGGGACTCCACCTCCATGGCCGGCCAACCCTAGTGGGGGAGGAGTCCCAAGTGGACTCCCCCTTAGGGGGCCGGCCACCCCCCACATGGGAGGTGGAACTCCCACCTTGGTGGGAGTCCTAGCTTGGCTAGGTTTCCCCCCTCCTATGGAAGGTTTTTGGTTCGGGTCTTATTCGAAGACTTGGACACCACCTCTTGGGGTTCCACCTATATAATGAGGGGCCAAGGGGAGGGGGCCGGCCACCCCAAGACCACAGCTTGGCCGCCCCCTTTGAGTGGCCGGCCACCCCCTCCCAAACCCTAGCCGCCCCCCTCTCCTCCATAGCTCCCGCGTGCTTTAGCGAAGCTCCGCCGGAGTTCTCCACCGCCACCGACACCACGCCGTCGTGCTGTCGGATTCAAGAGGAGCTACTACTTCCGCTGCCCGCTGGAACGGGAGGTGGACGTCGTCTTCTTCAACAACCGAACGTGTGACCGAGTACGGAGGTGCTGCCCGTTCGTGGCGCCGGAACCGATCGTGATCAAGATCTTCTACGCGCTTTTGCAAGCGGCAAGTGAACGTCTACCGCAGCAACAAGAGCCTCATCTTGTAGGCATTGGAATCTCTTCAAGGGTGAGACTCGATACCCCCTCGTTACTACCGTCTTCTAGATTGCATCTTGGCTTGGATTGCGTGTTCGCGGTAGGAAATTTTTTGTTTTCTATGCAACGTTATCCTACAATAGGGGGTGTATCGTAGTATCTTCGATAAGTAAGAATGTCGATCCCAACGAGGAGCAGAAGGTGTTGACAAGCAGTTTCGATGAAGGATTCACTGTAAATGCTCACATACAAGTATTCAGGGGGTTTTGATGTAACAGATAAATAAAGTACAAGTAAGTAAAATGCGAGAGAAATAATTGCAGCGAGTGGCCCAATCCTTTTTAGCACAAAGGACAAGCCGGTTTGTTTACTTATAATGACCAAACATTCTCGAGGACACACGGGATTTTAGTCTAGTGCTTTCGCTACATACAGCTGATTAATCTTCATTGTTTTGATAAGTGTTGTGTGGGTGAACCTATGCTAATGTACCGCCCTTCCTACGACTAATACATACTTGTGATTATACCCCTTGCAAGCATCCGCAACTACAAGAAAGTAATTAAGATAAATCTAACCACAACCTTAAACTCTGAGATCCTGCGATCCCTTCTGCATCGATATACCAACGGGGGCTTAGGTTTCTGTCACTCCGGCAACCCCGAAATTGGCAAACGAGTACAAGATGCATTCCCCTAGGCCCATAAATGGTGAAGTATCATGTAGTCGACGTTCAAACGACACCACTAGAAGAATGACACCACAACTTAAATATCATAACATTGAATATTACTCAACCACAATTCACTACTAACATTTAGACTTCACCCATGTCCTCAAGAACTAAGCGAACTACTCACGAGACATCATATGGAACATGATCAGAGGTGATATAATGATGAATAACAATCTGAACATAAACCTTGGTTCAATGGTTTCACTCAATAGCATCAATAACAAGTAGAAATCAACACCGGGAGAGTTTCCCCTATCAAACAATCAAGATCAAACCCAAATTCTTACAGCGGCGACGAGGTGCTGCGGTGGAGATGGCGGTGATGATGATGAAGATGATGGTGATGGCGATGGAGATGATGTCCAGCTCGATGGCGGTGACGATGGCGTCGATTTCCCCCTCCGGGAGGGAATTTCCCCGGCGGATTCCTGCCCGCCGGAGAGCTCTTTTCTCTCTGGTGTTCTCCGCCCCGCAGAGGCGGCTGTGGCTCTTCGCGACGTACCCTCTATGGCTTAGGTTTTCGGGACGAAGGGTTTCGCGAAGAAAAGGAGGCGAAAGGGGCTGTGGGGCCCCCACACCACAAGGTGGCGCGGCCAGGCCATGGGCCGCGCCGGCCTGTGGTCTGGCCCCACCTTGGGTCTTCTCGGCTCCCCCTTCTGGCCTTATCCGTCATCTGGAAAAATAGTATTTTTGGTGTGATTTCCTTCCACAGTTGATCTTCCGAAATATTGCATCCTGACAGTGCGTTTTCCAGCAGAATCCTGGCTCCGGTGTGCGATCTCCAAATAATCATGAAACATGCAAAATAGATGAAATAACATAAGTATTTTGTCCCAATATGAAATATATCAATGAATAACAGCAAATTATGATATAAAATAGTGATGCAAATTGGACGTATCAGTTGGCGCCGGAATCCCTGGTGTTGCGCCGCACTACACTCCGTCACCAACAACCTTCACATGATCCTTGACTCCTACTGGTTCGATAAACCTTGGTTTCTTACTGAGGGAAAACTTGCTACTGTACGCATCACACCTTCCTCTTGGGGTTCCCAACGGACGTGTGTTAACTACACGCACCAGTCACCCCTCTAACAATTATGAACTATCTTTCGCTTTCCTTTTTCTTTTAGGGGATATAGTTTTGGCATATAGTTTTAGTAATTTGAAACGGCCCAAAAGTGGTATAATTTTTGTATAAACATGAGGCATACATATCTGCGGATTTCGGTGAATAGATTATTGGGAGCCCTAGATTATTTGTCACCCCTCTAACAATTATCAACTTTGTTTAGCATTCCAATATAGTTGGTAATTTCGGTGAATGCACACACTAACTATGAAAACAACTACAAGTACATGTAACTGAATAATGAATTTGTAACAAGGTATCCCTTGTAACAACTTCTAGCGCCTGGTGAGCAATGATAAGAATCCGATCGCAATTATACAACAGAAAATACAACCAGCCATCAGATTAGCTTGCTTCTTCAACTCGATCAGCTGCCTTAACTGCTTGTTCATTTTCTTCAGTTCTCCCTTCACTTCCACCAGTCCTACATTGGGAGCATTAATTAGGCATAATCGGAACGGCTCCTCTCTCCGCTGCATTCTCTACAACAAGTCCCCCCCTCCCAAATTGCGCTCCCCAATAGCGCCAATTGATTCCTGCAATTGAAGCCTCTGAACGTACACATCGATCCACTCGAAATGCCTGCATTTCTTCAGGATCTGAAAACAACAACGGGAACCCTAAATCCCAAATTCGAGGGAATAGCAAGAAAATCGAGAGAAAACAGAGAAATTGGAGCGAGATCTAACCTTATCCCCCTCTCTATATGGCAAGCTCTCGCATGCAAGGAACTCACGTCCACGGTTGCCGTTCTCATCCGTCTTACAGATCGACCGCTTCAGAGGCTCCTGGCGTGGGCAGTCAGGGCATCTTGTCAAAGGCACGGGTCCATACTGCGGCCATGAAGAACGGGAGGTCGAAGAGAAACTAGACATCACCCGCCTACCGGAGAAGGGCTGCCACTGGCGGAGAAGAAGAACAATGGGACGTGGGGAAAGAAAGGGGAAGCAATGGCACGGGCACGTGCGCGGGGCTGGGTCGGGCTCCCATTTTGCAACGGTCACCTGGGTAAGCTGTGGGTCCGACGCACTAACGTGGACAAGTTGTGGGTCCCACGATGATCTGGATAAGTGAAGACGTGTCCACTGCGGGGCACCAACAGCGGCCCCACTTGCCAGCACCAACCAACGTCAACTAAACGGGATTCCTTCCGTCCGAGCTCCTTCTGCGGGTTTCAGACAAGGTCTTGGGGAAAACTGAGGAGAAACTAAGGGGCTGGGGAAAACTGAGCACAACTAAGGAGCCAGGGGCACGAAAATAGAAATCCCATAAGAAAAATAAAACAAGACAAAAATAAACTAGACAAAAGTAAACTAGACAAGACAAAATAAAGTAAAAACAGAGAGAGAGGTAGAGTGTACACCCCATGTGAACTTATGAGTAGAGCTATGCTCCCCGGCAACGGCGCCAGAAAATAGTCTTGATGACCCACAAGTATAGGGGATCGCAACAGTCTTCGAGGGAAGTAAATACCCCAAATTTATTGATTCGACACAAGGGGAGACAAAGAATACTTATAAGCCTTAACAACTGAGTTGTCAATTCAACTGCACCTGGAAAAGCACTAGTAACAGGGGTGATATGAAAGCAACAGTAATATGAGAGCAATAGTAACAGCAACATAGCAGCAGTAACAGTAACACAGAGGCGATGGCACCAGAAAATAGTTGATACTACTTCCAATGACATATAGGACCGAGTGAGTATTTGATGATGGCAGATGGACCGGGGTTCCCAGCTATCTACACTAGTGGTAACTCTCCAATAACAAGTGTTGGGTGAACAAATTATAGTTGGGCAATTGATAGGATTGAAATAGCATTAAGACAGAACATCCAGTCTATTAATTATACGTAGGCATGTTTTCCATATATAGTCATACGTTCTCGCAATGAGAAACTTGCACAACATCTTTTGTCCTACCAGCCCGTTTGCAGAGGGGCCTCAAGGGAATCTACTGGTAATTAAGGTAATCCTTTTAATAGAGCACCGGAACAAAGCATTAGCACTTAGTGAAAACATGTGATCCTCATATCTAAACCTTCCCCTCCGGTTATCCCAGTTATTGTCACTCTAGGGCCTCGGGTTCCGGACAGAGACATGTGCAAACAACTTGTAGATACAATCTAAGCAATAATTATAGAGCTCAAATCTAAGATCATGCCACTCATGCACTAGTGACAAGCATTAAACACAACAAGGTTGCAGCAACAATAACTTCACAAACTTATATAGATAGAATGATCATAATATAACAATTCATCGGATCCCAACAAACACAACACCGATTACATCAGATGGATCTCAATCATGTAAGGCAGCTCATGAGATCATTGTATTGAATTACATGGGAGAGAGAGTACCAACTAGCTACTGCTAGAACCCGTAGTCCATGGGGGAACTACTCACGGAGCATGATGGAGGCGGTGGCGTCGATGGAGAAGGCTCCGAGGGTCAATCCCCGTCCCGGCAGGGTGCCGAAACAGGAACTTCTGACCCCCGAAACTAGGTTTCGCGATGGCGGCGACGCTCCGGGAGTTCTTATGGAATATGATCGATCTCCTCAGGGTTTTCGCGACGGAAGGAATATATAGGCGAAAGGGCGGCACGAGGGGGTGACCGAGGGGCCCACCCCATAGGGCGGTGATACGTCTCAAACGTATCTATAATTTCTTATGTTCCATGCTAGTTATATGAAAATACTCACATGTTTTATATACAATTTACATCATTTTGATGCATTTTACGACACTAACCTATTAACAAGATGCCGAAGCGCCAGTTCCTGTTTTCTGCTGTTTTTGGTTTCAGAAATCCTACACAGGAAATATTCTCGGAATTGGACGAAACAAAAGCCCACGGTCTTATTTTGCACGGAGCCTTCCAGCAGTCCGAAGAGGAGAAGAAGAGGGGCGACGAGGCGGCCACACCCTAGGGGGGCGCGACCCCACCCCTGGGCGCGCCGCCCTATGGGGTGGGCCCCTTGAGCGTCCCCCGACTCTGCCCCTTCGCCTATATATTCTATCCGTCGCGAAAACCCTATCACCGAGAGCCACGATACGAGAAAAGTTACTGTGACGCCGCCGCTGCCAATCCCATCTCGGGGGATTCAGGAGATCGCCTCCGGCACCCTGCCAGCGAGGGGAATCATCACCGGAGGACTCTACATCATCATGCCCGCCACCGGATTGATGCGTGAGTAGTTCATCCTTGGACTATGGGTCCATAGCAGTAGCTAGATGGTTGTCTTCTCCTCTTGTGCTATCATGTTTAGATCTTGTGAGCTGCCTATCATGATCAAGATCATCTATTTGTAATGTTACATGTTGTGTTTGTTGGGATCCGATGAATATGGAATACTATGTCAAGTTGATTAATTGATCTATCATATATGTGTTGTTTATGTTCTTGCATGCTCTCTGTTGCTAGTAGAGGCTCTGGCCAAGTTGATACTTGTAACTCCAAGAGGGAGTATTTATGCTCGATAGTGGGTTCATGCCTCCATTGAATCTGGGACAGTGAAAAAAAGTTCTAAGGTTGTGGATGTGCTGTTGCCACTAGGGATAAAACATCGATGCTTTGTCTAAGGATATTTGTGTTGATTACATTACGCACAATACTTAATGCAATTGTCTGTTGTTTGCAACTTAGTACTGGAAGGGGTGCGGATGCTAACCCGAAGGTGGACTTTTTAGGCATAGATGCATGCTGGATAGCGGTCTATGTTCTTTGTCGTAATGCCCTAAGTAAATCTCATAGTAGTCATCATGATATGTATGTGCATTGTTATGCCCTCTCTATTTGTCAATTTCCCAACTGTAATTTGTTCACCCAACATGCTATTTATCTTATTGGAGAGACACCACTAGTGAACTGTGGACCCCGGTCCATTCTTTTACATCTGAAATACAATCTACTGCAATCTCTGTTCTCTGTTGTTCTTCGCAAACAAACATCAGTCTTCACACCATACGTTTAATCCTTTGTTTACAGCAAGCCGGTGAGATTGACAACCTCACTGTTAAGTTGGGGCAAAATATTGTGATTGTGTTGTGCAGGTTCCACATTGGCGCCGGAATCCCTGGTGTTGCGCCGCACTACACTCCTCCACCAACAACCTTCACGTGGCCTTCATCTCCTACTGGTTCGATAACCTTGGTTTCTTTCTGAGGGAAAACTTACTGTTGTGCGCATCACACCTTCCTCTTGAGGTTCCCAACGGACGTGTGCATCACGCGCCATCAGGCGGCGCCGCCCCCCTCCTGGCCGCGCCAGTAGATGGGGAGGAGGCCGTGGGCCTCCTCTGGCCTGGCCCTTCTGGCTCCGTGGGTCTTCTGGCGAAATAGAATTTCTGTATTTTTTCTGGATTTTTCCGAGCACTTTGGTTTTTGGGCCTTTTCTGCAATAAACAGACATAATAAACAGAAACTGGCACTGTGGCATCTTGTTAATAGGTTAGTCCAATAAATGCCATAATATGATATAAAGTGCATATAAAACATGTAGCTATTGGCATAAAACTAGCATGGAACATAAGAAATTATAGATACGTTGGAGACGTATCACCTACCCCAGAGGAGAAGGCGGTGGAGCAGATGGCAACTATCGACCCCTTCGAGACGCTCAAGAAGGCCGAGGATGCGGCGAACGAGACGCTGCGGCGGTGCCTGCTAGAGGACGCGACGGCACACCGAGCTCTAGCGGCCACACAACAGGTGATGGCGCTCCGGTGATGGCGCCAGACAATCTTGTTGGCAGTTGTTGTGGAAGCGGTTGGGAAACCCCAAGAGGAAGGTGTGGTGAGCACAACAACAAGTTTTCCCTCAGTACGAAAGCAAGGTTTAATCGACCGGTAGGAGAAAGGAGTGACTTCTAAAGGTGTTGCTAGCTGACTAGTGGCAGGGCGCACTACCGGCATCGACAACAACGTGGAACCTACACACAACACAACCAAAGTAATTTGCCCCAACTTGCAGTGAGGTTGTCAATCTCACCGGTTTGCTGAACACAAATGATTAGACGTATCAAGTGGAAAGAGATGTTTGCAGAAAGTGAACAGAACAGGATTGCAGTAGATGAATTTGTCAGTGTAAAGAAAACAGGACCAGGGTCCACAGTTCACAAGAGGTGCCTCTCCATAAAGATAAATAGCATCCTGGGTGAACAAATTACAGCTGGGCAATTGACAGAATATCGACCATATACATGACAAGCTGATAACTATGAGATTTGATTGCGCATTACAACATAATACATAGACCGTAATCCAACTACGTCTATGACTAATAATCCACCTTCCGGTTATCGTCCGAACCCCTTTCAGTATTAAGTTGCAAGCAACAGATTATCGCATTAATGAAGGTGTGTAAAGTAAACAATAGAATTACCCTCGGATAAAACATTGTTGTTTTCTCCCTAGTAGCAACAACACATCTACACTTAGAAGTTCCTGTCACTCCCAGATTACTAGAGGCATGAACCTACTATTGAGCATAAATACCCCCTCTTGGAGTCACGAGCATCTACTTGGCTAGAGTATCTACTAGCAACATAGATCATGCAAGATCACAAATAACATATGACATGAATATATAATCGACCTCAACATAGTATACAATATTTATCGGATCCCAGCAAACACAACATGTAGGATTACATAAAGGTGATCTTGATGATGTAGGGCAGCTCACGAGATCTATACATGAAGTACAAATTGGAGAAGACAACTATCTAGCTACTGCTATGGACCCGTAGGCCAGGGATGAACTACTCACGCATCACTTCGGAGGTGGGATTGGCGATGTAGATGCCTCCGGCGATGATTTCCCCCTTTGGCAGGGTGCTGGGAAGAGCTTCAGAATCCCCTGAGATGGGTTTTGCGATGGCGGCCGCGATGGAACTTTTCATGGATGGAGGCTCGGGTATCCAGGGTTTTCCCGAGAATATGTATAAATAGGCGGAGGATTTAGGTTAGTGGGGTGGAGGGCCCACACCCCCTTGGTGCGAGCCAGGGCCAGGCCGCGCCAAGGTTTGGTTTGGCCACCCTGTGGTGCCTCTTCAACCCCCCTCTGGACTTCGTCTTTGTTTCGGTAAAATATTGACTTCAATAACATGTTCAGATCTGAGATCATGGCACTCTGGCCCAAAGTGACAAGCATTAATCATAGCAAGTTGCAACAATGTAAAAAATACTAACGTATACTAGGCACTATGCCCATAACAATCTTATAGCTATCACATGACCAATCTCATCCAAGCCCTACCATCCTCTACAGCCTACAACCGGGAATTACTCACACATGGATGGGGAATCATGGATGGTTGATGGAGAGGCGTCGGTGATGGCGATGATCTCCTCCTCCGTCCCCGTCCCGGTAGGGTGCCAGAACGGAGTTTCTGGTCCTGGATTGGGGTTTCTGGTGGCGGCGGAGCAGCGGAACTCTTTATGGAAAAATGTCGAACCACCCGGTATTTTCAGGTCAGGGGCTTCCTATAGTGCGAAGGAGAGGTCTAGGGGGTGGCCGAGGCGGCCAGACCACCCCTAGGCACAGCCAAGCCAGGCCCGCGCCTAGGGCTGGTGTGGGCCCCTCGTGGCCCCCCTCCGTCTCGTATTCTGGCTCCGTGAGTCTTCTGGTGAAATATGGAATTTGCGATATTTTCCGGGAATTTTCCTGAAAGTTGGATTTCTGCACAAAAATTAGACACGGGAGCAATTCTGCTGAAAACAGCGTTAGTCCGTGTTAGTTGTATTCAAACACACAAATTAGAGGGCAAACAACACCAAAAGTCTTTGGGACAGTAGATACGTTTTGGATGTATTAGACGCCGTCTTCCTCCTTGGAGGCGATGCTGAGGTATATCCCCCTTCCCTCCTTCCTTTGCGCCCGTATGAAAACCTAAATCTCTGGATAGGGCGGCGACAACGCTCGGGCGTCGTTTTTTCTTAGAGACACTGGCTTGGGTTGGCGAAAGGTGGCCATGCTGCGTGTGTGTCTTGGTCAGCTGTAGTGGCTCTTGTCGTGTCTTCTTTGACGATCTCCATCCTGAAGCTGAAGTCTTGTGGGTGGCAGGTGCGTTGGCAGGCGACGATGCTTGTGGTGTTTCGCGTGCGATGGTCGTGTATGGTTCTGGTTCTTGGCATGCTGCCCAGGTGCTCATTGGCTCTCTAGGGAGAGCTGCTTCGCCTGCCGACGGTCCGGCGCCCTACGATCCAGGGCGAGAGGGTTTGGACCTTCTTCGGAGGTGGAGGCGGATATGGTTGCGATGCGTCAGGACTTGACGTTGGCAGGATTTCCCGGTGGCGAGCTTCACGGTGTTGCGTCTCCTCCTCTCTATTTCTTCCTTGAGAAGATGGCATGAGATGACGAGGTCGAGGAGCGTCTCTTAGTCGGTGTAGGTGTGGTCGAAGAGCACGACGGACTGGTCAAAGGCGTGGAAGACATAGAGGAAGCACCAAGTGTTGTTGATGCCGAGGAGGATGAGGAGGAAGATGGGGCGTGCCAAGAGGCAAGCCACGAGGGATATGGCCACCACGGTGGCGCAGTTCACGCCGAAGTAGCCGAGGTTGCGTCGTCTCGGGCTCATGTCGGTCGCCTCTACATTGGCTCTGAACGTTGCCCAATGACACCGCCATTGGCATCCACGATGATGTCGACAACTCCTCGCCGATGGTGAAGAGCGCACACGATCCTAGCCCTTTAAACTAGCACTCCTTCCACACCGCCACATCCTCCTCGGGGCCCGCCTATTGCGCCGGTAGATTCCCCGGGGCCTCCCTTGCGTGACGAGCAACGTCCCCGCAGATGCAACAGTCGGCTCGTCCAGGGAGCATAGGCGCAGGAGCACCCCAAACAGCTGCTCGAGGGGTGCTCCCTCATGGCGCCAGAAAACTGGCGTGGCTCTGAGACGGGCAGAAGGTTCATCGGAGATGGAGGTCCCTTACTGATGCTTCAACCCTGCACGACATCGAATACCCTACAGAGGATAGGGCCGAGCCGCAGCCGAAGGTGGGGCTGGTCATCGGGAGCAAGGGTTGCAGCGTCGGTGCAGAGGGGTTGAGAAAGAAGGTAATTAATTATCGAGGAGGGGACACGCTGCCATATGGACCAAGAAAGGACACACGTGGTCAGGTCGGTCACACGGACATGTCCGCTTTGACGCAATCCGGATAGTTTGGATTGAGCCGATGGATTAGGTATTTGTGCGTTTTGACACAAACAGACTAAAGGTAGGTAAGACTACTAGGACTCGACCAAAGCGATAAAACTAGGCAATAAAGACACGCGTGAACATATAATCCTCCCTCTGTCCTAAAAGGATGATGCCTATAATATCTGGATAAAGATAAATTATGAAAATTTATAATTTTAAATTAATATTTTAAAACAATCATGAAATATATTTTCAGATTGTGTGGATTTAAAATTTTAGATGTTGATATTTTTTTGTATATAGTTGCTCAAAGTTTAAATTTTTAATTTTAACTAAAAATTACAGGCATCTTAATTTGAAAAGAAGGGAGTACTATAATATCAAACTAGTGGATTCCCCACGCGTTGCAGCGGGAATTTGAGAATACCTAATAGCTGCAAAGTTAAAAGTTATAAATAAATATTGACAGTCACTTGCCTATCCGAAAAAAGTAATATGGGTAACTAATATGCTATTATTATGTGAGTATGTACGTATGTATATGAGAATATGCTGATATAGTTCAGCACCTATGAAAACATACCTTTAAAATATATTAATTGAAATAGATAAAAATTTCTTGCCAATATCATTACTGCATAACTGAGAGTCTAAGACACTATGTTGATCAGTGGTCTTGCGAATATCATTACTGCATAACTGAGAGTCTGAGACACTATGTTGATCACTGGGCATTGTACCTGTTTCACCAATTTGTTCACACAACACCACACCAACAATCCAACATCACAGATGATCAGAGGAGGTGAGAAAGGTCTGCCCCTATACTAAAAATCAAGGGATTTGTATTTTCGTGCCCCTGGCTCCTTAGTTGTGCTCAGTTTTTCCCAGCCCCTTAGTTTTTCCTCAGTTTTCCCGAAGACATTGTCTGAAACCCGCAGAAGGAGCTCGGACGGAAGGAATCCCGTTTAGTTGACGTTGGTTGGTGCTGGCAAGTGGGGCCGCAGTTGGTGCCCCGCAGTGGACACGTCTTCACTTATCCAGATCATCGTGGGACCCACAACTTGTCCACGTTAGTGCGCCGGACCCACAGCTTACCCAGGTGACGGTTGCAAAATGGGAGCCCGAGCCAGCCCGTGCCCGTGCCATTGCTTCCCCTTTCTTTCCCCGCGCCCCATTGTTCTTCTTCTCCGCCAGCGGCAGCCCTTCTCCGGCAGGCGGGTGATGTCTAGTTTCTCTTCGACCTCCCGTTCTTTATGACCGCAGTATGGACCCGTGCCTTTGACAAGATGCCTTGACTGCCCACGCCAGGAGCCTCTGAAGCGGTCGATCTGTAAGATGGACGAGAATGGCAACCGTGGACGTGAGTTCCTTGCATGCGAGAGCTTGCCATATAGAGAGGGGATAAGGTTAGATCTCGCTCCAATTTCTCTGTTTTCTCTCGATTTTCTTGCTATTCCCTCGAATTTGGGATTTAGGGTTCCCGTTGTTGTTTTCAGATCCTGAAGAAATGCAGGCATTTCGAGTGGATCGATGTGTACGTTCGGAGGCTTCAATTGCAGGAATCAATTGGCGCTATTGGGGAGCGCAATTTGGGAGGGGGAGGAGACTTGCTGTAGAGAATGCGGCGGAGAGACGAGCCGTTCCGATTATGCCTAATGCTCCCAATGTAGGACTGGAGGAAGTGAAGGGAGAACTGAAGAAAATGAACAAGCAGTTAAGGCAGCTGATCGAGTTGAAGAAGCAAGCTAATCTGATGGCTGGTTGTTTTTTCTGTTGTATAATTGCGATCGGATTCTTATCATTGCTCACCAGGCGCTAGAAGTTGTTACAAGGGATACCTTGTTACAAATTCATTATTCAGTTACATGTACTTGTAGTTGTTTTCATAGTTAGTGTGTGCATTCACCGAAATTACCAAATATATTGGAATGCTAAAGAAATTTGATAATTAGGGCTCCCAATAATCTATTCACCGAAATCCGCAAATATGTATGCCTCATGTTTATACAAAAATTATACCACTTTTGGGCCGTTTCAAATTACTAAAACTATATGCCAAAACTATATCCCCTAAAAGAAAAAGGAAAGCGAAAGATAGTTGATAATTGTTAGAGGGGTGACAATAATGCATTCACCGAAATCCGCAAATATGTATGCCTCATGTTTATACCGAAATTATACCACTTTTGGGCCGTTTCAAATTACCGAAACTATATGCCAAAACTATACCCCCTAAAAGAAAAAGGAAAGCGAAAGATGGTTGATAATTGTTAGAGGGGTGACAATAATGCATTCACCGAAATCCGCAAATATGTATGCCTCATGTTTATACCGAAATTATACCACTTTTGGGCCGTTTCAAATTACCGAAACTATATGCCAAAACTATATCCCCTAAAAGAAAAAGGAAAGCGGAAGATGGTTGATAATTGTTAGAGGGGTGACAATAATGCATTCACCGAAATCCGCAAATATGTATGCCTCATGTTTATACCAAAATTATACCACTTTTGGGCCGTTTTAAATTACCGAAACTATATGCTAAAACTATATCCCCTGAAAGAAAAAGGAAAACGAAAGATAGTTGATAATTGTTAGAGGGGAGACAATAATGCATCCACCAACAGAGAGAGAGAGAGGGTTGGCCACGAAGAGAGAGAGAGGGGTGGCCACGAAGAGATGGGGAGGGGTATACTGCCCGTTAGATCAGTTGATCAACGATTCGTGGAGTCGATCCGTGTGACAACGGCTCAACCAATCAGGATAAGTTTGGGCTTCTGTGAGCATTTGTGACAGAACTTGAGGGCAAAACTGAGCAGTACTAACAATCCAAGGGCACATAAATGGTAAATAGACTAAGGGATTCAAACAAAAACAATTACAAAATGAAAATGCGTGTTTTGTACAATATAATTCATATTGGGCTACATCAAATTATTTGCCATTCAAATATACATGAGTGTGACAATTATAGCATCATTTAGACAAACTATGTTTTTGGGAAAGATGTTTTGCAAAGGGGTTTGAGTGGAAAACCATGCATCTTCATAGCTACACTAGTGATTCTGAGAAGTGGCAATTTGTGGTAAAACTTGATTTATATATGTTTGTTAAGGTTTTCTTGGTGGCAGGTTACGTAGGAAGACTCCATGAGTAGGTGCCACTATGTTTTTATTTTTTTGCTTTTTTTTGCGCATGAAATGACTCAATTAGATATGTTAATCTCATTTGTTGACTCTCTGTTGACTAGCTACTTGAGGGTAAAACTGAGTATATTGCACTTGCCAGTCTAAGTACTCGAGGGGAAAACTGAGTACAGATAAAATTACTGTATAAGGCCCGAGGTTATAACTGAGTACACCAAACGTCCCAGGGTTAGACTCGTGTCGCGGTGCACGCTGCAGCCGTGCATAGAGGACGCGTGTTGCGGTACACGCCACCTTCGTCTTTATAGAGCCCTTTTTCTCGCCCTCGACGCACTTTCTCACTGCAACCGCCTCTCCTGTCCCATCATCTTCTCCACAACCGAAGAAAAAACCCCGAAGAAAACCGCCGGCGATGGAGAAGAATGAGATGCCCATTGTCGGCGCATCAGCCGCCGGCGCATCGGCCGCTGCCCCGTCCAGGCCCCTGTCGCTGCTTCCAACGTAGCAGCCGGCGCATCAGCTGCCGGCGCATCGGCCGCCGCCACCGTCCAGGCCCCCGTCGCTTGGGACCCGTACGAACCAGCGCCGTACGTTGCGCCGGAGAACCCCTACGACACCAGCATCGTCGACGACGAGCCGGAGGTAACCCTTTGCTCCCTTGTTCTTATCCCATTTCAATCCTTTTGTGTTAGATCTAGCGTTATTAGGGTGCGTCTGTTCCCTAGTTCAATCCATTTGTGATTAGCTTTTGTTTAAGATTTGTGCCGCTGATGATGAATATTTGGGCACAAATTGATTCAGAGTTTGGTCAGTAAACAATTGGTGTGTACAAATTTGTTGTGCATGATCTTTGGTTTACTGACTCAAATTCTGGATATAAGTGTGTCCAATGTAACTGAGGCTACCTCTTGTTTTCGAGCCCATATTATCATGCATGATCTTTGTTCACTCTCTGTTCCATCATCGTCCTTCCACACCAAGACTCGTCACGTCCTCAGGAGGCTGCAGTCCGGCCATTACGATGGCCCCTTTGCTCGAGGCATTTACAAGTGCCCCTTCTGCAACAGGAAGCTCCGCGCCACCGACTTCAACTGCCTGGTGAACCATGCTGAATCCATTGGCAGATGCGGCGCTAGATTTGGAACGATGGTGAACATGCATGCGTTCATGGACAAACACAAAGCACTTGGGATTCACCTGCGCGGCTCCACACGCTACGGCCCCACACGCTACGGCCCCACACGCTACGACCACACACGCTACGGCCCCACACGCTACGGCCCCACACGCTACGGCCACACACGCTACGGCCACACAAACATGGTCTCGTCCTGTCCCACGCGGTTCCTTTCTACCAGCCCCACACGACGCGGCCCCACAAACGACACGGCCCCACTCGTCAGCACGGAACGGTCAACTTAACGGAATCCTGCCGTCCGAGCTGCTTCTGCTCCTTCTGCGGGTTTCAGACAAAGGCTAGGGTAAAACTGAGGAAAAACTAAGGAGCTGGGGAAAACTAAGCACAACTAAGGACCCGAGGGCACAGAAATAGAAATCCCAAAAATCAATGGCAAATATACACATGGAATGAGATGGAATTAGGAAAAACAAAATAGCTATGGACAATACGAATGGGGAGAGAGGCAGCACGTGCCTCGCACCAGGTACTGCAGGTGGGTGTGCTGGTTTAGGCAGCACTTGTTGCTACGTAGTATTCCCTCCGTTCTTTTTTAATTGACTCAGATTTAGTACAACTTTGTACTAAATTTGAGTCAATTAAAAGAGAACGGAGGAGTAGCTCTTAGTCGTTTTAGCAAATGTTGATTGCTTAGTATTTTCTAAAGGGGATAATCAAGCTGCTCCTGCTCATTAATGGAGAAGAAGCATGAGGAGTATCTTGCTAGGGCAGAGGATGTTGTCATGCCGGCATCCGAGATCCGACTCTTGGCCTTGCTTCAGAACAAACACCTAAGAGCATCTCCAGCCGTCTCCCGGACGAGGTCCCGGTAGTCCTTTTTTTCATCCAGACGGTGAAAAATGGCTCAGTTGCGTCTCATGTTCTCATTTTCATCCGGATTTGGGCATCCATCCATCCGGCGAGCCCATGTCAACCCCGGCCCCCCGGGGAGCGTTTGGGGAGTCCGGAGGAAACAATAGCGCGGGAATAGTCTGGTGGCCCGACTTGTCGGCGACAGAGGCCGATCTTCGTCTTCCTCGCATCGTCTTCCTGAGATACGGCACACGTGCGTTTGGAGGAAGTTTTTAATTTAACAGATAGAAGAAATTTTTAGGCGCGTGTGCAACATAAACAAATTACTTATAAATACTTGGGAAAAACATAAACAATACATATAAAAACTTTGAAAAAAATTTAAACTACTTCTTCTTCCTTGATGGCCCCGCCTCATCGTCCTCACACTGGCGCTTCCAGCTCGTCACCTCCTTCGTAGAGGCGGTGTCGGTCGACGCGTCGGAGGAACTCGTGTCCTCCTTGTAACATCCCAGTTTTTAAAACAAAGAAGAAAATGGATTTCACATATTTCAAAATTGGAGCCAAAAATTGTTTTTTGGATTACTTTCTCTTATGTGCATAGTGTCCATACATGTGTGTGGGGTTTTTAACCTACATGTTGGATTGAAGTATTAAACAAGTTCAAAACCCTAAAACCCTACCCTTTTCAAAACCCAAGAGGAACAAATAAAAAGAAAATAAAATAAAAGGTGAGACATATGTGGGCTTATGGCCATCTCTACAAATAATGACCTATGCCCTATTTACCTTACCTAAATGGTTGAAACCATTACTAAACCCATCCTAACCCTAAATGAACCAAATGAATACTTTTTGGATCAAAGAGAAACCAAAATAAAAGAAAAGAAAAATAAAAATATCACCTCATATGAGGCTATGGCCATTTTTGCAAATCTTCAACCAAGGCCATTTTGAATTGTGTCAATGGTTTGGAAGTGTTACTAAACTAATAGTAATCATTTTTGAATCAAAGAAACCCAAATAAAATCAAAAGAAAATTCAAAACCAAGTTACATGTGATAATGGTCACATGTGGCAATTTTAACATCTTACCCACTTTGAGCCCCTGTATTAAGAGATTTCTAAACCAAACCCTCTCAACTCTTTGCACCTCATCCAAGACCTCATCAAGTTGAACACTTTTGATGTTGACCACCTTGACTAATTCATTCTCAATTCCTTAATATAAGGATGCAAAGTTGTGACATTGAATCAGATTTAAGATCACCCCACATTTGGATTTTCACAAAACCACTCCAATTTGCAAACCAACACCACCACAAGGTGCCAAACATTATTTGAGACACACCCATAAAATTTTGTGCCAAAATTCAAAAGTTAATTTCTTTCGGCCATTTCATCAAACACATTGTGGGCAACAATCTGATTTGATCCTACTCTCTAATACCCACTGGGTTTTAGACTAAACCAGCCCCACTCTTGTCATCATTGACTTCCTCTTACCCCCAGTAGACACTGCCAAGCTTTGGTACCACAATACAAGGAGGAAATGATCAAAAACTCACCATGCTGAGCACCTTTGGCATCACCATGCCACTCATCATCTCCATCCCTCTCTGGTCACCCTCACTTAGCCAAACCAACTCTCCTCACTCCACTGAGCACGCTCGTACCCGCCCTGAGTCGAGGAGACGCGTGCACTGCCCAGCCCAGCACGAGCCCGTGGCAGCCACGACGCGCTAGAGCACGCATGAGCACGCCACTGGACGCGCCCGTACACTCGCTCGCCCCGTCTCGTCTGTCCTCCCCTCACCTTCTCCTCTCGCACGCGCTGTCAACACCCGGATTTTTAAGTCTGGATGCCTATTATGTCATTCATCGCAATCCCAGGAATAATGTTGTTGCGAGGCATAATAGTCGAATATCATAGTCATCATTTATTACAAGCCATATTGTCTTACAACTTGAATCACATGATCCATATTACACAAATAGTTGATCTATTGATCAACGAACAAACACAAGTTCATAGCGGAAGCGTAAAGATAAAGGGACTCTCTAGTCCACAGGCCAACGCTTGACGTCAGAAAACTCCTAGTTGTCGTAGGCGTCCTGCTGGTCATCTCCTTGGTAGTTCTGTTCATCTTCATACTCTGGCCAATTGAATAGCCAGGGACAAAGCCGTAAGTACTTCAAGTACTTGCAAACTAACACTAAGGTATGTGCTAACAATTTTAGTAAGGGTTGCTAAGCTCTAGTTTAATTTGCAAAAGGCCAAATTTAGTTCACAAGTATTTGAGAAAAGACTTATTCATGTGCTAACTAACTCAAGTGGGAACATTAGTGCCATTCCCACAATATTCGTTGTAATTCAACAAGTCACCAAGTCACCATTCATTTCACCAACATTTTAAAAAATCTGACACCGGAAACTGTATGGCCTTTCCAACCGTCCGTAACCGTGGACACGGCTATTCGAATAGATTTACACTCTGCAGAGGTTGCACACTTGTGCCACAACATTTGACTTCATCCTTCGGGATTACCCCGAATCATCGTAACACAGTACGCGGATCATCAATCATAACCTTTCACTTACAAACCCTAGTATGAGCACCTCTCCCCATGAGCTTGGCCTACCAGTGAAGACCAACTGTCAACCTGGGAACTGCACAGGGCTTGGCCGTACAATTCACCTCAATTCACATCATTTCTCAACAACGGAGGCAGCCTCGGCATAACCCCTATGATGTGTGTTCAGAGGGAACCCATACTAAGATGTATAAATTTCTAGTTAAGCCCTACCCATAATCAGGTATTGTGGGGGTACTCAAAAATTGGAAAGGTATCGCATCCAAACCAATATCAGTTTTATATCAAAAATCACTATCTTCTCTTGGTCATATTCTTATTCAAAAATCATTCAATGAAATGATTCATCATTCCAAGTTTTCAAATTCAATTCAAGTCACATGTTCCCATCTAGAGTAGTCAAGTTTTATTATTTAGCACTAGCACTAATCATGAGGGGTGCTATCTTCCTTGGCTAGCTTGAGACTAACTTGCTACTCTAGTAAACTTCTTCACATAGACCAAGTTATCTTATTAAAGTAACTCCTTGAAATCAACAAGTAAAACTTGTAAGGTAAAAACTTCTGATAGTCTTGTGGTAAGAAAGATAAGAATCATGGTGCCTTGCCCCAAAGAGGCTTTGCACTTTGCAAGAGTATTAGCTTGCCTTGGTAGTTCTCAAGATGTTCATCTTCCTCCTCTTGGTAGAATTCTTCCTCCTCTTGGTATTCTCCAGTGCTAGCGTCTAAATTTGAATACGAGGTATAATCACTCAACAAGCTCAAGAGCTATACTAAGCACATCATCATTTAACACAAACTATTCTAAGCACACACATAATACAATTAAGTGTATTGGTTTTCTTTATTGAAAATAATTTCCTCTCATTACATATGTAAATAATTTAGTTCTTGAGGAAAATAATTTCCTCTCATTGAATCTTCTTAAGATTTAATTTCTCAAATAATCATACATGAATTCATGTTGACCTAAGTCAACCATTCATCATTATCATTTGAGAAAATGATTTAAATGAGGTAGAGCTACCTCATACTATTTAACAATTCAATAATTGATTTAATATCTCCAAGTATTTCATGTGAGAGTATATGACCAGGGGTCCAAACTTCATATGAAATTACTTGAGACAAGATTTAAATGAAGTAAAATACTTCATATGATTTCCATAATAGTTTTGGACAATATCACTTAAGTAAACTAGCTATATTGTCCATTATTTAAACTAGGCCATGATCATCCAAAGTGACCACACCATTTTATTATAGAAACAATTAGTGTAAGTTAAACGTGAGATATTGGAGTTGGAATTAACTAAATATCATTTCTGGTTGATTTTTAATATTTATTTGAATGTGCAAAAGTTCCTGACTTAATCTTTTTGTCACTTTATTTCTCCAACAGATCTCACAGTGAGACCAGTGGCAAGTTGTAGATCTTTTCAGTGGCTTTCCAACAATATAAAATTTGTTAAATTTGGCCAAGCCAAACAAATTCTATTTAATTTCAAATTCAGGGCCAGTATTGAATTTGAATTCTATTTATTAAACGAGATTTGAATTAAACGAGCTGGCGGGAAAACTAACTGGGCCGAAACAGATTAAACAGCCCAAGTCCAGCCCACCACGCGTCCACGCACGCGTGGGCTGTCTGACGGTGGGCTCCACCCGTCGGTCACTCGTAACGCCCGAAGCGGTACGAGCGACGCGGTGCGTCGGATTAGAACAGGATCGGACGGCGCAGGGCCATCGTCATCTCCGGCGAGAACGTGTCACTGGCACGGCGGCGGTAGGGGGTCGGCAAGCTCACCGTGGCTCTAGCTAGGGTTGGCAGTGTGCGTGACGAAGGTGTAGACGACGGCGAGGCAGCCTGTAGCAGCGGCGGAGCTCGAGGTGGCCTGGATCGACGTCGATTTCTCCAGGGCTTCCGCGGCTCCGATCTTGCGATTGCGGCGACTCCGGCGTCGATTGAGGTGGCTAGCGGTGCGAGGAGAAGCAGGGGTGAGAGGAGATCATGGTGGTGTTCTGGGATTGCTCGGGGAAGTGTTCTATTTATAGGAGGGAGGGGGTGCTGCGGGGCAGGGTGTGGGTCGACATGGGCGCGGCGTCTCCGGTGAGCTAGAGGGCTAGGCGTTGGCGCCGTGGTGTTCACGACGTCACCGCGGTCCTTGGAGCGTCAACGGCGCGGCAAATGGTGGCGTACGACGGTTGGGTGAGCGCGTGTACTGCCGCGGCCGTGGTGGGCGGTCGTGTCCTCTCCGGCGACCGTAGGCGCTAGGGGGTGATGGCAGCGTGTCCGGCGAGCTCCGCGTGGCGAGACAAGTACCAGGGCGCGCGGAGGTGGTCGGGGTACGGCGAGGTACGGCGAACGACGCGTGCCCGTGTCGCGCGCGTCCGTGCGCTGGTGACGTCGCCATGCCGTTGGCGGCGTACCTGGAGCGTCCTGGACGCGCTCCATCCGGGTCGTGGCGGCGTCCTCTCGTTCAACGGCGGGTACAGGCGATCTCAGGAGATCAAGGGCGACGCGTTTGGCACGGTGGCTTGGGCTGGAGAGGCAGGGAGAGAGTGGTGGGCGTCGATGTGGAACGTGGCCGGCATGGCCATGGCCACGCCATGTTTGGTCGTGTCCAGGAGGTGTCCATGCATGGGCTAGGTAGGGTGAGGTCCAGGGGTCATGGCTAGGTCAAGTGGTGATCAAGAGGTGGCCTGGTTTGAGCAAATTTTGAAAATTGGTGATCTTGCAAATGTTTCAAAGTCTCCTCTTTGCTTGCTCCTAACTTTTGATCCAAGATGAATTTGGTATGATAACCTTTACAGAAGTTGTTCACCTTGTTGTGTACTTGGTTGAGATGCAAAGAATGGGATTTGTTTAGTTTAGAAATCTGGAAATCTAGAGGCTCAAAGTGTTGACCAGATTGTAAAAGTAAAAAATGACCATTATTCCATGTAAGCACATTTTGAATTTGGATTTGGTTTAAATGGTATTTCTTTGATTCCCAAAGTTGTAATAACTATTAAATGACATATTACAAGTAATGGTGAAGGTCAAATGGGTATAGGGTCAAAGTTTGCAAAAATGGCATATGCCATATGTTAGGGTTTTTAGGGTTTTATTCTTATTTGATTTCTTTCTCTTTTTGATTTATTTGATTGGTGATCTTCACTTGATCACTTTAGGGTTTTAGAGTTCATCTCATAAACAATAAAACAATCATCATGGCATATCACTCAAAATGCACAAGTCCTATGCAGGGCACTATATGCAATTTAAAAGTTTTTGTTGGTTCTGAATTTTGGATCTCTGGAATTCTTCTTCTCTCTTTTATTGAAATTTGGGATATTACAAACCCTTCCCCCTTACAATAGATCTCGTCCCGAGATCTTAAAGAAAATTAGGTACTAAAGAGATCTGGGTATTCTTTCTTCATGTATTCCTCTCGCTCCCAAGTGGCTTCGTCTTCAGTGTGGTTGCTCCACTGTATCTTCAGAAACTTGATGCTTCGGGTGCGGGTGGTTCTGTAAGCTTCCTCCAAGATGCGAATCGGCACTTCATGGTATGTCAAATCTTGGTTGATGTCCACCGATCGGTGATCGATGTTCTTGAACACTTCGGTCTTCTCGGGGACTTCAAGGCATTTCCGGAGGAGTGAGATGTGAAACACGTCATGTACAGCCGACATTTCTTCAGGTAGCTCCAGTTGATAGGATACTTCGCCTTGGCGACTCGGAACTTTGAAGGGTCCGACATATCGGGGTGCAAGCTTTCCTTTCAGCTGAAATCTCTGCATTCCTTTCAGGGGGGGGATACCTTGAGATAAACAAAATCTCCGATCTCGAAGGTCATCACTCGGCGTCTCTTGTCGGCGTAACTCTTCTGCCTTGATTGCGCCGTCTTGAGGTAGTCGCGGATCTTGTGCACCTTCTCTTCAGCTTCACGAAGAACATCAGGTCCAAAGACTTGGCTTTCTCCGACTTCCGACCAATTCAGAGGGGTACGACACTTCCTTCCGTACATGGCTTCAAAGGGGGCCATCTATAAGCTGGCTTGGTAGCTGTTGTTGTAAGAGAATTCTGCGTAAGGCAAGCAGTCTTCCCACTTGGATCCATACTCCAGTACACATGCTCTCAGCATGTCCTCCAATATCTGGTTGACTCTTTCCGTCTGTCCATTGGTCTGCGGGTGATAGGCGGTGCTGAAAATCAAATGGGTTCCTAGTCCTTCATGCACTTTCTGCCAGAATCTTGAGGTGAATTATGATCCTCTATCTGACACTATTGACTTCGGGCTTCCGTGCAGGGCAACTATTCTGGAGATGTACAGCTTAGCTAACTTTGGGCCTTGATAGGCGGTCTTGACAGCGATGAAATGGGCTACCTTGGTCAATCTATCGACAACTACCCATATCAAATCATTTCCTTTGCTGGACTTGGGCAAACCTGTAATAAAGTCCATTCCTACGGAGTCCCACTTCCATTCCGGAATCTGTAGTGGTTGCAGCAGTCCTGCGGGTCGCTGATGTTCCGCCTTGAATCGTTGACAGATATCACACTTGGCGATGTATCTTCCAATCTCCCTCTTCATTCCATGCCACCAGAATTGTTCCTTCAGGTCCTGATACATCTTGGTACCTGATACGTCTCCGACGTATCGATAATTTCTTATGTTCTATGCCATATTATTGATGATACCTACATGTTTTATGCACACTTTATGTCATATTCGTGCATTTTCTGGAACTAACCTATTAACAAGATGCCGAAGTGTCAGTTCCTGTTTTCTGCTGTTTTTGGTTTCAGAAATCCTAGTAACGAAATATTCTCGGAATTGGACGAAACGAAGACCCAGGGGCCTATTTTTCCACGGAGCTTCCAGAAGACCGAAGAACATACGAAGTGGGGCCACGAGGTGGCGACACCACAAGGCGGCGCGGTCTAGGGGCGGCCCGCGCCGCCCTATGGTGTGGCCCCCTCGTCTGGCCCCCGACTCTGCCCTTCGGCCTACTTAAAGCCTCCGTCGTGAAACCCCTGATGCGAAAAACCACGATACGGAAAACCTTACTGAGACGCCGCCGCCGCCGATCCCATCTCGGGGGATTCTGGAGATCTCCTCCGGCACCCTGCCGGAGAGGGGATTCATCTCCCGGAGGACTCTACACCGCCATGGTCGCCTCCGGAGTGATGAGTGAGTAGTTCACCCCTGGACTATGGGTCCATAGCAGTAGCTAGATGGTTGTCTTCTCCTCATTGTGCTTCATTGTTGGATCTTGTGAGCTGCCTAACATGATCAAGATCATCTATCTGTAATACTCAATGTTGTGTTTGTCGGGATCCGATGGATAGAGAATACCATGTCATGTTAATTATCAAGTTATTACATATGTGTTGTTTATGATTTTGCATGCTCTCCGTTACTAGTAGAGGCTCTGGCCAAGTTTTTACTTTTAACTCCAAGAGGGAGTATTTATGCTCGATAGTGGGTTCATGCCTGCATTGACACCTGGGACAGTGACAAAAAGTTCTAAGGTTGTGTTGTGCTGTTGCCACTAGGGATAAAACATTGGCGCTATGTCCGAGGATGTAGTTGTTGATTACATTACGCACCATACTTAATGCAATTGTCTGTTGCTTTGCAACTTAATACTGGAGGGGGTTCGGACGATAACCTGAAGGTGGACTTTTTAGGCATAGATGCAGTTGGATGGCGGTCTATGTACTTTGTCGTAATGCCCAATTAAATCTCACTATACTTAACATGTCATGTATGTTCATTGTTATGCTCTCTCTATTTGTCAATTGCCCGACTGTAATTTGTTCACCCAACATGCTTTTATCTTATGGGAGAGACACCTCTAGTGAACTGTGGACCCCGGTCCATTCTTTAATACTAAAATACAAATCTGCTGCAATACTTGTTTTACTGTTTTCTATGCAAACAATCATCTTCCACACAATACGGTTAATCCTTTGTTACAGCAAGCCGGTGAGATTGACAACCTCACTGTTTCGTTGGGGCAAAGTACTTTGGTTGTGTTGTGCAGGTTCCACGTTGGCGCCGGAATCCCTGGTGTTGCGCCGCACTACATCCCACCGCCATCAACCTTCAACGTGCTTCTTGGCTCCTCCTGGTTCGATAAACCTTGGTTTCTTTCTGAGGGAAAACTTGCTGCTGTGCGCATCATACCTTCCTCTTGGGGTTGCCCAACGAACGTGTGAAATACACGCCATCAGTACCTCCGGGATGAATAGAGTATAAGGTGTCATGGGTTCTTGCAGAATAACTTGCTTCAGCTCTGAGTCTGACGGCACACATAGGCGTTCGTTGTACCAAAGAACTCCTTCTTTATCTACGGTGAATCCTGGTGCTTTTCCTGCGGCTATCTGGGTCTTGATTCCATCAATGCTGGCATTTCCCTTCTGAGCTTCCTTGATCTGACCAATCAAAGTGGGTTGTAACTCTATACTGGCTAGGAATCTTTCACTAACTAGCTCCATTCTAAACTGCTCAAACTCCTGGTATAGGCTAGGTTGTTCTTCTGCTATCATTGAGTTCAACTGACACGGCAGTCTACTCAGCGCATCCGCTACCACATTGGCCTTGCCGGGGTGGTAGTGGATTTCCATATCATAATCCTTGATCAACTCTAACCATCTTCTTGGGTGAAGATATACTTCAGGCTCTTGTGATCTGAATAGATCTCGCAGTGATTACCCATGAGGTAATGACGCCATACCTTTAGTGCTAAAACTACAGCTGCAAGATCGAGGTCATGGGTTGGATAATTCTGCTCATGTTGCTTCAGTTGCCTAGACAGATAAGATATCACTTTGCCTTCTTGCATCAACACACATCCAAGACCAATCTTGGATGCATCGCAGTAGACGTCAAATGGTTTGGTGATATCCGGCATGATCAGAATTGGGGCTGAGGTCAGTCTAATCTTGAGGTTTTGAAAACTCTCTTCACATTTGTCAGTCCATTCGAACTTCTTGTCCTTCTTCAGCAATTGGGTCATTGGTCGAGCGATGCTCGAAAAGCCTTCGACAAATCTGCGGTAATATCCGGCTAATCCAAGAAAAGCGCAGACCTCGGTCTGGGTGGTTGGGGCTTTCCATTCTGCAACAGTCTTGATCTTGGCGGGATCTACGGCAATTCCTCCTGCAGACAAGAATGTCCCAGGAATCCTACTTCCTTCAGCCAAAACTCACATTGCTGAACTTAGCATATAGCTAATGTTCCCTAAGGGTATCTAGGACAGCTTCCAGGTGTTGCTCATGTTCTTCTTCGGACTTGGAGTAGATTAGGATGTCATCGATGAAAACGACAACAAACTTATCCAGGAAGTTCATAAAGATCTTATTCATGAGGTTCATGAAGTAAGCGGGGGCATTGGTCAATCCAAATGACATGACATTGTACTCGTACAATCCATATCTGGTGGTAAAGGCAGTTTTGGGAATATCCGATGCACGAATCTTCAGTTGATGGTATCCAGTCCTGAGATCAATCTTCGAGAATACTATGGCACCGGTCAGTTGGTCAAACAGATCTTCTATCTTCGGCAAGGGGTATTTGATTTTGATGGTGACGTCGTTAAGCTTACGATAATCCGTACATAAACGACTAGCACCGTCTTTCTTGTCCCCAAACAGAACGGGGGATCTCCAAGGCGACGCACTTGGTCGAATCAGACCTTTGGCTAGCAATTCATCCAGTTGCTTCTTCAGTTCCACTAACTCTGCTGGGTTCATGCTATAGGCTCTCTAGTCTATAGGTCCGGTTCCAGGGATTAACTCAATGATAAACTCGATATCCCGATCTGGGGGCATACCGGGTAGACCATCAGGAAACACATCAGGGTATCTACAGACGACCCTGATCTGATCCAAGGTTGGCTTGGCTACACTCTGGTTGTAGGTAAACTTTCTGGGCAGTCTTTCAGATACATGTTCTACTATGATACCGGTGCTACTGGTCATGGTGATGGCTTTCTTGGCTCAGTCAATCATTCCATGATGTTTGGCCATCCAATCCATACCCAGTACTATTTCCAAACCTTTGGTTCCCAGAATAATCAGATTGGCATAAAAATCTACTTCATGTATTCTGATGGGTACATTTTTGCAAAATTTTCTGGCTTTGGTGGTTGATCCGGGAATTTGAACTATCATAACATGCTTCAAACTGATAGGTTGAATTTTACTTGTGGATGCAAAGTCTTCGGTGAAAAAAGAATGAGATGCTCCGGAATCAAACAACACTCTGGCAGGTACGGAGTTGACAGGAAACATACCTAGTACAACATATGGTTCTTCCTGGGCTTCTTCGGCGTTCATGTGGAAGAGGCGACCGTTGCGGTTATTGGGGTTGTTGGGGGCGAACTTCTTGCCGGTGGAGACGCGGCGTTGTTGCTGAGCAGGTGCAGCAGTGTTGCCGGCGAGCTTGGCGAGCCTCTTGGGGCACTCGTTGGAGTAGTGTCCCACTACACCACACTCATAGCAAGTGATGGTGGTCTTGTCCTTGGTTGCGACGGGGATGGCGTTGCTCCCAGTCCTTGGAGCGGTGTTAGTGTTGTTGGTGTTGGTGTTGGGGGCTCGCATTGGGGCGCGGTTGAAGTTGTTGGTGTTGCTCTGGTAGTTGTGGTGGTTGTTGTGATGGCCTCCTGGCCTGGGGTTTCCTCCACTCCGGTTCTGAAAACCCGGGCGTGAAGTCTGCATCTGAGGCTTGTTGTTTCTGGGGGCAAAACCTCCGCTTGAGCTGGGGCGATACTTTGGAGTATTGCTGGGCCCACTCTGGTGCATCATGTGGTGCTTGCGATTCTCATTAGCTTGGTTCAACTTGCCCTCCATCTGAATGGCGGAGTCCACTAAGGCTTCAAGGTCGGCGAAGGGGATATTGACGAGGACAGTCTGCATCTCATCATGCAGTCCGTTCAGGAATCTCTCCTGCCTCTTCTCAGTGGTGTCGGTCTCGTCAGGGGCGTACCTTGACAGTGTAAGGAACCTGTCGCGGTATTCTACCACCGTCATCATTCCTTGCTTGAGTTCGCGGAATTCATCCCTCATCTTCTTGATAAGACCCGGGGGCACATGGTACTTGCTGAACTTGAGCTTGAAATCTGCCCAAGTCATGACATGACCTCCGTTCATGGCACGGGTGCTAGTCCACCAGGCTCGGGCTGGTCCGGCAAGGTGGTGGGTTGCAAACAAGACCTTCTCGTTGGCTTCTACTACGGCTACTTCCAAGTTGTTCTCCATAGTCTGGATCCAGTCGTCGGTGTCGAGGGGTTCTTCAGTCTTGCTAAACACCGGAGGGTTGGTGTTCTGGAAGTTCTTGAGCTTCGATCCGGGGTGATCATGATTCCCATGGCCTTGGTTAGCAAGGTTTTGCAGTGCGGCGATGTTGGCTTGACGTTCAGCTCTTTCAGTCTCACTGTCAGCCAGCAGGGTTTGCAGCAGTTTCATCATGGCGTCGTTGTTGGTGCGATTGGGAGGGGCCATCTGAATATACAGAAGATTATGAGATAAGAGGGAAATTTCTATGGTTTATTTTGAGTGAGTTCAAAAACTTGTAAAACTTGAATGCTTTTGATGGCAAACACAAACATTCATTCATTCATTCAACATAACACATTACAAACTAACATACCAACTCCTCCCATGGTTTTAAGAACCATTCTCATGCTACGATACAAGGGACGGGATACAACTCACACCTACATCAGTGATCAAGTGCAACTACCCTCATCCTCAACGTCGATGGGGACGACGTCGTCAGGTCCTGGCTCCAGGAACGCATAGTCCTCCTCCTCGGTGAACTCGTCCTCCTCAAAGTCGTCATCATCACTCAGGAAGGCTCCTCCTCCCTGGATGTCGATACCTCCCTCGTCGTCCTCCATCTCTCTCAGTTGGTCCTCCTGGGCCTTGACAGTGGCCTCCAACGATGCTATCTGGGCGCGAAGGCGCACAATAGTAGCATCCCTCTTGGCACGCTGCAGGCGGAGCTTGTTGCGATCCCTGGAAAGCATCTTGATGGCATCGGCATGGGTTGCCAGTGCAAGGTGAGTCTGGTTCGCGTACGTACGGGAGTTGTCTAGCTCCTTCTGAGTGTGGTACAGCATGAAATCCAGATGCTCAGCATGGTGCCTCATCTCCGGGTGCGGCTGCAGCTCCATGGGCACTCCCATAGCATCACGCCTCACGAGATGCGCGAAGCGAGACGCGAGTAGGCGCACCATGTTCTGTCCACAGAGACGCGCAAGTGCCTCCTGAAGGCCACGTGCGGGTCCGTCGAGCCAGTTGCTCTCGCGGAAGGAGAAGAGGATCCTCTCCGAGGTGGGAGGCTCCATCTTTCCCCTTAAGTCGGCGGTGATGATCCACTGCAACTCTCCTCCAGCCTGGTCGTTCACCTGAATCCCGTGGAATTCGGGGTGTGGGCGTCCAAGAAAGTCCGAGACAGCGTCGAGGTCGTGCTCGAAGGTCAAACTCCCTCCGTTCCCAAGTTGGTAAAACTTGGCGTTGATGGGTTCATTCGGCTCCATGTGAAAGCGAATGGATGAGTAAGTTAGAGAGTGAACAAGTGTGGCAAAATTTTAAGTAGATTCAAATAAGAAAAAGCATGATTCATCAAATTTCGAAAAAGCCTCAAAGACAAGAGTGTGAGTAAATTTTCATAAATATTCTCTTCCTTTTGATTTTAAAGTTAGGTTTTTATGAACTTCCATTCTAACTAGGGTCTTCTAAGGTCAAACAATGGCTCTGATACCAACTTGTCAACACCCGGATTTTTAAGTCCGGATGCCTATTATGTCATTCATCGCAATCCCAGGAATAATGTTGTTGCGAGGCATAATAGTCGAATATCATAGTCATCATTTATTACAAGCCATATTGTCTTACAACTTGAATCACATGATCCATATTACACAAATAGTTGATCTATTGATCAACGAACAAACACAAGTTCATAGCGGAAGCGTAAAGATAAAGGGACTCTCTAGTCCATAGGCTAACGCTTGACGTCAGAAAACTCCTAGTTGTCGTAGGCGTCCTGCTGGTCATCTCCTTGGTAGTTCTATTCCTATTCATACTCTGGCCATTTGAATAGCCATGGACAAAGCCGTAAGTACTTCAAGTACTTGCAAACTAACACTAAGGTAAGTGCTAACAATTTTAGTAAGGGTTGCTAAGCTCTAGTTTAATTTGCATAAGGCCAAATTTAGTTCACAAGTATTTGAGAAAATACTTATTCATGTGCTAACTAACTCAAGTGGGAACATTAGTGTCATTCCCACAATATTCATTGTAATTCAACAAGTCACCAAGTCACCATTCATTTCACCAACATTTTCAAAAATCTGACACCGGAAACTGTATGGCCTTTCCAACCGTCCGTAACCGTGGACACGGCTATTCGAATAGTTTACACTCTGCAGAGGTTGCACACTTGTGCCACAACATTTGATTTCATCCGTCGGGATTACCCCGAATCATCGTAACACAGTAGGCGGATCATCAACCATAACCTTTCACTTACAAACCCTAGTATGAGCACCTCTCCCCATGAGCTTGGCCTCCCAATGAAGACCAACTGTCAACCTGGGAACTGCACAGGGCTTGGCCGTACAATTCACCTCAATTCACATCATTTCTCAATAACGGAGGCAGCCTCGGCATAACCCCTATGATGTGTGTTTAGAGGGAACCCATACTAAGATGTATAAATTTCCAGTTAAGCCCTACCCATAATCAGGTATTGTGGGGGTACTCAAAAATTGGAAAGGTATCGCATCCAAACCAATATCAGTTTTATATCAAAAATCACTATCTTCTCTTGGTCATATTCTTCTTCAAAAATCATTCAATGAAATGATTCATCATTCCGAGTTTTCAAATTCAATTCAAGTCACATGTTCCCATCTAGAGTAGTCAAGTTTTATTATTTAGCACTAGCACTAATCATGAGGGGTGCTATCTTGCTTGGCTAGCTTGAGACTAACTTTGCTACTCTAGTAACCCTCTTCACTTAGACCAAGTTATCTTATTAAATTAACTCCTTGAAATCAACAAGTAAAACTTGTAAGGTAAAAACTTGGGATAGGCTTGTGGTAAGAAAGATAAGAATCATGGTGCCTTGCCCCAAAGAGGCTTTGCACTTTGCAAGAGTATTAGCTTGCCTTGGTAGTTCTCAAGGTGTTCCTCTTCCTCCTCTTGGTAGAATTCTTCCTCCTCTTGGTATTCTCCGGTGCTAGCGTCTAAATTTGAATACGAGGTATAATCACTCAACAAGCTCAAGAGCTATACTAAGCACATCATCATTTCACACAAACTATGCTAAGCACACACATAATACAATTAAGTGTATTGGTTTTCTTTATTGAAAATAATTTCCTCTCATTACATATGTAAATAATAGTTTCCATTTAGTTCTTGAGGAAAATAATTTCCTCTCATTGGATCTTCTTAAGATTTAATTTCTCAAATAATCATACATGAATTCATGTTGACCTAAGTCAACCATTCATCATTATCATTTGAGAAAATGATTAAAATGAGGTAGAGCTACCTCATACTATTTAACAATTCAATAATTGATTTAATATCTCCATGTATTTCATGTGAGAGTATATGACCAGGGGTCCAAACTTCATATGAAATTACTTGAGACAAGATTTAAATGAAGTAAAATACTTCATATGATTTCCATAATAGTTTTGGACAATATCACTTAAGTAAACTAGCTATATTGTCCATTATTTAAACTAGACCATGATCATCCAAATTGACCACACCATTTTATTTCAGAAACAATTAGTGTAAGTTAAATGTGAGCTATTGGAGTTGGAATTAGCTAAATATCATTTTTGGTTGATTTTTAATATTTATTTGAATGTGCAAAAGTCCATGACTTAATCTTTTTGACACTTTAATTCTCCAACAGATCTCACAGTGAGACCAGTGGCAAGTTGTAGATCTTTTCAGTTGCTTTCCAATAATATAAAATTTGATAAATTTGGCCAAGCCAAACAAATTCTATTGAATTTCAAAGTCAGGGCCAGTATTGAATTTGAATTCTATTTGTTAAACGAGATTTGAATTAAACGGGCTGGCGGCAAAACTAACTGGGCCGAAACAGATTAAACAGCCCAAGTCCAGCCCACCACGCGTACACGCACGCGTGGGCTGTCTGACGGTGGGCTCCGCCCGTCAGTCACTCATAACGCCTAAAGTGGTACGAGCGACGCAGTGCGTCGGATTAGAACAGGATCGGACGGCGCAGGGCCATCGTCATCTCCGGCGAGATCGTGTCACTGGCACGGCGGCGGTAGGGGGTCGGCGAGCTCACCGTGGCTCCAGCTAGGGTTGGCAGTGTGCGTGACGAAGGTGTAGACGACGGCGAGGCAGCCTGTAGCAGCGGCAGAGCTCGAGGTGGCCTAGATCGACGGCGATTTCTCCAGGGCTTCCGCGGCTCCGATCTTGCGATTGCGGTGACTCCGGCGTTGATTGAGGTGGCTAGCGGTGCGAGGAGAAGCAGGGGTGAGAGGAGATCATGGTGGTGTTCTGGGATTGCTCGGGGAAGTGTTCTATTTATAGGAGGGAGGGGGTGCTGCGGGGCAGGGTGTGGGTCGACATGGGCGCGGCGTCTCCGGTGAGCTAGAGGGCTAGGCGTTGTCGCCGTGGTGTTCACGACGTCACCGCGGTCCTTGGAGCGTCAACGGCGCGGCAAATGGTGGCGTACGACGGTCGGGCGAGCGCGTGTACTGCCGCGGCCGTGGCGGGCGGTCGTGTCCTCTCCGGCGACCGTAGGCGCTAGGGGGTGACGGCAGCGTGTCCGGCGAGCTCCGCGTGGCGAGACAAGTACCAGGGCGCACGGAGGTGGTCGGGGTACGGCGAGGTACGGCGAACGACGCGTTCCCGTGTCGCGCGCGTCCGTGCGCTGGTGACGTCGCCATGCCGTTGGCGGCGTACCTGGAGCGTCCTGGACGCGCTCCATCCGGGTCGTGGCGGCGTCCTCTCGTTCAACGGCGGGTACATGCGATCTCAGGAGATCAAGGGCGACGCGTTTGGCACGGTGGCTTGGGCTGGAGAGGCAGGGAGAGAGTGGTGGGCGTCGATGGGGAACATGGCCGGCATGGCCATGGCCACGCCATGTTTGGTCGTGTCCAGGAGGTGTCCATGCATGGGCTAGGTAGGGTGAGGTCCAGGGGTCATGGCTAGGTCAAGTGGTGATCAAGAGGTGGCCTGGTTTGATCTATTTTTGAAAATTGGTGATCTTGCAAATGTTTCAAAGTCTCCTCTTTGCTTGCTCCTAACTTTTGATCCAAGATGAATTTGGTATGATGACCTTTACAGAAGTTGTTCACCTTGTTGTGTACTTGGATGACATGCGAAGAATGAGATTTGTTTAGTTTAGAAATCTGGAAATCTAGAGGCTCAAAGTGGTGACCAGATTGTAAAAGTCAAAAATGACCATTATTCCATGTAAGCACATTTTGAATTTGGATTTGGTTTAAATGGTATTTCTTTGATTCCCAAAGTTGTAATAACTATTAAATGACATATTACAAGTAATGGTGAAGGTCAAATGGGTCTAGGGTCAAAGTTTCCAAAAATGGCATATGCCATATGTTAGGGTTTTTAGGGTTTTATTCTTATTTGATTTCTTTCTCTTTTTGATTTATTTGATTGGTGATCTTCACTTGATCACTTTAGGGTTTTAGAGTTCATCTCATAAACAATAAAACAATCATCATGGCATATCACTCAAAATGCACAAGTCCTATGCAGGGCACTATATGCAATTTAAAAGTTTTTGTTGGTTATGAATTTTGGATCTCTGGAATTCTTCTTCTCTCTTTTATTGAAATTTGGGATGTTACACGCGCACTCGCCTAAGCAACAGCTTCCTCCTAGACAAGCTCCCTCTCACTCCCAGGCCCTATCACCGTTGCCATCATCACCGTCCTCCGCCGGTACACCGCACGGATGTGACATCGCTCGCACGCCTCCGTCCACCTCCTGCCGCGCCATGATGCTCGCAAGGATCGCCAGCCGATGCTGACCCGTCCTAGCACCTCGCCCACTCCTCTCCGCCCCTGTCCCGTCGCCTCCATCGACGACCTGCCCGTGCACCCGCGGCACCCTCTCGCCACTATAAAAGGAGGGCGCCCCAGCCTCCAAATCTCACACCAGCTCGCTCCCCTCTCCTCTCTGACTCTCCTCGACCCTCTCCCTCTCCACATTAGCGCCGAAGCAGCTCCAATTGCTCGCCGGAGCACCGCCAGTACCGCGGAAAGGGCGCCGTTGATTGGAGCCACCTCAGGTGACGCCACTTGTACCAGAAGCTCCGCCACCCTCGACAACCTCCTCCTGCGTCAACACCGACGATCGCCGGCCGCCGGTGAGCCCTCCGACCCCCTAGCCTCGCCGCAAGTAGCCCTCGCTCTTGCCGGAGACGATGACGCTCTTGCGCCGTCCGATCAGGATCTAATCCTACGGCCTCCCTCTGCTCATACCGTTTCGGCGTTTAAACGTCGGTGACGCGTGGGGTCCGCTGTCAGGCGGCCCGCTGCGCACTGGAGCACAGCTGGGCCGGCCCGTTTAGTTCCCGCGCGCCCATTTCGTTTGAATTTGTTAAAGTCAATTTAAACCAAATTTCAATGCTGGTGATTTGCTAGAAATTGAATAAGTTCAAATATACTGAGCCAAATTTGATGAATTTTATATTATTGGAAATCTTGTGAATTGATCTATCAAACCCCACTGGTCTCCAACCCTAGTTCATTGTAGAGGAATGGCAACAAAAATAACAAGGCAGTAACTTTTCAGAATTCAAACATTTTTATAAAATCAACCATGAATTATTTTAAGATGATTCCAACTCTCAAAAATCACATTTCATATTGTCTATCTGAATATGTAAAAATATGACATGGTTGTTTCAAATGATCATGGGCTAGATTCAAATAATGGCTATGTAATCATTTCTAGCTCATTTAAATTATTTCAAAACTAGTATTTAAATTCTATGAGATGTAGCCTCTCATTTAAATCATTGTCCTAAGTAATTCAATATGAGGTAATGACCCTAGTCTTTAGAATCTCATATTTAATTACTTTGTGATATTAAAATGTTCCAAGTAGTATTTAAATTGCATGAGGTATAATACCTCATTTAAATCCTTTTCCCCAAATGATAAATATGAAGTGTTGACCTTGGTCAACATGTACTCAGACTTTATGATTTGAGGAGATTAAATCTTAACAAGATTCAATGAGAGGAAATTACTTCTCAAAGGAAATAAATAGAAACCCTAATGAATATTTCAATGAGAGGAAATTACTTTCCAAAGGAAATAAAAGTAAAACCCTAGTATGGATGCTTGTGATGATAATAGGTCATCTTGTGTGAACCAATATGGTTACTAGTCTACCTAAGTATTTGTTTGGTGATTGTGTACCTCGTATTCATTTATAGACGCTAGTAAGGAGTGCTACGAGGAAGAAGAAGTCGACTAAGAAGAAGAAGAGAAGTTTGATCACTACACCAACCAAGGCAAGCTATATTATTTCAAGCTATATTATAGCAAGCTATACTCTTGCAAGCTACCCTAATGCAAAGCTCTACTAGAGCAAGGCACCATTACCAATTTACTTTATGTTTAAGGATTCCTATCCCAAGTTTTTACCTTGCAAGCTTTTACTATTTTTTATTTCAAAGTCTAGTTGTCCATAGTTCACTTTGGTGTAGATATGGAGTATCACAAGAACATCAAAATTAGCCTAGAGAGATACAAGTTGTTTAGCACCCTCATGACTAGTTGCTAGTGCTAAAACTAAAATTGACTACTCTAGATGGGAACATATGAATCAAAGGACTTTGGAAAACCTTGGAATGATGATTCATTCTATTGAAAGATTTTGAAGGTGAATATGACTTGAATGATATGGTGAATTTGATAAAAAATAATGATTGGTTTCGGATGCGATACCATTCCAATTTTAGAGTACCCCCACAATACCTGATTATTGGTAGGGCTTAACTGGAAAGTTATGTGCTTTAGTATGGGTTCCCTCTGAACAAGCGTCATAGGGGTTATGCCGAGGCTTCATCCGTTGAAAGTGAAATGAGGTGAATGTCCGACCCAAGCCCTGTGCAGTTCCTAGGTTGGCGGTTTGCCCTCACTGGGAGGCCAAACTCATGGGGAGAGGTGCCTATACTAGGGTATGTAAGTGAAAGGTTATGGTTGATGATCCGCATACTGAGTATGATTATTCAGGGCTATCCCTGACGGATGTAATCAAAAGTTGTGGCACAAGTGTACAACCTCTGCAGAGTGTAAAACTATTCGAATAGCCGTGTCCACGGTTATGGACGATTGGAAAGGCCATATTGTTCCGTCATCAGACCATTTTCAAAATGTGACATATGACTGGTGACTTGAGCTTGAAAGGTGACTTTGACTTGATCACAACAGATTTGTGGGAATGACACTAATGTTCCCACTTGAGTTAGTTAGGCAAATAAAGAGTCTTTTACTACTAAGTGCTTATGAAATAAAATTGGCTTTATGCAAATGAACCTAGAGCTTAGAACCCCCTTACTATAGTTGATAGTGCTTACACTAGTATTAGTTTGCGAGTACTTTAAAGTACTCATGGCTTTGTCCCTAGCTATTCAAATGGCCAGACTATGAAGAGGAGAACCAGTACCATGAATATGGACAGCAAGACGTCTTTGATAACTAGGACTACTCCTGACGTCAAGCGTTGCCTGTGGAACAGATGGACCGCTACTACGTTTCTTCCGCTGCATGTTTTGTATTTGATCAATAGATCAACTATTGTTGTAAGACTTGGATCATGTGATCCCTTGTAAGACAATTATGGTTTGTAATGAATGATGTTCTGTGATATCAATGTATTATGTCTCGCAAAAACAATCTTCCTGGGATTGCGATGTATGGCATAATAGGCATCTGGACTTAAAAATCCGGGTGTTGACAAGTTGGTATCAGAGCCATTGTTGACCATAGGAGACCCTAGTTAGATTGGACGTATGAAAAACTTAGTTTCAAAACAAATGAAGGGAATATTTATGAAAACCTATTCTCACTCTTATCCTTGAGATCTTTTCCAAATAAGAAATCCATGCTCTACTTTTCCTTGTACTTCTACATAAATTTTTGCACACTTGATCACTCCTCTAACCTACTCATCCTAATTGCTCACAGATGGAGTACCACTATGAGTCCTATCAGATTGGCCACGGAGGAAACCTAATGTTCGAGAAGGATTTGAAGCAACTAGTTGAATACTTAGGACGCCCGTATCCCGAGTTCTTTGGAATACCACTCAATAATCTGTCAGGAAGACAACCTCAATGGGAAGTTACTGCAGATCTGAGAGGAAAGCTAGGAGCCCCAATTTGGGAAACCATCTGGTTTTCTGTAAGGGGAAACACTTGGAAGGAAGGAATAGCCAAAGCCATGCAAGAAGCACTTGCCCGTCTATGCGGACAGAACATGAACAAGATCAAGAACACTCACTTTGTTTACTACCCAAGACATGATCCCATGGGAAGGCCAATAACCATGCCACCGCACCCGGAGATGAACCACTATGTTGCATACCTGGACTTTATGCTATACAAGACCCGCAAGGAGTTGGACAACGCCCGCGCCTTTCGCCAAGCACATTACCCATGAAGACGAAGAACCTACCATTATGGATGAAGAGTAGTATCACTAGAGCACTCGCGTAGGTGTGAGTTTGTATCTGTCCCCTTGTATCGTAGAACGAATGAATGGTTCTTAAAACCAACGGTGTGTTAGTTTTGTAATGTGTGATGTTTGGTATGAATGAAAATTGTGTTGTTGGATTTTGCCCCCTCAACACTACTCAAGTTTTGAAACATTTTGAACTTTACCCAAACAAACCATAGAAAATTCCCTCTTATCTTATGATCTACCTCAAATATTCAGATGGCACCTCCAACCCGCATCACCAACCAAGATGCAATGCTACAGATGCTACAAATGATGATGGCAGATAGAGAAGTCGAAAGAGCTGAGCGACAAGCTAACCTGGTCGTACTGCAACAGCTAGCCCAAAACAACCAAGGACATGGACATCAGGATCACCCTGGATCCAAGTTGAAGAATTTCCAAAACACTAACCCTCCCATGTTCAGCAAGACTGAAGAACCATTAGATGCAGATGATTGGCTCCAAACAATGGAGAACAACCTGGAAGTTGCCGGAGTTGAAGCTGCAGAGAAAGTACTGTTTGCCACCCACTACCTATCAGGACCTGCCATAGCCTGGTGGACTAGTGCCCGTGCAATGAATGCAGGAAAATGATGACCTGGGAAGACTTCAGGCTCAAATTCAGCAAATACCATGTGCCCCAGGGTCTGATCAAGAAGATGAGGGATGAATTCCGCGAACTCAAACAAGGAAGGATGTGCGTGGTGGAATACCGTGACAGGTTCCTCACTCTGTCTAGGTACACCCCGGATGAGACCGACACCAACGAGAAGAGGAAGGAAAGATTTCTGAATGGACTGCACGATGAGATGCAGACAGTGTTAGTGAACATTCCGTTCGCTGACCTGGAAGTCCTTGTGGACTCAGCCATCCAGATGGAAGGAAAGCTGCACCAAGCCAACGAGAACCACAAGCGAAGAATGATGAACCAGAATGGACCCAACAATGCACAGAGGTACCGCAACAATTCATCGGGAGGATTTGCCTCAAGACCCAACAAGCCACCTGTATCAACGTTTCATCCCAACTTCACCAACAACAATGGAGGACACCCGAAGACTGGAGGCAACAAGCACAACAACAACAACCACAACAACAACAACAACAACAAAAACAACAACAACAACAACAACAACAACAACAACAACAACAGCCAGAATGGTAACAACAACAACCCCAATACTGCCCCCAGGACTGGAAGCAATGCTGTCCCCGTCACCCCTAAAGACAAGTCAACTGTGACTTGTTATGAATGTGGAACTGTGGGTCACTACTCCAATGAGTTCCCAAGAAGCTTGCCAAGGCTGCCCCCAATACTGCTGCACCTGCCCAGCAACAGCGCCGCTTCGCAGCCAGAAAGAACGCAAACAACCGCAACAGTCGTCTCTACCATATGAGTGCAATAGAAGCCCAGGAAGCACCCCAAGCCATGCAGAGTATGTTTTACTATTAACCCATCTGCCCAATCTCTCTTAGGAACCTAACTTTTCTTAAATCTCGGGACGAGATTTTTTTTAAGGAGGAAGTAACATCCCAATTTTTAAAACAAAGAAGAAAATGGATTTCACATATTTCAAAAATTGGAGCCAACAATTTTTTTTGTATTACTTTCTCTTATGTGCATAGTGTCCATACATGTGTGTGGGGTTTTTAACCTACCTGTTGGATTGAAGTATTAAAAAAGTTCAAAACCCTAAAACCCTAACCTTGGTCAACATGTACTCAGACTTTATGATTTGAGGAGATTAAATCTTAACAAGATTCAATGAGAGGAAATTACTTCTCAAAGGAAATAAATAGAAACCCTAATGAATATTTCAATGAGAGGAAATTAGTTTTCATAGGAAATAAAAGTAAAACCCTAGTATGGATGCTTGTGATGATAATAGGTCATCTTGTGTGAAACATTATGGTTACTAGTCTACCTAAATATTTGTTTGGTGATTGTGTACCTCGTATTCATTAATAGACGCTAGTAACGAGTGCTATGAGGAAGAAGAAGTCTACGAAGAAGAAGAGAAGTTTGATCACTACACCAACCAAGGCAAGCTATATTATTGCAAGCTATATTATTGCAAGCTATACTCTTGCAAGCTACCCTAATGCAAAGCTCTACTAGAGCAAGGCACCATTACCAATTTACTTTGTGTTTAAGCATTCCTATCCCAAGTTTTTACCTTGCAAGCTTTTACTATTTGTTATTTCAAAGTCTATTTGTTCATAGTTCACTTTGGTCTAGATATGGAGTATCACAAGAACATCAAAATTAGCCTAGAGAGATACAAGTTGGTTGGCACCCTCATGACTAGTTGCTAGTGCTAAAACTTAAATTGACTACTCTAGATGGGAACATATGAATCAAAGGACTTTGAAAAACCTTGGAATGATGATTCATTCTATTGAAAGATTTTGAAGGTGAATATGACTTGAATGATATTGTGAATTTGATTAAAACTGATGATTGGGTTCGGATGCGATACCATTCCAATTTTAGAGTACCCCCACAACACCTTATTATGGGTAGGGCTTAACTGGAAATTTATGTGCTTTAGTATGGGTTCCCTCTGAACAAGCGTCATAGGGGTTATGTCGAGGTTTCCTCCGTTGAAAGTGAAATGACGTGAAATGAGGTGAATTTCCGAACCAAGCCCTGTGCAGTTCCCAGGTTGGCGGTTTGCCCTCACTAGGAGGCCAAACTCATGGGGAGAGGTGCCTATACTAGGGTATGTAAGTGAAAGGTTATGGTTGATGATCCGCATACTGAGTATGATTATTCAGGGCTATCCCTGATGGATGTAATCAAAAGTTGTGGCACAAGTGTACAACCTCTGCAGAGTGTAAAACTATTCGAATAGCTGTGTCCACGGTTATGGACGATTGGAAAGGCCATATGTAGCAACCTCACCTTTTAAGGTGCAGATCTCTGTGCATATCTGTGCTAGTCCCTGGATCAATCGCTAGCATACAGAGTACAAGATGTAATACCAAGAAACAAAGGTCTTTATTACATTGTATGATCTAAAATTTACATAAAGGTTTACAAATTGCATAGCACAAGGCTAGCATATCATCAGAGTTTCACAACGAATAAACATAGACAACATGGAGTCCTTCATCTTCATGTGCCACAGGCGAGCATGTTGAGGATAGACTCGCAACCCCTAACGTTTCCTTACTCATCGACTGAAAAACCTGCAACATGATACATTGCAGCCACGAATGGTCAATACATTTGGAATTGTATTGGCAAGATGACACTATAGTGGACTCAAATGGCAACCTAACACTTAAGTGTACATTTGGCTGGTAGAGCTCAGGCATATTTGCATCAAGCCAGTTTTCTCCTATCATTTGTCAAATCATTTTCTTTCATACTAATTTAAGAGGTACCATTGATAGAAATCAATGAACCTGGAATACCACTGATGGAAACCAGTGAATTCCTCCTACCCTTGTTCACCCATCAAATTTTAATTTAAGAAATTGGGATGAGGAGACTTTCGAACAAGATCCTTGTCAGTTCGCTCAAATTGTCCGTAACCGGGAACACGGCTAAGTACTTAGATTTAACACTCTGCAGAGGTTGTACAAATTTACCCACATGACCTAGTCTGTTCTTCTTCCATGATGCACATTTTGCTCAAATGGACAGATGTCGACTAGGACGAGACTTTTCCGAAGTGATCACCCAAACCATCCTCTACGGACCCGCTCCAACCTACATTTCCCTACATCATCATGTCGCGTAGGGTCCAGGTTCACACAACATACTCCGTCAAGCCAGAGCCCATATAGCATGTGGTTGTACGGTAAGCTAATGAGCAAGAAGGTTGTCTATTATCTCTTTGTTCCTGGGTGGCCGTCCACAAGTGCGATGCACACGGCGGTTCATAGAGATGACCCCGTTGCAACCACTCAACATAAACCAAGCAAAGCCACATTCCACCCAGGTAGTTCATTGAATTTAGTTGTTTTTCCATAACCACTACTAAAAAAAATTCATAGCATAGCTAAGCATCAACTAAATTCAATGGCGACAAAAATATGGTCAGGTGGAAGTAGCTATCTACTGGGATTACAAAAGCAAAGCATATCCCTAGACTTACTACAAAAATCACTACGGTGCATGAATAAAATCTAGGACATTTGTGATGGTGTGTCACTTGCCTTTGGGTAGATGAAGAATTCTTCACTTCTCTCAACAAAAACACGCAGCTCTCCGTATAAGCTATAAAATAAAGGTAACACAACATAAACATACACTCCAAACAATATAAACAAGCAAAGCAAACAAATGTGAAGGTTTGTTGTTAATTTTAGGTATCTCATGTATCTATGTAAGTAAGGGTATGTCATGAGGCTAGCTTGTAAAGATATGGATTTCATAGATTGAATGGCTAGAGTCAAATACTTAGAAATAGATCGTCTGAGATATACGGGAAAGAATTGATTGATAGGATACTTAAGCATAGATGGAATTTGAATGCCCCCTATGAGTAGGATTCGCACTAGTCTCAAATGGTGCAACTATAATACTTAAATATGGTATGACAACACATACAAAAATAGAACAAGTTTCACATAGGTTTAGGTATGGGCAAATAATATGTTGAATTACTCAAATAACTCATTTGCCATTTGAATAATTTAACTAGAGAAATAGATAGATAGGCTTTATATTCAAATAAGGTGGAAGAGTCTAAATGGGACTGGTGGATATGTATGATCAAGGGATTAATTTTATGAAAAAGGAATCATGACAAAAGGAATTGTAGAATTTAAGCTCTGACAAAATACTCAATATCCCTCATTTGAGATTTAAATATTTTAAGTCTGAAAAACATGAAACTAACGCTTCCATTGCATTCTATATTTGATAACAATTCCAACGATACCAAATTTGTTGAAAACCGACGTGTAAAACTCAAGATATGAATTTTACAATACGCGGTTTAATTCTACTGATATCAGAAAAGTTGTGCGAAAAAGTTTTTCGGATTGTAAATTTTTCTACACGAAAGTTGTAGAGAATCTAATTACAAATTCAACGCAAAAACTAACATCTAAAACGGAGCTCTAAATCTAATGATTTGGAATTTTGAAGTTAGATATGAGCTATGAGCTAGACAGCTAGTACAGAGTAGAGTACAGACACGAATCGATCGATCGGAACCATCGTGTTGAAAAAAATAAACAGGGATAAACGATGGGAACCAATTCTTATTGTGGCTATAGGATCTATACATCACATCAGCTCGCCTAACCTGAGGAGTGCTGAAACAACAAACAAAAACTGATGGCCGGGTGAGGATGATACCAGGTACTGTATGTGGTCGATGGACAATGGACGATGGTCGTACAAGCTGGGGACGTCGGGAGCTTCATCATGGTCATCTACTGGTTGACGGAAAAGCACGAGGGATACTGGATGATGACGAGCTGGTACTCCTAGACGTGGTGGGCGACACAGTTCGTCTCCTACGGCTGCGTTGATCTTTGGCTTGGACGGCATCGGACGTCATCGTAAAGTACCTCCAGCTGGGAAAACAGAACATGGCGAAAGCATTAGGGGATGCTCACGAGGTACATGATGAATATGAGCACATGTATGCGGCCTCGTTCACCTTATACCGCCAGAATTCGACAATGGCATCACAGTGGCAGACGCAGAATCATGTCCTAGAGGCAGGCGACGTCGAGAAGAGTCTCTTGGTGCGAGGAATCGCCACGATGATCATCGAGAGCGACGTGATCTTGTGATGAACTTGAATTTGGGACTGATGTTGGCATGATTCGTATGATCTGTACGGACCTTTTCTGAAGAAAAGTTGAGAACGAAAGTGAGAGAAGAAGAGGAGAGGCTCAAAGTGACGCGCTCAGATCATTCCGGTTTGGCGTGTGGAGAGAGATCAGGAGACGAATGCCGATGGATGGCATTAAGTTCACAACGCCGGTTCCTGAAATTAAGTCCGTTAAATGGGAGATTAATAGGCTGAACGGAAACCCCACTAAATTCTGGACATTTTTCGTGTTCTAGTCTAACCGAAAACATCAATAGAATTGATGGGAGGAGGAGAGGAATAGATCATGCCATTGATGCTGTAACGCTCCAGCTTACGAGCTTGAACGAGAAGGAAGAGGATGGATGGCCGGGCTGGTCTGTTTGGTGGACATGGGCCAAGAAAGGAAGTTATGTCCATGAAAAGTATAGGAATAAAAAAAGTAGATGGAGTGAGGCCACGCTGGGCTGGTCTTGGCTGCCCAGGCCGGTCCGGTTGGCCCAGTTGGTTGGGTTCACCCTTTTTTTTCTTTCATAACTTCTGATTAAAGTCTCCAAATGAGTTTAAATTTGTTTCTAAACATTTGTAAAAACCAACGCAGTGTTTTAGGACAAAAAGGGACTAGTTTAATACTCATTTTCAAAATAGTAAAATAAAAATGCATGCACATTGGCCTTTATGGTTAATTTGGAAATACTTTGCAAATAGATTTTCCACGGTTTTGTTTTCTCAAATAAAATATAAAAAAAATCCATTAAACATTTGAAAACCTTGAAAATCAAAATATGTTTCAGTTTGAAAATACTTTGAAATCATAAGTCTTTGGAAACACAATTTTGGGAAAAATAGTTTTAAATAACCTCAACAAGTTTTAATTCCTTGTGATTTTCAATCAAGTTCAAACAACCAAGCATCTAAATTTTTTTTAACATTCCAAAATTTGGAAAATTTTGGGATGTTACAGACTACCACCCTTAAAAAGAATCTCGTCCTCGAGATTCGAGAAAGGCTAGAAAGAAAGATGGGTTTGGGATATGTTGGGGTGGCTACCACCCTTAAAAGAAACTTTTGTAGCTAGACTAGGTCGTGGGTTTAGGCTAAGTTCATCTTAGGTATGACTTGGCACATCCGAGGATATGACTTGTACCAGGGTCGTCTCTTGGAATATGTATGACTTCTGACCTCCAATAGAGGTTGTTTACATATCGCGAATAACATATTTCTTCAAGGTGACTTGAGTAGGTTTCCTCATAGTTGGACTTATAATCCATATGTGCTGGTGGTTGATCTACTTTTGACAATGAGGGGTCACTCATTGGTCAAATGAAAAACCAAGATGAGAGTACTTCAAGGGATCATTCATCTTCCTACTTGTCGGTGTCATTGAGGGTCTGCCAATATTCTTCATCTAGTGGTTGGGTCTTCAAACTCACCGTAGTTCTACGTTTGGCAACACTTGCCTACTATAAGGGTATAATAATTATCCACCCTAAGGTTCAGGCTTATCAACGACGTATCACTTGTAGGTATGTCTCTCTAGATTTACAATTCCTCATAATAAGAGCAAACAATATGAGTAGTCATCATGGGGGCCAATCCATGTCACACTCAATCATTTCCTTGTATTCAGTTTGGTATATCCCGTATTCTAGCTCTTGGTCAACCTCACAATTTGATAAAATTTCCATGGAGAATTGAATCAATGTTTCAATCCCCAACATTGAACTGTTTTGAAAACATTTCTATCATCCTTAACTAGGGTTTTGCGTATCTCACACTATATGCTTCTTCATCTTGATAGGAAACATCTGGTTTGGTTTTGCTAAGGTTATCTTCATGACGATTTGTCGAGAAGACACATGCTGGGTTGGATGTAGATGAGAATAGATAGAAAGGTTCTAAAGAAGTTTCCTACCCAAACATGGCAAATCAAGAAATTTAGCCAACAACAATCATCTAACAAGCATCAAGCAACATAGCTCAAACACAACCAAACTAGTATGGTCATACCACGTTTTGGTAAGATCAATACTTTCTAACGTTATCGCTGGTTCAATAAAAGAAGATGGTGGTCTGGTCTAATTCTGTTTTGGATGTTTCAAGCTTCTCTTCTACTGCATCAATGCACCTATGGGTGTTGTGCAGTCTGCACCTGACTATTTCTTCAAGTTCTTCATTGGTCTTATATGAAGCCCTTCTTGCGGAGTTGAAGAACATCACATGAAGCATCAGTCCATCATTTCACAAACATGGTTATCATGTATCTTTTCCTAATGGTTTCAACAGGTAGTCTATCTAAAGTAAGAGGGAAATTTTTGAAGATGAAATAGGTAAGAATATAAGAAGTTTAAAAATCCAAACATCAACTTAATAAAAAACTAGATTAGATAGATTTTTCATCCTATGGTCTTCCGGTTTGTAATCCAATCCTAGGGTCACGAACCTACAGTCAACACAATGCTCTGATACCATCTGTAGCAACCTCACCTTTTAAGGTGCAGATCTCTGTGCATATCTGTGCTAGTCCCTGGATCAATCGCTAGCACACACAGTACAAGATGTAATACCAAGAAACAAAGGTCTTTATTACATTGTATGATCTAAAATTTACATAAAGGTTTACAAATTGCATAGCACAAGGCTAGCATATCATCAGAGTTTCACAACGAATAAACATAGACAACATGGAGTCCTTCATCTTCATGTGCCACAGGCGAGCATGTTGAGGATAGACTCGCAACCCCTAACGTTTCCTTACTCATCGACTGAAAAACCTGCAACATGATACGTTGCAGCCACGAATGGTCAATACATTTGGAATTGTATTGGCAAGATGACACTATAGTGGACTCAAATGGCAACCTAACACTTAAGTGTACATTTGGCTGGTAGAGCTCAGGCATATTTGCATAAAGCCAGTTTTCTCCTATCATTTGTCAAATCATTTTCTTTCATACTAATTTAAGAGGTACCATTGATAGAAATCAATGAAACTGGAATACCACTAATGGAAACCAGTGAATTCCTCCTACCCTTGTTCACCCATCAAATTTTAATTTAAGAAATTGGGATGAGGAGACTTTCGAACAAGATCCTTGTCAGTTCGCTCAAATTGTCCGTAACCGGGAACACGGCTAAGTACTTAGATTTAACACTCTGCAGAGGTTGTACAAATTTACCCACATGACCTAGTCTGTTCTTCTTCCATGATGCACATTTTGCTCAAATGGACAGATGTCGACTAGGACGAGACTTTTCCGAAGTGATCACCCAAACCATCCTCTACGGACCCGCTCCAACCTACATTCCCCTACATCATCATGTCGCGTAGGGTCCAGGTTCACACAACATACTCCGTCAAGCCAGAGCCCATATAGCATGTGGTTGTACGGTAAGCTAATGAGCAAGAAGGTTGTCTATTATCTCTTTGTTCCTGGGTGGCCGTCCACAAGTGCGATGCACACGGCGGTTCATAGACATGACCCCGTTGCAACCACTCAACATAAACCAAGCAAAGCCACATTCCACCCAGGTAGTTCATTGAATTTAGTTGTTTTTCCATAACCACTACTAAAAAAAATTTCATAGCATAGCTAAGCATCAACTAAATTCAATGGCGACAAAAATATGGTCAGGTGGAAGTAGCTATCTACTGGGATTACAAAAGCAAAGCATATCCCTAGACTTACTACAAAAATCACTACGGTGCATGAATAAAATCTAGGACATTTGTGATGGTGTGTCACTTGCCTTTGGGTAGATGAAGAATTCTTCACTTCTCTCAATAAAAACACGCAGCTCTCTGTATAAGCTATAAAATAAAGGTAACACAACATAAACATACACTCCAAACAATATAAACAAGCAAAGCAAACAAATGTGAAGGTTTGTTATTAATTTTAGGTATCTCATGTATCTATGTAAGTAAGGGTATGTCATGAGGCTAGCTTGTAAAGATATGGATTTCATAGATTGAATGGCTAGAGTCAAATACTTAGAAATAGATCGTCTGAGATATACGGGAAAGAATTGATTGATAGGATACTTAAGCATAGATGGAATTTGAATGCCCCCTATGAGTAGGATTCGCACTAGTCTCAAATGGTGCAACTATAATACTTAAATATGGTATGACAACACATACAAAAATAGAACAAGTTTCACATAGGTTTAGGTATGGGCAAATAATATGTTGAATTACTCAAATAACTCATTTGCCATTTGAATAATTTAACTAGAGAAATAGATAGATAGGCTTTATATTCAAATAAGGCGGAAGAGTCTAAATGGGACTGGTGGATATGTATGATCAAGGGATTAATTTTATGAAAAAGGAATCATGACAAAAGGAATTGTAGAATTTAAGCTGTGACAAAATACTCAATATCCCTCATTTGAGATTTAAATATTTTAAGTCTGAAAAACATGAAACTAACGGTTCCATTGCATTCTATATTTGATAACAATTCCAATGATACCAAATTTGTTGAAAACCGACGTGTAGAACTCAAGATATGAATTTTACAATACGCGGTTTAATTCTACTGATATCAGAAAAGTTGTGCGAAAAAGTTTTTCGGATTGTAAATTTTTCTACACGAAAGTTGTAGAGAATCTAATTACAAATTCAACGCAAAAACTAACATCTAAAACGGAGCTCTAAATCTAAAGATTTGGAATTTTGAAGTTAGACATGATAGACAGCTAGTACAGAGTAGAGTACAGACCCGAATCGATCGATCGGAACCATCGTGTTGAAAAAAATAAACAGGGATAAACCATGGGAACCAATTCTTATTGTGGCTATAGGATCTATACATCACATCAGCTCGCCTAACCTGAGGAGTGCTGAAACAACAAACAAAAACTGATGGCCGGGTGAGGATGATACCAGGTACTGTATGTGGTCGATGGACGATGGACGATGGTCGTACAAGCCGGGGACGTCGGGAGCTTCATCATGGTCATCTCCTGGTCGACGGAAAAGCACGAGGGATACTGGATGATGACGAGCTGGTACTCCTAGACCTGGTGGCCGACACAGTTCGTCTCCTACGGCTGCGTTGATCTTTGGCTTGGACGGCATCGGACGTCATCGTAAAGTACCTCCGGCTGGGAAAACAGAACATGGCGAAAGCATGAGGGGATGCTCACGAGGTACATGATGAATATGAGAACATGTATGCGGCCTCGTTCACCTTATACCGCCAGAATTCGACAATGGCATCACAGTGGCAGACGGAACAACCGCGGCAAACAATGAAGATATGACGCAGAATCATGTCCTAGAGGCAGGCGACGTCGAGAAGAGTCTCTTGGTGCGAGGAATCGCCACGATGATCATCGAGAGCGACGAGATCTTGTGATGAACTTGAATTTGGGACTGATGTTGGCATGATTCGTATGATCTGTACGGACCTTTTCTGAAGAAAAGTTGAGAACGAAAGTGAGAGAAGAAGAGGAGAGGCTCAAAGTGACGCGCTCAGATCATTCCGGTTTGGCGTGTGGAGAGAGATCAGGAGACGAATGCCGATGGATGGCATTAAGTTCACAACGCCGGTTCCTGAAATTAAGTCCGTTAAATGGGAGATTAATAGGCTGAACGGAAACCCCACTGAATTCTGGACATTTTTCGTGTTCTAGTCTAACCGAAAATATCAATAGAATTGATGGGAGGAGGAGAGGAATAGATCATGCCATTGCTGCTGTAACGCTCCAGCTTACGAGCTTGAACGAGAAGGAAGAGGATGGATGGCCGGGCTGGTCTGTTTGGTGGACATGGGAAGAAAGGAAGTTATGTCCATGAAAAGTATAGGAATAAAAAAAAGTAGATGGAGTGAGGCCACGCTGGGCTGGTCTTGGCTGCCTAGGCCGGTCCGGTTGGCCCAGTTGGTTGGGTTCACTCTTTTTTTTCTTTCATAACTTTTGATTAAAGTCTCCAAATGAGTTTAAATTTGTTTCTAAACATTTGTAAAAACTAACGCAGTGTTTTAGGACAAAAAGGGACTAGTTTAATACTCATTTTCAAAATAGTAAAATAAAAATGCATGCACATTGGCCTTTATGGTTAATTTGGAAATACTTTGCAAATAGATTTTCCACGGTTTTGTTTTCTCAAATAAAATATAAAAAAAAATCCATTAAACATTTGAAAACCTTGAAAATCAAAATATGTTTCAGTTTGAAAATACTTTGAAATCATAAGTCTTTGGAAACACCATTTTGGGAAAAATAGTTTTAAATAACCTCAACAAGTTTTAATTCTTTGTGATTTTCAATCAAGTTCAAACAACCAAGCATCTAAATTTTTTTTAACATTCCAAAATTTGGAAAATTTTGGGATGTTACACCATACTGTTCCGTCATCAGACCATTTTCAAAATGTGACATATGAGTGGTGACTTGAGCTTGAAAGGTGAATTTGACTTGATCACAACTGATTTGTGGGAATGACACTAATGTTCCCACTTGAGTTAGTTAGGCAAATAAAGAGTCTTTTACTACTAAGTGCTTATGAAATAAAATTGGCTTTATGCAAATGAACCCAGAGCTTAGAACCCCTTACTATAGTTGATAGTGCTTACACATATTAGTTTGCGAGTACTTTAAAGTACTCATGGCTTTGTCCCTGGCTATTCAAATGGCCAGACTATGAAGAGGAGAACCAATACCATGAAGATGGACAGCAAGTCGTCTATGATAACTAGGACTACTCCTGACGTCAAGTGTTGCATGTGGAACAGATGGACCACTACTACGTTTCTTCCGCTGCATGTTTTGTATTTGATCAATAGATCAACTATTGTTGTAAGACTTGGATCATGTGATCCGATGTTCTGTGATATCAATCTATTATGTCTCGCAAAAACAATCTTCCTGGGATTGCGATGTATGGCATAATAGCCATCTGGACTTAAAAAGGCGGGTGTTGACACTCCTTGTCGTCGAAGGTGCTCGCCGGTTGCGCCTTCGCCTTCGCGTCCGCGTCCGCCTTCGCCCGTGCCGCCGCATCCTCAGACTCTTCCTCCTCCTCCTACTCAGCATCTTCCTCGTCCTGATCCTCAGCCTCTTCCTCGTCCTCGCTGTCCGGCGGCGGGGAATCGTCACTTTCCGGCGGCCGTGAATCGTCGCTGCTCGGCGTTGCAGCTCTGTCCCACAAATGTTGCCATCAAGGTGATTTCCCCTCGATGTCGGTGTCCGATGGCAAAGAGAGACTGCTCATGTTGATAGAGGATGGTGAAGAGATGAATGGCGCCGACCGGTTGTAGATAGCAAAACGTATATGTAGTGGTCTATCAACGAAGAGAGCAGCGTTTGCTCTTCCGCAGTGTTCGTGCTCCATTACGGCAGTTCGCGCGTCGAGGCGTTTGGACTCCCCAGGCTACTTCGCGGTCCATTACGGCGGTTCAATGCGCCGATCGACGCGGTTGGCCTACGACGGTTCCCCTTCCCGGCGACTGCACTGTCGCTATTTACGCGGTGGTTGAGCATCAGCACGCGATCCTGGGCTCGCTGCTGAAAATATGGGCCTTCCCATGCCAAATTTTATATCCTTCCGGCACTAAATAGCGCCGGATTTCGGCCTGAGAACTCAAACGCTGGAGATGCTCAAACAATAACAACTTGTGATCGAGGATAGGTCCAAAAGGTCTTCTGTGGAGACGCGCATGAGATATTTGCATGTACCATGTACTTACTCGGCTTTTCGTTGGGTCAATCCGTGAGATGACGATTAGTTGATGAAGGATCTCTCGGGGGCGCGGGCAATGGCGCACAGATCCCTGATTGTCACACCCCTTGCCCCGATGGTGATCTGGGACGTGAGCACACACAAATACAAGAGTAATTTCAATCTGGAAGAGAGAAGGAAGAACACGGAAAAGCAAGAGAGAGAGAGAGTTTCAGAGATTGTTTTTCTTCTATTTCTTTTTCTGCCTTTCCGCTTACAACTCCAGCTGTTATATACTCAGCTGCCAACTCCACTCGTACCCGTGGCCCAACACACACACACACACGTTACACACACCTTCAGGCTAGCTTCATGTCCCAGGTGTATTGTACATCTACGTCTTGATTAGTTCAGGTGTGACATTGCCTCCCTCTAAAGCAGGTGCTTGACCCCAAGCACTGAAGTCTGGGTAACGTGCCTTAATGACTGAGATGTCTTCCCAGGTAGCTGCATCAGCATCAATGTCCTTCCACCTTACCAAGCCTTGAGGAATTGCCTAGCTTCCTTTCTTCACCAAGCGCCGGTCCAGGAGGGCTTCAGGAATGGTCTCCACGATATCAAGCTCGACGATCTTCGATAAATCATGGAACACTGTAGTATGATCAGGAACAAACTCCTTCAGCTGCGATACATGGAAAACTGGGTGAACAACACTGTCAGTAGGAAGAGCGAGACGATATGCCATTGAGCCCACACATTCCAGAATCTGATATGGACCAAAGAACTTGAATGCCAGTTTGGTGGCATGGTCTGTTCACCACCGAGGACTGTGCATAGGGCTGGAGTTCAAGGTAGACTTTGTCTCCCACAGAATACTCTTTCTCTGATCGCAGATGATCAGCCTGAATTTTCATGCGATTTTGTGCATTTGCCAGATGCATTTTTAGGCGCTGGAGCTGAGCATGTCTGTCTCGGAGCATCATAGCAGCCTCAGATAGATTGTCTTGGTCCATCACAGGCATGGCTCCCATATTCGGCTCACACCCATAGAGTGCCTTGAATGGAGATGAGTCAATAGATGAATGATAAGAGGAGTTGTACCAGAACTCAGGGAGAGGTAGCCAACGTCTTCATTGTTTTGGTGTGTCATGGACGAAGCAGCGAAGAAACATCGCAATGCACTGATTGACCCGCTCACTTTGGCCATATGTCTGGGGATGGTAGGCGGTAGTAAACTTCAGTTTGGTGTCCATGGAGGAAAATAATTCTTTCCACAACTTACTCAAGAAGATGGGGTCAAAGTCAGAGACAATGGATAAGGGCACGCCATGCAGTTTGACTACCGAGTCCAGAAAGGCTTGTGCCACTGATGCCGCATTGATTGGATGCTTGAGTGGAACCAAATGTGTATATTTTGTTAAACGGTCTACCACCACCATGATGACATTGGCACCAGCAGACAGAGGAAGGCCCTTGATGAAATCCATCGTCAATTCACGCCAAATGCCAGATGGAATTGGCAGTGGCTGCAATAAACCGGCAGGTCTGTTGTGGCCATGCTTGGCTTGTTGGCAAACTGAGCACTGTTTCACAAAGTCATCCACTCCAGTTTTCATCCCATTCCAAGAAAACAGACGCTTGTAAGTTGGTAGGACCACCGAGTGGCCTACAATTGCACTATTATGAAATGCATTGATCAGTTTGGTCTGTAGAGCTGAGTTTGCGCCTACCCAAATTTTCCCATGGACCTTAATAAGACCTTGCTGCATCTCAAAACCTTGATCATCAGGACTCGCAATAGCTTTCCTTGAGCTTGTCTTGAGCAACAGGATCAGTGACATAAGAGTTCACTACCTCTTGAAACCAAGTTGGACGCACTTCATAAAAGGCATGTAACTGAAACACCTGACCAATTCGAGATAGAGCATATGCCGCTGAGTTATCTGCTCCCTTTTTGTAGAGAATGCGAAATTGCAATCGCATCATGCGAGCCATGGCCTTGCGCTGCATTGGGGACTGGAGGGTTTGCTCGTCGAGATAGGTCAAACTGTGATGATCAGTTTTGGTGAGAAACTCACTCCGCTGCAAGTAAGGGCGCCAACGCTTGATGGCCATAATAAGAGCTAAGAACTCTTTTTCATAGATGGATAATGTTCGATGCTGAACACTCAAGGACTTGCTAAGAAAAGCTAGGGGATGACCTTCATGCATCAACACCGCACCAATACCCGTGTCACACGCATCGGTCTCCACGACAAACTGCTTCTGGAAATCCGGTAACGCTAGCACCGGGGTGGTCACCATGGTAGTTTTCAATTGCAGAAACGCTGTCTCAGCCTCCGATGACAAGGCAAAAGCTTTCTTCTTCAACAAATTGGTGAGTGGTTTCGCCATGACTCCATACCCGCGCACAAATTTGCGGTAATAGCCAGTTAGACCGAGAAAACCTCTTAGATCCGTGACATTGGCAGGACGAGGCCATGATACGTCTCCGACGTATCGATAATTTCTTATGTTCCATGCCACATTATTGATGTTATCTACATGTTTTATGCACACTTTATGTCATATTCGTGCATTTTCTGGAACTAACCTATTAACAAGATGCCGAAGTGCCAGTTGCTGTTTTCTGCTGTTTTTGGTTTCAGAAATCCTAGTAAGGAAATATTCTCGGAATTGGACGAAATCAAAGCCAGGGGCCTATTTTTCCACGAAGCTTCCAGAAGATCGAAGACGAGACGAAGAGGGGCCACGGGGTGGCCAAACCCTAGGGCGGCGCGGCCCCACCCCTGGCCGCGCCGGCCTATGGTGTGGGCCCCCCGTGCCGCCTCTTGACTTGCCCTTCCGCCTACTTAAAGCCTCCGTGACGAAACCCCCAGGACCGAGAGCCACGATACGGAAAACCTTACTGAGACGCCGCCGCCACCGATCCCATCTCGGGGGATCCAGGAGATCGCCTCCGGCACCCTGCCGGAGAGGGGAATCATCCCCCGGAGGACTCTACGCCGCCATGGTCGCCTCCGGTGTGATGTGTGAGTAGTCTACCCCTGGACTATGGGTCCATAGCAGTAGCTAGATGGTTGTCTTCTCCCCATTGTGCTATCATTGTCGGATCTTGTGAGCTGCCTAACATGATCAAGATCATCTATCTGTAATTCTATATGTTGCGTTTGTTGGGATCCGATGAATAGAGAATACTTGTTATGTTGATTATCAAAGTTATGCTTATGTGTTGTTTATGATCTTGCATGCTCTCCGTTACTAGTAGATGCTCTGGCCAAGTAGATGCTTGTAACTCCAAGAGGGAGTACTTATGCTCGATAGTGGGTTCATGCCTGCATTGACACACAGGACGTGTGAGAAAGTTCTAAGGTTGTGTTGTGCTGTTGCCACTAGGGATAAAACATTAGTGCTATGTTCAAGGATGTAGTCACTAGTTACATTACACACCATACTTAATGCAATTGTCTGTTGCTTTGCAACTTAATACTGGAGGGGGTTCGGATGATAACCTGAAGGTGGACTTTTTAGGCATAGATGCAGTTGGATGGCGGTCTATGTACTTTGTCGTAATGCCCAATTAAATCTCACTATACTCCTCATGATATGTATGTGCATTGTCATGCTCTCTTTATTTGTCAATTGCCCAACTGTAATTTGTTCACCCAACATGCTGTTCGTCTTATGGGAGAGACACCTCTAGTGAACTGTGGACCCCGGTCCAATTCTCTTTACTGAAATACAATCTACTGCAATACTTGTTTTACTGTTTTCTCTGCAAACAATCATCTTCCACACAATACGGTTAATCCTTTGTTACAGCAAGCCGGTGAGATTGACAACCTCACTGTTTCGTTGGGGCAAAGTACTTTGGTTGTGTTGTGCAGGTTCCACGTTGGCGCCGGAATCCCTGGTGTTGCGCCGCACTACATCTCGCCGCCATCAACCTTCAACGTGCTTCTTGACTCCTACTGGTCCGATTAAACCTTGGTTTCTTATCGAGGAAACTTGCCGCTGTGCGCATCACACCTTCCTCTTGGGGTTCCCAACGGACGCGTGTCGAACGAAAAGACAATACGTCAACCACGCGCATCAAGCAAATTTCTGGCGCCGTTGCCGGGGACCTGAAGAAAAGTTACACCACAAAGATTTCTATCTCTCACGCCAACTTCACGCCAGCAGCAAATTTCTGGCGCCGTTGCCGGGGAGATCAAGACACGCTGCAAGGGGAGTCTCCACTTCTCAATCTCTTTACTTTGTTTTTGTCTTGCTTAGTTTTATTTACTACTTTGTTTGCTGCACTAAATCAAAACACAAAAAAAATTTGTTGCTAGTTTTACTTTATTTGCTATCTTGTTTGCTATATTGAAAACACAAAAAAATTAGTTTACTTGCATTTACTTTATCTAGTTTGCTTTATTTACTGTTGCTAAAATGGCCAACGCTGAAAATACTAAGTTGTGTGACTTCACAACCACAAATAATAATGATTTCTTATGCACACCTATTGCTCCACCTGCTACTACAGCAGAATTCTTTGAAATTAAACCTGCTTTACTGAATCTTGTTATGAAAGATCAATTTTCTGGAATTAGTTCTGATGATGCTGCTGCCCATCTTAATAATTTTGTTGAACTATGTGAAATGCAAAAATATAAAGATGTAGATGGTGATATTATTAAACTAAAATTGTTCCCTTTCTCATTAAGAGGAAGAGCTAAAGATTGGTTGCTATCTCTGCCTAAGAATAGTATTGATTCATGGACTAAATGCAAGGATGCTTTTATTGGTAGATATTATCCCCCTGCTAAAATTATATCTTTGAGGAGTAGCATAATGAATTTCAAACAATTAGATACTGAACATGTTGTTCAAGCTTGGGAAAGAATGAAATCTCTGGTTAAAAATTGCCCAACCTATGGACTGACTACTTGGATGATCATCCAAACCTTCTATGCAGGACTAAATTTTTCTTCACGGAATTTATTGGATTCAGCTGCTGGAGGTACCTTTATGTCCATCACTCTTGGTGAAGCAACAAGGCTTCTTGATAATATGATGATCAACTACTCTGAATGGCACACGGAAAGAGCTCCACAAGGTAAGAAGGTAAATTCTGTTGAGGAATCCTCTTCCTTGAATGATAAGGTTGATGCTATTATGTCTATGCTTGTGAATGATAGGACTAATATTGATCCTAATAATGTTCCGTTAGCTTCATTGGTTGCACAAGAAGAACATGTTGATGTAAACTTCATTAAAAATAATAATTTCAACAACAGTGCTTACCGGAACAATTCTAGTAACAACTATAGGCCATATCCTTATAATAATGGCAACGGCTATGGTAATTCTTATGGAAATTCTTACAACAATAATAGGAATACACCCCCTGGACTTGAAGCCATGCTTAAAGAATTTATTAGTACACAAACTGCTTTTAACAAATCTGTTGAAGAAAAGCTTGGTAAAATTGATATACTTGTTTCTAGAGTTGATAGTCTTGCCTCTGATGTTGATCTTTTGAAATCGAAAGTTATGCCTAATAGGGATATTGAAAATAAAATTGTTACTACAGCAAATGCCATTCAAGTTAGAATTAATGAGAATATAAGATTAATGGCTGAACTGCGTGCTAGGTGGGATAGAGAAGAAAATGAAAAACTAGCTAAAGAGAAGAATATAGCTAAAGTTTGGACTATTACCACCACTAGTAATGATAATGCTACACATGTTGCTGCACCTCCTACTCATACTAATAAAAGAATTGGTGTTAGCAATGTTTCCACTTCTAATGCAAAGCGCGAAAAAGCGCACTCGAAACTGCTAAAACTGCTGAAACTGCCTGTGATAAAGCTGCTGAAATTTTTTCCAACATTGGGGATGATGATCCCATTGCTTTAGATTATAATGGTTTGAATTTTGATGATTTCCACATCTCTGAAGTTATAAAGTTCTTGCAAAAACTTGCTAAAAGTCCTAATGCTAGTGCTATAAATTTGGCTTTCACGCATCATATTACAAATGCTCTCATAAAAGCTAGAGAAGAGAAACTAGAGCGCGAAGCCTCTATTCCTAAAAAGCTAGAGGATGGTTGGGAGCCCATCATTAAGATGAGAGTCAAAGATTTTGATTGTAATGCTTTATGTGATCTTGGTGCAAGTATTTCTGTTATGCCTAAGAAAATTTATAATATGCTTGACTTGCCACCGCTGAAAAATTGTTATTTGGATGTTAATCTTGCTGATCATTCTACAAAGAAACCTTTGGGTAAAGTTGATAATGTTCGCATTACCGTTAACAATAATCTTGTTCCCGTTGATTTTGTTGTCTTGGATATTGAATGCAATGCATTTTTTCCCATTATATTGGGAAGACCTTTTCTTCGAACTGTTGGTGCTATTATTGATATGAGGGAAGGTAATATAAAATATCAATTTCCTCTCAAGAAAGGTATGGAACACTTCCCTAGAAAGAGAATAAAGGTACCTTATGATTCTATTATTAGAACAAATTATGATGTTGATGCTTCATCTCTCGATGTTACTTGATACACACTTTCTGCGCCTAGCTGAAAGGCGTTAAAGAAAAGCGCTTATGGGAGACAACCCATGTTTTTACCGACAGTACTTTGTTTTTATTTTGTGTCTTGGAAGTTGTTTACTACTGTAGCAACCTCTCCTTATCTTAGTTTTGAGTTTTGTTGTGCCAAGTTAAGCCGTTGATAGAAAAGTAAGTACTAGATTTGGATTACTGCGCAGTTCCAGATTTCTTTGCTGTCACGAATCTGGGTCCACCTCCCTGTAGGTAGCTCAGAAAATTACGCCAATTTACGAGCATGATCCTCAGCTATGTACGCAACTTTCATTCAATTTGAGCATTTTTGTTTGAGCAAGTCTGGTGCCATTTTAAAATTCGTCAATACGAACTGTTCTGTTTTGACAGATTCTGCCTTTTATTTCGCATTGCCTCTTTCGCTATGTTGGATGAATTTCTTTGATCCACTAATGTCCAGTAGCATTATGCAATGTCCATAAGTGTTAAGAATGATTGTGTCACCTCTGAATATGTCAATTTATATTGTGCACTAACCCTCTAATGAGTTGTTTCGAGTTTGGTGTGGAGGAAGTTTTCAAGGATCAAGAGAGGAGTATGATGCAACATGATCAAGGAGAGTGAAAGCTCTAAGCTTGGGGATGCACCCGGTGGTTCACCCCTGCATATATCAAGAAGACTCAAGCGTCTAAGCTTGGGGATGCCCAAGGCATCCCCTTCTTCATCGACAACATTATCAGGTTCCTCCCCTGAAACTATATTTTTATTCCATCACATCTTATGTGCTTTTTCTTGGAGCGTCGGTTTGTTTTTGTTTTTGTTTTGTTTGAATAAAATGGATCCTAGCATTCACTTTATGGGAGAGATACACGCTCCGCTGTAGCATATGGACAAGTATGTCCTTGGATTCTACTCATAGTATTCATGGCGAAGTTTCTCCTTCGTTAAATTGTTGTATGGTTGGAATTGGAAAATGATACATGTAGTAATTGCTATAAATGTCTTGGGTAATGTGATACTTGGCAATTGTTGTGCTCATGTTTAAGCTCTTGCATCATATGCTTTGCACCCATTAATGAAGAAATACATAGAGCATGCTAAAATTTGGTTTGCATATTTGGTTTTTCTAAGGTCTAGATAATTTCTAGTATTGAGTTTGAACAACAAGGAAGACGGTGTAGAGTCTTATAATGTTTTCAATATGTCTTTTATGTGAGTTTTGCTGCACCGGTTCATCCTTGTGTTTGTTTCAAATAAGCCTTGCTAGCCTAAACCTTGTATCGAGAGGGAATACTTCTCATGCATCCAAAATACTTGAGCCAACCACTATGCCATTTGTGTCCACCATACCTACCTATACTACATGGTATTTTCCCGCCATTCCAAAGTAAATTGCTTGAGTGCTACCTTTAAAATTCCATCATTCACCTTTGCAATATATAGTTCATGGGACAAATAGCTTAAAAACTATTGTGGTATTGAATATGTAATTATGCACTTTATCTCTTATTAAGTTGCTTGTTGTGCGATAACCATGTTTACTGGGGAACGCCATCAACTCATTGTTGAATTTCATGTGAGTTGCTATGCATGTTCGTCTTGTCTGAAGTAAGGGCGATCTACACTGAGTTGAATGGTTTGAGCATGCATATTGTGAGAGAAGAACATTGGGCCGCTAACTAAAGCCATGATCCATGGTGGAAGTTTCAGTTTTGGACAAACATCCTCAAATCTCTAATGAGAAAAGAATTAATTGTTGTCAAATGCTTAAAGCATTAAAAGAGGAGTCCATTATCTGTTGTCTATGTTGTCCCGGTATGGATGTCTAAGTTGAGAATAATCAAAAGCGAGAAATCCAAATGCGAGCTTTCTCCTTAGACCTTTGTACAGCGGCATAGAGGTACCTTTGTGAAACTTGGTTAAAGCATATGTATTGCGGTGATAATCCAGGTAGTCCAAGCTAATTAGGACAAGGTGCGGGCACTATTGGTACACTATGCATGAGGCTTGCAACTTATAAGATATAATTTACATGATGCATATGCTTTATTACTACCGTTGACAAAATTGTTTCATGTTTTCAAAATCAAAGCTCTAGCACAAATATAGCAATCGATGCTTTTCCTCTATGAGGACCATTCTTTTACTTTTAATGTTGAGTCAGTTCACCTATTTCTCTCCACCTCAAGAAGCAAACACTTGTGTGAACTGTGCATTGATTCCTACATACTTGCTTATTGCACTTATTATATTACTCTATGTTGACAATATCCATGAGATATACATGTTACAAGTTGAAAGCAACCGCTGAAACTTAATCTTCTTTTGTGTTGCTTCAATACCTTTACTTTGAATTATTGCTTTATGAGTTAACTCTTATGCAAGACTTATTGATGCTTGTCTTGAAGTGCTATTCATGAAAAGTCTTTGCTTTATGATTCACTTGTTTACTCATGTCATACACATTGTTTTGATCGCTGCATTCACTACATATGCTTTACAAATAGTATGATCAAGATTATGATGGCATGTCACTCCAGAAATTATCTGTGTTATCGTTTTACCTGCTTGGGACGAGCAGAACTAAGCTTGGGGATGCTGATACGTCTCCGACGTATCGATAATTTCTTATGTTCCATGCCACATTATTGATGTTATCTACATGTTTTATGCACACTTTATGTCGTATTCGTGCATTTTCTGGAACTAACCTATTAACAAGATGCCGAAGTGCCAGTTGTTGTTTTCTGCTGTTTTTGGTTTCAGAAATCCTAGTAAGGAAATATTCTCGGAATTGGACGAAATCAAAGCCCAGGGACCTATTTTTCCACGAAGCTTCCAGAAGTCCGAAGACGAGACGAAGAGGGGCCACGGGGTGGCCAAACCCTAGGGCGGCGCGGCCCCACCCCTGGCCGCGCCGGCCTATGGTGTGGGCCCCCCGTGCCGCCTCTTGACTTGCCCTTCCGCCTACTTAAAGCCTCCGTGACGAAATGTAACATCCCAAGTTTTAACAATAATAAAGATCAAGAGAGAGTTTCAACTACTCAAATTTAGCAATTAACAAAAACTTTTTCTATGCATATAGTGCCACATATAGATATATGCATTTGAGTGATTTTCCTTTTGTGCAATTGCCATGATGAGTGTTAGTATGTGTAAACATTGCTATGTGAACCCTAACCAAGATCACTAAACCCTAAATTGAGGAAAAATAAAGAAAAGGGGAAAAACTCATATTTCACTTACATACACCATATGCCAAAATTCAAATCCTCAACTTAGGCCACAATTACTTGCCCCATTGCTTCTAAAATACTTTAAAGTGACAAACTAACACAAATGCATCCTTGGAGCAAGAATCAAATCAAAAGAAATCAAGATTTCATCATACATATGATAATGGTCACTTAGCCCAAAAATATTTTCTTCACTCCTTTACCCCTCTGTATTTCTCAATTCTTAAACTAAGCAAGGTCAACTAAAGCCAGGTCATCCAAGAACATGTCAAGGTGAGTAACTTTGATGTTGACCACCCTCCCTAAAGTTGACTAGGTTGACCAGAATAAGAGGGCAAAGATGGAACCCGAGAGAGAGAAGAAGATCACCTCAAATTTGAAATGTTGCAAATCACTTCCAAATTGAGTGCCACCACCACCAATACCTCACATTAAATATATCTTTGAGATATACCAAAAAGAATTCCAAAATTTGACAAAAATATTTATGCGGGCATTGTGTCGAACAGGTGGCAGGCAACATTTCCAAATCGTGTTACACACTATTGTGCACTGGTTTCTTCACTAAACCACCTTTAAACTTGATCATTGCACTCCCCTACGACCCCTGCTTCACCCCAGTACTTGACCTGATCGAGTAAAGTGAGAGGAGGGAGAAGAAAAACCCTAAAACAAAGCCTACCGTGGCCATGCCGGCCACCTTTGGCATCTCCACCTCTGGCCACCGTTCTAACCTATCCTCTTGTCCTGGAGCATCTCTGTGACACGAGGACCTCGACGGTACACAGCCCCTGCTCGCCAAGGCTCGGCATTGGCTAGGACACGCGTGCCCCAAACCATGCCAGGACGTGCCAGCCGGCGTGGTGATCACGCCCTGGACGCGCCAGGACGCCACGCACTCGATCGCTACCGTCCTCGCCCTACATCCCTACGCCTGGAACGAGAACCGCCTCTACGCCCTCTACCACATAGACACACTCGATCGACTGCGGCCGCCTCGTCACCGTCGTCCTCGCCGGCGAAGTACCGCGGGTACCGCAGCACTCGAAACGAAACCCTGGACGATTCCTTCACCCATTCGCTGCGCCAGCTAGCCGTTGAGCATCGCCAGGACGACGCCTACGAGATGCCGTCCTTCACTTGCCCCTTCGCTCGCTGGAAACGCCACGCCATGGCCGCGCCCTTGCAGCACCCCACGGCCACCGATCAACTCTATAAATAGAGCTCCTCCGCCCACAACTTCTTCACACCATCTGCTCCTCTCCCTTCTCTGAACACGCTCCCCACCTCAATTTAACATCTCGCCACCGGAGCTGCTCCAATTGCAAGACGAAGCCCGCCGGAGCCAGGACATCACCGTCGACGATTGGCGCCACCCCGAGCTTCGCCACTGCTACCAGCTGCCTCAGCATCCTCGACAACGTCGCCTCGCCACCAGTAGAACACCGCGGGAACCCTGGTACCCTCTCCCACCCCCTAGGCTCGCCGCCAGTAAGCCCTTGCTCGTCGGAGACGACGATGCTCCAGCACCGTCGATCTTCTCTCTAATCCTACGGTCGAGATGGAAGATAACGTTTCGCTGTTTAAAGAGGCGCCGACAGGTGGCCCCCACCTCGTCAGCACGGCCCAAGCGCACCAGATGCGTGTTGGGCTGCGAAGTGGATTTTTATACCGTTTCGGCCCATTAGTTTTTCCCGCCTGGCCCAAAAATTTAAAATAGGAATAATCCATTTAGTTCAAATTCAATACTGATGCTAACTTCAAATTTGAATATCTTGAGATCCACTACACCAAATTTAACCAATTTTATATAGTTAGAAAGCTCATGAAATTATCTAGCTCATGCCACTGGCCTCACCTTCAATTTCGAAATAGATTTAATCTGATAAAAAAGACAAGACAGGGACTTTTGAACTTTCAAACTTTATTTAAAATTCAACCATAATAGATTTTGAATTGTTTCCAACTCTGATAAATCACAAATGATGTCCTCTAATTGATTATGCAATAATATAGAGATGTTGTTTGTATGATCATGAACTAGATCAAATAAAATGGCTATGTAGTCATTTCTAGAGCATTTTAAAGTGGAATTCAAACTCAACCCTAATATGAGAGTTACCTCTCATTTAAATCTTGATCCTAAGTACTAATAACCAGGGGGAATGACTTAGGCTAATGAACCCTTGAGAATTACTACTTAGAGATTTTAATTCATTAAAGGTTAGGTATTAAAACTTTGTGAAGTGTAGCACTTCACTTAAATTATACTCACATATAATAGATATGAAATGTTGACTTTGGGTCAACCTATATTTCATACCTTATTATTATATTCAGAGATTAAATTTTAATAAGAGGTAATGAGAAGAAATGAATTGCTCTAAGGAGCTACATACTAAATTTTGGAAATAGGAATAATGAGAGGAAATTATTTTTCCCCTAAATAAGAATTTATCAAATAACTCACCATGCCATGTTTGATTGATAATAGGACTAGAGTGTGAACTCTTTTGAGTGTTTCTAGTTTAGTATGTGAGTTGGTTTAGTATTTATACCTCGTATTCGTATATAGACGCTAGTAACGAGGAGTATCAAGAGGAGGAAGCCTACTGATGGCGTGTATTTCACACGTTCGTTGGGCAACCCCAAGAGGAAGGTATGATGCGCACAGCAGCAAGTTTTCCCTCAGAAAGAAACCAAGGTTTATCGAACCAGGAGGAGCCAAGAAGCACGTTGAAGGTTGATGGCGGCGAGATGTAGTGCGGCGCAACACCAGGGATTCCGGCGCCAACGTGGAACCTGCACAACACAACCAAAGTACTTTGCCCCAACGAAACAGTGAGGTTGTCAATCTCACCGGCTTGCTGTAACAAAGGATTAACCGTATTGTGTGGAAGATGATTGTTTGCAGAAAACAGTAGAACAAGTATTGCAAAGAGATTGTATTTCAAGAAAGAGAATTGGACCGGGGTCCACAGTTCACTAGAGGTGTCTCTCCCATAAGACAAGCAGCATGTTGGGTGAACAAATTACAGTTGGGCAATTGACAAATAAAGAGAGCATGACCATGCACATACATATTATGATGAGTATAGTGAGATTTAATTGGGCATTACGACAAAGTACATAGACCGCCATCCAACTGCATCTATGCCTAAAAAGTCCACCTTCAGGTTATCATCCGAACCCCCTCCAGTATTAAGTTGCTAACAACAGACAATTGCATTAAGTATTGCGCGTAATGTAACTAGTGACTACATCCTTGAACATAGCACTAATGTTTTATCCCTAGTGGCAACAGCACATCCATAACCTTAGTGGTTCTTGTCACTCCTCCAGATTCACGGAGGCATGAACCCACTATCGAGCATAAATACTCCCTCTTGGAGTTACTAGCATCAACTTGGCCAAAGCATCTACTAATAACGGAAAGCATGCAAGATCATAAACAACACATAGACAAAGTCTTGATAATCAACATAACAAGTATTCTCTATTCATCGGATCCCAACAAACGCAACATATAGAATTACAGATAGATGATCTTGATCATGTTAGGCAGCTCACAAGATCCGACAATGATAGCACAATGGGGAGAAGACAACCATCTAGCTACTGCTATGGACCCATAGTCCAGGGGTAGACTACTCACACATCACACCGGAGGCGACCATGGCGGCGTAGAGTCCTCCGGGAGATGATTCCCCTCTCCGGCAGGGTGCCGGAGGCGATCTCCTGGATCCCCCGAGATGGGATCGGCGGCGACGGCGTCTCTGGAAGGTTTTCCGTATCGTGGTTCTCGGTACTGGGGGTTTCGTCACGGAGACTTTTTATAGGCGGAAGGGCAGGTCAAGAGGCGGCACGGGGGCCCCACACCATAGGGCCGCGCGGCCAAGGGGGGGGCCGCGCCGCCCTAGGGTTTGGCTCCCCCGTGGCCCCTCTTCGTCTCTCCTTCGGACTTCTGGAAGCTTCGTGGAAAAATAGGCCCCTGGGCTTTGATTTCGTCCAATTCCGAGAATATTTCCTTACTAGGATTTCTGAAACCAAAAACAGCAGAAAACAGCAACTGGCACTTCGGCATCTTGTTAATAGGTTAGTTCCAGAAAATGCACGAATATGACATAAAGTGTGCATAAAACATGTAGATAACATCAATAATGTGGCATGGAACATAAGAAATTATCGATACGTCGGAGGCGTATCAGCATCCCCAAGCTTAGTTCTGCTCGTCCCGAGCAGGTAAAACGATAACACAGATAATTTCTGGAGTGACATGCCATCATAATCTTGATCATACTATTTGTAAAGCATATGTAGTGGATGCAGCGATCAAAACAATATGTATGACATGAGTAAACAAGTGAATCATATAGCAAAGACTTTTCATGAATAGCACTTCAAGACAAGCATCAATAAGTCTTGCATAAGAGTTAACTCATAAAGCAATAATTCAAAGTAAAGGTATTGAAGCAACACAAAAGAAGATTAAGTTTCAGCGGTTGCTTTCAACTTGTAACACGTATATCTCATGGATATTGTCAACATAGAGTAATATAATAAGTGCAATAAGCAAGTATGTAGGAATCAATGCACAGTTCACACAAGTGTTTGCTTCTTGAGGTGGATAGAAATAGGTGAACTGACTCAACATTGAAAGTAAAAGAATGGTCCTCATAGAGGAAAAGCATCGATTGCTATATTTGTGCTAGAGCTTTGATTTTGAAAACATGAAACAATTTTGTCAACGGTAGTAATAAAGCATATGCATCATGTAAATTATATCTTATAAGTTGCAAGCCTCATGCATAGTGTACCAATAGTGCCCGCACCTTGTCCTAATTAGCTTGGACTACCTGGATTATCACCGCAATACATATGCTTTAACCAAGTATCACAAAGGGGTACCTCTATGCCGCCTGTACAAAGGTCTAAGGAGAAAGCTCGCATTGGATTTCTCGCTATTGATTATTCTCAACTTAGACATCCATACCGGGACAACATAGACAACAGATAATGGACTCCTCTTTTAATGCTTTAAGCATTCAACAACAATTAATTCTTTTCTCATTAGAGATTTGAGGATATTTGTCCAAAACTGAAACTTCCACCATGGATCATGGCTTTAGTTAGCGGCCCAATGTTCTTCTCTCACAATATGCATGCTCAAACCATTCAACTCAGTGTAGATCGCCCTTACTTCAGACAAGACGAACATGCATAGCAACTCACATGAAATTCAACAATGAGTTGATGGCGTTCCCCAGTAAACATGGTTATCGCACAACAAGCAACTTAATAAGAGATAAAGTGCATAATTACATATTCAATACCACAATAGTTTTTAAGCTATTTGTCCCATGAGCTATATATTGCAAAGGTGAATGATGGAATTTTAAAGGTAGCACTCAAGCAATTTACTTTGGAATGGCGGAAAATACCATGTAGTATAGGTAGGTATGGTGGACACAAATGGCATAGTGGTTGGCTCAAGTATTTTGGATGCATGAGAAGTATTCCCTCTCGATACAAGGTTTAGGCTAGCAAGGCTTATTTGAAACAAACACAAGGATGAACCGGTGCAGCAAAACTCACATAAAAGACATATTGAAAACATTATAAGACTCTACACCGTCTTCCTTGTTGTTCAAACTCAATACTAGAAATTATCTAGACCTTAGAAAAACCAAATATGCAAACCAAATTTTAGCATGCTCTATGTATTTCTTCATTAATGGGTGCAAAGCATATGATGCAAGAGCTTAAACATGAGCACAAAAATTGCCAAGTATCACATTACCCAAGACTTTTATAGCAATTACTACATGTATCATTTTCCAATTCCAACCATATAACAATTTAACGAAGAAGAAACTTCGCCATGAATACTATGAGTAGAAACCAAGGACATATTTGTCCATATGCTACAGCGGAGCGTGTATCTCTCCCATAAAGTGAATGCTAGGATCCATTTTATTCAAACAAAACAAAAATAAAAACAAACCGACGCTCCAAGAAAAAGCACATAAGATGTGGCCGAATAAAAATATAGTTTCAGGGGAGGAACCTGATAATGTTGTCGATGAAGAAGGGGATGCCTTGGGCATCCCCAAGCTTAGACGCTTGAGTCTTCTTGATATATGCAGGGGTGAACCACCGGGTGCATCCCCAAGCTTAGAGCTTTCACTCTCCTTAATCATGTTGCATCATACTCCTCTCTTGATCCTTGAAAACTTCCTCCACACCAAACTCGAAACAACTCATTAGAGGGTTAGTGCACAATATAAATTGACATATTCAGAGGTGACACAATCATTCTTAACACTTCTGTACATTGCATAATGCTACTGGACATTAGTGGATCAAAGAAATTCATCCAACATAGCGAAAGAGGCAATGCGAAATAAAAGGCAGAATCTGTCAAAACAGAACAGTTCGTATTGACGAATTTTAAAATGGCACCAGACTTGCTCAAACGAAAATGCTCAAATTGAATGAAAGTTGCGTACATATCTGAGGATCATGCTCGTAAATTGGCGTAATTTTCTGAGCTACCTACAGGGAGATAGACCCAGATTCGTGACAGCAAAGAAATCTGGAACTGTGCAGTAATCCAAATCTAGTACTTACTTTTCTATCAACGGCTTAACTTGGCACAAAAAAACTCAAAACTAAGATAAGGAGAGGTTGCTACAGTAGTAAACAACTTCCAAGACACAAAATAAAAACAAAGTACTGTAGGTAAAAACATGGGTTGTCTCCCATAAGCGCTTTTCTTTAACGCCTTTCAGCTAGGCGCAGAAAGTGTGTATCAAGTGACATCAAGAGATGAAGCATCAACATCATAATTTGTTCTAATAATAGAATCATAAGGTACCTTTATTCTCTTTCTAGGGAAGTGTTCCATACCTTTCTTGAGAGGAAATTGATATTTTATATTACCTTCCCTCATATCAATAATAGCACCAACAGTTCGAAGAAAAGGTCTTCCCAATATAATGGGACAAGATGCATTGCATTCAATATCCAAGACAACAAAATCAACGGGAACAAGATTATTGTTAACGGTAATGCGAACATTATCAACTTTACCCAAAGGTTTCTTTGTAGAATGATCAGCAAGATTAACATCCAAATAACAATTTTTCAGTGGTGGCAAGTCAAGCATATTATAAATTTTCTTAGGCATAACAGAAATACTTGCACCAAGATCACATAAAGCATTGCAATCAAAATCTTTAACCTTCATCTTAATGATGGGCTCCCAACCATCTTCTATCTTTTTAGGAATAGAGGCTTCGCGCTCTAGTTTCTCTTCTCTAGCTTTTATGAGAGCATTTGTAATATGATGCGTGAAAGCCAAATTTATAGCACTAGCATTAGGACTTTTAGCAAGTTTTTGCAAGAACTTTATAACTTCAGAGATGTGGCAATCATCAAAATTCAAACCATTATAATCTAAAGCAATGGGATCATCATCCCCAATGTTGGAAAAAATTTCAGCAGCTTTATCACAGGCAGTTTCAGCAGTTTTAGCAGTTTCAGGCAGTTTTTCGCGCTTTGCATTAGAAGTGGAAACATTGCTAACACCAATTCTTTTATTAGTATGAGTAGGAGGTGCAGCAACATGTGTAGCATTAGCATTACTAGTGGTGGTAATAGTCCAAACTTTAGCTATATTCTTCTCTTTAGCTAGTTTTTCATTTTCTTCTCTATCCCACCTAGCACGCAGTTCAGCCATTAATCTTATATTCTCATTAATTCTAACTTGAATGGCATTTGCTGTAGTAGTAATTTTATCATCTAAATCCTCAGGTTTAGCAGCCATTTTATTGATTAAAGAAGATTGTGATGCAGACATGTATGAGATTCGGGTTTCAGCACTAGCAAGTTTAGTTTGCAACCCCGAGATTTCCCTATTCAGATTTTCAAGTTGATTTCCTATATTCTTCAATAAGATAGATTGCTCATTCATAGTTTTAGTAAACAATTGATTTTGCTTATATTGCGATTGCATAAAGTTTTTAGTGGATCTTTCAATATCTAGCATCCTTCCCTCATATCTACCATAAGTATTACCATTAGCAGGATATGGCCTAGAATTTTGAGCAACTAATGAAGCTAACGGAACATTATTAGGATCAACATTAGTCCTATCATTCACAAGCATAGACATAATAGCATCAACCTTATCATTCAAGGAAGAGGATTCCTCAACAGAATTTACCTTCTTACCTTGTGGAGCTCTTTCCGTGTGCCATTCAGAGTAGTTGATCATCATATTATCAAGAAGCCTTGTTGCTTCACCAAGAGTGATGGACATAAAGGTACCTCCAGCAGCTGAATCCAATAAATTCCGTGAAGAAAAATTTAGTCCTGCATAGAAGGTTTGGATGATCATCCAAGTAGTCAGTCCATGGGTTGGGCAGTTTTTAACCAGAGATTTCATTCTTTCCCAAGCTTGAGCAACATGTTCAGTATCTAATTGTTTAAAATTCATTATGCTACTCCTCAAAGATATAATTTTAGCAGGGGGATAATATCTACCAATAAAAGCATCCTTGCATTTAGTCCATGAATCAATACTATTCTTAGGCAGAGATAGTAACCAATCTTTAGCTCTTCCTCTTAATGAGAAAGGGAACAATTTTAGTTTAATAATATCACCATCTACATCTTTATATTTTTGCATTTCACATATTTCAACAAAATTATTAAGATGGGCAGCAGCATCATCAGAACTAATTCCAGAAAATTGATCTTTCATAACAAGATTCAGTAAAGCAGGTTTAATTTCAAAGAATTCTGCTGTAGTAGCAGGTGGAGCAATAGGTGTGCATAAGAAATCATTATTATTTGTGGTTGTGAAGTCACACAACTTAGTATTTTCAGCGTTGGCCATTTTAGCAATAGTAAATAAAGCAAACTAGATAAAGTAAATGCAAGTAAACTAATTTTTTTGTGTTTTCAATATAGCAAACAAGATAGCAAATAAAGTAAAACTAGCAACTAATTTTTTTGTATTTTGATTTAGTGCAGCAAACAAAGTAGTAAATAAAACTAAGCAAGACAAAAACAAAGTAAAGAGATTGAGAAGTGGAGACTCCCCTTGCAGCGTGTCTTGATCTCCCCGGCAACGGCGCCAGAAAAAGAGCTTGATGGCGTGTATTTCACACGTTCGTTGGGCAACCCCAAGAGGAAGGTATGATGCGCACAGCAGCAAGTTTTCCCTCAGAAAGAAACCAAGGTTTATCGAACCAGGAGGAGCCAAGAAGCACGTTGAAGGTTGATGGCGGCGAGATGTAGTGCGGCGCAACACCAGGGATTCCGGCGCCAACGTGGAACCTGCACAACACAACCAAAGTACTTTGCCCCAACGAAACAGTGAGGTTGTCAATCTCACCGGCTTGCTGTAACAAAGGATTAACCGTATTGTGTGGAAGATGATTGTTTGCAGAAAACAGTAGAACAAGTATTGCAGTAGATTGTATTTCAGTAAAGAGAATTGGACCGGGGTCCACAGTTCACTAGAGGTGTCTCTCCCATAAGACAAGCAGCATGTTGGGTGAACAAATTACAGTTGGGCAATTGACAAATAAAGAGAGCATGACCATGCACATACATATTATGATGAGTATAGTGAGATTTAATTGGGCATTACAACAAAGTACATAGACCGCCATCCAACTGCATCTATGCCTAAAAAGTCCACCTTCAGGTTATCATCCGAACCCCCTCCAGTATTAAGTTGCTAACAACAGACAATTGCATTAAGTATTGCGCGTAATGTAACTAGTGACTACATCCTTGAACATAGCACTAATGTTTTATCCCTAGTGGCAACAGCACATCCATAACCTTAGTGGTTCTTGTCACTCCTCCAGATTCACGGAGGCATGAACCCACTATCGAGCATAAATACTCCCTCTTGGAGTTACTAGCATCAACTTGGCCAAAGCATCTACTAATAACGGAAAGCATGCAAGATCATAAACAACACATAGACAAAGTCTTGATAATCAACATAACAAGTATTCTCTATTCATCGGATCCCAACAAACGCAACATATAGAATTACAGATAGATGATCTTGATCATGTTAGGCAGCTCACAAGATCCGACAATGATAGCACAATGGGGAGAAGACAACCATCTAGCTACTGCTATGGACCCATAGTCCAGGGGTAGACTACTCACACATCACACCGGAGGCGACCATGGCGGCGTAGAGTCCTCCGGGAGATGATTCCCCTCTCCGGTAGGGTGCCGGAGGCGATCTCCTGGATCCCCCGAGATGGGATCGGCGGCGACGGCGTCTCTGGAAGGTTTTCTGTATCGTGGTTCTCGGTACTGGGGGTTTCGTCACGGAGACTTTTTATAGGCGGAAGGGCAGGTCAAGAGGCGGCACGGGGGCCCCACACCATAGGGCCGCGCGGCCAAGGGGGGGGGCCGCGCCGCCCTAGGGTTTGGCTCCCCCGTGGCCCCTCTTCGTCTCTCCTTCGGACTTCTGGAAGCTTCGTGGAAAAATAGGCCCCTGGGCTTTGATTTCGTCCAATTCCGAGAATATTTCCTTACTAGGATTTCTGAAACCAAAAACAGCAGAAAACAAAGAATCGGCACTTCGGCATCTTGTTAATAGGTTAGTTCCAGAAAATGCACGAATATGACATAAAGTGTGCATAAAACATGTAGATAACATCAATAATGTGGCATGGAACATAAGAAATTATCGATACGTCGGAGGCGTATCACCTACTCCCAGGAAGAAGAAGAGCACTTCGATAACTACTCAGCTCAAGGCAAGCTAACCCTTGCTAAACACAAGTGCTTAGCTCTACCAGAGCAAAGGCACCAACACACTTTACTTTTATGTATTACCTATCCCATGTTTTTACTTACATTTACTTTTGCTTATTTATTTCAAAGTACTTTTCGATTTATGATTCACTTGGTCTAGAGTAGAACAATACTTGGAATAGTTTGGTACAACTCAAGCTAGATAGCACCCCTCACATAGTTGCTAGTGCTAATCAATTAAAATTGACTACTCTAGATGGGAACATGGTGAAGTGAAATAACTTTGAAAGAAAGTGAAGGTGGATTTTGAACAAGAGAAGATGGTGATTTTTGATAAAATTGATGATTGAGTCTGAATGCGATACCCTTCCAATTATACAAGTACCCCCACAATACCTGATTATGGGTAGGGCTTAACTAGAAACTTGTGTATTTTAGTATGGGTTCCCTCTGAACAAACATCATAGGGGTTACGCTGCGGCTGCCTCCGTTAAGTGTGGACTGATGTTAAAATGAGGTGAATGTACGGCCCAAGCCCTGTGCAGTTCCCGGGTTGACTGCGGTTTCCACCGGGAGGCCAAGCTCATGGGGAGAGGTGCTCATACTAGCATATATAAGTGGAAGGTTTCGATTGATGATCCGCGTACTATATTACGATGATTCGAGGTTATCCTCGACGGATGAAATCAAAAGTTGTGGCACAAGAGTACAACCTCTGCAGAGTGTTAAACCTATTCGAATAGCCGTGTCCACGGTTACGGACGATTGGAAAGGCCATACTATCTCCGTTATCATTAAACTGTCTTAATTCTAGAAAGGAATGGTGGATTGAAAGCTGACATTAGGGTGAACCATAATGAGTTGTGGGAATGACACTAATGTTCCCACTTGAGTTAGTCTAGCACATGATTTAGGCTTTTACCAAAGATTTATGAAACTAAAACTTGGCTTTATGCAAATAAACCTAGAGCTTAGCACCCCCTTACACTTAATGATTAATTATCTTAGAGTTAGTTTGCGAGTACTTTAAGAGTACTCATGGCTTGCCCTGGCTATTCAAATGCCAGACTTTGAAGAGGAGCAACAGTATCAGGATGACGGACAACAGGACGTCTACGATAACTAGGATCGCCTTCTAATGTCAAGCGTTGCCTGTGGAATAGATAGTCCACTACTACTATGCTTCCGCTACTTACTTGTGTTGTTGAACGATCTATTTGTGTAATATTGGATCATGTGATCCCTTGTTGTAAGACTCTATGTGTTGTAATAAATGGTGACTCTGAACTACTTACTATTATGTCTCGCAAAAACAATCTTCCTGGGATTGCGATGTATGATGTAATAGGGCATCCGGACTTAAAAATTCGGGTGTTTACAAGTTGGTATCAGAGCCATTGTTTGACCTTAGAAGCCCCTAGTTAGAATGGACGTTGACAAACTTAGTTTCAAATAGCTTAAATTAAATAGTTATGAAAAATACAATCATACCCTTACCTTTGAGTCTTTTTGTTAAATGGTCAATTCATGTTCTTATTTATAAGTCACCTAAAATTTTGAACACTTGCACTCTTCTAACTTGCTTATCAATCCCTCTACAGATGGAGCCCATCATTCCGACGGAGCCCTTCGTTCAGACCCAGGTGTACAACCTGGCGAACGGAGGGGACCTGATCTTCGAACGGGATCTGTTTGCCCTCACCGAGTTCCTCGGGCGCTCCCCTCCCGTGTTCTACGGGGGACAGATCGAAGGGCCGGCTAATGGTCCACTCCAGTGGCTCATCATGGCCAACCTCCCCGGGAAGCCGGAGTCGCCAATGTTCCGCCAGATTCAGTTCTCTCTCCGAGAGAACAACTGGGTGGATGGACTCGCCCGCGCTATGCAGGAGGCTCTCGCTCGTCTGTGCGGGCAAAACTAGGTGGCCATCGAGGGGGAATGCTTTGCGCACTTCGCAAGGCACTCCTCCCTTGGACTGCCCCTCAGCCTGCCGTTCCACCCCGTGCTCAGGCACCATGTGGACCACATGGACTTCATGCTCTTCGAGACTCGTGCCGAGCTGGACAACTCCCGCTCCACCGCCATCCACACCCAGGGCCAGCTGAACCAGTACGCGGAGACCATCAAGGTCATCGCAAAGGAGCGAAGGACTCTCCGCCAGCTGGTCGCGAAGAGGGACTCTACTATCCACCGCCTGAAGGCCAAGCTCTCCATCCTGAAGGAGACCATCGCCACTCAGGCGGAACAGCTCCAGCTACTGGAAGGAGAGGGTGAAGGGGAAGACATCCAAGGGGATGGCTACTCCTATGTCAGCAATGACAACGACTACGCGGAGGAAGATGAGGGAGATCTTGACTTCCACCAGAACCTGCCTGCCGGGATGGACACCACCTTCCCGCTCCGCATCGATGGATAGCTTCCATCCCCCTTCACTCACTTGCGTCTCGTGATATGTATCTGTCCTTTGTATCCGCCCATGTATCGTAGTTTGTTGAAAGGGTTCTTAAAAACCCTCCTGAACTTTGGCTTGTAATAATTGCTACATCCATGACTATGTTGTATGTGTAATATTATTAGTATTTTATGAATCAAGTTTAAGTTGTGTGTATTTATCCCCAAAATGAGCCATAGAAATTTCCCTCTCACCTCATCTCATGATCCCTATCACTGTTCAGATGGCACCCCCAACCCGCAACGAAAACGCAATGATGCAACTGCTGCAACAGATGATGGCAGAAAGAGAAGCTGAGAGAGTTGACCGTCAAGCCAACCTAGCTGCACTTCAACAGATTGCTCAGGGCAATCAAGGCCACGGAAACCATGACCACCCAGGGTCGAAGCTAAAAAACTTCCAGAACACCAACCCACCGGTGTTCAGCAAGACAGAGGAACCCCTCGATGCTGATGATTGGCTCCAAACTATGGAGAACAATCTCGAGGTTGCCGGAGTGGAGGACAACGAGAAGGTGTTGTTCGCCACCCACTATCTGGCTGGACCTGCACGTGCCTGGTGGACAAGTACCCGCGCCTTACATGCGGGGCAAATGATGACTTGGGAGGATTTCAAACTCAAGTTTAGCAAGTATCATGTGCCCCCGGGTTTGATCAAGAAGATGAGGGATGAATTCAGGGAACTGAAGCAAGGCAGAATGACCGTAGTGGAATACCGCGACAAGTTTCTCACTTTGTCAAGGTACGCCCCGGATGAGACGGACACCGTCGAGAAAAGGAAGGAGAGGTTTCTGAATGGACTACATGATGAGATGCAGACTGTGCTGATCAACATTCCCTTTGCTGATCTAGAAGCCCTTGTTGATTCCGCCATTCAGATGGAGGGGAAGATACACCAAGCCAATGAGAACCGCAAGCGCCGTATGATGAACCAGAGTGGGCCCAGCAACAACCACAAGTACCGCCCCAGCTCAAGTGGAGGGTTCGCCCCAAGAAACAACAAGCCCCCGATGCAGAATCCACGTCCGAGTTATCAGAATCGGAGTGGAGGGAACCCCAGGCCAGGAGGCCACCACAACTACAACAACAACAACAACAACCACAGCAACTTCAACCGCGCCCCACCTCGCGCCCCCAACAACAACTCCAACACCGCTCCAAGGACTGGGAGCAATGCTGTTCCCATCACCCCCAAGGACAAGTCCACCTACAACTGCTACGAGTGCGGAGTGGCTGGGCACTTCTCTTATGAGTGCCCCAAGAAGCTAGCCAAGACCGCCGCCAACACCTCAGGCCCTGCACAGCAGCAACGTCGTGTCACCACCAACAAGAAGTTCGCCCCCAACAACCCGAACAACCGCAACGGCCGCCTCTACCACATGAATGCAGAAGAAGCTCAGGAGGCCCCAGACGTTGTGCTGGGTATGTTCTCTGTTAACTCAATACCCGCAAGAGTGCTGTTTGATTCTGGAGCATCGCATTCATTCATTACCGAAGATTTTGCATGCACTAGTAAGATTCAAACCATCAGTTTGAAGCATGTCATGATAGTTCAAATACCTGGATCAACCACTAAAGCTAGAAAAATTTGCAAACATGTGCCAATCAGAATACATGAAATAGAATTCTATGCAAATTTGATTGTTCTGGGAGCCAAAGGTTTGGAAGTAGTCCTCGGAATGGACTGGATGGCGAAACATCATGGACTGATTGATTGTGCCAAGAAGGCCATCACCATGACTAGTAGCACCGGAATAATAGTCGAACACGTATCTGAAAGGATGCCCAGAAAATTCACTTGTAACCAAACCCTAGCCAAACCCACCTTGGATCAGATCAGGGTCGTTTGTCGATATCCTGATGTGTTTCCGGATGACCTACCCGGTATGCCCCCAGATCGGGATATCGAGTTTATCATCGAGTTAATCCCCGGAACCGGACCCATAGCCCAGAGAGCTTACAGCATGAACCCGGCAGAGTTAGTGGAACTGAAGAAGCAACTGGATGATATGCTATTCAAAGGTCTGATTCAACCAAGTGCGTCACCTTGGAGATCGCCAGTTTTGTTTGTGGATAAAAAGGACGGTGCCACTCGTTTGGTTACGGACTATCGTAAACTCAACGATGTCACCATCAAGAACAAGTATCCGTTGCCGAAGATAGAAGATCTGTTTGACCAGCTGACCGGAGCTCAAGTATTCTCGAAGATTGATCTGCGGACAGGATACCATCAGCTGAAGATTCGTGCCACAGATATCCCCAAAACTGCCTTTACCACCAGATATAGATTGTATGAGTACAATGTCATGTCATTTGGATTGACCAATGCCCCCGCTTACTTCATGAATCTCATGAATAAGATCTTCATGAACTTCCTGGACAAGTTTGTCGTTGTCTTCATCGACGACATCCTCATATACTCCAAGTCCGAGGAAGAACATGAGCAACATTTGGAAGTGGTACTTGATACCCTTCGGGAGCATAAGTTGTATGCCAAGTTCAGCAAATGTGAATTCTGGTTGAAAGAAGTAGGATTCTTGGGTCATATCTTGTCAGCCGGAGGAATTGCCGTTGACCCCGCAAAAATCAAGACTGTTGAAGAATGGAAGGCCCCAACCACTCAGACCGAGGTCCGTGCATTTCTCGGATTGGCGGGATATTACCGCCGATTCGTTGAAGGATTTTCAAGCATAGAAAGACCGATGACTCAATTGTTGAAGAAGGACCGGAAGTTTGAATGGACCGACAAATGTGAAGAGAGCTTTCAACAGCTCAAGCTAAGATTGACAACAGCTCCAATACTGGTTATGCCGGACATTACCAAGCCCTTTGATGTGTACTGTGACGCCTCCAAGATTGGTCTTGGATGTGTGCTGATGCAAGAAGGCAAAGTAATATCTTACCTATCAAGACAGCTGAAGCAGCATGAACAGAACTATCCAACCCATGACTTAGAGCTAGCAGCGGTGGTGTTAGCACTGAAAGTATGGCGTCATTACCTCATGGGTAATCGATGCGAGGTTTATTCGGATCACAAGAGCCTGAAGTATATCTTCACGCAGAAGGAGCTGAATATGAGACAGCGCAGATGGATAGAGTTAATCAAGGATTATGACATGGAAATCCACTATCACCCCGGCAAGGCCAATGTGGTAGCCGATGCTTTGAGTAGACTGCCGTGTCAGTTAAACTCCCTGTTAGCAATTGAGCAACCCAGCCTGTTTGAAGAGTTTGAACAGTTTAGGCTTGAACTGGTTAGCGAAGGATATCTCGCCAGCATTGAACTCCAACCCACCCTGATTAGTCAGATCAAGGAAGCTCAGAAATGAAATGCTAGCATTGAGGGAATCAAGAACCAAATAGCCGCCGGGAAGGCACCGGGATTCACCATGGATGAAGAAGGAGTGTTATGGTTTAACAAGCGCCTTTGCGTGCCGTCAGACTCAGAATTAAAGCAAGTTATTCTGAAAGAAGCTCACGACACCCTATACTCCATTCACCCCGGAGGAACCAAGATGTACCAGGATTTGAAGGAACAATTCTGGTGGCATGGAATGAAGAGAGAAATTGGAAGCTACCTCGCCAAGTGTGACATCTGTCAACGAGTCAAAGCAGAACACCAACGCCATGCAGGACTGTTACAACCCCTACAGATTCCCGAATGGAAGTGGGATTCCGTAGGAATGGATTTCATCACCGGACTGCCCAAGTCTAGTAAAGGAAATGATTCCATCTGGGTAGTGGTCGACAGACTAACCAAAGTCGCCCACTTCATCCCCGTCAAGACCACCTATCAAGGACCAAGACTCGCAGAGTTATATATCTCAAGGATAGTCAGCTTGCACGGAACCCCGAAGTCAATAGTATCCGACAGAGGATCCCAATTCACCTCCAGATTCTGGCAGAAAGTACATGAAGGACTCGGAACTCGTCTGAATTTCAGCACTGCCTATCACCCACAAACAGATGGACAGACTGAAAGAGTCAACCAGATACTAGAAGATATGTTGAGAGCATGTGTGCTAGAGTATGGATCTAAGTGGGAAGACTGCTTGCCATATGCGGAATTCTCGTACAACAACAGCTATCAAGCCAGCTTGCAGATGGCCCCCTTTGAAGCCTTGTACGGGAGGAAGTGTCGTACCCCTCTGAATTGGTCGGAAGTAGGAGAGAGTCAAATCTTTGGACCAGATATTCTCCGAGAAGCCGAAGAGAAGGTTCACAAGATCCGCGAGTACCTCAAGACAGCCCAATCAAGACAGAAGAGCTACGTCGACAAGAGACGTCGAGAGATGACCTTCGAGATCGGAGATTTCGTGTACCTCAAAGTGTCCCCTCTCAAAGGAATGCAGAGATTCCAACTTAGAGGAAAGCTCGCACCCCGATATGTCGGACCTTTCAAAGTCCTGAGTCGCCGAGGAGAAGTATCTTATCAGCTGGAGTTACCGGAAGAAATGTCAGCGGTGCACAATGTGTTTCACATCTCGCTACTCCGGAAGTGTTTAGAGGTACCTGAGAAGACCGAGGTTTTCAAGAACATCGACCATCGAGCTGTGGATATCAACTCAGATCTGACATACCGCGAAGTACCTATTCGCATCCTGGAAGAAGCCTTCAGAACCACCCGTACCCGAAGTATCAAGTTTCTGAAGATCCAATGGAGTAACCACACTGAAGAAGAAGCCACTTGGGAGAGAGAAGACTTTATGAGGACTGAGTATCCAGATCTCTTTAGTACCTAGTTTTCTCAGATCTCGGGACGAGATCTTTTGTAAGGGGGAAGGTTTTGTAACATCCCAAGGTTTAACAATAATAAAGATCAAGAGAGAGTTTCAACTACTCAAATTTAGCAATTAACAAAAACTTTTTCTATGCATATAGTGCCACATATAGATATATGCATTTGAGTGATTTTCCTTTTGTGCAATTGCCATGATGAGTGTTAGTATGTGTAAACATTGCTATGTGAACCCTAACCAAGATCACTAAACCCTAAATTGAGGAAAAATAAAGAAAAGGGGAAAAACTCATATTTCACTTACATACACCATATGCCAAAATTCAAATCCTCAACTTAGGCCACAATTACTTGCCCCATTGCTTCTAAAATACTTTAAAGTGACAAACTAACACAAATGCATCCTTGGAGCAAGAATCAAATCAAAAGAAATCAAGATTTCATCATACATATGATAATGGTCACTTAGCCCAAAAATATTTTCTTCACTCCTTTACCCCTCTGTATTTCTCAATTCTTAAACTAAGCAAGGTCAACTAAAGCCACGTCATCCAAGAACATGTCAAGGTGAGTAACTTTGATGTTGACCACCCTCCCTAAAGTTGACTAGGTTGACCAGAATAAGAGGGCAAAGATGGAACCCGAGAGAGAGAAGAAGATCACCTCAAATTTGAAATGTTGCAAATCACTTCCAAATTGAGTGCCACCACCACCAATACCTCACATTAAATATATCTTTGAGATATACCAAAAAGAATTCCAAAATTTGACAAAAATATTCATGCGGGCATTGTGTCGAACAGGTGGCAGGCAACATTTCCAAATCGTGTTACACACTATTGTCCACTGGTTTCTTCACTAAACCACCTTTAAACTTGATCATTGCACTCCCCTACGACCCCTGCTTCACCCCAGTACTTGACCTGATCGAGTAAAGTGAGAGGAGGGAGAAGAAAAACCCTAAAACAAAGCCTACCGTGGCCATGCCGGCCACCTTTGGCATCTCCACCTCTGGCCACCGTTCTAACCTATCCTCTTGTCCTGGAGCATCTCTGTGACACGAGGACCTCGACGGTACACAGCCCCTGCTCGCCAAGGCTCGGCATTGGCCAGGACACGCGTGCCCCAAACCATGCCAGGACGTGCCAGTCGGCGTGGTGATCACGCCCTGGACGCGCCAGGACGCCACACACTCGATCGCTACCGTCCTCGCCCTGCATCCCTACGCCTGGAACGAGAACCGCCTCTACGCCCTCTACCACATAGACACACTCGATCGACTGCGGCCGCCTCGTCACCGTCGTCCTCGCCGGCGAAGTACCGCGGGTACCGCAGCACTCGAAACGAAACCCTGGACGATTCCTTCACCCATTCGCTGCGCCAGCTAGCCGTTGAGCATCGCCAGGACGACGCCTACGAGATGCCGTCCTTCACTTGCCCCTTCGCTCGCCGGAAACGCCACGCCATGGCCGCGCCCTTGCAGCACCCCACGGCCACCGATCAACTCTATAAATAGAGCTCCTCCGCCCACAACTTCTTCACACCATCTGCTCCTCTCCCTTCTCTGAACACGCTCCCCACCTCAATTTAACATCTCGCCACCGGAGCTGCTCCAATTGCAAGACGAAGCCCGCCGGAGCCAGGACATCACCGTCGACGATTGGCGCCACCCCGAGCTTCGCCACTGCTACCAGCTGCCTCAGCATCCTCGACAACGTCGCCTCGCCACCAGTAGAACACCGCGGGAACCCTGGTACCCTCTCCCACCCCCTAGGCTCGCCGCCAGTAAGCCCTTGCTCGTCGGAGACGACGATGCTCCAGCACCGTCGATCTTCTCTCTAATCCTACGGTCGAGATGGAAGATAACGTTTCGCTGTTTAAAGAGGCGCCGACAGGTGGCCCCCACCTCGTCAGCACGGCCCAAGCGCACCAGATGCGTGTTGGGCTGCGAAGTGGATTTTTAAACCGTTTTGGCCCATTAGTTTTTCCCGCCTGGCCCAAAAATTTAAAATAGGAATAATCCATTTAGTTCAAATTCAATACTGATGCTAACTTCAAATTTGAATATCTTGAGATCCACTACACCAAATTTAACCAACTCATGCCACTGGCCTCACCTTCAATTTCGAAATAGATTTAATCTGATAAAAAAGACAAGACAGGGACTTTTGAACTTTCAAACTTTATTTAAAATTCAACCATAATAGATTTTGAATTGTTTCCAACTCTGATAAATCACAAATGATGTCCTCTAATTGATTATGCAATAATATAGAGATGTTGTTTGTATGATCATGAACTAGATCAAATAAAATGGCTATGTAGTCATTTCTAGAGCATTTTAAAGTGGAATTCAAACTCAACCCTAATATGAGAGTTACCTCTCATTTAAATCTTGATCCTAAGTACTAATAACCAGGGGGAATGACTTAGGCTAATGAACCCTTGAGAATTACTACTTAGAGATTTTAATTCATTAAAGGTTAGGTATTAAAACTTTGTGAAGTGTAGCACTTCACTTAAATTATACTCACATATAATAGATATGAAATGTTGACTTTGGGTCAACCTATATTTCATACCTTATTATTATATGCAGAGATTAAATTTTAATAAGAGGTAATGAGAAGAAATGAATTGCTCTAAGGAGCTACATACTAAATTTTGGAAATAGGAATAATGAGAGGAAATTATTTTTCCCCTAAATAAGAATTCATCAAATAACTCACCATTCCATGTTTGATTGATAATAGGACTAGAGTGTGAACTCTTTTGAGTGTTTCTAGTTTAGTATGTGAGTTGGTTTAGTATTTATACCTCGTATTCGTATATGGACGCTAGTATCGAGGAGTATCAAGAGGAGGAAGCCTACTCCCAGGAAGAAGAAGAGCACTTCGATAACTACTCAGCTCAAGGCAAGCTAACCCTTGCTAAACACAAGTGCTTAGCTCTACCAGAGCAAAGGCACCATCACACTTTACTTTTATGTATTACCTATCCCATGTTTTTACTTACATTTACTTTTGCTTATTTATTTCAAAGTACTTTTTGATTTATGATTCACTTGGTCTAGAGTAGAACAATACTTGGAATAGTTTGGTACAACTCAAGCTAGATAGCACCCCTCACATAGTTGCTAGTGCTAATCAATTAAAATTGACTACTCTAGATGGGAACATGGTGAAGTGAAATAACTTTGAAAGAAAGTGAAGGTGGATTTTGAACAAGAGAAGATGGTGATTTTTGATAAAATTGATGATTGAGTCTGAATGCGATACCCTTCCAATTATACAAGTACCCCCACAATACCTGATTATGGGTAGGGCTTAACTAGAAACTTGTGTATTTTAGTATGGGTTCCCTCTGAACAAACATCATAGGGGTTACGCTGCGGCTGCCTCCGTTAAGTGTGGACTGATGTTAAAATGAGGTGAATGTACGGCCCAAGCCCTGTGCAGTTCCCGGGTTGACTGCGGTTTCCACCGGGAGGCCAAGCTCATGGGGAGAGGTGCTCATACTAGCATATATAAGTGGAAGGTTTCGATTGATGATCCGCGTACTGTGTTACGATGATTCGAGGTTATCCTCGACGGATGAAATCAAAAGTTGTGGCACAAGAGTACAACCTCTGCAGAGTGTTAAACCTATTCGAATAGCCGTGTCCACGGTTACGGACGATTGGAAAGGCCATACTATCTCCGTTATCATTAAACTGTCTTAATTCTAGAAAGGAATGGTGGATTGAAAGGTGACATTAGGGTGAACCATAATGAGTTGTGGGAATGACACTAATGTTTCCACTTGAGTTAGTCTAGCACATGATTTAGGCTTTTACCAAAGATTTATGAAACTAAAACTTGGCTTTATGCAAATAAACCTAGAGCTTAGCACCCCCTTACACTTAATGATTAATTATCTTAGAGTTAGTTTGCGAGTACTTTAAGAGTACTCATGGCTTGCCCTGGCTATTCAAATGCCAGACTTTGAAGAGGAGCAACAGTATCAGGATGACGGACAACAGGACGTCTACGATAACTAGGATCGCCTTCTAACGTCAAGCGTTGCCTGTGGAATAGATAGTCCACTACTACTATGCTTCCGCTACTTACTTGTGTTGTTGAACGATCTATTTGTGTAATATTGGATCATGTGATCCCTTGTTGTAAGACTCTATGTGTTGTAATAAATGGTGACTCTGAACTACTTACTATTATGTCTCGCAAAAACAATCTTCCTGGGATTGCGATGTATGATGTAATAGGGCATCCGGACTTAAAAATTCGGGTGTTTACACAAAACCCCCAGGACCGAGAGCCACGATACGGAAAACCTTACTGAGACGCCGCCGCCGCCGATCCCATCTCGGGGGATCCAGGAGATCGCCTCCGGCACCCTGCCGGAGAGGGGAATCATCCCCCGGAGGACTCTACGCCGCCATGGTCGCCTCCGGTGTGATGTGTGAGTAGTCTACCCCTGGACTATGGGTCCATAGCAGTAGCTAGATGGTTGTCTTCTCCCCATTGTGCTATCATTGTCGGATCTTGTGAGCTGCCTAACATGATCAAGATCATCTATCTGTAATTCTATATGTTGCGTTTGTTGGGATCCGATGAATAGAGAATACTTGTTATGTTGATTATGAAAGTTATGCTTATGTGTTGTTTATGATCTTGCATGCTCTCCGTTACTAGTAGATGCTCTGGCCAAGTAGATGCTTGTAACTCCAAGAGGGAGTACTTATGCTCGATAGTGGGTTCATGCCTGCATTGACACCTGGGACAGTGACAGAAAGTTCTAAGGTTGTGTTGTGCTGTTGCCACTAGGGATAAAACATTAGTGCTATGTTCAAGGATGTAGTCACTAGTTACATTACGCACCATACTTAATGCAATTGTCTGTTGCTTTGCAACTTAATACTGGAGGGGGTTCGGATGATAACCTGAAGGTGGACTTTTTAGGCATAGATGCAGTTGGATGGCGGTCTATGTACTTTGTCGTAATGCCCAATTAAATCTCACTATACTCATCATGATATGTATGTGCATTGTCATGCTCTCTTTATTTGTCAATTGCCCAACTGTAATTTGTTCACCCAACATGTTGTTCGTCTTATGGGAGAGACACCTCTAGTGAACTGTGGACCCCGGTCCAATTCTCTTTACTGAAATACAATCTACTGCAATACTTGTTTTACTGTTTTCTCTGCAAACAATCATCTTCCACACAATACGGTTAATCCTTTGTTACAGCAAGCCGGTGAGATTGACAACCTCACTGTTTCGTTGGGGCAAAGTACTTTGGTTGTGTTGTGCAGGTTCCACGTTGGCGCCGGAATCCCTGGTGTTGCGCCGCACTACATCTCGCCGCCATCAACCTTCAACGTGCTTCTTGACTCCTACTGGTCTGATTAAACCTTTGTTTCTTACTGAGGGAAACTTGCCGCTGTGCGCATCACACCTTCCTCTTGGGGTTCCCAACGGACGCGTGTCGAACGAAAAGACAATACGTCAACCACGCGCATCAGGCCATTCCTGCATAGCCCGAGTTTTGCGAGGATCCGTGGCAAATCCACTTCCTGACACAATATGCCTAGGTACTCCAGCTCCAACTGTGCAAAAGAGCATTTCGAGGGCTTCACATAAAATTGATTGTCGCTGAGTAATTGAAGGACAGTTGCTAGGTGTTGAGCATGATCTCGTAGACTTGGACTGTAAATAAGGATGTCGTCCATGAATACCAATGCAAATTTCCGCAGGCACGGGCTGAGAATGGAATTCATCACACATTGGAACGTTGTTGGGGCATTAGATAACCCAAACGGCATTACTCGAAACTGGTAATGACCCTGATGAGTTTTGAACGCCGTTTTTTCCTCGTCTTCAGGCCGCATGCGTATCTGATGATACCCGGAGCGCAAATCCAGTTTAGATAAATATTTGGCTCCTGCAAGTTCATCTAAAAGCTCGTCAATGATGGGCATGGGAAAAGTGTTTTTGATCGTGAGCTCATTGAGGCGGCGATAGTCAATGCAGAAACGCCACTCGCCATCTTTTTTCAGAACCAACAACACTGGAGATGCAAACGGACTCATACTTGGGACAATGATCCCAGATTTTAGCATTGCCTTTATCTGCCTCTCAATCTCATCCTTGTGCATTAGAGAATAGCGGTAAGGTCGTGCATCGGTAGGCACTGCATTTGGCTGCAAGGCAATAACATGATCATATTCTCTATGTGGCAGGAGCCCTTGTGGTTCAGCAAAAATTGGAGAAAACTTCTCCAGAACTGTGTGAATTTCTGGAGGCAACACATCTGAAATGGTATCAGCCTCCATGTTTGCGAGTACTGCCACAGCCCATACATCATTCCCGGACGTCCATTTCATCAATTGTTGTACTGGTAGCTCACGCAAAGGCCCTTGTTCTTTTGGCTGAATGCCTCTCAATGTCACTGCTTGTCCATTGAGATCAAATTTCAGCGTCTTGGTGACCCAGCTACAGCGCATGTCACCACATTGTTTGAGCCAGTCGACACCTAGAATGGCATCATATGCTCCGAGAGGTAGCACCCGCATGTCAGTAGAGAATGAGTATCCTTGTGCCCACCAAGACAATTGTGGCACCATCTGATCACACGTGAGTATATCTCCACTAGCCACTTTGACAGAAACAGGTGAAATTGATGTTCTGGGACACTGCAGTCGCTGCACAAATTTCTCATTGATGAAAGTGTGACTGCTCCCTGAATCTACCAATAATAGCATCACTTGATTCTGTACCAGGGCCCTGATCCTGATCGTTCCTTCATTGTCAGACCCCGAAACTGCATTTAGAGAGAGTGACAATTCTTGCGCATTAGCCATATCCTGTAACTCCATCAGCTCAAGTAATTCTTCTGAAATTTCAGCCTGATGATCTTCCATCGTTAGTGCATGTACCTCTGCCTTCTTGGCACACTGATGGTTTGGCTCATGTTTATCTCCACAGAGAAAACATATGTTGTTGGCTCTGCGATAGTCACGTAGTTGCCGATCCTTCCACATATCCCCAGTGCCCAACTTCAAAGGTGCACGAGCAGTGTCATGGCACGGAGCTGGGCTGTATGCCTTATGTGATGCAGTCTGGCGACTAGCCCAAGGCTTCTGCTGTGATTGCAGATCCTGATGAACATGAGCAAGGAGCATGGCACGGTCCAGCGTCTCCGGATTTTGTGAAGCAACCGGCAGACGGATCTCAGCTTTGAGCCCTTTTAGAAATTGAGAGACCAAAAACGTGTCATCATAATTTGGATTGTGACTTGCGATTTTGTAAACCAACTCCTGAAACTTTCCACAATATTCATCCACCGAGCCAGTATGTTTTAGTGCCAATAGCTCATCCATGAACTGCCGGTAATCGTGAATCCCAAACTTAGCTTCTACAGCTGTGATGAAATCGGGCCAACCATGCATGACATGCTTGAGCTTGTAAGCTTGGAACTAGTGAGCCGCATTCCCCTCCAAATGCATCGTTGCCGCCGTGAGCCACATAGTGGAATGGATGTTGCAAACACGAAAGTAATCCAAGCATTTGTCACGCCAGATTCTCGGGAACTCACCATCGAATTTGGGAAAATTCATTTTGATAGAAACTTTGCCGCCCTGGTGATCTCCAGTGCGCCCCGCCTCACCGCCGCCTGCGAAGCCACCTGGATCTGGAGGACGATTCGCTGATGACGACCCTGGGCGAAACCCACCAGATGTTGCACCCGGTCCACAGCCTACGGTTCCGCTCCCCTTCCCGGCTGCAAGCGTAGTCTCCGGTTCCACCTCCTCCTCCTGCTCGACGGATGGAGCCTTGGAGCCACAGAGACGCGCCACTGCTGCCGCCGTGGCCGCCATGTGTTGCGCCAGCGAGTCCTGCCGCTGCTCCATCGCATCCATGACCCGGGTGTGCTCAGACACCGCCCTGGAGTGGAGATGGATCTGCGACACCACTTGCTGGTACGCCGTGTCTAGCAAGGCCATGCGCGTATCCATGGATCCCATCTGCACATGAACCCTCTCCAAACTGTCCCGGATCGACGCGAGAGACACCTCCGTGCGGTCCGCTGCCTCACCCATGGCCGAGAGGATGAACTGGGTCTGCGGCGACGGTCTGGAGGGCGCCGTGGTGCAGGCCTTCCAAGTTCAAGCGAACCAGTATCGGGATTTGACAGGATTCCGATTGCAAATCGATCGAGATCGAAGAACAACCAGATTCCGACCCTCCTCCAGGAATTCTTTACCGCTCAACCCGGAAATCGTGGCCGCACTAAATCCCCAAAATCGATCTGAATCTGATACCACTGTCACACCCCTTGCCCCGATGGTGATCTGGGACGTGAGCACACACAGATACAAGAGTAATTTCAATCTGGAAGAGAGAAGGAAGAACACGGAAAAGCAAGAGAAAGAGTTTCAGAGATTGTTTTTGGACGTGGCTACACAGTGCTATAGCACCGGATTGTCTTAGGGAGTGACCCCCTGTCGGAACCCACTTTTTTCCGGATTAGGGTGTGGTCCCGGTAACCTTTCCAAAACCGGAAAGTTTTCTTACCTCTTTTGCTTTCTGCACACATGGCACATTATTCCGCCGGAATTGTTGACTTGGCCCATCACAACAGGACGAGAAAAGGTGGGACCACAAGTATACAGACAAGAAAAACTACATTTAAAGCCCAGATCGTGAATCGACCAATCCAAAACACAAGGGCAGAGCCCAGTTCTTCCCCAACCTACCTCTCCCTCTCGTCTCCCTGTTCTTCCTCCAGCCGCCATGACAGAGACCAGTTCTTCCCCAATCTCCATGGCTGCACACCCAAGGAAGAGGTAAATAGACTCTAACTTCACCCCTGCCCCTCTTCCTCCAATTCCCCAATGCTCTGGTATTACCAGCAAGAAAGTACATTTGGATCTCAATCAAAGGCCGAAAATATACAAGTTTGAACATCTTACATGAACTTTCATGTGAACATAAAGCCCCATATCATGCAGATTCAACAGAAAAACACAGGGAGATGCAGATTTCGAAAAATATACATGCAAAAGTAAAAGCTGATGCATATTAGGAGGCAAAACACAATAAAGGGAATAGATGTAGGAAACCATGCATATAAACACATGTCATATGCATGATTCATAGTAGAGATAGCATATAGATCCAGAACAACATGTAGAATAGTTGATGCCTAGAACTAGATGAGAAAGAGTTTCTGAAAAATGCAGGCTTTGTATGAGAAACTGCACTTTCAGTTGCATGATTGACTGAACCAGATGTAGCAAATGAAGAGTTTCTGCTTGAGTCCATGTTTAAGTCCATGTAGTTTCTTGCTGACAAGACACCAAAAGCATCATGAAAAAAACTTCTCTTGAATCCATTGGAACCATAGCATCATGAAATATTGGTAGGAAACTACAGCAAGTTGTCCATCTTGAAAATCCCTGTGTAGTTAAATGAAAAAAAAAAGATAAGTCACTATACAAGCTGGACAGAAAACATGTGCAGTTAAAAAAAATACACTAGACAGCATAATGAGGAAGTCAGTACTACATGCCTGCTTTTGTGTTTCATATGTTTAAATTTCAAGTTTCCATTTATACAGAAGCAGTAAAATGATGAAGATGTCAGTACTACAAGCTGTTTTTTTGTTTTGTATGTATAAATTTCAAGTTTCCATTACACAGTAGACGGCAAAAATGATGAGGGAGTCAGTACTAGAAGATTTGGTGTTTTCTATGTAAAAAATGAACTGACAGTATGTGCTTGTATAAAAATGCTTTGTTAGCATTATGTGCTGTCCCATATAATTACATGCTTCATGCCATTTTTCAAACAAAAAGTGATAGCAGTAGCACATGCAAAACATTATCAACTAAGTGAAGAACAGCACAGCTACTGTCATATGACCTAAATGTCGAGTTTAAAAATACATTCCTGCAAGAAAATTGCTAACATCTTAGATCCTACTGACAGGTTATGGATCCAGAGTATGCTCCTGGAGTACTAGATCTGAATGAGCCAATACCCGAAGATGTCAGTGTGTTTGACGATTTGCAAAAAGAACATACACCAGTGAACACCACAAGAACCTCGAGCAATGCAGATGTAACAAGAAGTTCTGAACAAAGCAAACATGCTAGTGGTAGCAACATTGGTGCAAGTTTTGGATAGAGCAAGCATGCTAGTGGTAGCAACATTGGTGCATCCGCTGACACAGACCCTATAACAGGTGAAACACTTTCTACTGATGATTCGGGAGGTGACAATGATGATGATGAAGTCCAATCAACTCCAGTAAGCCAAACTGAAGTGCAAACACCATATCCTGGCATGATTTTCGATCCATGGGATGAAGCGAAGATGCATTAATTACAACAGATATGCTAAGAAACTTGGATTCTCCATCAAGTGTAGTACATCCAAGAACTCGACAGTTGATGGTCAGAAGGACAAACAGATGTTCGTTTGCAACAAGAATGGCAAGAATGAAGATATAAACATGCAAGAGGCGGCACCAGTTAGGCAGCGGAACAAAAGCATCACTAAGAAAACTGAATGCAAGGCTAGGCTAAGGATCAAAAGGAAAGCTAAAAAGTGGCATGTAACATATTTCATTGAAGAGCACAATCACAGTTTGGTAAAGAAGTTCTCTTTGAAGAAATATTTAAGGTCTCATAAAGGAATTCCTAAGGAAGAAAGGGACTTTGTCAAGCTCTTGCATAAGGTGAATCTCTCTGCTGGAAGGGTAATGAGGATCAGGGGAGAAGTCTATGGTGGTCTGGCCAATGTACCCTATGATAGCAAGTCTGTTAGCAATTTCATGGCTACCATTAATGAAGATCAAACACACAAGGACATGTCAAAGCTGCTTTCTCACTTTGCAAGGATAAAAAAGGAAGACCCAGATTAATACTTCAACTTGCATACAGATCATGCTGATAAGGTTGACCGCATATTTTGGGTTGATGGGCCAGCAATAGCTGCATACAAGAACTACATCGTTTGTCTCTCATTTGACACCACGTACTTGACAAACATGTACAATATGCCGTTTGCGCCGTTCATTGGGATCAATAGGTATTGTCAGAGCATCCAGCTAGGTTGTGGTTTCCTAAAAAATGAAAATGTGGAGAGCTTTGTGTGGCTCTTTCAAGAGTTTCTTGAAGCAATGGGCGGCCTCCAGCCCCAAAACTTCATTACTGACCAAGATGCAGCGATGAGATCTGCAATTCTCGCAGAATTTCCAAACTGTTGCCACATGAACTGTAGGTGGCACATTATGCAGAATGCGCAGGCAGTTTTGGGAAATTTCTTGTCAAAACATGAAGAGCTAAGGCAAGAGTTGAATGCAATTATTGACTACAGCATGTCAGTTGATGAATTCGAAACAAGGTGGGCAGATATGCTTCGCAAACACAGTGTAGCGGACAACACACATCTTGCTGATTTGTATCACTTGAGAGCAACTTTTGTCCCAGCTTACTTCAAGGATCGCTTCTTCCCGTTCCTACAAACTACCACCCGGAGTGAGGGGTTTAATGCTGTTCTGAAAACATACAGTAACCCTCACTATAGTCTGCATCACTTCTTTGAACAATACTTGAAGTTGCAAGAGAAAATTAATGTAGCGGAGGATTCAGTCGAGTTTTTGGATGAAGATAAGACTTTTAGGGTGTGGGGTGACTACCCTCTTGAAGAGCAAGCGTTGAAGGTTTATACGCGACCCATATACTTGCGTCTCAGGGCTGAGCTTCGTAAAGTGACATCCTACAATGTACAACTTATTGGTGGCCAAAGTTACGATGTCCTCCCAATTAAAACATACGTCTATATATGGCTATGGTAGTAGGAGCTACCAAGTTGAGGCTAATGTCGAAACTGAAACTTACAGCTGCGAGTGCTACAAGTTCAGTAGGCATGGATTGCTTTGCTGCCATATATTCAGAGTAATGGTGCAATTGGATTGTATTAACAAAATTCCAGAGAAATACTTACTAGATAGGTGGAGAGTACATGAGGAAACAATTGTGGAGGGAAAAATGGACTTGCCTAAGCAGCCAGTGGGCAGGAAGATGAATAACAAAGAAAGGAGCAGTTGCGTTACGACACTCTATGCAATGACTACACCAGAGTAGCAAGAATGGCATCAACATCAGAAAAAGGGAAAGCCATTACAAATAAATAAATGCTAGCTTTGGAGAAAGGGTTGTTGGAAATGAAAGCTTCTGAATCTGCATAGAGGAAGAAGAAAAAACAGGCTGCTCCATCTTTTGATGAGGCACCAGATGTAGAAAATGTAGGTGACGATGGGCAAGGGAATTCTTCTAAGTTTGACCATGTTGAAGATCCGGTTTATATTGCTAAACAAGGTCGTCCAGCTGAAAAGAGAAAGAAATCTGGACTGCACCTGAAGGCTACAAAGGTTGTGAAATGCAGTGTATGTGGGTCAATCCAACACACTGCGGCTACATGCAAAGATAAGATAACGCCAGGACCTGAATCAAATGAAATCAATTTCTTCCGTGACATGGTCTAACTTATTGAAAAATGCAAAGTTGTTTCGTTTATGATTTAAGTTGTAATGAACTTAGCTTTGTGTTGACGTCAAACTTGTTGTATTCTTACTGTGGTGGTAGGTGGGATGATAATTTTACCTGCATGTGCTTCATGATGTAAAAAGAGAATGCAAAGTGTTGAACTGTTGTCCATGTGCTTACTGTTAGATGAATGTTTTATGAAATTACCAGACAGAAGTACATCTATGATTTTCACTCGAAGAAACAAAAACAAGAGTAAAAAGGGGCACTAAAGGAAAAAAATAGCAAATGCACTTTGTAAAGCACATTCAGGATGTATAAAAACACATGCTATCAAACAATTGTATCAGAAAAATGCAAGAAAACATATGTATATATATATATAATAGAGTGTAGAAAAGCAGATAGAAAAATACACTTATCAACGGCTGTCATACAAAAAAACAGACAACAAATACTCATTCTAGTCTTCAGACATTATTACCTGGCTCCCTATCATCAAGAAGAAGATCAACAATTCCTTACTGGGAAGAGAAGTTCCTCCCAGTCAATCCTGTTCTCGACATAATCCATCCATTTCTTCAGGAATATCTTTTGTAAGCGCCGGCATGTCTGATGGGTTAATTGCTGCCATCCTTCTCCCATTCCAACACTCAATGTACTTGAGCATGAAAAACCCGCAGTCATACCTTGGAAACATAATTTTTTTGGAAAATGCATATATCAATTAAAAAAATCCATGGACAATTAGGAAAATGTAGAATTGGAAATGCAAAAGAAACTAGTCCTTACGTAGTCAATTGCCTTGGTGTAGTTATGTGCACTGTTTTGTATTTCGAGATGTCGATTTTTGATTCGTTGTAGTTTGTTGCCCACAAATGCTTTATACTTCCAATGATTGTTCGAGCATCAGCCATCAGCGCTTTATCACCCTCACGCCTTAGTGAGTCCATCACTTCAAACCTCCCGGACGTCAAGTTCAACACAATAAGATAGTAGTGCCCAGTCATTTTCTTGATTTCAGGTGCCAAATCTTGAAGAACTGAAAACATTATATGTACAGTTGTTGTAGAATAGAAAAGTAGTATCAGGAACATAACCGTAGCAGGAACATAACCGTAGAAACACAGAAACATGCTATATTTGAGAAAAATTGTAAAAATTACTTCCAATGGATGTTATAACTCTTTGAATCATGTATTGCTAATAAGTTTTTTAGTTACATCTTGAATCTTATCATTATATAAAAGATGCACCCAGAAAAATGCAGTAAGCATGTATCCAGGAAGTTTTTTAAAAAGAAAAAAAATAGAGGAAGCAAAAATGCTAAAAAAGAGATAGAACGTACCATATCTTTGTGGTCTAGGCGGTGCGTAGGTGAACACTCGAAAGCTTTTCTAATAGTCCTATCTAAAATACAGTTGGTTGCACTCCTTAGTTTAGTCTGCACACCATTGTAAAGTATAAAAAGGGATAGGTTAAAGAGAGCAAAGAAATACATATCCAGGAAATACATAAAAAGAAACATTTTAAGTGTAAATGATTTTACTAACCGCAATCATAAGAGGCATAACGAATTTTTTCTGCTTGGCCATGTCTGCAGAAAGCACTTGCAATGCGATCTCGCAGGTTGTGTTGCTTAGCCAACCTCCTGGCTTGACTGAGTCTGATAAATCGCGGAGTTGAACAAAGAAAGTTCCATAATCGATAATCCTTTCCTCATTCAACTTATCTTTAGTTTTGCCTCCATACATGCACACCTTGTTGTATAACTCAGTATCTGATTTGGGAACAGAAGGCTTCTTATCATTTGCAACAAATGGTGATTTCTGTTGAGGTCCTAGCTTCAAAATCCTTTTTGTTTGAGGAAAGGGTGTGGAACTACCAGGAGTTGTAGGTGAAACACCAGATGAATTCTGCAAGTTAATGGCTTTTCCTCCTGAGGTAGGCATCTCAATTGAAGCAAAAATCTTGTCAATGGAGTCACCGCTATCATTGCTAGAAATGACAATAACTTCATCCACCTGTGAATCTTGATCCTTTTGTACTGTTTCAACTTGCTGGACATGTACCGTCTGCTCAGGAACTGTGAGCTCAGGAACTGTCAGCTCTGCTCCCCAGGACTGAAACCGAGATCAAAAGATGGGCAATCTTCAGCCAACTCTCTAACCTTCCTGTGATGTTCTGATTCTGGAGTTTCTGCATTTCCAAGATCGACAGACAAGTTCTTGGACATGTTTCTGAAAGACTTTGAAGCAGATGGAGGAGAATTACAAAGCTTCGTCGAACTAGCATTAGCCCGTGCTTCAGCAGTACCAAACCTTGTAAGCCTCCTTGGGCTAGGAGCAGTATTTTTGACATCTTCCTTAAGAAGTGGAGATTTCAAAGGAGACATTGATCTTGTGACAGGCCTCCTGGCAACTAACCTGCACCTGGTCTGAAAATGTATCAGATTTAGTCATCTTTGTTTTCAGTTGAGCAGAACCATTGCTTCTCTCATCCTCTTGGTCCACTTGCATGCCTAGTCCAGTGATATGAATTTGTGGAGTTTCAGTGCTTGATTTAGATCCAGTACCGTATCCTTGAAGAATCCTCAATGCATCAACCATGTTTGTATGGGGAAGTGATACTTCTGTCTCCACAGGCACTATAGGAAGTACTTCCTCGCTGGCTTGAACAAGTTCTTCAATGTTCACAGTACCTTCATCAATACCATCTTCCTCATATAGTTTATCAGCTTCTTTGTTGAGTGTCTGATCATCTTCAGCAATCATGTTACATGTAATGTCAACACTTTGACCATCTGATGCTTTTTCTTCATAAGCCACTGCGGGCCCTTCGTCATGACAATCTTCACTAACGACAGACACTTTAATCTTCTTCTTCTTAGGTCTTCCCGCAGCAATAAATCTGTCATCGGGTTTCCTTTTCTTGGATTTTACCTCACTGTCTCTTGGATTTGCTTCACCTTCCATCTGGTCCACTTGCACATCTTTCTGATTCCCGTCGTCTCTGACACTTTGTTGCACTTTTGTAACTCTCCTACGTCGTTTGTGCTTGCTCGTTTTATCAACATCTTTCTGTAGGATAACGTTGCATAGAAAACAAAAAATTTCCTATCGCGAACACGCAATCCAAGCCAAGATGCAATCTAGAAGACGGTAGCAACGAGGGGGTATCGAGTCTCACCCTTGAAGAGATTCCAAAGCCTACAAGATGAGGCTCTTGTTGCTGCGGTAGACGTTCACTTGCCGCTTGCAAAAGCGCGTAGAAGATCTTGATCACGATCGCTTCCGGCGCCACGAACGGGCAGCACCTCCGTACTCGGTCACACGTTCGGTTGTTGATGAAGACGACGTCCACCTCCCCGTTCCAGCGGGCAGCGGAAGTAGTAGCTCCTCTTGAATCCGACAGCACGACGGCGTGGTGTCGGTGGTGGTGGAGAAATCCGGCGGAGCTTCGCTTAAGCGTGCGGGATGTGGTGGAGGAGAGAGACCGCTAGGGTTTGGGGAGAGAGGGGGGTTGGGCGCCGGCCCTCTAAGGGGTGCGGCCAAGGCTGAGGCTTGAAGTGTTCAGCCCCCTCTCTATGCCCCTCATTATATAGGTGGAAGCCCCAAGAGTTCTAGTCCAAGTCTTCGAATAAGACCCCAACACTAAAACCTCCCATATGTGGGAAACCTACTCAAGGGGGGAGTCCTACTCAAGGTGGGACTCCCACCTTTCCTTGAGGTGGGGCTGGCCGGCCACCCTAGAGGAGTCCACCTTGGACTCCTCCCCTTTAGGGTTGGCTGGTCATGCAAGTGGAGTCTCTTTGGGACTCCACTTTCCAAAGTGCCATTCTTCCGGACTTTTCTAGAACCTTCTAGAACCTGCCATAAATGCACCGGATCATTTCCAAACTTGGAATATGACTTCCTATATATGAATCTTATTCTCCGGACCATTCCGGAACTCCTCGTGATGTCCGGGATCTTATCCGGGACTCCGAAAAAATATTCGAACTCCATTCCATATTCAAGTTCTACCATTTCAACATCCAACTTTAAGTGTGTCACCCTACGGTTCGTGAACTATGCGGACATGGTTGAGTACTCACTCCGACCAATAACCAATAGCGGGATCTGGAGATCCATAATGGCTCCCACATATTCAACGATGACTTCAGTGATCGAATGAACCATTCACATATGATACCAATTCCCTTTGTCACGCGATATTTTACTTGTCCGAGGTTTGATCATCGGTATCACTCTATACCTTGTTCAACCTCGTCTCCTGACAAGTACTCTTTACTCGTACCGTGGTATGTGGTCTCTTATGAACTTATTCATATGCTTGCAAGACATTAGACGACATTCCACCGAGAGGGCCCAGAGTATATCTATCCGTCATCGGGATGGACAAATCCCACTGTTGATCCATATGCCTCAACTCATACTTTCCGGATACTTAATCCCACCTTTATAACCACCCATTTACGCAGTGGCGTTTGATGTAATCAAAGTACCTTTCCGGTATAAGTGATTTACATGATCTCATGGTCATAAGGACTAGGTAACTATGTATTGAAAGCTTATAGCAAATAACTTAATGACGAGATCTTATGCTACGCTTAATTGGGTGTGTCCATTACATCATTCATATAATGATATAACCTTGTTATTAATAACATCTAATGTTCATGATTATGAAACTAATCATCCATTAATCAACAAGCTAGTTTAAGAGGCATACTAGGGACTTCTTTGTTGTCTATATATCACACATGTACTAATGTTTCGGTTAATACAATTATAGCATGATATATAAACATTTATCATAAACATAAAGATATAAATAATAACCATTTTATTATTGCCTCTAGAGCATATCTCCTTCAGTCTCCCACTTGCACTAGAGTCAATAATCTAGTTTACATATGTAAAGATATAACACCTTGGCCTTCTGGTGCTTTATCATGTTTCACTTACGAGAGAGGTTTTAGTCAACGGATCTGACATGCTCAGAACCGTATGTATTTTGTAATTTATTTGCGTCTCAACGCATCACTCATTTCCAAATGAGTCGGCCTTAAATATGTTTGGTCTTCTGGTGGAACCTTAATTCCGCGGTCTGAAATATGTCACTAATATTGTCACACACAATATAGCTTCAAAGTTCTGACTCTGTCGGAAATACACCAAGTTCTCAAAGAACCTCTTGACTTAACATCCTTTGTCATTGTCAAAATAATGACATACTCTGCCTTCTTTTGTAGATTCCGTCATAATATTTAGAACTCTTCTAAATCTAGCATAGACAACTTCTAGCTCATTGTGCTACCTTTTAAACAACACTTAGTCTAATTTGAGATTGAAATTATATTTTATATGTGACAAAACCAATATCGGTGTAACACCTTACAGCGATTTGTTTGTCATTTCTTCATACAAAAATATATATATATATATATCCTTAGTTCTTCTAAAGTACTCAAGGATATTCTTACTGTTGTCCAATGATCATCATATGAATCATTCTGGTATATGCTCATAACACTTTATAGCACATGATATCTGATTGTGTACATATTATTCGTGATCTATAATCACTCATGTGTTTTTACTCATTGAGTGTCAGATACACTCAAGTCTTTGTTAAACATTCACATGACAAGAACATTTTCTTAATATTTCTATATTGAACTACTTCAATATCCATCATATGTACTTTGACTTAAACTTATTTATGTGTTTCAATCTATCTTCATAGATCTTGACACTAAATTTGTTTCAGTCCATATTCTTTCATTGAAGTTAATTCTCAATGAAACCTTTTTAATCAAGTATATAATTACATCATTTATAACCAACTATATGTCACCTACATAAAGTATTATAAATGTGTCTTAGCGCTCCCACTTAATTTCTTGCAAATGCAAGCCTCTTCATCGTCTCTGATGAAATCAAAAAATCTTTGACTATTTCATCTGGTGAAGATTCCAACTCCGCAATACTTACTTCATCCAATTGAAGTTCGTATACCTATCTAGTATTCCACGGACCAGCAAAACTCTTGGTTGTATCTTGTATACATACTTCTGTTAAGTAGTGTATTTTGCCATCCTACTAGCATATCTCATAAAAGAAATATGTAGTGATTACTAGAATAATCCACATAGACTATAAGCATTGCTACGGAAGATCTAATCTTATCGTATTCAACTCTTTGAACTTTGTCGTAAACAATTTTTCGATAAGTCAAGCTTTCTTCAAGGATATTTCATCCAAGTCTATCAATTTCATAGATCCATTTACTTTCATAAAGTATTCATCTATCTTGGATTTCATGGTGCATGGCCATTTTAACGGAGTCTGGGCCCATCATAACTTCTTTGTTTTGTAGTTGGTTTATCATTGTTCAAAATCAATCCTTTGTCCACAAATCATTTATTTGATCACAAAGTAAACCATACCTACAAGGTTCAATATGTACTTCGATCTCCATGGCTAAAACACTTTGTAGTCATGAGAGCCATGATCGTCGTGGCCGCTTCCGAAACCAATTCCGATGCTGTGCTACTCTGATCATTATGCTCAGGTTCATAAACCTTATCAAATTATATTGTCCTCCCACTCAAATACTTCACTAGAAACAATTTCTCGGAAATAAGAAACATTGACAAACACTTTTGTCTTTGTCTTGTGGGAAGAATTCCCAATTAAATCTCTGGGATAACCAACAAAGACATTCATCCGATTTTGGTTGTAAACTCTTAGACCAAAAATTTAAAGAAAAGACTATTAGGGTTTTATACCCATACCATAACTTGTATGGTGTCATTTCAACGGATCATGATGATTCTCTATTTAGTGTAAAAGCGGTAGTCACTAAAGCATAATCCACAAAAATATAATGGCGTCATAATATTTTATCTCATCATTAATCCAACAAGGTTTGGATACATATCTCGGATACTATATCATCATTATGATACTCCAAGAAATGTGAGTTGTAGAACAATTTCATAACTCTCTTAGATGTTCGCTAAAACTCGTAATTCAAATATTTCCACCATGATCCAATCATAGATATTTGATTTTTCTATTACGATGATTTCCACTTCATGCTGAAATTTATTTGAATCCTATTCAAATGTTTCAAACTTTTCCTTATTGAATATATCCACATATATACTCAATTCATTGTTTGAAAGTTTTCATGAAGTAGAAGAATCTTCCGCACACAACTATGCCCAGTGAACCACATATATCATTATGTATGTTTTCACTAAGTTAGTTGCCCGTTCAATTCTTCGGCCTATGAACGGTATTTCAGTCATTAACTTTTAGAAAAGATTTTGTAAGTGCCAAACGATTCAACAAATTGAATGATTCCAAAAATCCATTTGCATGGAGTTCCTTCATGCGATCCTTTCTAACATGACCTAAATTGCGGTTCCACAAATAAGTGGAATTCAAATCATTTGCCTTATGGCATTTTTAGCGTCAGTGTTTATGTGTGTTTCACCATTAAGATTTATAATAACTTATCCATCGTATATGGAGTAATGTCATAATTTGAACAACTCATTGTTTTCATTTGACCAGAGCAAAATAACAATTATTAAGTTCTTTATTATAAATTCTAAGGGCTAGATAGAATGCCAACGACGAACATAATAACACTTTATTTTGTTCCAGACGTGCATTCCTATCATATTCCTTGTCAGTCACTTAGGCCATTGTATTCTTGTATTGCGTTGTTTTGTATGACACTTCATACCAACCAATATGGTACTAATACCCAAGAATTTCATTGTGTGACTTAACTAGGAATACAACCATAACATGTATATCATTTATATACACCTGAGCTAGACTTTCTAGTCTTTTCTTTTCTTTTGCCAAAATATCTTTTGCAGTTTCTCTTTTAGCTTTCCTCATTATTCAGAAAAACATTTCAACATCAATAACTTCTAGGTTTGTTGGTCAAATACCAATAACCTTGAGGTTCTTACTTTGAAGTTGATCATCATATGACAAGTGTTTCAGATTTCACTATTAGTAAATATGTAATACGATGAACAATTTCACTCATAATTTTATCCATCAATTCATGATAACTTTCTGAGACCATGTCTGTACATGCTAGGCTCATAAAGTTTAAACCTTAGTATTCGCATATGCAAAACTGGCTTGCACCCGTTGGAAGCACACGTAGAATCTATAACACCCGATCATCACGTGATGCTTCGAAACGACGAGTCTTAGCAACGGTGCATACTAAGGACAATCACTTCATGGCTATGCGAATATCGTTAGTGCCCCAATAGTTGGAGGATTGGGACGCCTTGCGTCTTCAACCTTCGTACATTCTCATAAAACTTATGAGTTTATGTAGTCTCACCAAATTTATATTCTATCATCTTGCAATAAGGTCTTAGATATCACATATATCTCGTACCTTGATTATTTCTGAAAACTAAATTTTCAGCTCCTTACTTTTCAAACAGATTTGAACTTCAAGTTTCACGGAGACAAGATAACTTTAGGTACTAATTGAAACCATAGCTCTCTGAATCAACAAAATGAGTTTCACTAAAAGTTTGCAATAGGACTTAATCATTTCTTGATTCATTAACAATATGGTACCAATCCGTAAAGTTTCTAGTCAGATTTTAACAGTATTTCTATCTCAATAAGACTAGCGCATAGTAGTAAACGGATGCCAATACTACAAAATTAATTCAAAATACTACCCAGACTATGTTTATGATAATTAGTTCATGTTTTAATCTAATTATTAATGAACTCCCACTTAATACAACATCCCTCATAGTTGTTAAGTGGTACACGATCCAAATTCACTACACCAAAAACCGATCATCACGTGAGATGATGTAGCTTCAATGGTGAACATCAACATGTTGATCATATCATCCATATGACTCGTGTTCAACCTTTCGGTTTCCGTTGTCCCGAGGCCATGTCTGTACATGCTAGGCTCGTCAAGCAAACCCAAGTATTCCGCGTGTGCAACATGGCTTACACCCGTTGTATGTCGAGTTTATCACACCCGATCATCACGAGATGCTTCAAAACGTCGAACAATGCAACGGTGCATACGAGGGAAGAACACTTTATTATCTTGATATTAATGTGAGGGATCATCTTATAATGCTACTGTCGCGATCTAAGCAAAATAAGATGCATAAAAGGATTAACATCACATGCAATTCATATGTGATATGATATGGCCCTTTTGTCTTTGCGCCTTCGATCTTCATCTCTAAAGCACGGACATGATCTCCATCATCAATGGGCATGATCTCCATCATCGTCGGCGTAGCGTCAAGGTCCATGACGCCGTCTTCATGGTTGTTCACCTCATGTAGCAACTATTACAACTACTTTGAAATACTACTCAACATGAAATTTAAAGACAACCATAAGGCTCCTGCCGGTTGCCACAAAAGAATAATGATCATCTCATACATATTCATCATCACATTATGGCCATATCACATCACCAAACCCTGCAAAAACAAGTTATACGTCTCTAATTTGGTTTGCATATTTTACGTGGTTTAGGGTTTTCGAGAGAGATCTAATCTACCTACGAACATGAACCACAACGTTGATACTAATGTTGTAAATAGAAGGGTAAATTGAATCTTTACTATAGTAGGAGAGACAGACACCCGCAAAGCCTCTTATGCAATACAAGTTGCATGTCGAACGAGGAACAAGTCTCATGAATGCGGTCATGTAAAGTTAGTCCGAGCCGCTTCATCCCACTATGCCATAAAGATGCAAAGTACTCAACTAAAGATAACAAGAGCATCAACGCCCACAAAACCATTGTGTTCTACTCGTGCAACCATCTATGCATAGACACGGCTCTGATACCACTGTAGGATAACGTTGCATAGAAAACAAAAATTTTCCTATCGCGAACACGCAATCCAAGCCAAGATGCAATCTAGAAGACGGTAGCAACGAGGGGGTATCGAGTCTCACCCTTGAAGAGATTCCAAAGCCTACAAGATGAGGCTCTTGTTGCTGCGGTAGACGTTCACTTGCCGCTTGCAAAAGCGCGTAGAAGATCTTGATCACGATCGCTTCCGGCGCCACGAACGGGCAACACCTCCGTACTCGGTCACACGTTCGGTTGTTGATGAAGATGACGTCCACCTCCCCGTTCCAGTGGGCAGCGGAAGTAGTAGCTCCTCTTGAATCCGATAGCACGACGGCGTGGTGTCGGTGGTGGTGGAGAAATCCGGCGGAGCTTCGCTTAAGCGTGCGGGATGTGCTGGAGGAGAGAGACCGCTAGGGTTTGGGGAGAGAGGGGGGTTGGGCGCCGGCCCTCTAAGGGGTGCGGCCAAGGCTGAGGCTTGAAGTGTTCAGCCCCCTCTCTATGCCCCTCATTATATAGGTGGAAGCCCCAAGAGTTCTAGTCCAAGTCTTCGAATAAGACCCCAACACTAAAACCTCCCATATGTGGGAAACCTACTCAAGGGGGGGGTCCTACTCAAGGTGGGACTCCCACCTTTCCTTGAGGTGGGGCTGGCCGGCCACCCTAGAGGAGTACACCTTGGACTCCTCCCCTTTAGGGTTGGCTGGTCATGCAAGTGGAGTCTCTTTGGGACTCCACTTTCCAAAGTGCCATTCTTCCGGACTTTTCTAGAACCTTCTAGAACCTGCCATAAATGCACCGGATCATTTCCAAACTTGGAATATGACTTCCTATATATGAATCTTATTCTCCGGACCATTCCGGAACTCCTCGTGATGTCCGGGATCTTATCTGGGACTCCGAAAAAATATTCGAACTCCATTCCATATTCAAGTTCTACCATTTCAACATCCAACTTTAAGTGTGTCCCCCTACGGTTCGTGAAATATGCGGACATGGTTGAGTACTCACTCCGACCAATAACCAATAGCGGGATCTGGAGACCCATAATGGCTCCCACATATTCAACGATGACTTCAGTGATCGAATGAACCATTCACATATGATACCAATTGATGACCCACAAGTATAGGGGGTGTATCGTAGTATCTTCGATAAGTAAGAATGTCGATCCCAACGAGGAGCAGAAGGTGTTGACAAGCAGTTTCGATGAAGGATTCACTGTAAATGCTCACAGACAAGTATTCAGGGGGTTTTGATGTAACAGTTGAATAAAGTACGAGTATGTAAAGTGCGAGAGTAACAATTGCAGCGAGTGGCCCAATCCTTTTTAGCACAAAGGACAAGCCGGTTTGTTTACTTATAATGACCAAACGTTCTCGAGGACACACGGGATTTTAGTCTAGTGCTTTCGCTACATACGGCTAAATAATCTTCATTGTTGTGATAAGTGTTGTGTGGGTGAACCTATGCTAATGTACCGCCCTTCCTAGGACTAATACATACTTGTGATTATACCCCTTGCAAGCATCCGCAACTACAAGAAAGTAATTAAGAATAAATCTAACCACAGCCTTAAACTCTGAGATCCTGCGATCCCTCCTGCATCGATATACCAACGGGGGTTTAGGTTTCTTGTCACTCCGGCAACCCCGCAATTAGCAAACGAATACAAGATGCATTCCCCTAGGCCCATAAATGGTGAAGTGTCATGTAGTCGACGTTCACATGACACCACTAGAAGAATAACACCACAACTTAAATATCACACCATTGAATATTACTCAACCATAGTTCACTACTAACATTTAGACTTCACCCATGTCCTCAAGAACTAAACGAACTACTCACGAGACATCATATGGAACATGATCAGAGGTGATGTGATGATGAATAACAATCTGAACATAAACTTGATTCAATGGTTTCACTCAATAGCATCAACAACAAGTATAGATCGATACCGGGAGAGTTTCCCCTATCAAACAATCAAGATCAAACCCAAATTGCTACGGCGGTGACGGTGTCCAGCGGTGATGACGGCGGTGATGATGGTGGAGATGATGATGATGGTGATGGTGATGATGTCCAGCTCGATGTCGGTGACGATGGCGTCGATTTCCCCCTCCCGGAGGGAATTTCCCCGGCGGATTCCTGCCCGCCGGAGAGCTCTTTTCTCTCTGGTGTTCTCCGCCCCGCAGAGGCGGCTGTAACTCTTCGTGAGGTACCCCTTCTGGCTTAGGTTTTCGGGACGAAGGATTTCGCGAAGAAAAGGAGGCGAAAGGGGGCGTGGGCCCTCCACACCACATGGCGGCGCGGCCAGGGCCTGGGCCGCGCCGCCCTAGGGTGTGGGCCCACCCTGGCTCCTCCTGGCTCCTCCTTCTGGCTTCCTCCGTCATCTTGAAAAATAGGATTTTTGGTATAATTTCCTTCCACAGGTGATCTTCCGAAATATTGCCTTCTGACGGTGCTTTTTCCAGCAGAATCCTGGCTCCGGTGCTTGATCCTCCAATAATGATGAAACATGCAAAATAGATGAAATAACATAAGTATGGTGTCCCAATATGAAATATATCAATGAATAACAGCAAATTATGATATAAAATAGTGATGCAAATTGGACGTATCAACTCCCCCCAAGCTTAGACTTCGCTTGTCCCCAAGCGAAACTGAGCTTGATAGACATGACCACATGTTTATGGAGTGAAGAGTCGATAAATAAAATACGGACAAGAAGCATCATATTCATTCACACAGGACATTATAGTAAACAACCTCTTATAACTCATATTGAAACAAGTATAAGGCAATCACAAGTAAAGGTGCATGAGAAATCATCATTGGTGATGGCAAACTTCGTTCTTGGTCAGAGAACAATTAACAGATTATATTTATTTTATTGAGCAGCGCTCTCATGTTAAAGTTTATAATGCACAACTTGCATACTCAATCATAATGGTATCTTCATAATCATTGATAACTTGCAAAGCTATATTCATTCAGATAAAACTTGTACTAACAAGGAAGAATAAAAGACATGATGTAGTAAATCACAATATAATGGTTTGATCACAACTACTCAAATGCTTGCTTGAGATGGAGAGAAATAGGTTTACTGACTCAACATAAAGTAAAAGACAGGCCCTTCGCAGAGGGAAGCAGGGATTAAATCATGTGCTAGAGCTCTTTCAGTTTTGAAATCATATAGAGATAATAAAAGTAACATTTTGAGAGGTGTTTGTTGTTGTCAACGACTGGTAGCGGGTACTCTAACCCCCTTGCCAGACAACCTCCTAAGAGCGGCTCCCATAATATTTTCATTTTGTGTGGCACTCCTTCCAACCTTTCTTTCACAAACCATGGCTAACCGAATCCTCGGGTGCCTGCCAACAATCTCATACCATGAAGGAGTGCCCTTTTATTTTAGCTTTATGATGATGATGACACTCCCCCCAACCTTTGCTTACACAAGCCATGGCTAACCGAATCTTCGGGTGCCGTCCATCAATCACATACCATGGAGGAGTTTCTATTTAGTTTAATTAACTTGGGACTGGGAATCCCATTGCCAGCTCTTTTTGCAAAATTATTGGATAAGCGGATGAAGCCACTAGTCCATTAGTGGAAATTGCCCAACAAGATTGAAAGATAAAACACCACATACTTCCTCATGAGCTATGAAACATTGACACAAATAAGAGATACTAAGTTTTGAATTGTTTAAAGGTAGCACATGAAGTATTTACTTGGAATGGCAGAAAATACCATGTAGTAGGTAGGTATGGTGGACACAAATAACATAGGTTTGGTTGAAGATTTGGATGCACGAGAAGTATTCCCTCTCAGTACAGGTCTTTGGCTAGCAAGGTTAATTAGCAAGCATAAGAGTCGAGGGAAACAAACAAATATACATATGATAGAAACAATCATGCATCTTCCTTGTAAGCACAAACAATTTTAACTTCAGAATAATGAACTATGAGCTAACAAGAAAGACAATGAAACATCTACATGTATTTCTCTTTTCTATTTAAACCTCAAAGTGTTGTTGCTATTGACCAATGCTAAGTTTGCCAAAACCAAATAGATTTATTCAATGCTCCCAAAGTGATACCAATACTAACAACAAGATGAATCATAGAGATTGCAAACTAAAATAAGATGTGCAATATGTAAATGATAAGACTTCTCATTAATATTCCATATCGATAACTCACACCAAGGGATACATAGACAACTAAAGGAGAGATACTTCCAAACGCAACCCATCTTATACGATAACTTCCCTATTCATGATATGACACTACTTGACAATAAAAGTAAAAGGTAGTGATAATGTGATACCGCGGCACTCCCCCAAGCTTGGAACAAACCAAGGGGATGCCAATACCGATGACGAATTACTCCTGAGGAGATGGTGGCGATGAACTCCTCCCGCGCTTCTTAATGAGCTCCTTCAACTTCAGTTTCTCAGCTTGACAATTCTGCACTAAGATTCGAAGAGATTCATTGTTATCCGAAGTTGGCGATGACGACCTTGTGACGCGAATCGAATGGTATTCAATCATTCTTCGGAGACGGCAATTCTCCTCCTGGAGTATCTCCACTTCTCTTCTTAGAGCCCGATATTGATCACAAAACTCATCGGTAACCCGTAGAACTTCTTCCATCATGGGAAAGGAGTCGAGGCTAAGAGCGGGCGGTAAAGGTCCCTGCAGGTTATGAGAAAAAGAACGTCGAGTGTCAACAGATCCCACCAAGATTTGCTTGCTCCCTCCGGCTTGCTGCTCTTGTCTTGATGGCACCTCCTTCACTTCTTCCTCCGAAAGCCCCTTGCCCTTGTTGTTGGAGGCCATGGTGCTTCTAGACTGAAAACAGATCCTGGCAGAAACAGCTCGAAACAAAACACGTCGAAAACACGATATACGGACCTCCAGGGGTCCGGGGGATTATATAGCAAAAATTTTCTCGACAAAAGGAAAGTACCAGATCGAACCAGAGTCGGAAAGGGGTGACGGGGCGGCCAAACCCTAGGTCGGCGCGGGCCCTGGCTAGGCCGCGCCGGCCTATGGTGCCACGCCCTCGTGCGTCCTTTCCACTCCGTTTCGAACTCGTAATTTCTCATATTTTCCAAAAACAGCTAAAATATTGTTCGGAAAGTAAATTGCGTACTTTTCATTACCAGTACTGTTACCTATTCAAAGTCGAGTTCTGGCGGACTGTCAATTTGTCCTTTGATGAAAGCTTCCGGCGTTTCCACTTGAATAATATCAACATCAACATTATAAGAATCACCCGAGATATAATGCTTGAGTCTTTGTCCATTCACCACTTGCGTAGCATTGCCTTGGAGAGAGCTAATCTTGATTGCTCCTGAACGATACACCTCCTCGACAACATATGGTCCTTCCCATTTCGAGAGTAATTTCCCTGCAAAGAATCTGAGACGAGACCGATACAATAGGACTTTATCCCCAATATTAAACTCTCTTTTGATGATCCTTCTATCATGCCATTTTTTAACTTTCTCTTTAAAGAGTTTAGCATTTTCATAAGCTTCACTTCTCCATTCATCTAGAGAACTCAATTGTAGCAACCTCTTATCACCGGCAAGTTTAGGATCTTTATTTAATTCTCTAACAGCCCAATAAGCTTTGTGCTCTAGTTCTAAAGGTAAATGACAAGCTTTCCCATAAACCATTTTATAAGGTGACATTCCCATGGGATTTTTATAAGCAGTTCTATAAGCCCACAGTGCATCCTTCAATTTACTAGCCCAATTCTTTCTAGTTTTATTAACAGTCTTTCCCAAAATAGATTTAATTTCTCTATTCGATAATTCTACTTGACCACTAGTTTGAGGATGATAAGCGGAAGCAATTCTATGATTAATACCATACCTAGCAAGAGTTTTTCTAAAACCTCCATGAATAAAATGAGAACCTCCATCAGTCATAATATATCTAGGCACTCCAAATCTAGGAAAAATAATATCCAAAAGCATTCTTAAAGAGGTCTCACCATCAGCACTTTTTGTAGGTATAGCTTCCACCCATTTAGTAACATAATCAACAGCAACAAGTATATGAGTGTTACCTTCTGAAGACGGAAAAGGTCCCATGAAGTCAAATCCCCAACAATCAAACGGTTCAATAACAAGAGTATAATTCATAGGCATTTCATTAAATGCGGAGATATTACCAACCCTTTGGCATTCATCACAAGATAAAATAAACTTTCTCGCATCCTTGAAGAGAGTTGGCCAATAAAAACCTGATTGTAGAACTTTTTGCGCGGTTCTTTCTCCGGCGTGATGTCCTCCATAAGCACTGCCATGACATTTACTCAATATCTCTTGTTGTTCATATTCAGGAACACATCTTCGCATAATACCATCCACTCCTTCTTTATATAAGTGTGGGTCATCCCAGAAATAATGCCTCAAATCATAAAAGAATTTCCTCCTTTGCTGAGCTGAAAAGGTTGGAGGCAAGTACTTGGAAACAATAAAGTTAGCATAATCAGCATACCAAGGACTGTCTCGCGAGCTCACCTTTATCACAGCCAATTGTTCATTTGGAAAACTATCATTAACAGGAACAGGATCATAAGCAATATTTTCCAATCTAGACAAATTATCAGCAACAGGATTATCAGCACCTTTCCTATCTACAATATGTAAATCAAATTCTTGCAAAAGAAGTACCCATCTAATAAGCCTCGGCTTAGCATCTTTCTTTGTCATTAGGTATCTAATTGCAGCATGATCAGTATGAATAGTAACTTTTGAATCAACAATATAAGATCTAAATTTATCACAAGCAAAGACTACAGCTAATAGTTCTTTTTCAGTTGTAGCATAATTTCTTTGAGCAGCATCAAGAGTTTTACTAGCATAATGAATAACATTCAGTTTTTTATCTACTCGCTGTCCAAGAACAGCGCCTACAGCAAAATCACTAGCATCACACATAATTTCAAATGGTAAATTCCAATCAGGAGGTTCAACTATAGGAGCAGTTGTTAAGGCTTTCTTAAGAGTTTCAAAAGCTTCCTTACAATCATCATCAAAAACAAATGGTACATCTTTTTGAAGAAGATTAGTAAGAGGCTTTGAAATCTTGGAGAAATCTTTAATAAACCTCCTATAAAACCCAGCATGACCAAGAACACTACGAATACCTTTAACATCCCTCGGATAGGGCATCTTCTCAATTGCTTCAACTTTAGCTCTATCAACTTCAATACCTCTCTCAGAAATTTTATGTCCCAATACAATTCCTTCATTAACCATAAAGTGGCATTTCTCCCAGTTAAGAACAAGGTTAGTTTCTTCACATCTCTGCAAAACTTTATCAAGGTTTCGCAAGCAACTATCAAAAGAATTCCCATAAACGGAAAAATCATCCATGAATACCTCTACAATACTTTCACAAAAACCATGAAAAATAGCAGACATGCATCTTTGAAAAGTAGCAGGAGCATTACATAAACCAAAAGGCATACGTCTATAAGCATAAGTTCCATAGGGACAAGTAAAGGTGGTTTTCTCTTGATCTTTAGCTTTCTCTGCATTTTTTGAAAATCCAGAATAACCATCAAGAAAGCAAAAATGAGTATTTTTAGACAATCTTTCTAGCATTTGATCAATAAATGGTAAAGGGTAATGATCTTTCTTAGTAACTTTATTAACTTTTCGAAAATCAATGCACATTCTATACCCTACAACTACTCTTTGAGGAATGAGCTCATCATTATCATTAGGCACAACAGTCATACCTCCTTTCTTGGGAACGCAATGTACAGGACTAACCCATCTACTATCAGCAATAGGATATATAATACCAGCTTCAAGAAGTCGTAATACCTCATTCCTTACCACTTCCTTCATCTTCGGAATTAGACGACGCTGAGGTTCAACAACAGGCTTTGCATCATCTTCCATATTAATAGCATGTTGGCAAATAGATGGAGAAATCCCCTTCAAATCATCAAGAGTGTAGCCAATAGCTCCTCGGTGTTTCTTCAATATTTGCAATAATCTTTCTTCTTCAAACTCTGTAAGCTTAGAACTAATAATAACAGGATATATTTTCTTATCATCAATATGAGCATATTTAAGATCATCAGGTAAAGGCTTTAAATCAAAAACAGGATCTTCCTTTGGTGGCGGTGTTGTACCCAAATCTTCCACCGGTAAATCATGCTTGAGAATGGGTTGGCGAAGAAAAATTTCCTCAAGTTCATCTCTTTCTTTCCTAAAAATTTCACTCTCACTATCCTCCAAATGTTGCTGCAAAGGATTGTTAGGAACAAGAACAATAGATGCGCACTGCTCCATTTTAAAATCATTACTAGGCAAATCAGCTTTATAAGGAGTTTTAGTAAATTTAGAGAAGTTAAACTCATAAGATTCACCAGCAAATTTAGTCAAAATTTTCTCTTTCTTGCAATCTATAATAGCTCCGCAAGTATTTAGAAAAGGTCTACCAAAAATAATAGGACAATAATCACTAGCAGCATAACCAAGTACCAAAAAGTCAGCAGGATATTTAATCTTACCGCATAAAACTTCCACATCTCGGACAATACCAATTGGTGAAATAGTTTCTCTATTAGCCAGCTGAATAACCACATCAATATCTTCAAGTTCACAAGAATCAATTTCGTGCATAATCTCCGTGTAAAGCTCATACGGAATAGCACTAACACTTGCACCAATATCACATAGTCCATAATAGCAATGATCACCAATTTTAACAGATAGCATAGGAACACTAGCTTGTTTGGGTTTATTAGGATGCGAAACAATATTAGAAGCATCTTCACAGAAAATAATATGACCATCCTCAACATTTTCAGTAACAAGATCTTTAACTATTGCAACAGCAGGTTCAATTTTTATTTGTTCTTCAGGTTCTCTAGGTTTCTTTTCACTTTTATGAACCGCACTATTTATAACAGAGTACTCCTTCATTTTAGCAGGGAAAGGAGTTTTTTCAATATAAGCTTCAGGAATAACATGATCAGCAGTTTCAATTACAACACACTTATTAATAGATGAATCAATTTTATCTTTATATGGTTCATGATACTTATCAAAATTCTTCTTAGGCAATTCATAATGAGAGGCAAAAGCTTTATAAAGATTTACAGCAACTTGGGAATCAAGACCATATGTAGCACTCATATTACGAAATAAATCAGTATCCATAAAAGCTTCAATGCATTTGTAATCATAAATTATACCTGATTCTCTATCCTTGTCGTTCTCCCAACCTTCAGTATTTTCTTGGATTCGATCAAGAAGGTCCCTTTTAAACTCTTCTTTGTTGCGTGTAAATGATCCAGAACAAGAAGTATCCAGCAAAGTCTTGTCTTGAAAAGAAAGTCTTGCATAGAAATTATCAATAATAACATTACCAGGAAGCTCATGAATGGGGCATTTGAGTATTAAAGACTTCAATCTCCCCCACGCTTGGGCAATACTTTCTCCATCATGAGGCCAAAAATTATATATGCGATTCCGATCCTTATGAATTTCACTTGGAGGATAGAACTTAGAATAAAACCGGGGCACAATATCATTCCATTCAAGAGAATCCCCATTATCCAGTAATTTATACCAATGCGCCGCCTTACCGGACAGCGATAAAGAGAATAATTTCTTCCTCACTTCATCCATAGCAATACCTGCACATTTGAATAACCCGCATAATTCATGCAAAAACAGTAAATGATCACCGGGGTGGACAGTTCCATCCCCTTCATAGCGGTTATCCATAACACGTTCAATAATTTTCATAGGTATTTTATATGGTATCACTTCCTCACCTGGCGCCTCATCTACTACCGTTGCAGTAGTAGTAGATTTCCCAAATAGAAATTGAAGAGAAGAACTCTCCATAATGACTTATGGCAGCAGGCAGAAATAAAATCAGCACAACAGTAAAGGTTTTCCTTACCAATTCCACTTACCAATAGCGCTTCACTCCCCGGCAACGGCGCCAGAAAATAGTCTTGATGACCCACAAGTATAGGGGGTGTATCGTAGTATCTTCGATAAGTAAGAATGTCGATCCCAACGAGGAGCAGAAGGTGTTGACAAGCAGTTTCGATGAAGGATTCACTGTAAATGCTCACAGACAAGTATTCAGGGGGTTTTGATGTAACAGTTGAATAAAGTACGAGTATGTAAAGTGCGAGAGTAACAATTGCAGCGAGTGGCCCAATCCTTTTTAGCACAAAGGACAAGCCGGTTTGTTTACTTATAATGACCAAACGTTCTCGAGGACACACGGGATTTTAGTCTAGTGCTTTCGCTACATACGGCTAAATAATCTTCATTGTTGTGATAAGTGTTGTGTGGGTGAACCTATGCTAATGTACCGCCCTTCCTAGGACTAATACATACTTGTGATTATACCCCTTGCAAGCATCCGCAACTACAAGAAAGTAATTAAGAATAAATCTAACCACAGCCTTAAACTCTGAGATCCTGCGATCCCTCCTGCATCGATATACCAACGGGGGTTTAGGTTTCTGTCACTCCGGCAACCCCGCAATTAGCAAACGAATACAAGATGCATTCCCCTAGGCCCATAAATGGTGAAGTGTCATGTAGTCGACGTTCACATGACACCACTAGAAGAATAACACCACAACTTAAATATCACACCATTGAATATTACTCAACCATAGTTCACTACTAACATTTAGACTTCACCCATGTCCTCAAGAACTAAACGAACTACTCACGAGACATCATATGGAACATGATCAGAGGTGATGTGATGATGAATAACAATCTGAACATAAACTTGATTCAATGGTTTCACTCAATAGCATCAACAACAAGTATAGATCGATACCGGGAGAGTTTCCCCTATCAAACAATCAAGATCAAACCCAAATTGCTACGGCGGTGACGGTGTCCAGCGGTGATGACGGCGGTGATGATGGTGGAGATGATGATGATGGTGATGGTGATGATGTCCAGCTCGATGTCGGTGACGATGGCGTCGATTTCCCCCTCCCGGAGGGAATTTCCCCGGCGGATTCCTGCCCGCCGGAGAGCTCTTTTCTCTCTGGTGTTCTCCGCCCCGCAGAGGCGGCTGTAACTCTTCGTGAGGTACCCCTTCTGGCTTAGGTTTTCGGGACGAAGGATTTCGCGAAGAAAAGGAGGCGAAAGGGGGCGTGGGCCCTCCACACCACATGGCGGCGCGGCCAGGGCCTGGGCCGCGCCGCCCTAGGGTGTGGGCCCACCCTGGCTCCTCCTGGCTCCTCCTTCTGGCTTCCTCCGTCATCTTGAAAAATAGGATTTTTGGTATAATTTCCTTCCACAGGTGATCTTCCGAAATATTGCCTTCTGACGGTGCTTTTTCCAGCAGAATCCTGGCTCCGGTGCTTGATCCTCCAATAATGATGAAACATGCAAAATAGATGAAATAACATAAGTATGGTGTCCCAATATGAAATATATCAATGAATAACAGCAAATCTATTATATTATTAAAACAACAACCAACCAACGGTTTAGATTAGCTATGCTTAGGCCAATTAAGAACAACGGCCAAGATTAAATACCTACCGCGTGCCCCGGGTGAGAAAACCTAACCGACCCAAACCATTTTGACGCTAGATAATCGGTTCTTAATCCTTCCTTTCCTAACGCACTCCGGGTGTCAGTTTGGATATGCACATAATGTTTCCTTCTACCCCACGTCTACCCCATCTAAGCGATCTGGTTCCAAGTTTGATCTACTGCCGCCCAGTTGTGGATGCCAGCCGGCTATCGCCGCCGCTTTGCATGGCCCTGTCGCCTCTCTTTCTATCCATGGCTGTTGCGCACCCCTTAGGTTCTCTTCCTCCAGGTATATTCTCCGTGTGGCGCTGATTGTTTACCATGGCGGAATCCATGCAAATGAGCTAGGAGACTGAGCCCAACTACTACGATGTATTTTAATTCTGGCCGAAGTGATCTGCCTCCACACAAACTGTAGGGTACGCCAGCGGAACGGGTCGAATCCTCCCAGCCGGCACCGGCGCCGTCGCAGCAGCAGCAAACGCCAGAGGCTGCCCGTTCCGGTGGACATGCAACACCTGTGGTGTCGAGTTCAAGTCGCTTCAGGAGCAGCAGGAGGACCCCATGTATGACCTCCATCGTCTCAAGGTGTTGTCCTCCGTCCATTCATCACACAGCTTGGAAAGTTCTGGATTGAGCCGGTTGATGGAAGTCTAATCCAGAGCAGAACAACATATTTCTATACATATATTCGGCCAGATCGATTAATTACGTCTCCAGCCCGTGACAGCCATTCACAAGAGATGGACAAAGGTAATAAACTTAGATTGATTAAAGGTTGCAGCGATCCATCGATGGTAAGTACTCTTGGTCCTTGAACATCATTGACGATTGTTTAATTAACTGCAGATGGCTGCAATGCGTAGCACCCATAGCATGCAGTATACACCCGTAGACGATCAAAGGCACGAGCAGACGTCCTGCAAATTGAAGGCACGGCAACACAGCCAACCTTAGGTAATATCCCCGTGCACTTCATGCGTATTTGAGTATTTTGGTCACATTTCTGTAGATCATGTTATACGTAAAATATATTATATATTGAGATGACTTCCGAGTTGAAACTGTACTGATATTGGTCCGTGAAGCATACATTGTTTTCCTGCAACTCCAATTGTAGTAAAATACTGTCATAATATCGAGACCACTCAAGCAACTATAGATTATTAGTACCCTTCAGATAAATGTTATTTATCACCAGATGTATTCCATGGCAAACGAGTATTAGTCTGCAAGAAGCTTCTCGGAGAGGTGGCCGGGTTTCGAAAACCGTGGAGTTTTTGTAATCACGTGCACTCCTGTACAAGAGCACGATGGAGAAGCTGTCAGCTCTAAGAGCAAGGGTTGAATCAGCGGTAGCCCTGAAGCCAAGGCGAAGGGCTGAGGCGACATGGCGTGGAGTGGAGTTCCGCTGGACTCCAAACATGTGACATATATGAGTATTTCAGGTTTGATTTATAGCTTTCGGTTAGTTTCAGAAGGGTCTAGCACTGCTAATCTTTTTCAGGCTTTCGAGGAGTACCTGCCCAGTCTGCTAGGACTGTTGAAAGAAATTGATTATCCGATCATATAGTGGTGTTGTTATATGAAAATGTTGTGGACTGATTGGCCTGATGTTTTGCCAATATTTTGCTACAGAAGCACGGCGATCTCCATTCCTAGGACCTTGGCAGGCAATCCCTACCCCTTTCAATCAGTCACGCAGACAAGACGACGAAGCGCCGTGATCTTCATTCCTAGCCTTCGTGCAGGCACCGGACATCCTGGAGCAGTCGACCAGGTGATGGCTATGGCATATGGGCCAAAAAGGGTTCAGATAGTAATAGCTGATGGGCAGCGGACGACACAATTGAATCTGCTCTTGGGTTCTATTCGAAGATGGTGGTGCTCCCTTGCAGGTTTGGATTCGTGGTTTTTAATTACTGATGTATTGAAACTTCACATATTTTGCTTTCATGTTTTAGATTGAGTTGCTGGTCTTTTTTACTTGATTTTGCGTTGTATGAGATGAATTTTTAACAATTTATACACAGATCAAATCATTATGAGCTATCTATCTTATGACAGGTAATGAGGCTTAGGCTGATGCTCTACACCCTTATTTGATTATTTCAGTAATTGGTGGAGTGACCAGTAGGTAAGATCTGGACCTCAATTAAAGAAAAAAGATATGAGTGATCTTTTTTTATGGTTTTATCCTCATCTTTTGCCTTGAATTGAACATAAATCATATGTAGGTCCGGCCATGAAAATACTATTAGTTTGCTCGAACCAACATTTGTTCGCAAGTATAACACCAGTTTAGGATTTAGTCAAAATATGAGCTTAGAAAATACTTTGACTTGAGCACTAACGTATTTTCCTCCCTAGATTAGTGAATGGAAGTGACCAGCACCAACTTAAATTTATTTTCTAAATTGGATTTGCAAACGAGAATAAGCTTGGGAAATGCTCAGCTACATGCGATACGACCTCCATTGTTCAGAAAATTGAGGAAGGTGTCGCATGTACGTATTCATGTTTGTAGGTCTTAATATCGTCTAGGGATTATGTTCTTGTGGGAGCTAGGAGTGTTCCAGCAAATTGCCTACGTTAGGAACATAACATGCTCACTACATAAGTTGCACAAACATGTCTATTGTGGTTTAGTGATCTTTAGTAAATTCATAGTTAGTCGGCGATGATGTAATGTTTAATTTGCAATGTGCGAGGATGTGGCTGCACTAAAATTGCACAGTATTATCAGCCATGAAGGGCCTTGATTTTTCATATTTGAGAGGTATTGGGACACCATTTCTTATCTTTCATCCGTATAATTATTTTACTGGAAAAAACTCCCTTTTTACCTGATGCATCTATCATGCATGTTTGGTTATCTAATCCTTGCGCTGTAAACAGACACAGATTTTTATTTTCTCATAATATAGATCATTTCTCAAATACTAATAACAATCGTTCTTTCTCAGTGCAGGTACCCCTTTAGTTATATTCATCAATATCATAATACACAAGATGAAGAACTGGGGTTCTCTAATTGTCAAAAAAAAAAGAACTGGGGTTCTCTACAAAAATATGAAATATAGAAACCTTGATGCGCTTTATTTAAGTTGGTCGGAATAATATGATAGGTTCAATCATTGTATCTTACACCTTCAAGTGCTTCTATGGGTTGAATTTGCACCAGTAGTGTTTGGTCTTGGAGCAACAGCTAGCAAGCATCCAGTTCGACCTTGCCATGATCCGTCAGGTTCGATCCGCAGTGCTATAGCTATGGCCAAACGCTGCTCCATCTGTCTTCTTCGATGTCAACTGATCAGATAAAATTGAAAGGTCAGGGCTGAAGCCTCCTATGGCTCTTTTCTAATTTCATTGGTCTACATGCATTTACAATTATCTCTGAATCTTTATGTGCTGGAATTTGCGGTTATTTTAAACTCGAAATTTTCAGAGTAACACAAAAAATACAAATTCAACAACATTTATATTTGACTATGATTCTTCAGAAAAATACATCCAGTTCAGTGCCGTTTATAACCTTATTCGCTTAATCTTTTACAGACCTTTTTGTCACCGTTTCAAAGTTGTCTCGCTGAGAGTTTTTGATGTAGTCCCAGACCTTTATTATTCGAGTACAATTGAGACAAGATATATGCAAGATCATCTCATGGTTAATTGCAAGGAATTTTAAATTGAAGGTGCAGCAGATGGCGAGGCACTCCATCAAATTTGGTAAATAACAATATTTGACAACTATAATATTCAACTTTGGTTATGCAGTTTTCTTACGAACAACCTGCTCTAATGTGAATTATGAAGAGCTAACTTTTTTACTTTGATCTTTTCAGGAATTTGTGCTATCGTTGCTCCACATCTGTTTTCCATCTGTTTTTTTTCTCAGCCGCTAGAGATGTCCATCAGATAATTGAGTACGCGATGGCGTCGGGGACTGTTATAGCGGCCGAGATCTGATTGGGCCTAAGACACAAGCCGAAACCATCGTCCCGCCATCAATCATACGGACACTAGGACATCAACAACACACGGAAGCGTCTAATCGAAGCTGCCACGATGGTTAACAAAACTATCCGCTGCGAGAAGAAGTCAAACCACCGGTGTTGTTTACTCCATGGCCCGTATACCCATGGTTGATCTTCTATAAACATAAGACAATTGCAATATGTAACAATAATTTTTCTAAGCATGTTAGTATGAAAAAATTGTGAAAACATAAAAAATAAACAACTAAATTAGGAATAAAACAACAAAGGCGCGTGCAAATAGCATTTGCTGTTTGAAGCTACAATAGTTGCTACATAAGTGTGTGACATATCCAGTTACCAGAATCCGTAAAAAATGTAGTAGCACAAAGTCTGATTGTGTCCAAAATGTATTATTAAATAAAATGAGTTCATGTATATTCATGGTTAGTGGACTTGAGTGTAGGTCAATGCAGCTTTGGGTTGAGAAACCGGCGCAAAACAAAAATTGTTGGCGGTAGAACAATCAGATGCTTGGCCATATATTGGATATTCTAATTTTACTGGTGACATTTACCAAGAGAAGATTGGCTACACGAAGCAAGGCATGGTTGTTTGTCAGATTTGGACTATATTCATACAGTAGATAAATTTAATTAATAATAAACATGTATATTAATATTGAATAAAATATAAAATAAATCCAAAAAATATAATGTCCATAAAAGATCTATACCCAAATATTGGCTAGCCCCGCGAATTCGCGGGCCACCTTGCTAGTTATGATATAAAATAGTGATGCAAATTGGACGTATCACCAATTCCCTTTGTCATGCGATATTTTACTTGTCCGAGGTTTGATCATCGGTATCACTCTATACCTTGTTCAACATCGTCTCCTGACAAGTACTCTTTACTCGTACCGTGGTATGTGGTCTCTTATGAACTTATTCATATGCTTGCAAGACATTAGACGACATTCCACCGAGAGGGCCCAGAGTATATCTATCCGTCATCGGGATGGACAAATCCCACTGTTGATCCATATGCCTCAACTCATACTTTCCGGATACTTAATCCCACCTTTATAACCACCCATTTACGCAGTGGCGTTTGATGTAATCAAAGTACCTTTCCGGTATAAGTGATTTACATGATCTCATGGTCATAAGGACTAGGTAACTATGTATTGAAAGTTTATAGCAAATAACTTAATGACGAGATCTTATGCTATGCTTAATTGGGTGTGTCCATTACATCATTCATATAATGATATAACCTTGTTATTAATAACATCTAATGTTCATGATTATGAAACTAATCATCCATTAATCAACAAGCTAGTTTAAGAGGCATACTAGGGACTTCTTTGTTGTCTATATATCACACATGTACTAATGTTTCGGTTAATACAATTATAGCATGATATATAAAAATTTATCATAAACATAAAGATATAAATAATAACCACTTTATTATTGCCTCTAGAGCATATCTCCTTCACTTTCTCTACCTGGTGAATATCAGGATTGCCTTCTTTTATTTGATTCGGAGCAAAGGACCTGATAAACTGAGATAAGCCATCCTCAAATGCACTGCACATGTTTATGACAGCTTCTCTGTAATGTACCAATTTCTGTTGGAAAAAAGCAGAAAAGAGAATGGAAAAGATTAGAAACTTGTGCACTCATAGTAACTATATACATTTCATGTCAAATGGAAAGAAGAAACACCAGTAACTTACTTCTTCATTAGGAGATTATGGTGCATGACATCTGATGAACATGTCTATAGCAGATGGGTCATTATTAAAAAGGACAGTCTTGTTCCTAAAGCAAGCCTTGAGCTGTGGCAGTTACACAATTTTTTTAGAATAAAAGCTTGGTAAGTAAATTCAAACATGCTATTCTAAAAAATGTTGAACATCATTTAATGGAACCATATGCAAAAGTACAAAGAAGAAACTATTTACAAAAGCCAGTGTATATTTATTAGGAGAACCAGTTCATACTTTGGAAAATCAAAAATATTGAAAGTATTAAGAGAAAACAATGGGCAGTACCGGTAGTTTTCCAAATGATCCATCAGTGTTGGTATCCAAATCTACGACATGCCTTATTAACTGGTTAGTCCAAACACAAATGCGAGGTCCAGGTGGCAAATCTACAGCGTCTGTTTCCAGTGAATCTACATATAGAACCTACAAAAACAATGTAGAAAACAAAAAATGATTATGTCTTATAAGAAATTGTTACAAAAACAAAAAAAAAAGAAGAATAGAAAAGAGTGAAACCAGAAATGAATGAACTCACCATTAGGTATGGCATGCAAGCTTTAAACCAGTTCTTTTTTCCTTTGGCGTTCGCGGTCTTAATGAGGATGTCGATAATAAATCTTGCCCAGTCCAACCTTTGGATTGCTTCTATGTTAATCACCGCTGGATAACACTTTGGGCTAACATAAATTCCTGTTGTAGGAGCAAACACAGAAGACATAAGGAAGATAATGAACTTCCTCAAGTAAGCATCATCAGCGGGATAGATGCGTTCCAACTGCTTCTCCACCTCTGATAAGGTTGGTTGCCTCCCATTGTTGATCCCCATCATCTCTAGCACAGAACTTGTTGCATCAATGTTTTGCTTGTACGGGACAGGGTGTGTTCACACTCACAACCGACTGAACATTAACTGGGATTTTCCCCCTCTCACCAAAATCTAGAACACAAGCCACTGGATCAAAGTGTTCCATGAGGAATCTGCATAACTCTGGGATTAGCTTTGAACACTTCATGCTAAGGATGGCACTAAAATCTGCTCCACTGATCAAAGCACGTTGCTTAGATGTCATTCCTTTGCAAACCCTAACAACCTTCATTGGAGAAGAACGGTTGAATAAATTATTCTGCAGCAAAAATGTAGTAGCATGAGAAACAACACCCATTTACAGCATGCAGAAGTAAAAAAAAGAAAAAAAAGGGGAAGCATACATTAGAAAACAGAAAAGAGAGTTACAGAAAAAACCTTCTTCTCAACAATATTATCCTCTTCATCTGACTTTTCCTCATCATGTAATGGATGTTCTGGCACATCGAAAGGGGGCTCATCGGAAGGAGGAACAGTCTGCAATGGTACTGGTTCTTCTTGCACACCCTGAGATACATTTTTATACTATAACCTCTCCTTCATCCTCTTGAATTTAGAAATCTTCTGCCGGCTCTTTGGAGTTTTCGAATGTTTCTGCAACATACAAAAAAGTAGAAAAGCAAGAATTACCTAATCACCATGACATAAAACAATAAAATACATAAAAAATCATGCATATGGTGGGACAGATTTCTTACAAGTGGGATTACAGGTTTCATTGCAACCTAATAGAGGACAGAAAACAAAATGATCCAGAATAAAAACCCTGAAAAAAATAGCAGTCAAAAAAATGTATGAATTATAGATATAGTGGTATATCTACATGCTACAAGCCAGAATTTAAAAATGTATGTTGGAAGAACAGAAAAGCAAAAATTGAGAACCCATGGAATATCTACAAATAGCAGCAGCATAATTAACTGCAAAACATAACTACAAACATAAGAAAATGTATATTCAATTGACAGCCATAGGTATATGTTGAAAAAGATTACAGTGAAAGGAAAAATACATCAAACACATGAAACAATATTTTAAATATACACCCAACAGTATTTAAATATACATCCAAAAAGGTAAGTCAATCTTCTCTGTAACCTTGCTGACTTGAACAAACAGATGAAAACACAACATGTTTCTAAAGTTTATACACCCAACAGTATTTAAATATACATCCAAAAAAGTAAGTCAATCTACTCTGTAACCTTGCTGACTTAAAAAAACAGATGCAAGCACAAACATGTTAATGAAGTTTTATACACCCAACAGTATTTAATTATACATCCAAAGGGATAAGTCAATCTTCTCTGCAACCTTGCTGACTTGAAAAAACAGATGCAAACACAACATGTTAATGAAGTTTTATACACCCACATTATTTAATTATACATCCAAAGGGTAAGTCAATCTTCCTATAACCTTGCTGACTTGAAAATGCAGATACAAACACGACATGTTAATGAAGTTTTATACACCCACAGTATTACAAAATACATGCAACGGCACTTAAACACATACAACCATCAAAAAATAAGAAAAAATCTTCCTAAAACCTTGATGACTTGATGAATATACATCCAAATATCAATGACAACAACTGAAAAAATTGGATTTCAGCACATCAACATTGGATTTCATCACAACAAAAATGACTGCTCAAATCATCACATCAAACATTTGATTTCATCATAGCAACTTAACCTACTCAAATATAACAGCAACATTGGATTTCATCACAGCAACTTGAACTACTCAAATGTACATCACAAAAATAACTTGAGCTACTCAAAACTACATGACAGCAATCTGTGGGGCGTAGGATGAACTACTCGATTCTACTACTGCAAATCGGGATACTAATCATCACAATCGACATGATCCGGGTGCGAATCAAACACACCAGTGGGACTAATGCAAACTATACCAAGCCGCCGATGAGTTTCCGCCACAAAATCAACAGGGATACGACCAAAAAAATCTCCGCCACGGACAAAATCATCTAGGCGGATGAACAGCTCTAGCTATCGGAAGTAGGAGGGGCAGGGGCGCGAAATCGAAGCACTAACCAGCGTACCAGTTGTGGATCGACGCGGCCTCGATGCAGAACAAGTCGCCGTCGCATATGCCTCCTCTCCACCTCGAATGGAACGAAATCACACTGCCGGGCGAGTCGATCCCCGCGTCCTCGACACCGATTCTGCTCAACAGAGCAGCCCGACGGATCCCCCGGCGACAAGCTAGGCAGCGGAGCGGCGATTTAGGGGAGGTGATCTCCCATCGGAGCAGCGCGAGGGGGGAGAGAGAGAGAGAGAAACCGGAGCAGTTTTGGAGCGAGGAAGAAGGCGAGTAGCCCACGCGTGCGGGCGTCCCCGTCGGCAATATTTTGGACGTTTTTTTAGATCAAAGGCCAAAGGCCCAACGTTAAATTAATAACGCCGCAATGGCGACAAGGTACAAAGAGCTGAGCCCAGCTTACAACACACACCCACACACCCACGCGAATTACCAACATGGCTACAACTGGAACCTCGAACGGTGATCACGACCCTTACGAAGCCTACGAAGATTCGGAGAAGACACCGGACAGCAACAGTGTTGGGCCGGAGCTCACCCTAGAGCGAGCCATCGAACACGCACGCCGTCAACAGAACTCCCCGCCGCGGGCAGCGCCACTAGTGGCCGACCACCACTGTGCATCGACCACCACCGATCGAACCCCAACAAGCAGCATGATGACCCACAATTATAGGGGGTGTATCGTAGTACTTTCGATAAATAAGAGTGTCGAACCCAACGAGGAGCAGAAGGTGTTGACAAGCAGTTTCGATGAAGGATTCACTGTAAATGCTCTCAGACAAGTATTCAGGGGGTTTTGATGTAACAGATGAATAAAGTACAAGTGAGTAAAATGCGAGAGAAATAATTGCAGCGAGTGGCCCAATCCTTTTTAGCACAAAGGACAAGCCGGTTTGTTTACTTATAATGACCAAACGTTCTCGAGGACACACGGGATTTTAGTCTAGTGCTTTCGCTACATACATCTGATTAATCTTCATTGTTTTGATAAGTGTTGTGTGGGTGAACCTATGCTAATGTACCGCCCTTCCTAGTACTAATACATACTTGTGATTATACCCCTTGCAAGCATCCGCAACTACAAGAAAGTAATTAAGATAAATCTAACCACAACCTTAAACTCTGAGATCCTGCGATCCCTCCTGCATCGATATACCAATGGGGGTTTAGGTTTCTGTCACTCCGGCAACCCCGCAATTGGCAAACGAGTACAAGATGCATTCCCCTAGGCCCATAAATGGTGAAGTGTCGTGTAGTCAACGTTCACACGACACCACTAGAAGAATAACACCACAACTTAAATATCATAACATTGAATATTACTCAACCATAGTTCACTACTAACATTTAGACTTCACCCATGTCCTCAAGAACTAAACGAACTACTCACGAGACATCATATGGAACATGATCAGAGGTGATATGATGATGAATAACAATCTGAACATAAACCTTGGTTCAATGGTCTCACTCAATAGCATCAATAACAAGTAGAAATCAATACCGGGAGAGTTTCCCCTATCAAACAATCAAGATCAAACCCAAATTGCTACAGCGGTGACGATGTCCAGCGGTGGTGATGGCGGTGATGATGATGGAGATGATGGTGATGGTGATGGAGATGATGTCCAGCTCGATGACGGTGACGATGGCGTCGATTTCCCCCTCCGGGAGGGAATTTCCCCAGCGGATTCCTGCCCGCCGGAGAGCTCTTTTCTCTCTGGTGTTCTCCGCCCCGCAGAGGCGGCTGTAACCCTTCGCGAGGATTCCTCTGTGGCTTAGGTTTTCGGGACGAAGAGTTTCGCGAAGAAAAGGAGGCGAAAGGGGCTGTGTGGGCCCCACACCACATGGTGGCGCGGCCAGGCCATGGGCCGCGCCGCCCTATGCTGTGGGCCCACCTTGGGTCCACCTAGCTCCCCCTTCTGGCTTCCTTCGTCATCTGAAAAAATAGGATTTTTGGTAAAACTTCCTTCCACAGTTGATCTTCCGAAATATTGCATCCTGACGGTGCTTTTTCCAGCAGAATCCTGGCTCCGGTGCTCGATCTCCAAATAATCATGAAACATGCAAAATAGATGAAATAACATAAGTATTGTGTCCCAATATGAAATATATCAATGAATAATAGCAAATTATGATATAAAATAGTGATGCAAATTGGACGTATCAACTCCCCCCAAGTTTAGACTTCGCTTGTCCCCAAGCGAAACTGAACTCAGTAAACAGGACCACATGTTTATGGAGTGAAGAGTCGATAAATAAAATACGGACAAGAAGCATCATATTCATCCACACAGGATATTATAGTAAACAACTTCCTCATATAACTCAACTTGAAACAAGTATAAGGTAATCACAAATAAAGGTGCATAAGAAATCATAATTGGTGATGGCAAACTTTGTTCTTGGTCAGAGAACATTTAACAAATTATACTTATCTATTGAGCAGCGCTCTCATATTAAAAAGCTTATGGTAAACTTGCATACTCAATCATATTAATCATTGATGACTTTCAAAGCTATATTCATTCAGGTAAAACTTGTACTAAACAAGGAAGAGTAAAGACATGATGAAGCAAATCACAATATAATAGTTTGATCACAACAACTCAAATGCTTGCTTGAGATGGAGGGAAATAGGTTTACTGACTCAACATAAAGTAAAAGACAAGCCCTTCATAGAGGGAAGCAGGGATTAAATCATGTGCTAGAGCTTTTTCAGTTTTTAAATCATATAAAGAGAATAAAAGTAAAGTTTTGAGAGGTGTTTGTTGTTGTCAACGACTGGTAGCGGGTACTCTAACCCCCTTGCCAAACAGACCTCCAAAGAGCGGCTCCCATGAAGGACGTTATCTCTACCAGCAAGGTAGATCATCCCTCTTCTCTTTTGTTTACACATGTACTTTAGTTTATTTAAGGATGACACTCCCCCCAACCTTTGCTTACACAAGCCATGGCTAACCGAATCCTCGGGTGCCTTCCAACAATCTCATACCATGGAGGAGTGTCTATTGCAAAATTAAGTTGCTTACTGATGAATCAGGGAAAACATGTGAAGAGAATTATTAATGAAAGTTGATTAATTGGGGCTGGGAACCCTGTTGCTAGCTCTTATTGCAAAATTATAGGATAAGTGGATGAAGCCACTAGTCCATTAGTGGAGGCTGCCTAACAAGACTGAAAGATAAAACACCACATATTTCCTCATGAGATATAAAACATTGACACAAATAAAGAGTAATAAGTTTTGAATTGTTTAAAGGTAGCACATGAAGTATTTACTTGGAATGGCAGAAAATACCATGCAGTAGGTAGATATGGTGGACACAAATGGCATAGGTTTGGGTTCAGGTTTGGATGCACGAGAAGTATTACCTGTCAGTACAGGTCTTTGGCTAGCAAGGTTAATTAGCAAGCATAGGAGTTGAGGGAAACAAACAAATATACATGTGATAGAAACAATCATGCATCTTACTTGTAAGCACAAACAGTTTTAACTCTAGAATACTAAGCAAAGAACTGATAAGAAAGATAATAACATCTTCTACATGTATTTCCTCTATTCTCCTTGAACTCAAAGTGTTGTTGCTATTGACCATTGCTAAGTTTTCCAAAACCAAATAGATTTACTCAATGCTCCCAAAGTGGTACCAATACTAAAATCAAGATCAATCATATAGCAGAGATTGCAAACTAAAATAAGTTGTGCAATATGTAAATGATAAGACTTCTCATTAATATTCCATAACGATAACTCACACCAAGGGATACATAGACAAACTAAAGGAGAGATACTTCCACACTGCAACCCATCTTATACGATAACTTCCCTAATCATGATATGACACTACTTGGTAGTAAAAAGTAAAAGGTAATGATGATGTGATACCACGGCACTCCCCCAAGCTTGGAATAAGCCAAGGGGATGCCAATACCGATGATGAATCAATCCTTTGGCGATGGTGGTGATGAATTCCCGTCTTCAGACTTCCAAGATAGAGGCTCTCCATCAAGAAATGACATCTTGGTCTCGGGAATCCTGAAACTAGCAGCACGGCTTATGTGTTTAAACCTGTTTTCATACTCACAGTTCTGATTATGAACGTCATAGAGTTGAGCTTGGAGTTTGTTGGTGGTGTCGTGAAGTGAGAGGATGTCGCCCCATAGCTTTGCAGTTTCCTTCTCGTGTTCAGCAATGAGTTCAGACACAATCTTGTGGAAGATATCCACTTCACGCTCGGCCATCTTCTTGTAATTGAAGACCTCTTGTTCTAGCTTCTCCATCCTGTCTTCCAAGCTTCCTTCTCCTTTGGGACCTTGAACATCTTTGATCTGCAGTTTTCCCTCGATGAGCATCAACTCCTTTGGGTGCATCCTCAGCTCCTCCATGTACAAGTTGCCAACATCCTTGCAGGAGCTATCCTTCAGAGTTCCCGACGAAGACATGATGGCTCTAGATCCAAAACAAATCCTGGCAGAAACAGCTCGAAACAAAACACGTCGAGAAAACGATATACGGACCTCCAGGGGTCCGGGGGATTTTATAATAAAAAATTTCAGAACAAACGGAAAGTACCAGGTCGAACAAGAGTCGGAAAGGGGCAACGAGGCGGCCAGACCACAGGGCGGCGCGGGCCCAGGCCAGGCCGCGCCGGCCTGTGGTGGCACCCCCTCGTGCGTCTTTTCCACTCCGTTTCGATCTCGTAATTTTTCATATTTTCCAAAAACAGCGAAAATATTGTTCGGAAAGTAAATCGCGAACTTGTCATTACCAGTACTGTTACCTATTCAAAGTCGAGTTCTGGCGGACTGTCAATTTGTCCTTTGATGAAAGCCTCCGGTGTTTCCACTTGAATAATATCAACATCAACATTATAAGAATCACCTGAGATATAATGCTTGAGTCTTTGTCCATTCACCACTTGCGTAGCATTGCCTTTGAGAGAGCTAATTTTAATTGCTCTGGAACGATACACCTCCTCAACAACATACGGTCCTTCCCATTTTGAGAGTAATTTCCCTGCAAAGAGTCTGAGACGAGACCGATACAATAGGACTTTATCCCCAACATTAAACTCTCTTTTGATAATCCTTCTATCATGCCATTTTTTAACTTTTTCTTTAAAGAGTTTAGCATTTTCATAAGCTTCACTTCTCCATTCATCTAGAGAACTTAATTGTAGCAACCTCTTATTACCGGCAAGTTTAGGATCTTTATTTAACTCTCTAACAGCCCAATAAGCTTTGTGTTCTAGTTCTAAAGGTAAATGACAAGCTTTTCCGTAAACCATTTTATAAGGTGACATTCCCATGGGGTTTTTGTAAGCAGTTCTATAAGCCCATAGTGCATCCTTCAATTTACTAGCCCAATTCTTTCTAGATTTATTAACGGTCTTTCCCAAAATAGATTTAATTTCTCTATTTGATAATTCTAGTTGACCACTAGTTTGAGGGTGATAAGCGGAAGCAATTCTATGATTAATACCATACCTAGCAAGAGTCTTTCTAAAACCTCCATGAATAAAATGAGAACCTCCATCAGTCATAATATATCTAGGAACTCCAAATCTAGGAAAAATAATATCTAAAAGCATTTTTAAAGAGATCTCACCATCAGCACTTTTTGTAGGTATGGCTTCCACCCATTTAGTAACATAATCAACAGCAACAAGTATATGAGTGTTACCTTCTGAAGAGGGAAAAGGTCCCATGAAGTCAAATCCCCAACAATCAAATGGTTCAATAACAAGAGTATAATTCATAGGCATTTCATTGCGTCTGGAGATATTACCAACCCTCTGACATTCATCACAAGATAAAATAAACTTCCTTGCATCTTTGAAGAGAGTTGGCCAATAAAAACCTGATTGTAGAACCTTTTGCGCGGTTCTTTCTCCGGCGTGATGTCCTCCATAAGCACTGCCATGACATTTATTAATATCTCTTGTTGTTCATATTCGGGAACACACCTTCGCAGAATACCGTCCACTCCTTCTTTATATAAGTGTGGGTCATCCCAGAAATAATGCCTCAAGTCATAAAAGAATTTCCTCCTTTGCTGAGCTGAAAAGGTTGGAGGCAAGTACTTGGAAACAATAAAGTTAGCATAATCAGCATACCAAGGACTGTCTCGCGAGCTCACCTTTATTACAGCCAATTGTTCATTTGGAAAACTATCCTTAACAGGAACAGGATCATAAGCAATGTTTTCCAATCTAGACAAGTTATCAGCAACAGGATTATCAGCACCTTTCCTATCTACAATATGTAAATCAAATTCTTGCAAGAGAAGTACCCATCTAATAAGCCTTGGCTTAGCATCTTTCTTTGTCATAAGGTATCTAATTGCAGCATGATCAGTATGAATCGTAACTTTTGAATCAACAATATAAGATCTAAATTTATCACAAGCAAAGACTACAGCTAACAATTCTTTTTCAGTAGTAGCATAATTTCTTTGAGCAGCATCAAGAGTTTTACTAGCATAATGAATAACATTTAATTTTTTATCTACTCGCTGTCCAAGAACAGCGCCTACAGCAAAATCACTAGCATCACACATAATTTCAAAAGGTAAATTCCAATCAGGAGGTTCAACTATAGGAGCAGTTGTTAAGGCTTTCTTAAGAGTTTCAAAAGCTTCCTTACAATCATCATCAAAAACAAAAGGTACATCTTTTTGAAGAAGATTAGTAAGAGGCTTTGAAATCTTGGAGAAATCTTTAATAAATCTCCTATAAAACCCAGCATGACCAAGAACACTACGGATACCTTTAACATCCCTAGGATAGGGCATCTTCTCAATGGCTTCAACTTTAGCTCTATCAACTTCAATACCTCTCTCAGAAATTTTATGTCCCAATACAATTCCTTCATTAACCATAAAGTGGCATTTCTCCCAATTAAGAACAAGGTTAGTTTCTTCACATCTCTGCAAAACTTTATCAAGGTTTCGCAAGCAACTATCAAAAGAATTCCCGTAAACGGAAAAATCATCCATGAATACCTCCACAATACTCTCACAAAAGCCATGAAAAATAGCAGACATGCATCTTTGAAAAGTAGCAGGAGCATTACATAAACCAAAAGGCATACGCCTATAAGCATAAGTTCCATAGGGACAAGTAAAAGTGGTTTTCTCTTGATCTTTAGCTTTAACAGCAATTTGTGAAAACCCAGAATAACCATCAAGAAAACAAAAATGAGTATTTTTAGACAATCTTTCTAGCATTTGATCAATAAAAGGCAAAGGGTAATGATCTTTCTTAGTAACCTTATTAACTTTTCGAAAATCAATGCACATTCTATAACCTACAACTACTCTTTGAGGTATAAGCTCATCATTATCATTAGGCACAACAGTTATTCCTCCTTTTTTAGGAACGCAATGCACAGGACTAACCCATCTACTATCAGCAATAGGATATATAATACCAGCTTCAAGAAGTCGTAATACCTCATTTCTTACCACATCCTTCATCTTGGGAATTAGACGACGCTGAGGTTCAACAACAGGCTTCGCATCATCTTCCATTTTAATGGCGTGTTGGCAAATAGAGGGAGAAATCCCCTTCAAGTCATCAAGAGTATAGCCAATAGCACCTCGGTGTTTCTTCAATATTTGCAATAATCTTTCTTCTTCAAACTCTGTAAGCTTAGAACTAATAATAACAGGATATATTTTCTTATCATCAATATGAGCATATTTAAGATTATCAGGCAAAGGCTTTAAATCAAAAACAGGATCTTCCTTTGGTGGGGGTGTTGTACCCAAATCTTCCACCGGTAAATCATGCTTGAGAATAGGTTGTCGAAGAAAAATCTCCTCAAGCTCATCTTTTTCTTTCCTAAAAACTTCACTCTCGCTATTCTCCAAATGTTGCTGCAAAGGATTATTAGGAACAAGAACAATAGATGCACACTGCTCCATTTTAAAATCATTACTAGGCAAATCAGCTTTATAAGGAGTTTTGGTAAATTTAGAGAAGTTAAACTCATAAGATTCACCAGCAAATTTAGTCAAAATTTTCTCTTTCTTGCAATCTATAATAGCTCCACAAGTATTTAGAAAAGGTCTACCAAAAATGATAGGACAATAATCACTAGCAGCAGAACCAAGTACCAAAAAGTAAGCAGGATATTTAATCTTACCACATAGAACTTCCACATCTCGAACAATACCAATTGGAGAAATAGTTTCTCTATTAGCCAGCTGAATAACCACATCAATATCTTCAAGTTCACAAGAATCAATTTCGTGCATAATCTCCGTGTAAAGCTCATAAGGAATAGCACTAACACTTGCACCAATATCACATAAACCATAATAGCAATGATCACCAATTCTAACAGATAGCATAGGAACACTAGCTTGTTTGGGTTTATTAGGATGTGAAACAATATTAGAAGCATCTTCACAGAAAATAATATGACCATCCTCCACATTTTCAGTCACAAGATCTTTAACTATTGCAACAGCAGGTTCAACTTTTATTTGTTCTTCAGGTTCTATAGGTTTCTTTTCACTTTTATGAACCGCACTATTTATAACAGAGTACTCCTTCATTTTAGCGGGAAAAGGAGTTTTTTCAATATAAGCTTCAGGAATAACATGATCAGCAGTTTCAACTACAACACATTTATTAATAGATGAATCAATTTTATCTTTATACGGTTCATGATACTTGTCAAAATTCTTCTTAGGCAATTCATAATGAGAGGCAAAAGCTTTATAAAGATTTGCAGCAACTTGAGAATCAAGACCATATATAGCACTCATATTACGAAATTTATCAGTATCCATAAAAGCTTCAATGCATTTATAATCATAAATTATACCTGATTCTCTATCCTTGTCATTCTCCCAACCTTCCGTATTATCTTGGATCCGATCAAGAAGGTCCCTTTTAAACTCTTCTTTGTTGCGTGTAAATGATCCAGAACAAGAAGTATCCAGCAAGGTCTTGTCTTGAAAAGAAAGTCTTGCATAGAAATTATCAATAATAACATTACCAGGAAGCTCATGAATGGGGCATTTGAGCATTAAAGACTTCAATCTCCCCCAAGCTTGGGCAATACTTTCTCCATCATGAGGCCAGAAATTATATATGCGGTTCCGATCCTTGTGAATTTCACTTGGAGGATAGAACTTAGAATAAAACCGGGGCACAATATCATCCCATTCAAGAGAATCCCCATTATCCAATAATTTATACCAATGCGCCGCTTTACCAGACAGCGATAAAGAGAATAGTTTCTTCCTCACTTCATTCATAGCAATACCTGCACATTTGAATAACCCGCATAGTTCATGCAAAAATAGTAAATGATCACCAGGATGGACAGTTCCATCCCCTTCATAGCGGTTATCCATAACACGTTCAATAACTTTCATAGGTATTTTATATGGTATTTCTTCCTCACCTGGCGCCTCATCCACTACCGTTGCAGTAGTAGTAGATTTCCCAAATAGAAATTGAAGAGAAGATCTCTCCATAATGAATTATAGCAGCAGGCAGAAATAAAATCAGCACAAACAGTAAAGGTTTTCCTTACCAATTCCACTTACCAATAGCGCTTCACTCCCCGGCAACGGCGCCAGAAAATAGTCTTGATGACCCACAAGTATAGGGGGTGTATCGTAGTACTTTCGATAAATAAGAGTGTCGAACCAAACGAGGAGCAGAAGGTGTTGACAAGCAGTTTCGATGAAGGATTCACTGTAAATGCTCTCAGACAAGTATTTAGGGGGTTTTGATGTAACAGATGAATAAAGTACAAGTGAGTAAAATGCGAGAGAAATAATTGCAGCGAGTGGCCCAATCCTTTTTAGCACAAAGGACAAGCCGGTTTGTTTACTTATAATGACCAAACGTTCTCGAGGACACACGGGATTTTAGTCTAGTGCTTTCGCTACATACAGCTGATTAATCTTCATTGTTTTGATAAGTGTTGTGTGGGTGAACCTATGCTAATGTACCGCCCTTCCTAGGACTAATACATACTTGTGATTATACCCCTTGCAAGCATCCTCAACTACAAGAAAGTAATTAAGATAAATCTAACCACAGCCTTAAACTCTGAGATCCTGCGATCCCTCCTGCATCGATATACCAACGGGGGTTTAGGTTTCTGTCACTCCGGCAACCCCGCAATTGGCAAACGAGTACAAGATGCATTCCCCTAGGCCCATAAATGGTGAAGTGTCGTGTAGTCGACGTTCACACGACACCACTAGAAGAATAACACCACAACTTAAATATCATAACATTGAATATTACTCAACCATAGTTCACTACTAACATTTAGACTTCACCCATGTCCTCAAGAACTAAACGAACTACTCACGAGACATCATATGGAACATGATCAGAGGTGATATGATGATGAATAACAATCTGAACATAAACCTTGGTTCAATGGTTTCACTCAATAGCATCAATAACAAGTAGAAATCAATACCGAGAGAGTTTCCCCTATCAAACAATCAAGATCAAACCCAAATTGCTACAGCGGTGACGATGTCCAGCGGTGGTGATGGCGGTGATGATGATGGAGATGATGGTGATGGTGATGGAGATGATGTCCAGCTCGATGACGGTGACGATGGCGTCGATTTCCCCCTCCGGGAGGGAATTTCCCCGGCGGATTCCTGCCCGCCGGAGAGCTCTTTTCTCTCTGGTGTTCTCCGCCCCGCAGAGGCGGCTGTAACCCTTCGCGAGGATTCCTCTGTGGCTTAGGTTTTCGGGACGAAGAGTTTCGCGAAGAAAAGGAGGCGAAAGGGGCTGTGTGGGCCCCACACCACATGGTGGCGCGGCCAGGCCATGGGCCGCGCCGCCCTATGGTGTGGGCCCTCCTTGGGTCCACCTGGCTCCCCCTCCTGGCTTCCTTCGTCATCTGGAAAAATAGGATTTTTGGTAAAACTTCCTTCCACAGTTGATCTTCCGAAATATTGCATCCTGACGGTGCTTTTTCCAGCAGAATCCTGGCTCCGGTGCTCGATCTCCAAATAATCATGAAACATGCAAAATAGATGAAATAACATAAGTATTGTGTCCCAATATGAAATATATCAATGAATAACAGCAAATTATGATATAAAATAGTGATGCAAATTGGACGTATCACAGCACCATGGAAACCCGACGAGGAAGCAGGGCAGGACGCAAGCCTTGCCGAAGGTCGCCAAGCGAAGAGCCAACGACAACCGAAGAGCACTGGTAAACTCCAAGACGATGTCTTCAAGAAGAACACGACACGAGCGCGCCGTCACCGCCCAATCCGCAGATCTTAGGTTTTCACCCGGAGCACTTTGCTCGACGAATACCGCGCCTCAGCCACACCACCAACGGAGAGCCGCACACTGTGGACTCCAAGGCGGTGTCTTCAAGAAGATCACGGCACGAGAGCGATGCCACCGCCCGATCAGAGGATCTTGGGCTTTCACCCGGAGCACGTAGAAGGACAGGGAGAAGCCTCAACAACGCCTTCAAGAAGGGAACGGCGTCCGCGGACGTCGCCGTCGTGGCCCGGGCGGACAAGGGTTTCCCCTCGGCGAACTCTCCCCGCCTTCTACACAGGACACCGACCAACAGAGTGGTCGATCCACTGCCACCGCACGCTGCTCGCCGGCCACCACGTCGCCCCCGCGACCATGGTTTCCGGCCAGCTCCTGAGCCATTGGCACGCCCGCCAACCAAAATGGCTCCCACCGACCAGGGCCGCCGCCCCGGCACCCAACTCTGAGCACTGCAAACTGCTACGCACGGAAGACACCATTGCGAGGACCGCAGACGCCGACCAAGGACTCCGGGCCGCCATAGCACCGCCGCCGACCCACTGGAAAGAGCACCCCCTGCCAGATTGACCACCAAACCGCCCCCGAGGCGGCCGGAGCACGCAGATCTGGGCAGAGATGGATGGGCTCGAAGGGGCCCGGGCCCCTGCTCGGCCCGAATCGAGGCGGCCAGACCCGATCTGGATCCGCACAGCCCACAGCAAGCTGGTCTCCTCCATGGCCGGCCGGACGAGCGCCGGCACCCACCGCGCCTGGCCGTGCTGGACCTCAACCCGATGTCCCCGCGCATCACCAGGCCGCCGCGCGCAGAGCTCGCGTCGCCCGCCACCGACCACTCCGGGGAGCAGCCGCCGCGAGCACGCCCAGGCCACGCAGCCGCCACGCCGTTGCAGGAACCGCGCCGCCGCACCCCACGCCAAAGCACGGCGCCCTCGCCGGCCGCGCCAGCCCGCGCCGCCGCCACCGCACGAGGGGAGAGAGGCCCGCCGCCGCCGGGGCGCCGCACGGGCTTCGCCCGGCGACGCGCTGAGGCGGCGGCGAGGAGGAGGGGAGGGGGAGGAGGGAGACGAGGGGGAGGCGCCGCCGGGAGCCCCAGGCCGCCCGCGGGAGCGGCTAAGGGGCTAGGGTTTTTTCTCAGAGGGAGGCTTTCTCCTCTGATTTTGAACGTTAGCGAGGAGGAGCGCAGACGGTCTGATTTTGATCGGACGGTAGACACGAGTGGTCACCGGCTAAGACAAGATAGAGACCCGGCACATAATAGAAAAGAGTCGCCTCGGTTGCGCTGCGTCTTGTTTGGTCCAACTATCCAAGTAGCTAGCTAGGCATCACGCCATCCAGAGAACCACAGAAATTTCTTGCCTGATGTGTAACGGCGTCGGCGAGGAGAGGAGAGGAGGCCACCATGCTTCACCGGCGTCGTCCCACGGCATATTCGAGCTGTCGTCGTCGTCCTCTACTTGGTGTCCGGCAGTCGAGCAGGTAACTATCTACGCGCTTCTCACCTAGGGACGATTTGTTCTTGTGGTGTGGTTAATTCCATTTCATGGGTCGGATCCGTGACTAGATCACGTATGCTCTCAGCCATGTGCTCACGGCTTATGCACGCCCTGACTAGATCATCTAGATACTAGGCCTGCCAGCGAAAAGGGTATTTAAGTGGCTGTGGCTGCCGAGAGGCTGCGTTTTCCCTTCGCTAGGGTTCCCTGCTCGTCCAAGTGAGGTGCGGCGGCGCTTGAGTGATCCTTTTGCTCCACCGCATCGCTTGCTCAGGCCAACCCAGGAACCACCACTTCTCTGCCGTTCGTTTGCGGACGCGGTCATGGACCGTGGCTACGACGATGGGCGCAAGCGGAGGTTTGAGGGAGGTGCCAGGAGGCAGGAGGGAGGCGGTCGGGGCGAGGGGGCCTGGCGCGAAGGTGGAGGTGCACGACATGACGGCAACAACAACAACTACGGCGGGCGCTTCGACGGTGGAGGTGGCCGCCAGGAGGGTGGCTACCGCTACCAGGATCCGGGCGGGATGCGACAGGAGGGTGGTTCCCGTTTCAACGGGGAGGACCTCCGCGGCACAGAGCGTGGCGACGATCGGTGGGGCCCGCCACCGCCGTGGTGGGAGGAACAACAGAAGCGTGAAGAGGCGCTGCGTGCGCGGGAGTTGCAAGCGCAGGGCCAAGGTGCGCGTGGCTTTGGGGAGTGGGCGGGTACGGGTGGTCAGGGAGACCGCTCTGGTGCGCCGCCGCGACTTCACCACCAGCAGCACCCGCAGGCCAAGGCAAAGGGGAAGAAGGTGATGGGCCAGGGGGCAGGGGCGGGCCCTGGCCAGCCAAAGGGGAAGAACAAAGCGTCCGCCGCTAAGGCCGGGGCCCCGGTGGCGGGTGAGTGTTTCAAGTGCGGCCGTGAAGGGCATTACCAGTCGGAGTGCACGTTTGAGCCATTGTGTGTGGTCTGCAGCGGAGAGGGACATGCTTCAGCGAACTGCCCTTCCAAAGGGAACTCTCTCCGCCTCCAGTCCATGGGGCATGCCATCTCCGGCGGGGGTTTTTTCAACATTGACGTCGAACCACTTCAGGGAGCGGGCTCCCTGGGAGAGGTCTCTACTGCTGTGATCAGGTTTGACTCCTCTCCGCTGTCGGAGGTGCAACTTTCCGACGAGCTGAAGCATCTGGTGGACGAGATGTGGGACTGGCAGGTATGCCGTCTCTCGGATTCGGAGTTCTCGGTCGTTTTTCCGTCAAGGGAGACGATGCGACTGAGTACTGGGAGTGGTAAGCTCCATCTCCCGCTGTCCAAGAAGGATACCGCCATCAGGGAGGCGTTCTTATCCCCTAAGCCGTCCCTGGTGCTGCCCGCCACCTGGGTTAGGCTCACAGGGGTCCCGGAGGATCTGCTCTCCAAGGAACGGATGCGGGCGGCCTTCGTGATGGTGGGGCGCATGGTCGATCTCGACGAGCTCTCAGTGCTAAAGAGGGACCGGGAGCCGATTCGGGCTCGTTTCCAGTGCCGTTACCCGGACCGCATCAAAGGGTCGGTGCAGGTCTTTTTGAATGGGGAAGGCTACACCGTGGGTGTGCAGGCGGAAGCCCCACCGCGTGGAGGTGCTGGTGGCTCCGGGGGTGCGCCGCCACCACCACCGCGCAGAGATACCGAGGACGACCTCTCGGATGAGTACTCGACTGATGACGAGTGGAAGCACGGCAGGAGGAAGAAAAACCAGGAACCTGAGCAGGACAAATCCGGGCAGCAACAGTCAAAGGGAGGCGCGACGGGGCTGCCGGGGGCGAAAACGTGCGACAAGGAGATGGGCTCGCAGAGCGCGCCACCCGCGTCGCGTGGGCTGGAAGCGCTTGACTTGCCGATCTTCCAGTATGGGTCCAACCTGGGTCGGGACGGCCTGGAGTGGACCAAGTCTCAGGAAGACACGACCTTTGCCGGGGAGAAGGGGTTGGAGCAGCCTAGGGAGGAGGGGGAGCTCTCGCTGTTCAGTGCGGACGACTCGCGGCTCTCGACTGAGACGGAATCTCTCGTCATCGATCCCCTGCACCTTCCGGCGGTGGACAGCCCACAGGAGGGCCCACCCACCAAGCTGGCCAGGCGGGACTTATCGCTGGGGGAGAAGGAGCTGGACCAGGTGGCATTGAAGGGAAGGGAGTTGGTGATGGAGGTGCAAGGAGCGAAGACGACAAGGGTGGCGGGGCAGAATCTGCAGAAGGAGGCGCTGGCGGCCATGCCCCTGGCGCAAGGCCGTCGGTCCCAGGCGGTGCCTTACTCGCGGCGTGGGGCGGCTGCGGCGGCTACGCCCTCCACCGCGACACGCAAGAGCGCAAGAAATGGGGGCGGCAAGTCCGGCACCTCGACGCTCGTGAAGGCGCAGCGCTTGGCGGCAGAGAAGAACCTGGAGGGCAAGTGCAAGGAATCAGGTACGTCGGCAGAGGTGCTTGGTTTTCTTTCTGATTCTCATCTGTCGGAGGTGATCTTGGATAGTGGCATGGTCTTCCGGCCCTCTGCGGGCACACAGGCTGAGGCTATTTCGATCATTAGAGCGAAGGAGACGGTGCAGGCTGCACTCGCAGCGACGGCACGGCGTCTCGAGCTCGAGGCGGAGGCGCGCTTGGCTCAGGCACAGAGCGAGGCCATGGGGGCTTCGGTGGGTGTGGCGGGAGACATCGATCCACCACCATCAGGGGAGGTGCTGGCTGCCAATGGCGACACGACGGCGACGGCTGACCCATGGGCAGGGAGCCCTGGGGTTGACCCAGCCTTGGGCCGGGAGACTTCGGCAGGGACGCCTCACAAATCCCCTGCCCAGCCTCGCGACGGGGAGGCTCAGGGTGCCAAACCTCGTAAGCGCAGGGGACGCAAATCGACACTCACGGTCCGGAAAGGGAGCTCCAAGAGGAAAGTCGCGCCATGAGGTTCCTCATCCAAAATATTAGGGGTTTTGGAGCGCCAGGGAGGTGCTCCCAGCTCAAAGACACGGTGCACAAGGAACGCGTGGATATTATTGGTCTGCAAGAGACTATTAAACAGGATTTTTCGGCGGTTGAACTTCGTCGCCTCGAGCATGGGGGCCAGTTTGCTTGGAACTGGTTGCCAGCGCAGGGACATTCGGGCGGTATGCTTCTCGGTTTCCGAGACACCTGTTTTGAGGTGGGGAGCTGGAGGATGGGTTCCTTCTTCCTTAGCGCGGATGTCCTGCAACGGAACCTGAACCTTAAATGGCGGTTCATGCTGATCTATGGCCCAGCTGACCATGCCAGGACGGCGGAGTTCCTGGGGGAACTGGAGGCCGAGGTCTTAGCATGCCCCCTCCCACTGGTGGTGGGAGGGGATTTCAACCTTGTCCGCAGGGTCGCGGACAAGAGCAATGGGATTGTTAACTGGCCAAGGGTGCGTCGTTTCAATGATGTACTAGCTGGTCTTGCGCTTCGGGAAGTTTGTCGAGCAGGGGCTCGATTCACTTGGACCAATAACCAAGCCGCTCCTATCAGGGCAGTGCTGGATAGGGTGTTTGTGTCCAACAGCTGGGAAATCCTGTTCCCGTTGTGCTCTCTGGTGGCGATCACCAGGATCGGGTCTGATCACTGCCCCCTCATACTCGATAACGGGGAAAAGGGCATCCGTCGCTCACCCAGGTTTTTCTTCCAAACTTGGTGGTTCGGCGTAGCTGGCTTCGAGGAGCTAGTTAAGGGGAAGATTGTGCGGGCGCTAGAGGAGTCGGGGCCGCATCGTTGTAGCATTGATGCTTGGCAGGGGATTGCTAGAGGCCTGAGGATGTTCCTCAAGGGGTGGGGTGCAAACCTTGGGAAAGAGAAACGGTCCTTCCGTGAGGGGCTTTTGCAGCAGGTTGCCTCCCTCGATAGGCAGGCGGACTCCTCCGGGCTGGATGAGGAGGGGTGGGCACTCCGATACCACCTGGAGGACCAGATAACCCAGCTGGACGCCTTAGACGAGGAGTACTGGCACCAACGGAGCCGCTTGCAGTGGACCCTTAAGGGGGATGCCTGTACGGCTTACTTCCACGCCTTCGCTAACGGAAGACGCAGGAAGTGTTTGATTCCCAGGATTTTGACGGAGACAGGGGAAGTCTCGGAGCAGGCTCATCTGATGGAGCATATCCATGGGTTCTATCAGGGGTTGATGGGTGCTTCGGGGGAGGAGAGGGTCTTCTCTTTGGCCACAGACCTGTGGCCCGCCGAACGCCAAGTGGATGATGAGGAGAACGCCGCGCTTGAACTAACCTTTACCCTGGAGGAGTTGGACCAGGTGCTGGCTGACATGAAGCCGGACTCCGCACCTGGGCCGGATGGGTTCCCGGTGGCGTTCTTCAAGAGATTCTGGGAGATTCTCAAGGGACCGATTCTTGCTATCCTTAACGATTTTGCCCTAGGGAGGGTTGACATTTCTCGTCTCAACTATGGGATTATCTCGCTCATCCCGAAAGTGAAAGGGGCAGACACAGTCAAACAGTTTAGGCCTATAGCCCTTATCAATGTCATCTTTAAATTCATAGCTAAGGCCTACGCGTCTAGACTCTCCCCGATAGCGCATAGGACGATAGATCGTAGCCAAACGGCTTTCATTAAGGGTAGATGCCTGCACGAGGGTGTGCTGGCACTACACGAGATTGCGCACGAGCTAAGGGCCAAGAAACTGAGAGGCCTTCTCCTCAAATTGGATTTCGAGAAGGCCTACGACAGAGTCGACTGGGGATTCCTTAGGGAGGTACTGCTGAGAAAAGGGTTCTCGGCAGTTACGACTCACCGCTTGTTGCAGTTGGTGTCTGGGGGTCAGACCGCTGTCAACGTCAACGGGGAAATTAGCCCATATTTTAGGAATGCACGGGGAGTGCGACAGGGGGACCCCTTATCCCCTATCCTGTTTGACTTTTTGGTGGATGCCTTGGCGGCTATCCTGACAAAGGCAAACCAGGCTGGGCACATACAGGGAGTGGTGCCACACTTAATCCCTGGGGGTGTCACTCATCTTCAGTATGCGGATGACACCTTGGTCCTGGTTGAGCCGTCGTACCTGGGGGTGGCCAACCTCAAGACCATCCTCCTCTGCTTCGAGAATATGTCGGGTCTTAAGATTAACCTGGCTAAAAGCGAGGCGATTGTGACAGGGGTCACCGAGGAGGAAAAACGCTGGGTTGCAGAGGGCTTGAACTGCAAGCTGGGAACTCTCCCGATAAAGTATCTGGGGCTCCCAGTATCGGACAAATCCCTCTCAGTGGCGGATTGGCACTTTCTCACTGAGAAGGTGGGTCATAGGGTTGACCCGTGGCAGGGGCTATTCCTTGCTTCGGCAGGTCGGCTGGAATTGACCAACTCCTGCCTTTCGAGTCTCCCCATGTTTGCGATGGGCATCTACCTCCTCCACGAGTCCACGCATGGGGCGATGAATAGATCCAGAGCCCGCTTCTTTTGGGAAGGGACCGGGAACAAGAGAAAATACCACATGGTGGACTGGGCTACTGTGTGCAGGCCGAAAGCGTTTGGGGGTCTGGGGATCCTTAACACGAAGTTTATGAACATTGCTTTGATGCTGAAGTGGGTCTGGAAGCTTTACCAGAATGCGGAGGGTCTTTGGGCTGACTTGATCCGTGCCAAATACCTGGGAGACAATGACCTCTTTTCCCCTCTCGTGCCGACGAAGGGGTCCCAGTTCTGGAATTCCATCCACAAGATTAAATGGTATTTCAAACTGGGGGCGAAACACCAGGTTAGGGATGGGGCCCGAACCTATTTTTGGCTTGACTGGTGGACCGGGAATGGTCCGCTAAGAGCGAGCTTCCCTCGTCTTTTTGAGGTGTGCAACAACCCCTTCGCTACGGTAGCGGGGGTTCGCACTGCCGATGGGTGGCACATTAGATTCAGACGCGCCTTTGGGTTGGCGGAAACGGTGGAGTGGGCGAACTTGTGTAGGATTTTTGATCTCCACCCCTTCGAAACTGGTAATGACCTGGTAACTTGGGGTTTGGAGGCTTCGGGGGAATACTCCACTAACTCCATTTACCACAGAATGTCTTTAGGTGCGGTGGTCACTCATCTCAAGGATGTTTGGAAAGTTAGGGTCCCGCCTAAGATCAAGATCTTCTTATGGCAGCTGCTCAGGGGACGCCTTCCATCTGGGGATCAACTCGTCAAGCGGCATGGCCCTTCAGATGGGAATTGTGCTCTCTGTGGGGAGAGAGAGGATTGTTCTCACATATTTTTTGGTTGCGCCCTAGCAAAGTTTATGTGGGCTGGGGTACGGGAACTCCTAGGTGACGTGTGGAATCCAGCAGGGGCTGGGCAGTTTCTCGCTATCGTCCATGGTCTATCGGGGCCCCTTCGTAGGATAGCATGGTTTACCTTTGCGGCTCAATGCTGGGCCTTATGGAATATTAGAAATAAACTTGCTATTGAAGGGAAACTGATTAACTCTCCGGCTGATGCGATGTTCCAAATGGTGCTATATATGCAGAGATGGAGGGCTCTGGCCAGAACGAAGGACCGGGGGCTGCTTGACATGACGATGGACGAGATCCGGAGGGTGCAGCTACGGATGCGGAATGACGGAGCAGGGTGATGCATGCGTTCTTCATTTTCCTGTGCTTCATGTGTTGTACCCTGATAACTCGATACTTTGCCGTCCCGTGGGCTGATTGTTAGTGTGTGTTGACTTCGTGTGGTGGGTCCAGGACCCGTGGTGTTGTATGATCAAACTTCTGTTGCTTTATCTATAAAGCCGGGCCTTTGGCCTTCTGTTTAAAAGATTGATACAGACTGCATCCATGACAGAGGAAGAGGGCAGCCTAGCTTAGGCGCAGCAGCCGCGCGGCGGATGTCCAGGGACAGTTGACACACCGGACCTGGCCTGTGCTGCCTGCTAGCAGCCACCGTGCAATCTGCCGTGCGACTAGCCGACTAGTACCACCTGAGGAGAAGAGGAGCGAGAAGTCGCGTCGCCGGCACGCAGGGGAGCTGCGCCAGGTCGCGCGCCGCCTCCACGCCTGGGAGCATGCTCCACTCCCGGCACCAATGCTATTCATGGTCGGGATGAGGGTAAAATGATAAATTGATATGAGCTAAAGTAGTATATACATGGCAGGGAGTGATGTTTTGGCATATGGGAGCATATGCTTCCTTTATTTTGAAATACATGTTAGATATATTTTAAAATGTCAAAAAGATTGAAACAAAAATTCCGCACGTACATCTTCATGTGCTACGCGCTCACAAAGTTGTTTCATGAAAAATCGACATGTCTTGTGACGTGTGTAAAAAAGAGAAAATTCGGTGCTGAAACAAAGACTTGTCACAAGATAAACTTTCTCTTTTTCGCTTAGACTACAAAAAATATCATTTTTTCGTGAAACTTGACGAGTACACATATATTATGGAGATGTACATGTAAATTTTTTTGTCAAAATTTTTTAACACTTGAAAATATGTTTTTATGGTAGAGGGATCATACGCACCCGGGAGCCGAATTGAGTTTCTGATACATGGCAGTAGTATAATCCAGCAATATCATAAGAGAGCAGAAATTTTTTTTTTGAAACGAATAAGAGAGCAGAAATTACATAAGATTTTCCAATGAACCACAATTATGTTCAATATTAACCATATCAGTAAGAAACATTGGATGATACGGCATGTACTATCTAAACTGAAATTATGTAGTAGAAAAAGAAAAAAAAAAGAAAAAGAAACAAAAAAAGAAATAGCAAATGGCGGAGAGATTGAGAAAGAAGGGAATTAATTATCGAGGAGGGACACACTGGCATATGGGCCAAGAGGGGACACACATGATCAGGCCGGTCGCACGGACCTTTCTGCTTCGACACTATTCTGACCCATTTTTGATCCGCAAATAGATCAAGCACGGACAGCCGAACAATTTGGATCGAGCCAATGGGTTAGTTATTTGTGCGTTTTGACACAAAGAGAGAAAAAACCCAGAATGAATCTCCCCGCTGGAGATGCCCCAAAGGTACAAAAGACTACCAGGACTCAACCAAATATGTAAATATTTGAAGCCTAAAAGTAGCAATAAAGACACGGGTAAACATATAATACTCCCTCTATCCCAAAAGGATGCATATAATATTTGAATAAAGTTAAATTATCAACATTTATAATTTCAAATTAATATTTTCAAAACAGTTATGAAATATATTTTCAGATAGCGTGCTTTTAAAATTTTAGATGTTGATATTTTTATATATATAGTTGCTCAAACATTTTTTTAAAATTTTAACTAAAAACTATAGGCATCTTAATTTAGAAAGCAGGGGGTACTATAATATCAAATATGCAGAAAAGAGGACCACCACCATTCAAGGCAAGTCAACAGCTGCTAACCTAACAAATGTAGTTCCTGGGCGCCTTTTTATACTACTCTCACTTGAGTGCTCATTGGAGTTCTTCACACCACAAGTTACAGCAGACGGTAACAACCATGGCCAGCAAGAAGAAAAAATGAAGAGAGATGAAGATGCAAGAACACGAGAGTTCCGTTGTCTAATTCAAAGCAGTAGGTATAGGATGCATTCGAGAAAACTACTTCACTTTTGTACATGATTGATTTTGCATACTAACCGCTACTTTGTTTTTTTTTAGCCTCTTCTCTGGACATACAAGTTGTAGCATCTATTCAGCACACAGGGACGCACACCACACTCACACACACCACACACACTCACACCCCACCCCTATGCGACTAACTAGACCTACTCCTTATATATCCTTCACGTCCTTGAGAGATCTTGGAAGTCCTAGACTCCATGACGGCGGGCACGTCGTTCTCACCTGTGGCATATTGACGTGTGAGAGAGGTACCTGCGAAATTATTTGGGCAGTGTTCCTACCGAACAGTACCTAGGTGAGACAACCCAGATATCGCTCCCGCGGGGAGTCGAACCTGGGCGGGCTGGCCGGCCACTGCCGCGCACAACCACTGCGCTCCATGCGCGTCTCACCGCTACTTTGTTAAGTAAGCTTCCCAAATACTACTTCTATTTTGAACATTCTCCCATATGGGGTTGTACCATGTTAGTGATATAGCATGAGCAATTGTGCAGCAACACTGAGGGCTTGTATCCCAATTGTGCAGCAACATGGAGCCACCTACGTGACGATGAACGTGACTAGCATATGTTGGTGAATAACTGAATGAAGAATTATTGGTGAATATAAATTTCAAGGAAATGATTAATTTAACATTTTTTAGTCAACGTTGTTGCTGCAGCTGATGCTGTGTTGTAATCAGAGGTGTTCCGTGTCTGATTGTACGGCGGTTTGTGTTGGAGATATGCCCAAGAGGCAATAATAAAATGGTTATTATAATATATCTTTGTGTTTATGATAATGTTTGCATACCATGCTATAATTGTATCAACTGAAACATTGGTACATGTGTGTTATGTAAACAACAAGGAGTCCCTAATAAGCCTCTTGTATAACTAGCTTGTTGATTAATGGATGATCATGGTTTCGTGATCATGAACATTGGATGTCATTAATAACAAGGTTATGTCATTAGGTGAATGATATAATGGACATACACCCAAATGAGCGTAGCATAAGATCAAGTCATTAAGTTCAATTTGCTATAAGCTTTTGGTACATAGTTGCCTAAGTCCTTCGACCATGAGATCATGTAAATCGCTTACACCGGAAGGGTACTTTGATTACATCAAACGCCATTGCGTAAATGGGTGGTTATAAAGATGGGATTAAGTATTCGGAAAGTGTGAGTTGAAGCATATGGATCAATAGTGGGATTTGTCCATCCTGATGACGGATAGATATACTCTGGGCCCTCTCAATGGAATGTCGTCTGATTAGCTTGCAAGCATATGATTGGATCATAAGAGATGACATACCGTAGTACGAGTAAAGAGTACTTGTCGGTAACGAGGTTGAACAAAGTATGGAGATACCGATGATCGAACCTTGGACGAGTAAAATATCGCGTGACAAAGGGAATCGGCATCGTATGTAAATGGTTCAATCGATCACTAAGTCATCGTTGAATATGTGGGAGCCATTATGGATCTCCAGATCCCGCTATTGGTTATTGCTCGGAGAGGAGTCTCGACCATGTATGCATAGTTCACGAACCGTAGGGTGACACGCTTAAGGTTCGATGTCGCATAAGTAGATTCGGAATATGAGATGGAGACTGAATGTCGTTCGGAGTCTCGGATGGGATCCAAGACATCACGAGGAGGACCGGAATTGTTCTGGAAGAATTCTGCTGTTTTGTATTTCAAGAAAAGTTGTTCTGGAAATATTCTCGGAATTGGACGAAATAAAAACAGAAGTTCTTATTTTTCTGTCACGTAGACGGAGTCCAAAGGGGAGACGGAGAAAGGCCAGGGGTGGGCCACACACCACCCCGGCGCGGGTCCCACCCTGGCCGCGCCAGGGTATTGTGTGGGCCCACCAGGCGTCGGCCCTAGTTGTGTTTTGTGAAACCCTAACCCTACCTCCCGACTATATATAGAGGGGTAGTTTGGCCGGCCATTGCTGCTCCGTAAGCAACCCTAATTTGCCACCTCTCCTCCCTCCCAGTTTCTCCTGCTCCGGCTTAGGCGAAGCCCTGCAGGAATTCTTCTCCACCACCACCACCACGCCGTCGTGCTGCTGGGATTCCGTGGAGATCTATCACACCTCCGCTGCCTGCTAGAACGGGGAGAGGAAGGAGCTTCATCAACACCGTACGCGTGACCGAGTACGGAAGTGCTGCCGTATTGCAGCACTGGGGATGCTCGTCTACACCAACAACGAGATCTAATCTCGTAGGCTTTGGAAATCTTCGAGGGTTAGTCTCACATCAATCTCGTTGCTCCGATCTTGTAGATTAGATCTTGGGTGTTCCATATATTAGATCTTGGATTTATTCGTCTTGCGGTAGAATTTTTTTTGTTTTCTATGCTACGAACCCCATCAGTGGTATCAGAGCCAGGTCTATGCATAGATCTGTTGCACGAGTATAACACAATGGTTTTGTGGGCGCTGATGCTCTTGTTGCTTTAGTTTGTGTACTTTGCATCTTGCGGGATGGTGGGATGAAGCGGCCCGGGCTAACTTTACATGACCGCGTCTCATGAGACTTGCTCCACGCTTGACATGCAACTTGTATTGCATAAGTGGCTTTGCGGGTGTCTGTCTCTCCCACTATAGTGAAGATTGCAATTTGCACTTTCTATTGTCAACACTAGTATCACTGTTGTGGTTCATGTTCGTAGGTAGATTGGATCTTACTCGAAAACCCTAAACCACGTAAAATATGCAAACCAAATTAGAGGCGTCTAACTTGTTTTTGCAGGGTTTGGTGATGTGATATGGCCATGATGTGATGATGATTATATTTGATGTATGAGATTTTCATTGTTGTATTATGTCAACCGGCAGGAGCCTAATGGTTGTCTTTAATTTTTGTTAAGACCTGCGTGTCTATTCATCATGTAATAGCTTTATTTTAAGTAGTTGTTATAGTAGCTATAAGTGATGGACAACCATGAAGCGGTGCCATAGACCTTGGTGCAATGCTGGTGATGATGGAGATCATGCTCGTGTGTTTGGAGATGGAGATCAAAAGCACAAGAAGAAAGGCCATATCATATCACATATCATGAATTGCATGTGATGTTAATCCTTTATGCATCTTATCTTGCTTAGATCGCGACGGTAGCATTATAAGATGATCCCTCACATTAATATCAAGATAATAAAGTGTTATCCCCTCGTATGCACCGTTGCTACAGTTCGTCGTTTTGAAACATCTCGTGATGATCGGATGTGATAGATTCTACGTTCACATACAACGGGTGTAAGCCATGTTTGCACACGCGGAATACTTGGGTTTGCTTGGCGAGCATAGCATGTACAGACATGGCCTCGGGACACAGGAAACCGAAAGGTTGAACACGAGTCATATGGATGATATGATCAACATTTTGATGTTCACCATTGAAGCTACATCATCTCACGTGATGATCGGTTTTGGTGTAGTGGATTTGGATCATGTACCACTTAACAACCATGAGGGATGTTGTATTAAGTGGGAGTTCATCAGTAATTAGATTAAAACATGAACTAATTATCATGAACATAGTCTGAATAGTATTTTGAATTAAAGTTTGTAGAATTGGCGTCCGTTTTCTACCATACACTAGTCTTGTAATTGAGATAGAAATACTGTTAAGTCTGACAAGTAACTTTACGGACTGGTGTTGTATTGTTAAAGAATCAAGATATGATTAAGTCCTAATGCAAACTTTTAGTAAACCTCACATTGATAATTCAAAGAGCAATGGTTTCAATTAGTACCAAATCATCTTGTCTCCGTGAAACTTGAAGTTCAAATACGTTTGAAAAGTAAGGAGCTGGAAATTTTGTTTTCAGAAATAAGCGAGGTATGAGATATATGTGATATCTAAGACCTTATTGCAAGATGATAGAATATAATCTAGTGAGACTACATAAACTCATAAGTTTTATGAGAATGTACAAAGGTTGAAGACGCTAGGCGTCCCAACCCTCCAACTAAGTTGGGCACTAACGATATTCACATATCCATGAAGTAATCTTCCTTAGTATTAACCGTTGCTAAGACTCGTCATTTCGAAGCATCACGTGATGATCGGGTGTGATAGATTCTACTTGTGCATACAACGGGTGCAAGCCAGATTTGCACATACAAATACTGAGGTTAAACTTTACGAGCCTAGCATGTACAGACATGGTCTCGGAAAGTCGTCATGATATGATGGATAAAATTATGAGTGAAATTGTTCATCATATTACAAAGTTACTAATAGTGAAGTCTGGAACACTTGTCATTTGATGATCAACTTCAAAGTAAGAACCTCAAGGTTATTGGTATTTGACCAATGGACCTAGAAGTTATTGAAGGTGAAGTGTTTTCTGAGAATGGGGAAAGCTAAAAGAGAAACCACAAAAGATATTTTGGCAAAAAGAAAGAAAAAGACTAGAAAGTCTAGCTCAGATGTATATAGATGATATACATGTTATGGATGTATCCCTTGTTTGGTCACATAATAAAATTCTTGGGTATTTGTACCAGATTGGTTGGTATGAGATGTCATACAATACAACGCAATACAAGAATACGATGGCCTAAGTGACTGATAAGGAATATGGTAATAATGCACGTCTGGAACATAATAAAGTGTTATTATGTTTGTCGTTGGCATTCTACCTAGCCCTTAGAATTTATAATAAAGAACTTAATAAATTGTTATTTTGCTCTGGTCAAATGAAAACAATGAGTTGTTCAAATTATGACATTGCTCCATGTACGATGGATAAGTTATTATAAATCTTAATGGTGAAACACACATACATAACACTGACGCTAAAAATGCCATAAGGCAAACGATTTGAATTCCACTCATTAGTGGAACCGCCATTTAGGTCATGTTAGAAAGGAACGCATGAAGGAACTCCATTTGAATGGAATTTTGGAGTCATATGATTTTTGAATCATTTGGCGCTTGCAAATCTCTTCTGAAAGGAAATAACTTAAATACCGTTCATAGGCCAAGAGTTGAACGGGCAACTAACTTAGTGGAAAAGTACATGATGATGTATGTGGTTCACTGGGCATAGTTGTGTGCGGGAGATTCTTTTACTTCAAGAAAACTTCCAACAATGAATTGAGTATATATATGTGGATATATTCGATAAGGAAGAAGTTTGAAACATTTGAATGGATTCAGATAAATTTCAGCATGAAGTGGAAATCATCGTAATAGAAAAGTCAAATATCTATGATTAGATCATGGTGGAAATATTTGAATTACGAGTTTTAGCGAACATCTAAGAGAGTTATGAAATTGTTCTACAACTCACGTTTCTTGGAGTATCATAGAGATGATGAAGTATCCGAGATACGTATCCAAACCTTGTTGGATCAAAGATGAGATAAAATATTGATGCCATTATATTTTTAAGGATTATGCTTTAGAGACTACCGTTCTTACACTGAATAGAGCATCATCATGATCCGTTGAAATGACACCATGCAAGTTATGGCATGGGTATAAACCCTAATAGTCCTTTATTAAAATTTTGGTATAAGTAAATGAGTTTACAACCAAAACCGGATAAATATCCTTGTTGGTTATCCCAAGAGAATGGATTGGGAATTCTACCCACTATGAAGTAAAAGACAAAAGTGTTTGTTAATGTTACTTGTTTATTTTCAAGAAATTGTTTTCTAGCGAAGTATTTGAGTGGGAGGACAATAGAACTTGATAAGGTTTATGAACCTGAGCATAATGATCAGAGTAGCGCAGCATCGGAAATGGTTCCGGAAGCGGCTACGACAATCATGGCTCCCATGACTACAAAGTGTTTTAGCCATGGAGATCGAAGTACATATTGAACCTTGTAGGTATGGTTTACTTTGTGATCAAATAAATGATTTGTGGACAAAGGATTGATTTTGAACAATGATAAACCAACTACAAACAAAGAAGTTATGATGGGCCCTGACTCCATTAAAATGGTTATGCGCCATAAAATCTAAGATAGATAAATACTTTTTGAAAGTAAATGGATCTATAAAATAGATGGACTTGGATGTAATATCCTTCAAGAAGCTTGACTTGTCGAAAAGTTGTTTACGACAAAGTTCAAAGAGTTGACTGCGAAAAGATTGTATCTTCCGTAGCAATGCTTATAGTCTATGTGGATTATTCTAGTAACCGCTACATATTTCTTTTATGAGATATGCTAGTAGGATGGCAAAGTACATTACTTAACATAAGTGTGTATTAAAGGTGTATACAAGATACAAACCAAGAGTTTTGCTGGTCCGTGGAATACTAGATAGGTATACGAACTTCAATTGGATGAAGTGAGTATCACGGAGTTGGAATCTTCACCGGATGAAATAGTCAAAGAGTTTTTGATTTCATCAGAAACGATGAAGATGCTTGCATTTGCAAGAAATTATGTGGGAGCGCTAAGACATATTTATAATACTTTATGTAGATGACATATCGTTGATTATAAATAATGTAATTATATAATTGATTAAAAAGGTTTCATTGAGAATTAACTTCAATGAAAGGATATGGACTGAAATATATTTAGTGTCAAGATCTATGAAGATAGATTGAAACACATAATAAGTTTAAGTCAAAGTACATAGAATGGATATTGAAGTAGTTCAATATAGAAATATTAAGAAAATTGTTCTTGTCATGTGAAGGTTTAACAACACTTGAGTGTATCTGACACTCAATGAGTAAAAACACATGAGTGACTTTAGATCACGAATAATATGTACAAAGTCAGATGTCATGTGCTCTAAAAGGTTAAGAGCATATACCAGAATGATTCATGTGATGATCATTGGACAACAGTAAGAATATCCCTGAGTACTTTAGAAGAACCAAGGATATATTTTTTATATGGGTAATGACAAACAAATCGCTGTAAAGTGTTGCACCGATATTAGTTTGGTCACATATAAAAGTAAAATTTCAAATCTCAATTAGGCTAAGTGTTATTTAAAAGGGTAGCACAATGAGCTAGAGTATGTCTATGCTAGATTTAGATGAGTTCTAAATATTGTGACGGATTCTACAAACGAAGGCAGAGTATGTCATTGTTTTGACAGTGACTGAGAATATTTAAGTCGATGAGTTCTTTGAGAACTTGGTGTAGTTCCGATAGTGTCAGAACTTTGAAGCTATATTGTATGTGACAATGTTAGTGACATATTTCAGACCGCGGAATTAAGGTTCCACCAGAAGACTGAACATATATTATTAATGCCGAATCATTTGGAAAATGAGTGATGCGTTGAGACGCAAATGAATTGCAAAATACATACGTTTCTGAGCGAGTCAGATCCGTTGACTAAAACATCTCCCGTGAGCAAAGCATGATAAGCAACAGAAGGCCAAGGTGTTATATCTTTACAAATGTAAACTAGATTATTGACTCTAGTGCAAGTGGGAGACTGTTGGAGATATGCCCAAGAGGCAATAATAAAATGGTTATTATAATATATCTTTGTGTTTATGATAATGTTTGCATACCATGCTATAATTGTATCAACTGAAACATTGGTACATGTGTGTTATGTAAACAACAAGGAGTCCCTAGTAAGCCTCTTGTATAACTAGCTTGTTGATTAATGGATGATCATGGTTTCGTGATCATGAACATTGGATGTCATTAATAACAAGGTTATGTCATTAGGTGAATGATATAATGGATATACACCCAAATGAGCGTAGCATAAGATCAAGTCATTAAGTTCAATTTGCTATAAGCTTTCGGTACATAGTTGCCTAAGTCCTTCGACCATGAGATCATGTAAATCACTTACACCGTAAGGGTACTTTGATTACATCAAACGCCATTGCGTAAATGGGTGGTTATGAAGATGGGATTAAGTATTCGGAAAGTGTGAGTTGAAGCATATGGATCAATAGTGGGATTTGTCCATCCTGATGACGGATAGATATACTCTGGGCCCTCTCGATGGAATGTCGTCTGATTAGCTTGCAAGCATATGATTGGATCATAAGAGATGACATACCGTGGTACGAGTAAAGAGTACTTGTCGGTAACGAGGTTGAACAAGGTATGGAGATACCGATGATCGAACCTTGGACGAGTAAAATATCGCGTGACAAAGGGAATCGGTGTTGGCGCGTAGTTGACGTGGGAGTTAGAAATCTTTGTGGTGTAGCTTTTCTTCAGTTCCCCGGCAACGGCGCCAGAAAAAGAGCTTGATGGCGTGTATTTCACACGTTCGTTGGGCAACCCCAAGAGGAAGGTATGATGCGCATAGCAGCAAGTTTTCCCTCAGAAAGAAACCAAGGTTTATCGAACCAGGAGGAGCCAAGAAGCACGTTGAAGGTTGATGGCGGCGGGATGTAGTGCGGCGCAACACCAGGGATTCCGGCGCCAACGTGGAACCTGCACAACACAACCAAAGTACTTTGCCCCAACGAAACAGTGAGGTTGTCAATCTCACCGGCTTGCTGTAACAAAGGATTAACCGTATTGTGTGGAAGATGATTGTTTGCAGAGAAAACAGTAAAACAAGTATTGCAGCAGATTTGTATTTCAGTATTAAAGAATGGACCGGGGTCCACAGTTCACTAGAGGTGTCTCTCCCATAAGATAAAAGCATGTTGGGTGAACAAATTACAGTCGGGCAATTGACAAATAGAGAGGGCATAACAATGCACATACATGTCATGATAAGTACAGTGAGATTTAATTGGGCATTACGACAAAGTACATAGACCGCCATCCAACTGCATCTATGCCTAAAAAGTCCACCTTCAGGTTATCATCTGAACCCCTTCCAGTATTAAGTTGCAAAGCAACAGACAATTGCATTAAGTATGGTGCGTAATGTAATCAACAACTACATCCTCGGACATAGCGCCAATGTTTTATCCCTAGTGGCAACAACACAACACAACCTTAGAACTTTCTGTCACTGTCCCAGGTGTCAATGCAGGCATGAACCCACTATCGAGCATAAATACTCCCTCTTGGAGTTAAAAGCAAAAACTTGGCCAGAGCCTCTACTAGTAACGGAGAGCATGCAAGATCATAAACAACACATATGTAATAACTTGATAATTAACATAACATGGTATTCTCTATCCATCGGATCCCGACAAACACAACATAGAGTATTACAGATAGATGATCTTGATCATGTTAGGCAGCTCACAAGATCCAACAATGAAGCACAATGAGGAGAAGACAACCATCTAGCTACTGCTATGGACCCATAGTCCAGGGGTGAACTACTCACTCATCACTCCGGAGGCGACCATGGCGGTGTAGAGTCCTCCAGGAGATGAATCCCCTCTCCGGCAGGGTGCCGGAGGAGATCTCCAGAATCCCCCGAGATGGGATTGGCGGCGGCGGCGTCTCTGGAAGGTTTTCCGTATCGTGGTTTTTCGCATCAGGGTTTTCGCGACGGAAGCTTTAAGTAGGCGTAAGTGCAGAGTCGGGGGGCTGACGAGGGCCCCACGCCACAGGGCGGCGCGGGCCCCTCCTTGGCCGCGCCGCCTTGTGGTGGTGGCCCCTCGTGGCCCCACTTCGTATGCTCTTCGGTCTTCTGGAAGGTTCGTGGCAAAATAGGACCCTGGGACTTGATTTCGTCCAATTCCGAGAATATTTCGTTACTAGGATTTCTGAAACCAAAAACAGCAGAAAACAGCAAATGGCACTTCGGCATCTTGTTAATAGGTTAGTTCCAGAAAATGCACGAATATGACATAAAGTGTGCATATAACATTTAGGTATCATCAATAATATGGCATAGAACATAAGAAATTATCGATACGTCGGAGACGTATCAAGCATCCCCAAGCTTAGTTCTGCTCGCCCCGAGCAGGTAAAACGATAACAAAGATAATTTCTGAAGTGACATGCCATCATAACCTTGATCATACTATTTGTAAACATATGTAGTGGATGCAGCGATCAAAACAATGGTAATGACATGAGTAAACAAGTGAATCATAAAGCAAAGACTTTTCATGAATAGTACTTCAAGACAAGCATTAATAAGTCTTGCATAAGAGTTAACTCATAAAGCAATAAATCTAAGTAAAGGTATTGAAGCAACACAAAGGAAGATTAAGTTTCAGCGGTTGCTTTCAACTTGTAACATGTATATCTCATGGATAATTATCAACATAGAGTAATATAACAAGTGCAATATGCAAGTATGTAGGAATCAATGCACAGTTCACACAAGTGTTTGCTTCTTGAGGTGGAGAGAGATAGGTGAACTGACACAACATAAAAGTAAAAGAATGGTCCTTCAAAGAGGAAAGCATCGATTGCTATATTTGTGCTAGAGCTTTTATTTTGAAAACATGAAACAATTTTGTCAACGGTAGTAATAAAGCATATGAGTTATTAAAGTTATATCTTACAAGTTGCAAGCCTCATGCATATTATACTAATAGTGCCTGCACCTTGTCCTAATTAGTTTGGACTACCGGATCTTTGCAATGCACATGTTTTAACCAAGTGTCACAATGGGGTACCTCCATGCCGCCTGTACAAAGGTCTAAGGAGAAAGCTCGCATTTTGGATTTCTCGCTTTTGATTATTCTCAACTTAGACATCCATACCGGGACAACATGGACAACAGATAATGGACTCCTCTTTAATGCATAAGCATGTGGCAACAATTATTATTCTCATATGAGATTGAGGATATATGTCCAAAACTGAAACTTCCACCATGAATCATGGCTTTAGTTAGCGGCCCAATGTTCTTCTCTAACAATATGCATGCTCCAACCATTAAGGTGGTAGATCTCTCTTACTTCAGACAAGACGGACATGCATAGCAACTCACATGATATTCAACAAAGAGTAGTTGATGGCGTCCCCATAAGCATGGTTATCGCACAACAAGCAACTTAATAAGAGATAAAGTGCATAAGTACATATTCAATACCACAATAGTTTTTAAGCTATTTGTCCCATGAGCTATATATTGCAAAGGTGAATGATGGAATTTTAAAGGTAGCACTCAAGCAATTTACTTTGGAATGGCGGATAAATACCATGTAGTAGGTAGGTATGGTGGACACAAATGGCATAGTGGTTGGCTCAAGGATTTTGGATGCATGAGAAGCATTCCCTCTCGATACAAGGTTTAGGCTAGCAAGGTTATTTGAAACAAACACAAGGATAAACGGTGCAGCAAAACTCACATAAAAGACATATTGTAAGCATTATAAGACTCCACACCGTCTTCCTTGTTGTTCAAAACTCAATACTAGATATTATCTAGACTCTAGAGAAACCAAATATGCAAACCAAATTAGCAAGCTCTAAGTGTTTCTTCATTAATGGGTGCAAAGTATATGATGCAAGAGCTTAAACATGAGCACAACAATTGCCAAGTATCAAATTATCCAAGACATTTTAGAATTACTACATGTAGTATTTTCCAATTCCAACCATATAATAATTTAACGAAGAAGAAACTTCGCCATGAATACTATGAGTAGAGCCTAAGGACATACTTGTACATATGCTACAGCGGAGCGTGTCTCTCTCCCACAAAGTGAATGCTAGGATCCATTTTATTCAAACAAAACAAAAACAAAAACAAACCGACGCTCCAAGCAAAGTGCATAAGATGTGACGGAATAAAAATATAGTTTCAGGGGAGGAACCTGATAATGTTGTCGATGAAAAAGGCGATGCCTTGGGCATCCCCAAGATTAGACGCTTGAGTCTTCTTATAATATGCAGGGGTGAACCACCGGGGCATCCCCAAGCATAGAGCTTTCACTCTCCTTGATCATATTGCATCATACTCCTCTCTTGATCCTTGAAAACTTCCTCCACACCAAACTCGAAACAACTCATTAGAGGGTTAGTGCACAATAAAAATTAACATGTTCAGAGGTGACACAATCATTCTTAACACTTCTGGACATTGCATAAAGCTACTGGACATTAATGGATCGAAATTCATCCAACATAGCGAAAGAGGCAATGCGAAACAAAAGGCAGAATCTGTCAAAACAGAACAGTCCGTAAAGATGGATTTTATTAGGCCACCAGACTTGCTCAAATAAAAATGCCCAAATTGAATGAAAGTTGCGTACATATCTGAGGATCATGCACGTAAATTGGCTTAATTTTCTGAGCTACCTACAGGGAGATAGACCCAGATTCGTGACAGCAAATAAATCTGGAACTGCGCAGTAATCCAAATCTAGTACTTACTTTACTATCAAAGACTTTACTTGGCACAACAAAACATAAAACTAAGATAAGGAGAGGTTGCTACAGTAGTAAACAACTTCCAAGACTCAAATATAAAATAAGATACTGTAGCAAAATAACACATGGTTTATCTCCTAAGAAGTTCTTTCTTTATAGCCATTAAGATGGGCTCAGCAATTTTAATGATGCACTCGCAAGAAATAGTATTTGAAGCAAAAGAGAGCATCAGGAGGCAAATTCAAAACACATTTAAGTCTAAAATGCTTCCTATGCATAGGAATCTTGTAAATAAACAAGTTCATGAAAAGCAAAGTAACAAGCATAGGAAGATAAAACAAGTGTAGCTTCAAAAATTTCAGCACATAGAGAGGTGTTTTAGTAACATGAAAATTTCTACAACCATATATATTTTCCTCTCTCATAATAATTTTCAGTAGCATCATGAGCAAACTCAACAATGTAACTATCACATAAAGCATTCTTATCATGAGTCTCATGCATAAAATTATTACTCTCCACGTAAGCATAATCAATTTTATTAGTTGTAGTGGGAGCAAATTCAACAAAGTGGCTATCATCATATATATGAGGCATATTGTAATCATAAAAGAAAATTTTCTCCTCAATGCTTGGGGGACTAAAAAGATCATGCTCATCAGAGCCAGCTTCCCCAAGCTTAGAATTTTCCATAGCATTAGCAACAATGGTGTTCAAAGCATCCATAGTAATAATATTCCCATTAGCATGCATATAAAGTTCCATGGGTTTTTTAATTCTCTCTTCAAACACATCATGTCCTAATTCAAGATAAAGTTCATAAAGATCTCTCATATTTTTGTTGTTTTCCATTATGCTTAACTAGTGAAATAAAAACATGCATGATATTAAGTAAAGTAAAACAAGTAACTAATTTTTTTGTGTTTTTGATATAGCAAACAAGATAGCAAATAAAGTGAAACTAGCAACTAATTTTTTTGTATTTTGATTTAGTGCAGCAAACAAAGTAGTAAATAAAACTAAGCAAGACAAAAACAAAGTAAAGAGATTGAGAAGTGGAGACTCCCCTTGCAGCGTGTCTTGATCTCCCCGGCAACGGCGCCAGAAAAAGAGCTGCTGGCGCGTAGTTGACGTGGGAGTTAGAAATCTTTGTGGTGTAGCTTTTCTTCAGTTCCCCGGCAACGGCGCCAGAAAAAGAGCTTGATGGCGTGTATTTCACACGTTCGTTGGGCAACCCCAAGAGGAAGGTATGATGCGCACAGCAGCAAGTTTTCCCTCAGAAAGAAACCAAGGTTTATCGAACCAGGAGGAGCCAAGAAGCACGTTGAAGGTTGATGGCGGTGGGATGTAGTGCGGCGCAACACCATGGATTCCGGCGCCAACGTGGAACCTGCACAACACAACCAAAGTACTTTGCCCCAACGAAACAGTGAGGTTGTCAATCTCACCGGCTTGCTGTAACAAAGGATTAACCGTATTGTGTGGAAGATGATTGTTTGCAGAGAAAACAGTAAAAAAAGTATTGCAACAGATTTGTATTTCAGTATTAAAGAATGGACCGGGGTCCACAGTTCACTAGAGGTGTCTCTCCCATAAGATAAAGCATGTTGGGTGAACAAATTACAGTCGGGCAATTGACAAATAGAGAGGGCATAACAATGCACATACATGTCATGATAAGTACAGTGAGATTTAATTGGGCATTACGACAAAGTACATAGACCGCCATCCAACTGCATCTATGCCTAAAAAGTCCACCTTCAGGTTATCATCCGAACCCCTTCCAGTATTAAGTTGCAAAGCAACAGACAATTGCATTAAGTATGGTGCGTAATGTAATCAACAACTACATCCTCGGACATAGCGCCAATGTTCTATCCCTAGTGGCAACAGCACAACACAACCTTAGAACTTTCTGTCACTATCCCAGGTGTCAATGCAGGCATGAACCCACTATCGAGCATAAATACTCCCTCTTGGAGTTAAAAGCAAAAACTTGGCCGGAGCCTCTACTAGTAACGGAGAGCATGCAAGATCATAAACAACACATATGTAATAACTTGATAATTAACATAACATGGTATTCTCTAGCCATCGGATCCCGACAAACACAACATAGAGTATTACAGATAGATGATCTTGATCATGTTAGGCAGCTCACAAGATCCAACAATGAAGCACAATGAGGAGAAGACAACCATCTAGCTACTGCTATGGACCCATAGTCCAGGGGTGAACTACTCACTCATCACTCCGAAGGCGACCATGGCGGTGTAGAGTCCTCCGGGAGATGAATCCCCTCTCCGGCAGGGTGCCGGAGGAGATCTCCAGAATCCCCCGAGATGGGATTGGCGGCGGCGGCGTCTCTGGAAGGTTTTCCGTATCATGGTTTTTCGCATCAGGGTTTTCGCGACGGAGGCTTTAAGTAGGCGTAAGTGCAGAGTCGGGGGGCTGACGAGGGCCCCACGCCACAGGGCGGCACGGGCCCCTCCTTGGCCGCGCCGCCTTGTGGTGGTGGCCCCTCGTGGCCCCACTTCGTATGCTCTTCGGTCTTCTGGAAGGTTCGTGGCAAAATAGGACCCTGGGACTTGATTTCGTCCAATTCCGAGAATATTTCGTTACTAGGATTTCTGAACCAAAAACAATGAAAACAAAGAATCGGCACTTCGGCATCTTGTTAATAGGTTAGTTCCAGAAAATGCACGAATATGACATAAAGTGTGCATATAACATTTAGGTATCATCAATAATATGGCATAGAACATAAGAAATTATCGATACGTCGGAGACGTATCAAGCATCCCCAAGCTTAGTTCTGCTCGTCCCGAGCAGGTAAAACGATAACAAAGATAATTTCTGAAGTGATATGCCATCATAACCTTGATCATACTATTTGTAAACATATGTAGTGGATGCAGCGATCAAAAAAATGGTAATGACATGAGTAAACAAGTGAATCATAAAGCAAAGACTTTTCATGAATAGTACTTCAAGACAAGCATTAATAAGTCTTGCATAAGAGTTAACTCATAAAGCAATAAATCTAAGTAAAGGTATTGAAGCAACACAAAGGAAGATTAAGTTTCAGCGGTTGCTTTCAACTTGTAACATGTATATCTCATGGATAATTATCAACATCACTACTAGGGAAAGGCTTATAGCCGCACTCCTTACCGCCGGCAAATACGAGCTGAAGATGCCGGCGGTAATACCTTCCAGGGGGGGCTAACAGTACCGCCGGCGAATAGGTAGGACGGCGCCGGGGGTAGCTCCTTTACCGCCGGCGAAAGTAAAATCGAGGCGCCGGGGGTGCAATGGGCCCCGGGGTCCCAATTGGGCCTAGCCTTACCGCCGGCGTCTTCGGGCCGAAGCGCCAGGGATAGTGGGCTCTACCGCCGGCGAACGCGCGCAGTAGATGCCGGCGGTATAGCCAAGCCAGGGTGGGCCACCAGGCCTTAAGTTACCGCCGGCGTTTTCGGCCAGCAGATGCCGGCGGTAACGTGCCCTACCGCTGGCATTTTATGTTATAGGCGCCGGCGGTAACCTTGGCATGTCCATTTAGGACGACCAGCCACCTACCACCACCCACACACACTCATATGTGATGGCAAATCAACCCAAGCACTAGTTAGCTCATTCCCCCACCCATTTTAGCTATTTCAACCAATAAAATATGATGTATTTGAGCAAATCATGCACTACCTAGCCCCTCTAGCATGATTTGCATAATCTAGATCTAGATCTATCTCCTCCCACCACCTTTTCCACTAGATCTAGCTAGATCTCTCCATTTCTTAGATCTCTAGATCTCTCAAGCATTAAAGTCGACGTGTGGCGTCTCTCGGGTGCTTTTGGACATCGCGTCAACTAGTAGGTACATAAACTAAATGAGTGGAATGTTCATGTGTTGGCGAAAATTCGCGGTTATATCACTAGTACTAGTGGTGGCAAAAGGCGTGGTTCCATATATGTAAATGCATTGTTTTGCATTTGTTTACGCGTGCAGGAACATTGAGTTGCCAATGTTTTGCCGGAATGTTGATTAACTTCCGTTCCGGCGAATTTTGGAACTCCAGCATGACAATATTTAGCAAAGGTCATGCCGAATTTTTTCCATGAAAACCGAGACGGTGGTGTAATCAATTATCTTGTCTTGTAGGCGGCGATGGTCATCGCGATGAGGGAAAGCGTCGTGGATAGATACGTGGAACGCGCGACGGCCGACATGTATCGAAAAAAGCGAAAGGATATAATGTGTCCTTGTCGAAGATGCAAGCTAGGATCGTTGTTTGACCCCTTCTCAGGCATAGTGAATCAACACCTGCTCAGGTATAGTTTCATGGAGGGGCATACTCAGTGGATGAGTGATGATGGAGATGATGATATCGATGGTGATGGAGGTGATGATGGTGGAGATGATGATAACGAAGGTGATGGAGAGGATGCCCCACACGACAATGGAGAGGAGGTTGAAGAGGATGGCGCACACGTTGATGGTGATCAAGAAGGCCGGGAAGAACATGCGGCCGACGAGGAAAATACCCCGCTAACCGCGGCCGTGCAGGACCGTCATGTTCAAGAACTTCTTCTCAGCAACACATCGACCGACCCCAAAATCGCTGGTAGACGGAAGGCTAAGCTGGTTCAACTCGAGGTAGACTCGAGAACTCCGTTGTACGATCCAGCTCGTGGGACGGAGGAGAGCCGTCTGAGATACGCTCTCGATATTATGGAGATGAAGGCAAAGCACAAATGGACGGACACAAGCGTGGACGAACTCTTCGGATACTTGAAGATCCACTTTCCTAAAGATAACACGTGTGCCGGTAGCCTACAGGAGGCCAAGAAAATCGTGTGCCCTCTCGATTTACCGCACCAGAAATACCACACATGCATCAGTGACTGCGTAATATATCGGAACGAGCATGCCAATCTCGATACATGCCCACAGTGTGGCGAATCTCGATACAAGAGAGGGACAAAAAAATCTCCTCGAAAAGTTGTGTGGTACTTCCCGCTCACGCCCCGTCTGCAGCGGTACTTCGTGGACCCCAAGGAAGCAAAGCTCATGCGCTGGCACGCGGAAAGAAAGGAGGCGGTGATGCGTGATGTAGAACGGGTTGAAAACCCAGTGCTAACACACCCTTCGGATGCAAGCCAGTGGAAAACATTAGACGATGAGTATTACGAAGAATTCGGGAAAGAACCAAGGAACATCAGGTTGGGTGCGAGCACCGACGGACTCAATCCGTTTGGGAACCAAAGCAGCAAGCACAGCACCTGGCCCGTGTTTGTATGGATGTACAACCTCCCTCCATGGCTATGCCTGAAGAAGAAGTACATACACATGAGTATGCTAATCCAAGGGCCGACGCAGCCGTGGAGGCGATATCAACCTGTATCTGGAGCTATTGAAGGAGGAGCTAGTCACTCTGTGGGAGGAAGGGACAGAAACTTGGGACGCCTACGGACAAGAAACTTTCCGTATGAAAGCCGCACTGTTGACGACGGTGCAGGACTATCTTGGATACGGATATATCGCGTGCCAGGTGTGCCACGGACACAAGGCATGTGTGAGGTGCATGGAAAAGACGCCATTTTTACAGCTGGGTAAGGATCCCGGGTCTTCAAAAACAATTCTTCAAGTGCCTACTAGAAGTCAAATTTCCCCTAGGCTACGCGGGGCTGATACGCAGATGGCTGGACCCGACGAAAAAAATCTTCAGCGGGATGAAGTCTCATGACTGTCATGTCATGATGACGCAGATACTTCCGGTTGCTATCCGAGGGATAATGGAACCGCACGTTCGTGCGACGACAATCGACTGTAACGTCTTCGACGTCATCACTCGAAAGTCGATAACCGTCAAGAAACTCGGGAGGCTGCAGGAAGAGATCGTCACCATCCTATGCGAGATGGAGATGTACTTCCCGCCCGCATTCTTTGACATCATGGTCCATCTGCTGGTGCATATAGTGGACGATATCGAGTATCTCGGGCCCGCGTTCCTTCACAACATGATGGCGTTAGAAAGAATGAACGGCTTCATCAAAGGATACATTCGTAACAGGGCACATCCGGATGGAAGCATCGTCCAGGGCTTTCTCACCGAGGAGTGCATCTCTTTCTGCAAGAATTATTTAAACGAGGACGACCCACGTCCGGTTGGATTGCCCGCCAACAAGCACCTCGGCAGATTCGAGGGAGTAGGCCACAACGCTGGCAGGAGGGAACTCGACGCGGATCAAGATGATAGGAGAACAGACTTTAACAGGGCCCACTTAGTAGCACTACAGCACATGAACGAGGTAGAGCCTTGGGTGGATCAGCACATAAACATGATCAAGAGCAGGGCTGACAAGCCGATGACGGAACAAGAGGTATTTAGAGCGCACAACTCCTCTTTCGCGAGCTGGTTCAAAGACCAGATTGATGCCAATCCCCCACCAATGGCAAGCGTCGTAGACAAAATGATATTGGCCTTGTCTTGTGGGCCCGCCCCCAACCTCATGACTTATCAGAAATACGACATCAATGGTTACACATTCTCTACAGAGGAGAGAGACAAAAGAAGCGACTATCAGAACTCGGGTGTGACGATGGAATCGTACACGGGTGAAGAGAAGAAAAGGTACTACGGAAGGATCGAGGAAATCTGGGAGCTCGACTACGTCGGGGAGAAGCTACCGATGTTTCGTGTCAGATGGGCTACGGACGTCACAAAAGAAGATGCGTATGTCACCACCATGCGACTGCCCCCCAAATCCAAGACCAAGAACCCCACCGCGCAAAATGAGCCTTGGGTATTGGCTAAGCACGTCGAGCAATGCTTCTTCATAACTGACCCGTCAAGGCCCAGCCGTGTTGTCGTAAGGAGAGGAAAAAGGGCCCTCGTCGGAATGGATGGAGTTGCCGACGAGCAAGACTTCGACGGCCTCGTCGGAGACCCAATGATGGAAGAACCCGATGAAGACGATAGAACCTACACACTAAGAAGAAGAAGGACGACGCTACCTAGGTCAAGTGTTCCTCCGTACACAAGGAGTCGCGACGATACCGGTGGGATCACAAGGACCAAGCGGAAGGGACTTTGAAGTCATTTGTGTATTTATAATAATTATCTCTTGAACAACCATTTGTTCTTCTCAAGTGTATCCTAAATTTATGTCTTGGTTTTTTATCGGATCTCGCCGAAAGGACTTTGAAGTCATTCAAGAATTAAAATCATAAATTGATGTCTCGCAATTTAAGAATTAAGTGTTAGCTAAAAAAGGGAATGAGAATTGATGTCTCGCAATTTATTGATTTTTTATCATATGTCGCCAAAAGCACTTTACAATTTAAGAATTAAGTGTTAGCTAAAAAAGGGAAGGAAAAAATGTTTGGCCTTTTTGCATCCACAGGGATTCGAACCCTGGCTGCTTCAGCATAAGATCAAGAGTGGCACCACTGTGTTAAGGACTCGGTTTTGATTAATGGCGTCTCGCCGGCCAGCTGGGAACCAAAAAAATACCCCCGGCGAATTAGGCCCTTTCCGCCGGTGGAAACTGACTGTGGCCCACATGTCAGTGAGTGTGAAGTTACCGCCGGCGTTTACGTCAAAACGCCGGGGGTAGTAGTTCCATGACTTAGCCGTGTGCGCGTCGCTCCCCTTCCACGGCCAAATCGACGAAAAAATCCCCCACGCCGCCATCGCTCCCCAGCCACCGTCGTCGATCCACCACCGTCGCCGGGCCCGAGATCTGCTGCCGCCACTCGCAGGTCGACGCCCTCCAGCACTGTTTCTCCTGGAGCCACGCCGACCGCGCCACGGGCAAGCGCGCCACCACCGTCCTCGCCGAGCTCGCGAAGAACGGTAATCCCCCCAAACCCTCGCCAACCGGGCCGTGCTCACCCGTTCCCACGCCGTTTACTGAGGTGGATCTGCTCGCTGCTTCTGTTGCAGAGGAGGTTGTGAACGTAATCGTGGAGGGCGGCGCCGTGCCGGTGCTCGTGTGCCACCTGAAGGTGCCCCCTACGGAGGCGGCGGCGGGCGAGGAGCACTAGCCCCGCCCGTTCGAGCACGAGGTCGAGAAGGGCGCTGCCTTCGCTCTCGGGCTTCTGGCCGTAAAGGTTCGTTCGATTTATCTCCACTCTGCACTGTAGTTGATTAGATTTTGCTCTGCATCCGTCTATTTGGTTGGAATCGAACTTTGTTGCTATGAACTAGCATCCTTGGTGAATTACCTAGAATGTTTGGTCGCTGAAATTACCGAATTCTCTGTGAGATTGTGCTGCAGTAAAGCGGTCTCTGGTGCTGCTTAGCCCGTTAGTTATTTTTTGAGGATTAAACGATTGTCTTTGTAGTTCTAGTGATATGGATAATTGGGTGCTCGTTGTATGAGTCGGAACTGGGAACCTTTGTGTGGTCAAACGGGAGGCTTCTCTGGTGGTGGAGAATTGGTTGTTAGCGGCAGTAGGTTAGTAAATTTCAGTTCAATCGTATGGACCAGTCAGGCTTAAGGAGCATGAACTAGGGTGTCTTCAGCCAATGGAGTTAGTTAACATTGATCTCAAGGCGCTGAGTTAGCTAATCATACAATACGAAAAATAGTGTTTGTATTACCTAATTTTAACTTGCAAACATCACCGGTTTCTTTACATGTTCTGACTTTGAAACCTCACTGGTTTCTTTCATGATTTAACTTTGAAATATCCCTGGTTTCTTTTATCCTTGGAGAAAACCAATCTCCAAAACAGCAACATTTTTTTGGTTTTTCCACCTAAGATGTATGTAGTCCGGGTAGAACTGCTTTCCTAAGCTTGATGCAAAATTTGAAATTTTGAGGTTGTTTTTTTTCCTCAAGGGGTGGAGCATAGATTTAGAGTTTGATTTTTCTAAGGCAGACTACTCTCGTAGTTTTTTGGTTTTTCCACCTAAGATGTATGTAGTCCGGGTAGAACTGCTTTCCTAAGCTTGATGCAAAATTTCAAATTTTGAGGTTGTTTTTTTTCCTCAAGGGGTGGAGCATAGATTTAGTCTGTCAATAATGTGCAGTGAGCTCCTGCTCTTGCATCATGCATAGCAGTGGCCTTGGGCCGTCTGATTGTGGCTGTGAACTGGATATTGGCTTGTCAATAATGTGCAGTGAACTGCATTGTGCTATGCAGTCTTGCAATTGCATCATGCATGACTAGGCAGTGTGCCTGTATGTCATGATACTCAGATTCTGCATTATCTTTCCAAGTTGACAATGTATTTGTGCAATAAAAGAGCATATCTGCTGATACCTGTTCTGCAAAATGATGTCATTTTTCATTGGGAATTTTATATGTACTGCAGGTGGGATGAAATGAGATACTTGTATGCTTGATCATGGCATGCAGCTTGTTGCCCAGATGTATTGAAAATTCTGTATCTCTGCATGTAGTTTGTTGCCTAGATATGTGTCTGCAGGTACATTGAGTGCCAATGTTTCGCCGGAATGTCGATTAACTTCCGTTCCGGCGAATTTCTGGCACTCCGGCATGACCATTTTTAGCAAAGGTCATGCCGAATTTTCATTGTAGGCAGAGAGATTGCAATTAAATGAAAAGCATAAGCTTAACAGAGCTAGGGGTAGTAACTAGTAGTGGATTTCCACCCTGTTAATAAACCATGCTACTGTGCTACTTTATATGAATTTCTGAATTTGTCAAGTGATAGTTACAGTATATGAATTTCTGAGTATATTTTTAAAATGAACACTTACAGTAGCTTTTGCACTTACAATAGCTTGTGCACTTACATAAGGTATAGCTAGCGATGTCGTCTTCTGCAGACCCCAACGAAGACGTTGACGGGTCTTCTCAGCGGAAGTTGGATGAGCACTACAGGCTCATGGTCTCGGATCAGCTGGAGGAACTTCCAGGCAGCGATGACGAGTCCTCGGAGGAGGAGGATGCTGAGATGGACAACGATGGTGAGGATGAGAGGGGGGCTGCCGACGAGACCACCGACAGTGGCGTTGCCGGGGGTAGCTCGGATACTACTACCGAGGCCAAGAGGAAACGGAAGCAGCGGCGCCCAAACAGGGTCGGCACCACTCGCGACATAATCACCGCGGTGGACGCCAAGACCGGGATTCCTACTGAGCCCAAGCACGTGGCGAAGGGGTACGGCCTCCAACTGGGAGCAATCCTTCGGGACGTCGTCGACGTCAACGAGACGAAACTCCGAACCAAGAAGAAGCAGCATCTGCAGGCCCAACTCCTTGCGCGGCTGCACGCACGGTATGAGTTCCCTGTGGAATACGAGAACGAGGATACCAAGGATAACATCGTGAGCAGACGAGCCCTCTCTAAGTTCTCCAAGAATCTCAGCGGTTATAAAACCATCTTTGAGGGGGATGCTTGGTGACAATGAGACTTGGGAAGAGATCCGGCGCCACTTCCCGCGGATGACGCTGGAGCGATATAATAAATTCTTGGAAAACGAGGAGCTCGAGTACACCAAAAGACAATCGACACAGGGAAGGAGCTGGCGGATAAGAACATCGGTCACCACAATCTCGGTTGCCGTGGCTTCGAAGGCAAGCAGCCGGTATGGGACAAGGAGGACCAGGCCTACATAAATGCTGGCCTTGAGCCCCCTTTTGCCAAGTACAAAGACCCACTCTTCAGGGCATATCTCAGGTCCCGATACCATCGAGAATTGGCTGGGAAACGTGTCACGAAACCTGATGTGGTGGTGGGAGTTGAGTTGGTCGCCGACGCGAAGGTGATGGCACTAGAGAAAGCAGTGGTAAGCAATTTACCAGCTTATTAATTTGATACTGCTCACCAAGTCCATTACATTCTAAAATTGTTCATGTTACTTCTGGCAGTTGGCGGAACAAGCAGCCGCCGAATCAGCTGGCTCCTCGTCCCAGACGTCGACTGGCAAAGTCCCGTGGGACACGCCTTTTATCAGGGGTCTGAACACCGTGAAGGCGCGGCCGCTTTTGGACAAGCCCCACCGTGTCCCCGGCGCCGGAGGAGGTCGCAAGCTTGCCGACTATGGCTTGGACGTGCCCTCAAGCACTAGGGAGTCGCGGCAGGTGCAGAAGGACCGGGAGCACGAGGCTCTTCTGAAAAAGGTGGCCGACCTGGAAACAACCATGGAGCAACGCGTCAGTGCCGAGGTTCAGCAACGAGTCAGTGCCGAGGTTCAGCAACGCGTCAGTGCCGAGGTTGCTACCAGGGTCGATGACGCGCTGGCCAACAGGGTCAATGAAATCATCCCTGATCTTGTGCTGTCGATGAAGAATTACTTCGATGCCGGCGGTAAGGGACCGATGCGGGTTATCAGCCTAGGCGCCAGCAACTCGGACAACCGGCCTCCAACTAGACACGCTCAATGCACACCCAACTTGGTGACTCCACCCGCCGGCAATGTCGGCGCTAGAGAGGATTCGCCGGACCTGGGGGGGCCCAGTACTAGCCCCTCGGTCACACCGCACGCCTGGCCTCGGTCCTTCAACGCGAGCCGAGCTCGACGCCCTCACGGTAATTAATTTAGTATCTCAAGCTCTACAAATTAGTTACTTTGTCGTCGCCCCTCTCTGACATACACATGTTTTCACAGGCGAACGCGACTCCTTGCACCTTGCTACTGAATGTGGACAACAAGTTGAAGGCTGTAGCGAGCGGCAGTGTCATCCTGCCAACACAGGGTATTTTCCACTGCGTCTGGTTGGATGATAGCTTGAGCCGGGTTCGCGTGAACCGGTCGTTACCGGGATGCCAAGACCTCCATCCTCCTTATCAACCCCCGGAAACGGAAACCCCGCTCACTCTCGGGGACCTCAAGAATCACATCCTTCTATGGCCGAAAGCCCTAATTCGGCTGAACACCGCCTCAGGTTCGGAGGCAAGCTATGGCATGGTCACTCCTCAGGATGCAACGGATGCCCTGAGCCAAGCCAAGGTCCCAGCTCCAACGACTGCTTTGACGGCAGGCAAAGGCAGGGCCAGTGCTCCACCGGCTTATGATCAATTTGAGCCCGATAGTCAGCCCGATAGTCCGCACGAGAGTCAGCACGACAAGGCGTTGGACATCGATCAAGCTCCCATTGATACGTTCATCGCCGAGCTCGACGCCGACGCGGTTTCTCCTTACAAGCCACCCGCCGGTCATATCCTAAAGAAGAAGTTGTTCCTTTCACAAGAAACGCCCGAGCAGGAGGACACTACCGCCTTCACCGCTCCGCCCCGAGTTGGGCTTACCCCGAGGACACTCCTTGGTGCGACCACGGAAGGTATGAAACAAACCGCTCCGGCCAGTTGCAGTAAGAAGAAGGGCAGGAAGCGGAAGAAGTCGGGAGATGTTGCGGCAAGCAAGATAGTGGTTAATGACAAGTTGCCGACCCCGTGGAGGAAGTTGCATCACTTAGGCGAGCCGATGCTGCCGGCACACTATGTCAACAAGTTGACGCCGGATATGAGGAGCGTGCATGATGCTATTCTAACAAAGGAGAAGCTACTTCTTAAAGATAGAAATCCCTCGTACCCGATTTTGATCGCCAAGGTGCCCACTGGCTTTGGCTTTGTCAACACATACCCTGCGGACTTGATATTCATTCGGTACGAAGACATCTTCAGGCTCTTGCACATCCAACAGCTAGACCGACGCTGGGACCCCCCCAGATCGCTCCGCATGGCGCACGCTAACGCCAGGGAGAACCCAACGCACATCGCGATCATGGACCCCTACTACATGACTCCAAGCTGTCGCCGGACCGAACAAGCGTTTCTCGCCAACTATATCAAGAATTTATTGGTGTTAAACAAGGATAAGAGTTGCTTTGTCATACCATATTTCCGCGAGTAAGTATTTGGTTACTAAAGTACCCTATATTACATTCTTTCATGAATTTCCTTAATAGCTGAGTATGATGGTTTATTTCCATTTTGCGCAGTTTCAAGTATTGCACCCTCCTCCTCTTTTACCCGTATCATTCCGATGTCACTTATCTCGACTCCGGGCTTGATAAGGAGAAAGACTTCACCGACCTTAAGTCTACACTTGATAAAGCCCTCAGCAGCTTCATAGCTGAGGTTGGCGTCAACAAACTCAGGCATGAGAAGAAAGTTAAGGGTTGCCATGTGTGCAACCACATAACCAAGTTCCCCTGCCTAAAGCAATCGGCGGATGACAATGGGATGGAGGCATGGTTTGCCATCCTACAGATGAGGGCGGTTGTAAGGTCTCAGAACGATCTCTTGTTGCCATCTGCTCTGCGGGGGAAGTTCGTGAACATGGCGGACACCACCGATGAAAACGTGAGAGGCGACTTCCGTGCCATCCAGCGGACCATTTGCACAATACTCTGGAGGGATGTCATCATGAATGGTGGCTTGTTCAACTATGCCTCCGCACTTTCTAATTCCGAGATAGAAGGCCGATTAGAAGATGGATGTGACGAGAGAACATTCAACACGCTCGAGGGCATCCGTCCCTTCCCGCCGAAGTAGACTTGAGTCAAAAACTTTTGTGTCCTGCAAATGTTAGTCATAAATTACATAAGTATTTTTTATGTTTGTTCTTTTGCACACCTATATGTTATATCTCTCTCTATGGATGTACTAACAACTTACATTTCTTTGTTGTGTGTTTGCATAGATGACGTACTATGTCGTCTACCACGGCAGGGTTCCTGGAGTCTACGAGGACTGGGAAGACTGTAGGAGGCAGGTCCACCGTTTCAGCGGCAACAGCTACAAGGGGTACACCACTTTGGAGGAGGCGGAAACTCGATACGCCAACTTTCGAGCGGGACAGAGGAGGGAGATGTGGAGGACCCCTTTCATCGTGATGATGCTTGCCGCCACCGTCTCTCTAGTTTATTATGTCATTGTTGTTTAGCTAGGTCATCGACACTGGATTTATATGTATTGTGCTACTTCGAGTCGTGATGTTATGGTCAACTATCTACTATCTAAACTTGTCTTATTAATGCATGCATGTTGTGAACATTTGGGACTTTCTATATAACTGTGTATTCTGTGTATTCTGGTATACTGTGTATTCTGGTATACTGTGTATTCTGTGTATTCTGGTATACTATGTATTCTGTGTGTATTCTGGTGTATATTTCGAGTTTTATTTTTTTAATCCTGTAAACAATACCACCGGCGCCCCCAAACCTGTACCCCTGGCGAAATTGTAATCGCCAGCGCTACAGCGTATTACCCCCGGCGAATTCGCAAACCGCCAGTGCTAAGTCGCTACCGCCGGCGATTCGGGTAAAGCGCCGGGGATAACAGCAGTTACCACCGGCGATTTGGAAAACGCCGGCGATACTACATTACCACCGGCGAGGTGGTCGCCGGCGAATGCGTAAACGCCGGCGGTAATGCATTTTGGGACGCCGGCGGTAAGGCATTTCCTAGTAGTGCATAGAGTAATATAACAAGTGCAATATGCAAGTATGTAGGAATCAATGCACAGTTCACACAAGTGTTTGCTTCTTGAGGTGGAGAGAGATAGGTGAACTGACTCAACATAAAAATAAAAGAATGGTCCTTCAAAGTGGAAAGCATCGATTGCTATATTTGTGCTAGAGCTTTTATTTTGAAAACATGAAACAATTTTGTCAACGGTAGTAATAAAGCATATGAGTTATGAAAGTTATATCTTACAAGTTGCAAGCCTCATGCATAGTATACTAATAGTGCCCGCACCTTGTCCTAATTAGCTTGGACTACCGGATCTTTGCAATGCACATGTTTTAACCAAGTGTCACAATGGGGTACCTCCATGCCGCCTGTACAAAGGTCTAAGGAGAAAGCTCACATTTTGGATTTCTCGCTTTTGATTATTCTCAACTTAGACATCCATACCGGGACAACATGGACACCAGATAATGGACTCCTCTTTAATGCATAAGCATGTGGCAACAATTATTATTCTCATATGAGATTGAGGATATATGTCCAAAACTGAAACTTCCACCATGAATCATGGCTTTAGTTAGCGGCCCAATGTTCTTCTCTAACAATATGCATGCTCCAACCATTAAGGTGGTAGATCTCTCTTACTTCAGACAAGACGGACATGCATAGCAACTCACATGATATTCAACAAAGAGTAGTTGATGGCGTCCCCAGAAGCATGGTTATCGCACAACAAGCAACTTAATAAGAGATAAAGTGCATAAGTACATATTCAATACCACAATAGTTTTTAAGCTATTTGTCCCATGAGCTATATATTGCAAAGGTGAATGATGGAATTTTAAAGGTAGCACTCAAGCAATTTACTTTGGAATGGCGGATAAATACCATGTAGTAGGTAGGTATGGTGGACACAAATGGCATAGTGGTTGGCTCAAGGATTTTGGATGCATGAGAAGCATTCCCTCTCGATACAAGGTTTAGGCTAGCAAGGTTATTTGAAACAAACACAAGGATAAACGGTGCAGCAAAACTCACATAAAAGACATATTGTAAACATTATAAGACTCCACACCGTCTTCCTTGTTGTTCAAAACTCAATACTAGATATTATCTAGACTCTAGAGAAACCAAATATGCAAACCAAATTAGCAAGCTCTAAGTGTTTCTTCATTAATGGGTGCAAAGTATATGATGCAAGAGCTTAAACATGAGCACAACAATTGCCAAGTATCAAATTATCCAAGACATTTTAGAATTACTACATGTAGTATTTTCCAATTCCAACCATATAATAATTTAACGAAGAAGAAACTTCGCCATGAATACTATGAGTAGAGCCTAAGGACATACTTGTCCATATGCTACAGCGGAGCGTGTCTCTCTCCCACAAAGTGAATGCTAGGATCCATTTTATTCAAACAAAACAAAAACAAAAACAAACCGACGCTCCAAGCAAAGTGCATAAGATGTGACGGAATAAAAATATAGTTTCAGGGGAGGAACCTGATAATGTTGTCGATGAAGAAGGGGATGCCTTGGGCATCCCCAAGCTTAGACGCTTGAGTCTTCTTATAATATGCAGGGGTGAACCACCGGGTCATCTCCAAGCTTAGAGCTTTCACTCTCCTTGATCATATTGCATCATACTCCTCTCTTGATCCTTGAAAACTTCCTCCACACCAAACTCGAAACAACTCATTAGAGGGTTAGTGCACAATAAAAATTAACATGTTCAGAGGTGACACAATCATTCTTAACACTTCTGGACATTGCATAAAGCTACTGGACATTAATGGATCGAAATTCATCCAACATAGCGAAAGAGGCAATGCGAAACAAAAGGCAGAATCTGTCAAAACAGAACAGTCCGTAAAGATGGATTTTATTAGGCCACCAGACTTGCTCAAATGAAAATGCCCAAATTGAATGAAAGTTGCGTACATATCTGAGGATCATGCACGTAAATTGGCTTAATTTTCTGAGCTACCTACAGAGAGATAGACCCAGATTCGTGACAGCAAAGAAATCTGGAACTGCGCAGTAATCCAAATCTAGTACTTACTTTACTATCAAAGACTTTACTTGGCACAACAAAACATAAAACTAAGATAAGAAGAGGTTGCTACAGTAGTAAACAACTTCCAAGACTCAAATATAAAATAAAATACTGTAGCAAAATAACACATGGGTTATCTCCTAAGAAGTTCTTTCTTTATAGCCATTAAGATGGGCTCAGCAATTTTAATGATGCACTCGCAAGAAATAGTATTTGAAGCAAAAGAGAGGATCAGGAGGCAAATTCAAAACACATTTAAGTCTAAAATGCTTCCTATGCATAGGAATCTTGTAAATAAACAAGTTCATGAAAAGCAAAGTAACAAGCATAGGAAGATAAAACAAGTGTAGCTTCAAAAATTTCAGCACATAGAGAGGTGTTTTAGTAACATGAAAATTTCTACAACCATATTTTCCTCTCTCATAATAATTTTCAGTAGCATCATGAGCAAACTCAACAATGTAACTATCACATAAAGCATTCTTATCATGAGTCTCATGCATAAAATTATTACTCTCCACGTAAGCATAATCAATTTTATTAGTTGTAGTGGGAGCAAATTCAACAAAGTGGCTATCATCATATATATGAGGCATATTGTAATCATAAAAGAAAATTTTCTCCTCAATGCTTGGGGGACTAAAAAGATCATGCTCATCAGAGCCAGCTTCCCCAAGCTTAGAATTTTCCATAGCATTAGCAACAATGGTGTTCAAAGCATCCATAGTAATAACATTCCCATTAGCATGCATATAAAGTTCCATGGGTTTTTTAATTCTCTCTTCAAACACATCATGTCCTAATTCAAGGTAAAGTTCATAAAGATCTCTCATATTTTTGTTGTTTTCCATTATGCTTAACTAGTGAAATAAAAACATGCATGATATTAAGTAAAGTAAAACAAGTAACTAATTTTTTTGTGTTTTTGATATAGCAAACAAGATAGCAAATAAAGTGAAACTAGCAACTAATTTTTTTGTATTTTGATTTAGTGCAGCAAACAAAGTAGTAAATAAAACTAAGCAAGACAAAAACAAAGTAAAGAGATTGAGAAGTGGAGACTCCCCTTGCAGCGTGTCTTGATCTCCCCGGCAACGGCGCCAGAAAAAGAGCTGCTGGCGCGTAGTTGACGTGGGAGTTAGAAATCTTTGTGGTGTAGCTTTTCTTCAGTTCCCCGGCAACGGCGCCAGAGAAAGAGCTTGATGGCGTGTATTTCACACGTTCGTTGGGCAACCCCAAGAGGAAGGTATGATGCACACATCAGCAAGTTTTCCCTCAGAAAGAAACCAAGGTTTATCGAACCAGGAGGAGCCAAGAAGCACGTTGAAGGTTGATGGCGGCGGGATGTAGTGCGGCGCAACACCAGGGATTCCGGCGCCAACGTGGAACCTGCACAACACAACCAAAGTACTTTGCCCCAACGAAATAGTGAGGTTGTCAATCTCACCGGCTTGCTGTAACAAAGTATTAACCGTATTGTGTGGATGATGATTGTTTGCAGAGAAAACAGTAAAACAAGTATTGCAGCAGATTTGTATTTCAGTATTAAAGAATGGACCGGGGTCCACAGTTCACTAGAGGTGTCTCTCCCATAAGATAAAAGCATGTTGGGTGAACAAATTACAGTCGGGCAATTGATAAATAGAGAGGGCATAACAATGCACATACATGTCATGATAAGTACAGTGAGATTTAATTGGGCATTACGACAAAGTACATAGACCGCCATCCAACTGCATCTATGCCTAAAAATTCCACCTTCAGGTTATCATCCGAACCCCTTCCAGTATTAAGTTGCAAAGCAACAGACAATTGCATTAAGTATGGTGCGTAATGTAATCAACAACTACATCCTCGGACATAGCGCCAATGTTCTATCCCTAGTGGCAACAGCACAACACAACCTTAGAACTTTCTGTCACTGTCCCCTGTGTCAATGCAGGCATGAACCCACTATCGAGCATAAATACTCCCTCTTGGAGTTAAAAGCAAAAACTTGGCCAGAGCCTCTACTAGTAACGGAGAGCATGCAAGATCATAAACAACACATATGTAATAACTTGATAATTAACATAACATGGTATTCTCTATCCATCGGATCCCGACAAACACAACATAGAGTATTACAGATAGATGATCTTGATCATGTTAGGCAGCTCACAAGATCCAACAATGAAGCACAATGAGGAGAAGACAACCATCTAGCTACTGCTATGGACCCATAGTCCAGGGGTGAACTACTCACTCATCACTCCGGAGGCGACCATGGCGGTGTAGAGTCCTCCGGGAGATGAATCCCCTCTCCGGCAGGGTGCCGGAGGAGATCTCCAGAATCCCCCGAGATGGGATTGGCGGCGGCGGCGTCTCTGGAAGGTTTTCCGTATCGTGGTTTTTCGCAAGTTTTCGCGACGGAGGCTTTAAGTAGGCGGAAGGGCAGAGTCGGGGGGCTGACGAGGGCCCCACGCCACAGGGCGGCGCGGGCCCCTCCTTGGCCGTGCCGCCTTGTGGTGGTGGCCCCTCGTGGCCCCACTTCGTATGCTCTTCGGTCTTCTGGAAGGTTCGTGGCAAAATAGGACCCTGGGACTTGATTTCGTCCAATTCCGAGAATATTTCGTTACTAGGATTTCTGAAACCAAAAACAGCAGAAAACAGCAACTGGCACTTCGGCATCTTGTTAATAGGTTAGTTCCAGAAAATGCACGAATATGACATAAAGTGTGCATATAACATTTAGGTATCATCAATAATATGGCATAGAACATAAGAAATTATCGATACGTCGGAGACGTATCAATCGGCATCGTATGTAAATGGTTCAATCGATCACTAAGTCACCGTTGAATATGTGGGAGCCATTATGGATCTCCATATCCTGCTATTGGTTATTGCTCGGAGAGGAGTCTCGACCATGTCTGCATAGTTCACGAACCGTAGGGTGACGCGCTTAAGGTTCGATGTCGCATAAGTAGATTCGGAATATGAGATGGAGACCGAATGTTGTTCGGAGTCTCGGATGGGATCCAAGAAATCACGAGGAGGACCGGAATTGTTCTGGAAGAATTCTGCTGTTTTGTATTTCAAGAAAAGTTGTTCTGGAAACATTCTCGGAATTGGACGAAATAAAAACAGAAGTTCTTATTTTTCTGTCACGTAGACGGAGTCCAAAGGGGAGACGGAGAAAGTCCAGGGGTGGGCCACACACCACCCCGGCGCGGGTCCCACCCTGGCCGCGCCAGGGTATTGTGTGGGCCCACCAGGCGCCGGCCCTAGATGTGTTTTGTGAAACCCTAACCCTACCTCCCGACTATATATAGAGGGGTAGTTTGGCCGGCCATTGCTGCTTCGTACGCCACCCTAATTTGCCACCTCTCCTCCCTCCCAGTTTCTCCTGCTCCGGCTTAGGCGAAGCCCTGCAGGAATTCTTCTCCACCACCACCACCACGCTGTCGTGCTGCTGGGATTCCGTGGAGATCTATCACACCTCCGCTGCCCGCTGGAACGGGGAGAGGAAGGAGCTTCATCGACACCGTACGCGCGACCGAGTACGGAAGTGCTGCTGGATTGCAGCACTGGGGATGATCGTCTACACCAACAACGAGATCTAATCTCGTAGGCTTTGGAAATCTTCAAGGGTTAGTCTCACATCAATCTCGTTGCTTCGATCTTGTAGATTAGATCTTGGGTGTTCCATAGATTAGATCTTGGATTTATTCGTCTTGCGGTAGGAAATTTTTTGTTTTCTATGCTACGAACCCCATCAGTTTTGGCTACACTTCTTATATACCGCTGACAACTTTTGCACTACGAAGTAGGTAGCAGCACAAATAAATGATGGACCAGTGAACTGAATGCTTATGCAATTGACAGGGCCGCTTGTACATGTATTTCTCATATGTGTTTGCTGGAACTATTTGGTATACAATTATGAGCATCGGTGCCGATTATAATTATTTCTAGACCAACTTCAGCAACAAATGTTCAAAACTTGAATACATGCCCCAGCACCAGCTTCATATGTGTGCCGTAGGTTCTCTGAAAAAACTTATTTCATAGAAGACATCATAACTTGCTCTGATTGACAATATCACATGAACCAATTAGAAGAATAGTTATCTTATCGATTGGACACAGTATCTTGCTGGAATATGGCGTCATACCTGCCTCGCCCTCGCCTATATAAGTGTCCATTATTCCGTTTGTGGTTTCATGTGCTTGTGATTCTAATTTAGTTATAGCCACAACTTATTGTTAAACCTAAGAAATATATTATCATATTAGCAGTTAATTTTCATCATTTTATAAAAAACATAGGCACGCGCTTCACAGGATCGTGCGCCAAGGCGCACCCTAAATCTATATTTTTTCTCTTTGTTTTTTGATTTGCACGAAAGCATATAAGGCATATATCTTATGTTTTTTACTATATTATGGTTGCGCACTGCCTCTCAGCTCCTTAGCCTTTTGAATCTAATTGTATATTTATATGTTTGTTTACTGCTATAACTCCCGAATTAACTAATTGTTTTACCCATGCATCTCTCCATGTGATTGCTCACATATTCTGTAGTTTTGTGTAAGGGTTTTGCTTCACTGCTCCCTTCCCTCTATTCAAACTTTGGATTCTTTCTTGGACTAACTTGCCCCCTTAATTTTGGTGGTAGATTGGGTGGAGGAGGACAACGGAGTACGCCTTATCCTAATTTCAACCTACTAACAAGGTTTTGTGAAACTAAGAATTGTCTTATCGAATATACATTACAGGGTCGTACGCCAAGCCGCACATCAAAATCTAGTATAAATAGGAGGCGCCTCGGTTGAGCCGCGTCTCGTTTGGTCCAAGTAGCTAGCTAGGCATCACGCTGGCCAGAGAACCACTGAAATTTCTATCTTCTTCCCGCTCCGGATTTTCGCTCGATGAAATTCAAACATGGTTGCGTGACTCTATAAATACTAGTCCATGGTCACCTTGCCGCGTGTCGGCTATCGCGTGACTTGTGAGTTTAGACTTTGGCGTCGGCGAGGAGAGGGGGCCACCATGCTTCACCGGCGCCATCCCACGGCCTGTTCGAGCTACAGAATTTCGAATGAATTTTCTTACCTGATGTGTAACGGCGTCGGCGAGGAGAGGAGCGAAGGCCACCCCCTCCTGGGGACCGGGGACAAAACCCTAACCCATCGTCGTTGGTCCCTCTTCCTCGCGATCCTGGCCCTTTGAACTAGCACTCCTTCCACACCGCCACATCCTCATCGGGGGCCGCCTGTTGCGCCGGCAGATGCCCTGGGGCCTCCCTTGCGCGATGAGCGATGTCCATGCAGACGCAACCGTCGGTTCGTCCAAGGAGCATAGGCGCAGGAGAACCTGACACATCCGCTCGAGGGGCGCTCCGTCGTGGCGCCGAAAAGCTGGCGTTGCTCCAAGACGGGCATAAGATCCATCAGAGATGGCGGTCCCTTACTGCTGCTCCAACCCTACACGGTATCGAATACCCCTGCAGAGGATAGAGCCGAGCCGCGGCCGAAGCAGGGGCTGGTCATCGGGAGCAAGGGCTGCAATGTTGTGCGGAGGGATTGAGAAAGAAGGGGATTAATTATTGAGGAAGGGACACGCTGACATATGGGCCAAGAGGTGTCACACGTGGTCAGGCCCGCTTCGACGCTATTTTGACCCATTTTTGGTCCGTAAATGGGTCGAGCGCGGATAGCCAGACAATTTGGATCGAACCGATGGGTAAGTTATTTGTGCGTTTTGGCACAAACAAACAAAAAATCCAGAATGAATCTCCCTGCTGGAGATGCCCCAAAGGTAGGAAAGACTACCAGGGCCCAATCAAATATGTAAATATTTGAAGGGTAAAAGTAGGCAATGAAGACACGGGTAAACATGTAATACTCCCTCTATCCCAAAAGGATGCCTATAATATTTGAATAAAGTTAAATTATCAATATTTATAATTTCAAATTAATATTTTTAAAACAATCATGAAATATATTTTCAGACAATGTGCATTTAAAATTTTAGATATTGATATTTTTATATATAGTTGCTCAAACTTTAATTTTTTTTAATTTTAACTAAAAATTATAGGCATCTTAATTTAGAAAGCATGGAGTACTATAATATCAAATATGCATAAAAGAGGACCACCACCATTCAAGGCAAGTCAACAGCTGCTAACCTAACAAATGTAGTTCCTGGGCGCCTTTTTATACTACTCTCACTTGAGTGCTCATTGGAGTTCTTCACACCACAGGTTACAGCAAACGGTAACAACCATGGCCAGCAAGAAGAAGAAATGAAGAGAGATGAAGATGCAAGAACACGAGAGTTCTGTTGTCTAATTCAAAGCAGTAGGTATATAGGATGCATTCGAGAAAACTACTTCACTTTTGTGCATATTACAAGAATAGAAGGCAGTACATGATTGATTTTGCATACTAACCGCTACTTTGTTAAGTAAGCTTCCCAAATAGTCAAATACTACCTTTATTTTGAACATTCTCCCATATGGGGTTGTACCATGTTAGTGATATAGCATGAGCAATTGTGCAGCAACAATGAGGGCTTGTATCCCAAATGAGCGGTGTCTTGGGCCGTTCAAGTTTTAAATTGCCAGTATTTTCATTGCAAAAACTTAGTTACAGCCAATCCTAAGCCTCATTGCTTGTTCATAATTTGCCAATTGGAAAACAACAAGCTTCTAGCAAATGTAGTGTAAATATTGGCTCTAGAAGCACCTTGACAAAAATAACATAAATTGCCGAACAATTTTCATCTTGTTAGATTACAACATGTTGTTGAAACATTGGATCAAGAACTCACGATACAATCACTCAATTTCTAGAATCTTTTGGATCGGGAGTTCACTACCTTAGTAGTTCTGGAGGATTCTACTCCTCTCTTCTTATCCTCTTTATCTTGTCTTGTTTACATTTTCACCCTCTACTAGACAAGATTTATATACAAGTCACACACACACACACACACATTTCTACACTCCCCCTCAAGATGGGACAAAGGCATCATAGAGCCCCATCTTGCCACATAGACTAACAAAGGTCTTCTCGGGGAAACCCTTGGTTAAAATGTCAGCCACCTGTTCTGCAGATTTCACATATGGCATACAAATAACTCTCTCCATTTCGAAAAAAAAATACAAATAACTTTCTGGTCCAACTTTTCCTTAACAAAGTGCTTGTCAATTTCAATGTGCTTGGTCCGACTATGTTGCACTGGGTTATAAATGATATCAAGTGCAGCCTTATTATCACAATAAAACATTAGAGGTCTAGTTTGGAGCAATCCTAGCTCCATTAGCAAGATTCTAAGCCATAATACCTCACACACTCCGTGAGCCATAGCTCGTAATTCTGCTTCAGCGGTGGACCTTGCTACAACACTCTGTTTGTTACTACGCCACGTAACCAGATTACCCCCAACAAAGGTACAATACCAGAAGTAGACTTTCTGTCATCTATGAACCTGCCCAGTCTGCATCTGTGTAGCATTCCACTTGTAACCTACCATTTGGTTTATATAACAAGCCTTTACTAGGGCACCCTTTAAGATAGCGAATGATTCGCATTACCGCATCCATATGTTGTTTCTTTGGGTCATGCATAAATTGGTTGACAAGACAGCAAATGCAATATCGGGCCGAGTGTGTGATAAGTAGATTAATCGTCCAACTAGCCTTTGATATTGTTCTCTGTCTACGGGAGATCCACCTTCCTTGACAAGACGTAAATTTGGTTCAACTGGAGTAGGACATGGACAACAACCAGACATTCCAGTTTCAACTAGCAAGTCTAGAATATATTTTCTTTGTGATAGATAAATACCTTTAGCACTCCTTGAGACCTCTATTCCCAGAAAGTACCTCAATTGTCCAAGATCTTTAACTTTAAACTGATGTGCTAGATGCAGCTTTAACTTATTTATTTCCTCTTGCATGGCTGCTTTCCATTTAGGATCTTCCATGGCATTTTCCCAGGTTTTGGGAACCGAGGTGGAGTCTAGGGATGCAATAAACCCTCTAAATGATGGACTATAATTTTCATAAATAAGAAATTTAGCATTTTCATGCTTATAGCCTACACAATCCTTAAGACGAGCTGGAACATCAGTACGCCGAACAGGCTTTCTTAGTGCAATTCGACAATCATCTGATTGTCAGAGGAATTTCAGTACCTTTGATTCTCTCTCTATTTGGGTAAGAATCTTGTGAGGCTGCAACACCTTCTTCTCGTACATTAGAATGTGCTGGTTCACAAGGTGATGCACTGGAGCGTGCAGAAGAAATTGTATCAGGCATACTTGGTTCTATTATTTGATGGCGCGAGGGAGTATCACATACCTCGTGCATACTTGAGCCACTGCCATACTCATCAATGTATGTATTGCTCTCCCCCTCTGTTTCATCAGTTGGCTGTAGTATATTATTTACAGGAATCAACACTGAACTTCCATATGCAGGTTCAGGGCTTGGCATCTCCCCCTTTCTATGAGTACCAACCACAAGACTCTCTTTTGGTCCATTTTGAGAAGGTCACGCTTCAGCCCACTCCAGACACCATCTCATGGCGGTGGACAAACTCAGGAATATACACGACGGAGTCAGCTTACCATGCCAGTTCGATGGAGCGATCGCACCTTTTCGGACAGACAAAGCTGTTCAAGGCGAAGATGGAGCCAAAGTATTGGTTCTTCGTCTGGTTGGCGCTGCTAACGACTGAAAACCTGACCATTCACAGGTGGCCGCATGACTCTATGTATATACTATGTCAAATTCACCTAGAAATGGTGCGCCACCTGCTGTTGCAATGCAGCAGGTGGTCAGTGAGAAGATCTTAGCTTGGAATGATTCTTTAGGCATGGTTCCACCTCCCATGAACAAAACAATCAACGTTTGGTAGGACGACAACATTGACTGCAGCCCTGCCCAAAGAGAGGAGACGGGAATCTAGCGGTGCTTTCATCTATTCCATGTGGGGGATTTAGAGATGAACAGAAGAATCTTCCGAAACACTACCCTCCACCTGGATGTGGTGGCGGCATTGGTGCAGGAAGAGATCACACAACGGGCGCATGCCCACACAGAACCACAGATGTTTCACCTATGTTGTAGTTTTTTTTCTTCTATTCCTTTGGTGTGATCTCTGCACATAAACACTCTAATCGGACGTACGGCAGAACGACTGCCTTTTAACCTCCAAAACATATACCCATATAGACTCCGTTTTGAAAAGGATAATATATACTCCATAGACTAATCAAGATCATATAAAGGTCCTTTCACCAGAGGTATTAACCATATTGTGGTACTCTTCACTAGCACATGCCTTCAATTCACCCACAACTATGTTATAAGTTATATACCTCAGGGTCTATAGCTTCGTTTTGTCCCTGCACCTTCTAGCGCCACAAGCTGTTGCTTCAAACGATCAACTATTGCCTCCAACTCAGCCTTTTCTGCTTCTCGAGCTTCAGACACCTCTCTAATCAGCTCCTTTGTTCCTACTTCGCGCCTTGGTTGAAAAACTCCTTGAACTGCATTTGTGGCTCTTGAATCTCTGATCTTAGCATCTTTCACCCGCTCAAATGGTGTAACATAGTAGAGTGTATCAGTAGAAATTACTCTCGTCACCAGCTCACCATTTCCATTTACTAGGCCATCAGAAGATGCGCCATCGTTTTCTACAAAGAAAAAGAGTATCATATTAGCAATAGTTTGTTGTCATATTTCATCAATTCTTAGGCATACCTGGTCTTTCTATGTTAACCTTTATGCAGTCCTACTTACAGATATGAGGATATATTTTCATTTGCTATTTTAGTACCTTCCAAGACAGTAGAGTTTTTTCTGTCCACCTTCGCTCTCTGATCTTGCTCTTTTGTAACATTGTATGGCTGGATTTCATCAATGGATGCTTCTAAGACATCAACATTGGTCTTAACATTGATGACACGAGTTACTCCATCTGGTCCTCGTCTGAGAGTTGTATCACTTTGGACAGTAGCAAGCTCATAATCACAATTGTTTCCCGCCATGATATCCTTCAATTTTGTGCCCTCCTGCTCATCTCTACTTACTGTGAACACGTGTCGTTCCTCATATGGCTGATCTGAGTTGTTTATGGTCACCGCCAACCTAGATAATTTCAGGTACATTGCAGTGACCTCGGTATCCTTTCCGAATATTTGATCCAACTCATCATCACTGATCGCCAAGATATCTTGAAGATCTGAATGCACATCAACTACAATTGCAGGTCCAATGCCTTTGTTGCTGCCAGTGCTTGCTGCACCCTCAACGTCACCATGTTCAGAGCTGATATTGTTGTCATCATGCATCATAACAGAGTCCGATACTTGCTCTTTACAATGTTCATTCTTGGAAACAGACCCACAGGATGGTTCACCAATTGCAGTCACCAAGGCCGTCTCTGCATCAGAAAAAGCTTGGTCAGCAACTTTGCGCAAAACTACCTTACGTCTACCTTTTCTTGTCCATGTTGGCACAAAATCCTTGAGAGGAGTTTCTGAATTCTCTTTGAGAGTCTCCCGGTCTTTCAAGTTATGCCTCTCCACATCCTGCTTATGTGTCATTAGAATGATGCTATTGAGCCTCTCCACTAGCGGGATCTCATCCTGTGGATCCTCTGTATCATCAGGCAGAATCATCCCGGCCTTTAGGTGACGCTCTTTGCAAGAATCTACACCAGGAAGATCTTGAGCTTTTCTTTTTCTGGAACTAACCTCAACATGAATTTGTTTGATCCTTGCAGCATTAGCAACAGCAGCAGCACTTGTCGACAAGTAAGGCTCCCACCACTGTGAATATGCAACTGTCACACCGGGATCACATTGTGGAATGAAGAAGGTAATTTTTTCAGGGTGCATCTTGTATGTTGCCCACGCAGCCTTTCGGCTTAACTTGACACGGGCGACAGTCCTAGGTACGTCCTGATCGAAGCCCAGCTGCCTTGCAACACGATGTGGACAGTAGTGCTCAATGCATCCCATGCCAACAAGTTCGCAAGGTCGCAGACACTGCGCAAAGGACAGCAGTTCCTTACTTGCTGCTATATCTTGACCGTGCACCCAGCAGCCAGCTTTGGCTTGCAGCAGAGCAAAGCTAGTAGTACTTTCATAAGGCCTCCATTGAAACTCATCCGGTGACATGAACACTGAGTGGATGTAGCTAGGATGTAGCGCCTTTTTAGCATTGTGCCAGTGGGCAGCCCTGGGCGCGGCAGGATCATCACGGCGAGAGGTGCTCTTGGTCTCGGGACGAAGCTCCGGGAACCGCTCCCAGACCCATAGCTGGAGGATGTGCAGCGGCGCACAGCCCACGAACCGCCGCCGATGGGTGTTGCCCGAGCTCAAGTAGCGGTTGAGGGCGGAGAGGTCCTTGTAAACGCTGGCGAGCGCGGCCGGCGCGAGGGCGACGCACTTGCCGCGAGCCAGCCGGGCAGCGATGGGGAACACCTCCGGCCGGACCACGTCGAATGGAGGCGCCGGGAACACGTACCTAGATAACCACATGGCCAGAAACGCGCCGTGCTCGAGCAATCTGCCGTCATCGTCCTCCGTCGGCTGCTGAGCGAAGTGCTTAGCCCAGGCGGCATAACTGGCTTTCTTGCACTTGCTCCGGTTCAGTAAGATCCGGACGGCCTCGAGCGCGTCCACGTCCCTGCGGAGCTCGTCCGACCGCGAGCCAATGGAGTGGCCCAGCAGGGGAAGCCCCCCGAGCACGGCCACGTCCTCGAGCGTCACCGTGGCTTCGCCCCACGGGAAGACGAAGGTGCTGGTGTCGCCGGACCAGAAGGGCGCGAGCTGGAGCAGCAGGCCCTCGTCCCGCCGCACCCAGCTCGTGGTTGCAAGAACGGCGGGCAAGATCCGGACCTTCCGCCACAGCAGCTCGTGCCGCGGCCGGAGCTTGGCGACCCACCGCCTCCACTGCTTCGATGTGCCGGGCCAGCCGCTCAGCTCCACCTGGAGCTCGTCGGCAAGAACAGGGCCGGCATCGGGGGAGGGGGCTAATGGTAGGGCGGGGGGATGGGCGCTGTCCCCGCGGGGCAGCAGGAAGTGGGCAGATCGGGCGACGGGGCGGGAGGGATCGGCGCCGGAGATAATTTGGGTGGTGGATTCTTCAACCAGGACCTCCTCGACGGTGGACATTGCAGTGCTGGTGGTCGGGGTTTTCAGGGGAGGAAAAGGTGAGGGAGGCGACAGTGGATCGTCGACTGTGCCGAGTGCCGACCGCTCCCGCTGATTTGGGATGTAAATTTACAAACGAGCCCCAAGAAATTAATAGACCACCAAGCTTTCCAAGCACGTCAGCTACTGCTGGAAATTTTGGCAAAAGAGACCACCATGCCCAATTCATTGACAAAAAGGACCACCTGCGAATCGAATTGACAAAAAAGACCACCTCCGACGTGGCGGCAGAGCCCCCAGGCGACACGTGGCAAGATGTCGCCGGGAGCGGTGGCGGTAGGGCATGCCGCATGTGCAAGTGGCGGCACGTTAGCAGCTGACGCTTCTCCGTCCGTCGCCGCTTGGGCCTGCGGGCCATGCCACCCCTGGTTCCGTAGGCAGGGTGACGTGCCACATGCCTCCACTGCTAGTGGCGGCAGGGCCCAACACTGCACGTACGGAAGGAGCCAGTCACGTATTTTCAGCCACACGAAAGACACAATCTCGCTTTGCCATCAGTACTCAACTATGGCGCGATAGCCACAGCGACGCCATGGAACATGCAGCAGCATAAAGATATTAAGGTCATTTCCAGCGGCGCGACGTATTTTAGCGTCTATAAATGTCCGCGCGCCGTTTACCTCGGCTGAAATGGTCGAAATCGACCGCGCGTCTGTTTGCGTCGGGGTGGCTCCAGTAGCACGACGCATTTTTTGGCCGAATCAATTTTTTAACATGAAAACATAATTTACATAGTTTAACACATGAAAATAAACCCTAAACGTGTGCCCCTACTGTTGCTCGTCGTCGCTGTCGAGCACGATGAGCTCCGGTACCGTCCACGACCAGTTTGAAACTGGAGGAGCGTACGCCGGGCGTGCCGGCGGTGTTGGAGGTGGAGGCGCCCAGGGCTCTGGCGTAGCGGGGCAGCGGCGGCTGCACAGGTGGGTCGTTCTCGGAGACGAGGACGTCGAGCTTCGCCATCTCGTCGTCCGTCATGTTCTCGGGGAACTCAAATTTCCGACCCTCCGCCATGGCCTGCTGCCATTCGTGGAAGATGGCCGCGACGTAGTCATCGCTGTCGTCCTTGACCTCCTCGTTATGGTACGCGAGCGCCTCGATGTAGTCGTGGTCGTCGTAGCCGTGGTCGACATAGTCGTGGTCATCGTGGTCGTCGAGGTGGAGGCGACGGTTGACCCGGCATGGCCGATTCCTGTAGCGCCAGTCGTAGGGCGTCGGTGGACGGTCGAAGGGAAGTCCCTGTCGCCCATGAAGCCCACCCTCCTCCTCGGATCGCTCTCGGACTCGAGATAGCTGCGCCAGCTGTCGGAGTTGATGTCGTAGGCGGGATCGGCGCGGAGGTCCGGCGGCAGGTACCGCCTGCTTCGCCGGATCTCGGCGCTCCTATCTAGGGGGAACGGGCACCCGGCGATAGCTGAGGCTCCAGCCGCCAGGCATGTGCACGTCCCCCCAGGCGTCGCACGATGTCCAGTTCGCGTGCATCATCCTCCCAACGCTGACAGGCAGCGGCACCATGTGCGGCCGCACCCCCTTCTTGGTGCCGCTACCGGACGCCTCGAAATCGTTCTTCTTCTTCCCCATGGTGTTGCGGCGGTGGTGGTCGGAGTGGAGGTGTGGGCGATGGAGGAACGATGCCGGTGGACTTTTAAGGCCGGCTGCGCGCGGGAAACGATGGCATTGAAGGCGGCGCAGAAGCCCAGCCGCCGCCCGCCAGTGCGCGCGTAGAAGAGGCAGCCGCAACATTGATGGCGAAGTCTGCGGCGCATGCACATAAGCGCTGACCGTGGAAGCGATAGCCGCGGATGTGATGCCCTCGATACAGGCTCGCTGTCAGGCGGGCCCGATGAAGAAGGGAGCGGTCACTTGGTGCATCGGCGCAGCGTCCGCCGCGACGTATTCCAGACGCAAATATGCGCCGGGTTTGCGTCGCTGCGGACGACCCAATCACGATGTCTCTGTTCCGCTGGAGGTGGTACCAGACGCATTTTCGGTCCACGGCGACTGTTTACGTCGCTTCGTTGGAGATGCCCTGATGCAACGGAGGTCCAAGTCACTCATTGGTCATGGCTTGTGCAAAACAAAGATCAAACACACATATATTATTAAATCTAATAGTCGTACGTGTTTGCCACAGGCCGAGGAGCTCACTTCCGCTAGCCAGTCCGCTCACTTCCGCTAGCCACAGATCGAATTAATTCACATCAAGTGGAGTTTAGGCGATTTACACAAAAATAACCTAAAAGTGGAAGAAAAGCACAGACTAGCCCTCCGGCGAAACTATTTCACCAATCTAACCCTTTTGTGTGGTGCCCCTATCACGGGCGCCACACATGCCCATGCGGCTCCCCTCCTGCCGGCGCCACACACCCAGCCGACGTGGCGCCATCGACGCTGAGCTGGTGCGCCCATCCGACGTGGCAGCATGTGTGGCGCCCCTCTCAACGGCGCCACACATGTACTTGTAATCCCCCAAAACATACTGTGAGACAATTCCTCTGGGACTTAGCCGTTTTGCGAGGCTCGATGTGTGGCGCCGATGCCACGGGCGCCACACTAGCATGTGTGGCGCCGATGCCACGGCCTGTCGTACTCTTCATCCAGAAGCCACACCATCCTACATGTTTACACAACCATGTTATGAGCCATTCCACTAACAAAAATGAGCAACACATACATGAGAATATCCAAATACATGAGAGTTCATATCCAAATACATCACACATATGAAGAGTACGACAGGGAGCACCGTGGCATCGGCGCCACACATGCTAGTGTGGCGCCTGTGGCATCGGCGCCACACATCGATCCTCGCAAAACGGCTAAGTCCCAGAGGAATTGTCTCACAATATGTCTTGGGGGATTACAAGTGCATGTGTGGCGCCGTTGGGAGGGGCGCCACACATGCTGCCACGTCGGATGGGCGCACCAGCTCAGCGTCGATGGCGCCACGTCGGCTGGGTGTGTGGCGCCGGCAGGAGGGGAGCCACATGGGCATGTGTGGCGCCCGTGGTAGGGGCGCCACACAAAAGGGTTAGATTGGTGAAATAGTTTCGCCGGAGGGTTAGTCTGTGCTTTTCTTCCACTTTTGGGTTATTTTTGTGTAAATCGCCTGGAGTTTATGCCCAAAATCTACAAGGCAGACGCCATCATGCTAGCGCGCAGTGGTGGGCCCTACCGCCACCAGCAGTGGAGGCATGCGCCACGGCACACTGCCGCCAGAGCCAGGACAGCATGGCCCGCAGGGCCAAACGGCGACGGACGGAAAAGCATCGGTGCTAACGTGCCGCCACGGGTGCATGCGGCATGTCCTGCCGCCACTGCTCCCGGCGGCATCTTGCCACGTGTCGCCTGGGGGCCCTGCCGCCATGCATGAGGTGGTCTTTTTTGCCAATTCAACTCGCAGGTGGTCCTTTTTGTCAATAAATTGGGGAGGGTGGTCTCTTTTACCAAAATTTCCTACTGCTGCAGCTCACTTTGATGTTCGCATTTAAACTGCCAATCATAATAAATTGTAGAAGCTACCATTTTCATATGCAATAAATTGGTAAAATTTACCCCATCACAACTATATAAAAGGACATGTTTTTCGAAAAGTACCTTTGACACATGCTCTCTCCACTTCAAATTTTTGAAAGTTTAAAACCTCACGTTTCTAAGTCTCAAAAAGTTACAGCGTTGAATATATAGATAGATATATACGGGTGGTGTGTATGCAAAAAAAGTCCTGTTAAAAAGTACTTTATATTTTGAACAATATAAAAAAGATACATTTCTGACAGTAAATGGTAGTAAAATAGTACTATTACAATAGTGTATCCTTTTGTCAGAAATTTGTTTTTTTGTATTTCCAAAATTTTAAAGTCTTTTTTATCGGGACTGTTTTGCATACACTTCGCATGTAAATATATATCTACATATGTAATGTCATAATTTTTGAAAACATAAAAGTGTGAGATTTTGAAATTTTTAAATAATTAAAAGTGAAGGGAGCACTGGTGCCTATGTGCACCGAATTCGTCCATGTTTTTTCATGCGAATAGGATGGTATCAGTTTTGTATCACAAGGTCGACCAGCATATTATTGTATTGAATTAGTTGTTGGTCACAAGTCACAAAGCCTGCACTTGAACAGTCAAAATATGTCCCCACTTTTAAATATGGAGTACTCCATTTGTTCTCTTATATTCCAAGCCCTCAAATTTTATTTCAATGCCATTCTCCACCTATCATTAAATTAGACAGGTGGAGGTTTGAGTGCATTAAGAAAACATCTGAGTAATGACAGTGTTTTTTAAATAATTCAGACCCAGGAAAGTAACCACAATTAGGGAAGAAATTGCTACAAAATCCAAATGTTGAAGTTAGAATTTTCATATTAAATTGGGAAAATTTTAAAAGATAAAATTGGGTAGGCTCTGGAGTCAAGGCCCGGGGAAACAATCTGACAAGTAATTTGTTATTAATACTTATAATTTTGACTCCATGTAATTCTAAGGTTGTTTTGTGTAATGATCCAATATATTACAGTTTGCCACGCTTGTGTAAGCTCAGACACTCCATATAATTTGTGTGTACAGTTTTCGACATACCCGTGGTTTGCCACACTTTACATCTATGTGTCTCTATGTCATGGAGTTCACTTATTGCAAATCTTGTCACGCTTATGGCTAACTTTTCTTTAGCCACAATTTATAGGCAAATCACACTTGCGCAAGGTTTAGTTGTGCCAAAGGTAGCTACAAGTCATCCAACTCATGATTTTACCTTAAACTAGCATATTTGCGAGGGTATTCTCTTTTTTTTTTTTTTGAACAATGATCATCTTCTTTAGTTTGTCAAAATTCTATGGGTAGTTAAAACTATTAGAATGAATTAAAAATTATCTATTTAGGTGCACTTATTAATAACTTTCGGTTGTGTGTTGCCCGCTAATAACTTTTTGTTGATTAGATAGATGGTCAAAAATTTAGAATTTCATAATAATTTCAGCACATATCATTTTTCTATTGTGTCTTTTATATGTGAGAATTATAGATTGTGGTGGATTAACATGATGATTTCAATGTGCGAAAACCGTCGACCACCACTTTATCCATTGCCACTTCACCGTTAGACTTTGGAGCCTTGTGAAGGGTTGGATGTAGGGATATAAACTGATAGGATAGTTTTCGCACCGAAACTGGCGCCGTATCCGTTTTAAGACATCCATATTCGATTTTAAAAGAATAAGGCGGATAAGTATATCCGATCCCGATGTGGTGCTCTGCATATGGTATAAGATATGGTATAGCAAATAGCATACGGATATGGATTATCTGAAATTTAATTAGGATAATTCAAAGGTTTTAATCTGGATAACAAGATTTATTTGGCCAGCAAAAGCAAATGTCAATCTTCCATGGTTAGTAGTTATTGAGTTACCAAATTTATTTGGCGAGCATGTTTAGGTCTAAGAGCATCTTCAGTCGCGTCCTCCAAAGCATCCCCAAATCTTTTTTTTGCCGCGCCGGACATGTAACCGGCTCTAGTCGCGCGCCCTAAAGCCCCTTTTCAACCAGCGTGGCCCAATATGGTGTCCGACGCCCCCAGACCGTCCCCTCTCCATAGGGGATGCTTCGGGCGCGCCGGACAGAGCGAGAAGCGAGGCGTGGAGTGGCGGACCCGACGCATCATTGAAACACGAATGAAGCGATGCAGCTTTGCCTTAATGGCAAAGGAGGGACATGCGAGATGTCCTGTTGGCGCTGCGGCTCCCCGACGCGTCTATGCGCCTCCTCCCCACGTCGCTGCCGTTCGCACGCTACCGCTTGTTCCCACGGCTTCTCACCTCTTCATGTGATTTCTTCCCGCCTCTTCTCATGTCGCCGGTGCCTATAAAAGGCCGCCTCTGCTCAGTGGACGCCACCATAGCCGCCAACATCCCTTTCTCCACCGCATACATGCCTCGTCGCCTGCACACCACCTTCGCAATGATGAGCTGCGCCGGCGGCGGCCAGTTGCCTCCACCACCCATCTCCACCTCCACCTTCATCTCCACCACCACCACCGGTGGAGTTTGAAGTTGACCGAGAGCTGGTGGACAACGAGGAGTGGGAGGCGGCGGCGCAAGAAGCCTCCATAGAGGCGTTTGATGCCGCCGCGAAGGAAGAGACACGCCTTCACCGGAGGGAGGAGATGGCCGAGCAGCGGCAGGTGGAGGAGCTGGAGCAGCGGCGGCGTGGGGAGGAGCTGCACGAGCGGCAGCGCGTGGAGGAGCTGTGGGAGGAGACGTCAGCCACAGAATTGGCGGCCTGGGAGGTGGAAGCGGAGGACGAGGACGACGACGGGCCAGACCGGAGGAGCAAGCGGCGCAGCAGCGGACGATCGTCGAGTCCTTTGAGTTGTAGAAGAAGCTTCTCGGCGATGTACGTGCCCACGAGGAGGGCAACGATGCACGGTGGCGCCGCGGCGTCGACCTCTCCCTCCAGCAGTCATCGGAGCAGCGGCGGAGGAGAGGCGACGATGCAGCGGAACGACATCTTCTTGTCATGTTTCGGAGGGAGAAGCAGCACGAGGTGAACGAGCAACGGCAGAGGGTAGGCGACGATGGGGCGGGGCCCTCGAATGCACCGTCGTGCGGCCAATAGGCCCTGGTTTAGATGATCCTAGCCGTTTTCATTCGAACTTGTAAAATATTTATTTTAGTGCATCTTTGTTTTTTGGGGCCTCTAAATTGGGGGCACGACTGGGGAGAGATGTGCCCCAAGCGGTGGCACCACGCAAACGTGTCCCGCAAACGTTCAATCCGATACCGTTTGGGGGCTGATTTGAGGGACGCGACTGAAGATGCTCTAAATTTCTACCAATGCTTAAGTTTTAACGCATTGTGTCTCTTTCTTCTTAACTACTCAAGAGTAAAAATATAAGTCCCTCTCAAGATTTGCAAGAACTAAAACTATCTACCGACGAGAGCATATACCGACTATTTTTGTTTCTGATCCGAGTCTGCTATATTTACGATTCGAATCCGTAGCCCGATTGATGACCCACAAGTATAGGGGGTGTATCGTAGTATCTTCGATAAGTAAGAATGTCGATCCCAACGAGGAGCAGAAGGTGTTGACAAGCAGTTTCGATGAAGGTTTCACTGTAAATGCTCACAGACAAGTATTCAGGGGGTTTTGATGTAACAGATGAAATAAGTACGAGTAGGTAAAATGCGAGAGAAATAATTGCAGCGAGTGGCCCAATCCTTTTTAGCACAAAGGAAAAGCCGGTTTGTTTACTTATAATAACCAAACGTTCTCGAGGACACACGGGATTTTAGTCTAGTGCTTTCGCTACATACAGCTGATTAATCTTCATTGTTTTGATAAGTGTTGTGTGGGTGAACCTGTGCTAATGTACCGCCCTTCCTAGGACTAATACATACTTGTGATTATACCCCTTGCAAGCATCCGCAACTACAAGAAAGTAATTAAGATAAATCTAACCACAGCCTTAAACTCTGAGATCCTGCGATCCCTCCTGCATCGATATACCAACGGGGGTTTAGGTTTCTGTCACTCCGGCAACCCCGCAATCGGCAAACGAGTACAAGATGCATTCCCCTAGGCCCATAAATGGTGAAGTGTCGTGTAGTCGACGTTCACACGACACCACTAGAAGAATAACACCACAACTTAAATATCATAACATTGAATATTACTCAACCATAGTTCACTACTAACAATTAGACTTCACCCATGTCCTCAAGAACTAAACGAACTACTCACGAGACATCATATGGAACATGATCAGAGGTGATATGATGATGAATAACAATCTGAACATAAACTTGGTTCAATGGTTTCACTCAATAGCATCAACAACAAGTATGAATAGATACCGGGAGAGTTTCCCCTATCAAACAATCAAGATCAAACCCAAATTGCTACGGCGGTGACGAGGTGCTGCGGAGGAGATGGCGGTGATGATGGTGGAGATGATGATGATGGTGATGGAGATGATGTCCAGCTCGATGGCGGTGACGATGGCGTCGATTTCCCCCTCCGGGAGGGAATTTCCCCGGCGGATTCCTGCCCGCCGGAGAGCTCTTTTCTCTCTGGTGTTTTCCGCCCCGCAGAGGCGGCTGTAACCCTTCGTGAGGATTCCTCTGTGGCTTAGGTCTTCGGGACGAAGGGTTTCGCGAAGAAAAGGAGGCGAAAGGGGTCGTGGGCCCCCCAGACCACATGGCGGCGCAGCCAGGGCATGGGCCGCGCCGCCCTAGGGTGTGGGCCCACCCTGGGTCCTCCTGGCCCCTCCTTCTGGCTTCCTTCGTCATCTGGAAAAATAGGATTTTTGGTAAAACTCCCTTCCACAGTTGATCTTCCGAAATATTGCATTCTGACGGTGCTTTTTCCAGCAGAATCCTGGCTCCGGTGCTTGATCTCCAAATAATCATGAAACATGCAAAATAGATGAAATAACATAAGTATTGTGTCCCAATATGAAATATATCAATGAATAACAGCAAATTATGATATAAAATAGTGATGCAATTTGGACGTATCAACTCCCCCCAAGCTTAGACTTCGCTTGTCCCCAAGCGAAACTGAACTCTGTAAACAGGTCCACATGTTTATGGAGTGAAGAGTCGATAAATAAAATACGGACAAGAAGCATCATATTCATTCACACAAGACATTATAGTAAACAACTTCCTCATATAACTCAATCTTGAAACAAGTATAAGGTAGTCACAAATAAAGGTGCATAAGGAATCATAATTGGTGATGGCAAACTTTGTTCTTGGTCAGAGAACATTTAACAGATTATATTCATCTATTGAGCAGCGCTCTCATATTAAAAACTTATGGTAAACTTGCATACTCAATCATATTAATCATTGATGACTTTCAAAGCTATATTCATTCAAGGTAAAACTTGTACTAAACAAGAAAGAGTAAAGACATGATGAAGCAAATCACAATATAATAGTTTAATCACAACAACTCAAATGCTTGCTTGAGATGGAGGGAAATAGGTTTACTGACTCAACATAAAGTAAAAGACAGGCCCTTCGCAGAGGGAAGCAGGGATTAAATCATGTGCTAGAGCTTTTTCAGTTTTGAAATCATATAAAGAGAATAAAAGTAAAGTTTTGAGAGGTGTTTGTTGTTGTCAACGACTGGTAGCGGGTACTCTAACCCCCTTGCCAAACAAACCTCCAAAGAGCGGCTCCCATGAAGGACGTTATCTCTACCAGCAAGGTAGATCATCCCTCTTCTCTTTTGTTTACACATGTATTTTAGTTTATTTAAGGGTGACACTCCCCCCAACCTTTGCTTACACAAGCCATGGCTAACCGAATCCTCGGGTGCCTTCCAACAATCTCATACCATGGAGGAGTGTCTATTGCAAAATTAAGTTGCTTACTGATGAATCAGGGCAAAACATGTGAAGAGAATTATTAATGAAAGTTGATTAATTGGGGCTGGGAACCCCGTTGCCAGCTCTTATTGCAAAATTATAGGATAAGTGGATGAAGCCACTAGTCCTTTAGGGGAGGCTGCCTAACAAGACTGAAAGATAAAACACCACATACTTCCTCATGAGCTATAAAACATTAACACAAATAAGAAGTAATAAGTTTTGAATTGTTTAAAGGTAGCACATGAAGTATTTACTTGGAATGGCAGACAATACCATGCAGTAGGTAGGTATGGTGGACACATATGGCATAGGTTTGGGTTCAGGTTTGGATGCACGAGAAGTATTCCCTCTCAGTACAGGTCTTTGGCTAGCAAGGTTAATTAGCAAGCATAAGAGTTGAGGGAAACAAACAAATATACATGTGATAGAAACAATCATGCATCTTACTTGTAAGCACAAACAGTTTTAACTTTAGAATACTAAGCTAAGAACTGATAAGAAAGATAATAATATCTTCTACATGTACTTCCTCTATTCTTCTAAAACTCAAAGTGTTGTTGCTATTGACCATTGCTAAGTTTGCCAAAACCAAATAGATTAACTCAATGCTCCCAAAGTGGTACCAATACTAAGATCAAGATCAATCATATAGTAGAAATTGTAAACTCGAATAAGGTGTGCAATATGTAAATGATAAGACTTCTCATTAATATTCCATAACGATAACTCACACCAAAGGATACATAGACAAACTAAAGGAGAGATACTTCCATACTGCAACCCATCTCATACGATAACTTCCCTACTCATGATATGACACTACTTGATAGTAAAAAGTAAAAGTTAATGATAATGTGATACCGCGGCACTCCCCCAAGCTTGGAACAAACGAAGGGGATGCCAATACCGATGATGGATTACTCCTTTGGTGATGGTAGTGATGAATTCCTGACAAGCTTCTCAATAAGCTCCTGAAGCTCATCAATCCTGTATATGAGGTTGCGAATCATCTCCGAATTGTGCTCGACGCGGTTAAGAAGTCTGTCCGACGACGAGTCCCAACTCTTGGAGTTATTTCCCCAACCTTCAGCTTCAGGCTCCGTCTTTCCTGCATTGTTAGAACGATCTATATCCCAATTGCTAGGCAGTGCTGCCTTGGGAGTCCTTTCAATTTGATTATTGTAGATTAGATTGTGGAAAGGATGGTGAATGCCTGAAGAAGATGTCCTTGGAGCTAGGTAATGGCGGGGAAGTCCTCCTCCGGTCCTAATCCGTGCGCTCTTCTTGGCGTTGAGCGAGTTTGTCACCACTTCAACGCTTGCAATGGTGGTGCGTGGGTGCTCTTGCGGAACTTCTTCGACTTCCTCTTCATCCTCCTTTGCTTCTTCCTTGACGCTCTTGTCCTCTTCTTTCCACTCACGATCCTGATTATCTTCATCCGGAAGCCCCTTGCCTTTGTTCTTGGAGACCATGGTGCCTCTAAACTGAAAACAGATCCTGGCAGAAACAGCTCGAAACAAAACACGTCGAGAAAACGATATACGGACCTCCAGGGGTCCGGGGGATTTTATAATAAAAATTTTCAGAACAAACGGAAAGTACCAGATCGAACTAGAGTCGGAAAGGGGCGACGAGGCGGCCAGACCACAGGGCGGCGCGGGCCCAGGCCAGGTCGCGCCGGCCTGTGGTGCCACGTCCTCGTGCGTCCTTTCCACTCCGTTTCGAACTCGTAATTTTTCATATTTTCCAAAAACAAAAAAAATAATGTTCGGAAAGTAAATCGCGAACTTTTCATTACCAGTACTGTTACCTATTCAAAGTCGAGTTCTGGCGGACTGTCAATTTGTCCCTTGATGAAGCCTCCGGTGTTTCCACTCGAATAATATCAATATCAACATTATAAGAATCACCTGAGATATAATGCTTGAGTCTTTGTCCATTCACCACTTGCGTAGCATTGCCTTGGAGAGAGCTAATTTCAATTGCTCCTGAACGATACACCTCCTCAACAACATATGGTCCTTCCCATTTTGAGAGTAATTTTCCTGCAAAGAATCTGAGACGAGACCGATACAATAGGACTTTATCCCCAATATTAAACTCTCTTTTGATGATCCTTCTATCATGCCATTTCTTAACTTTTTCTTTAAAGAGTTTAGCATTTTCATAAGCTTCACTTCTCCATTCATCTAGAGAACTTAATTGTAGCAACCTCTTATCACCGGCAAGTTTAGGATCTTTATTTAATTCTCTAACAGCTCGATAAGCTTTGTGTTCTAGTTCTAAGGGTAAATGACAAGCTTTTCCGTAAACCATTTTATATGGTGACATTCCCATGGGGTTCTTATAAGCAGTTCTATAAGCCCATAGTGCGTCTTTCAATTTACTAGCCCAATTCTTTCTAGATTTATTAACAGTCTTTCCCAAAATAGATTTAATTTCTCTATTTGATAGTTCTACTTGGCCACTACTTTGAGGGTGATAAGCGGAAGCAATTCTATGATTAATACCATACTTAGCAAGAGTTTTTCTAAAACCTCCATGAATAAAATGAGAACCTCCATCAGTCATAATATATCTAGGTACTCTGAATCTAGGAAAAATAATATCTAAAAGCATTTTTAAAGAGGTCTCACCATCAGCACTTTTTGTAGGTATGGCTTCCACCCATTTAGTAACGTAATCAACAGCAACAAGTATATGAGTGTTACCTTTTGAAGAGGGAAATGGTCCCATGAAGTCAAATCCCCAACAATCAAATGGTTCAATAACAAGAGTATAATTCATAGGCATTTCATTGCGTCTGGAGATATTACCAACCCTTTGACATTCATCACAAGATAAAATAAACTTCCTTGCATCTTTGAAGAGAGTTGGCCAATAAAAACCTGACTGTAGAACCTTTTGCGCGGTTCTATCTCCGGCGTGATGTCCTCCATAAGCACTGCCATGACATTTACTCAATATCTCTTGTTGTTCATATTCGGGAACACACCTTCGCATAATACCATCCACTCCTTCTTTATATAAGTGTGGGTCATCCCAGAAATAATGCCTCAAGTCATAAAAGAATTTCCTCCTCTGCTGAGCTGAAAAGGTTGGAGGCAAGTACTTGGAAACAATAAAGTTAGCATAATCAGCATACCAAGGACTGTCTCGCGAGCTCACCTTTATTACAGCCAATTGTTCATTTGGAAAACTATCATTAACAGGAACAGGGTCATAAGCAATGTTTTCCAATCTAGACAAATTATCAGCAACAGGATTATCAGCACCTTTCCTATCTACAATATGTAAATCAAATTCTTGCAAAAGAAGTACCCATCTAATAAGCCTCGGCTTAGCATCTTTCTTTGTCATAAGGTATCTAATTGCAGCATGATCAGTATGAATTGTAACTTTTGAATCAACAATATAAGATCTAAATTTATCACAAGCAAAGACTACAGCTAACAATTCTTTTTCAGTAGTAGCATAATTTCTTTGAGCAGCATCAAGAGTCTTGCTAGCATAATGAATAACATTTAATTTTTTATCTACTCGCTGTCCAAGAACAGCTCCTACAGCAAAATCACTAGCATCACACATAATTTCAAAAGGTAAGTTCCAGTCAGGAGGTTCAACTATAGGAGCAGTTGTTAAGGCTTTCTTTAGAGTTTCAAAAGCTTCCTTACAATCATCATCAAAAACAAAAGGTACATCTTTTTGAAGAAGATTAGTAAGAGGCTTTGAAATCTTGGAGAAATCTTTAATAAATCTCCTATAAAACCCAGCATGACCAAGAACACTACGAATACCTTTAACATCCCTCGGATAGGGCATCTTCTCAATAGCTTCAACTTTAGCTCTATCAACTTCAATACCTCTCTCACAAATTTTATGTCCCAATACAATTCCTTCATTAACCATAAAGTGGCATTTCTCCCAATTAAGAACAAGGTTAGTTTCTTCACATCTCTGCAAAACTTTATCAAGGTTTCGCAAGCAACTATCAAATGAATTCCCATAGACAGAAAAATCATCCATGAATACTTCCACAATACTCTCACAAAAGCCATGAAAAATAGCAGACATGCATCTTTGAAAAGTAGCAGGAGCATTACATAAACCAAAAGGCATACGCCTATAAGCATAAGTTCCATAGGGGCAAGTAAAAGTGGTTTTCTCTTGATATTTAGCTTTAACAGCAATTTGTGAAAACCCAGAATAACCATCAAGAAAGCAAAAATGAGTATTTTTAGATAACCTTTCTAGCATTTGATCAATAAATGGTAAAGGGTAATGATCTTTCTTAGTAACTTTATTAACTTTTCGATAATCAATGCACATTCTATACCCTACAACTACTCTTTGAGGTATGAGCTCATCATTATCATTAGGCACACCAGTCATTCCTCCTTTCTTAGGAACACAATGCACAGGACTAACCCATCTACTATCAGCAATAGGATATATAATACCAGCTTCAAGAAGTCGTAATACCTCATTTCTTACCACATCCTTCATCTTAGGAATTAGGCAATGACTGAGGTTCAACAACAGGCTTTGCATCATCTTCCATATTAATGGCGTGTTGGCAAATAGAGGGAGAAATCCCCTTCAAGTCATCAAGAGTATAGCCAATAGCACTTCGGTGTTTCTTCAATATTTGCAATAATCTTTCTTCTTCAAACTCTGTAAGCTTAGAACTAATAATAACAGGATATATCTTCTTATCATCAATATGAGCATATTTAAGATTATCAGGCAAAGGCTTTAAATCAAAAACAGGATCTTCCTTTGGTGGCGGTGTTGCACCCAAGTCTTCCACCGGTAAATCATGTTTGAGTATAGGTTGGCGAAGAAAAATCTCCTCAAGCTCCTCTCTTTCTTTCCTAAAAACTTCACTCTCGCTATCCTCTAAATGTTGCTGCAAAGGATTATTAGGAACAAGAACAATAGATGCACACTGCTCCATTTTAAAATCATTACTAGGCAAATCAGCTTTATAAGGAGTTTTAGTAAATTTAGAGAAGTTAAACTCATAAGATTCACCAGCAAATTTAGTCAAAATTTTCTCTTTCTTGCAATCTATAATAGCTTCACAAGTATTTAGAAAAGGTCTACCAAAAATGATAGGACAATAATCACTAGCAGCAGAACCAAGTACCAAAAAGTCAGCAGGATATTTAATCTTACCACATAGAACTTCCACATCTCGGACAATACCAATTGGTGAAATAGTTTCTCTATTAGCCAGCTGAATAACCACATCAATATCTTCAAGTTCACAAGAATCAATTTCGTGCATAATCTCCGTGTAAAGCTCATAAGGTATAGCACTAACACTTGCACCAATATCACATAAACCATAATAGCAATGATCACCAATTTTAACAGATAGCATAGGAACACTAGCTTGTTTGGGTTTATTAGGATGTGAAACAATATTAGAAGCATCTTCACAGAAAATAATATGACCATCCTCTACATTTTCAGTCACAAGATCTTTAACTATTGCAACAGCAGGTTCAACTTTTATTTGTTCTTCAGGTTCTCTAGGTTTCTTTTCACTTTTATGAACCGCACTATTTATAACAGAGTACTCTTTCATTTTAGCAGGAAAAGGAGTTTTTTCAATATAAGCTTCAGGAATAACACGATCAGCAGTTTCAATTACAACACACTTATTAATAGATGAATCAATTTTATCTTTATATGGTTCATGATACTTATCAAAATTCTTCTTAGGCAATTCATAATCAGAGGCAAAAGCTTTATAAAGGTTTGCAGCAACTTGAGAATCAAGACCATATGTAGCACTCATATTACGAAATGTATCAGTATCCATAAAAGCTTCAATGCATTTATAATCATAAATTATACCTGATTCTCTATCTTTGTCGTTCTCCCATCCTTCAGTATTTTCTTGGATCCGATCAAGAAGGTCCCTTTTAAACTCTTCTTTGTTGCGTGTAAATGATCCAGAACAAGAAGTATCCAGCAAGGTCTTGTCTTGAAAAGAAAGTCTTGCATAGAAATTATCAATAATAATATTACCAGGAAGCTCATGAATGGGGCATTTGAGCATTAAAGACTTCAATCTCCCCCAAGCTTGGGCAATACTCTCTCCATCATGAGGCCAGAAATTATATATGCGGTTCCGATCTTTGTGAATTTCACTCGGAGGATAAAATTTGGAATAGAATAAAGGCACAATGTCCTCCCAGTCAAGAGAATCACCATTCTTCAGCAATTTATACCAATGCGCCGCTTTACCAGACAGCGATATAGAGAATAGCTTCTTCCTAACTTCATTCATAGCAATACCTGCACATTTGAATAACCCGCATAATTCATGCAAAAACAGTAAATGATCACCAGGATGGACAGTTCCATCCCATTCATAGCGGTTATCCATAACATGTTCAATAATTTTCGTAGGTATTTTATATGGTATTACTTCCTCACCTGGCGCCTCATCCACTACCGTTGCAGTAGTAGTAGATTTCCCAAATAGAAATTGAAGAGAAGATCTCTCCATAATGACTTATAGCAGCAGGCAGAAATAAAATCAGCACAAACAGTAAAGGTTTTCCTTACCAATTCCACTTACCAATAGCGCTTCACTCCCTGGCAACGGCGCCAGAAAATAGTCTTGATGACCCACAAGTATAGGGGGTTTATCGTAGTATCTTCGATAAGTAAGAATGTCGATCCCAACGAGGAGCAGAAGGTGTTGACAAGCAGTTTCGATGAAGGTTTCACTGTAAATGCTCACAGACAAGTATTCAGGGGGTTTTGATGTAACAGATGAAATAAGTACGAGTAGGTAAAATGCGAGAGAAATAATTGCAGCGAGTGGCCCAATCCTTTTTAGCACAAAGGACAAGCCGGTTTGTTTACTTATAATGACCAAACGTTCTCGAGGACACACGTGATTTTAGTCTAGTGCTTTCGCTACATACAGCTGATTAATCTTCATTGTTTTGATAAGTGTTGTGTGGGTGAACCTGTGCTAATGTACCGCCCTTCCTAGGACTAATACATACTTGTGATTATACCCCTTGCAAGCATCCGCAACTACAAGAAAGTAATTAAGATAAATCTAACCACAGCCTTAAACTCTGAGATCCTGCGATCCCTCCTGCATCGATATACCAACGGGGGTTTAGGTTTCTGTCACTCCGGCAACCCCGCAATCGGCAAACGAGTACAAGATGCATTCCCCTAGGCCCATAAATGGTGAAGTGTCATGTAGTCGACGTTCACACGACACCACTAGAAGAATAACACCACAACTTAAATATCATAACATTGAATATTACTCAACCATAGTTCACTACTAACAATTAGACTTCACCCATGTCCTCAAGAACTAAACGAACTACTCACGAGACATCATATGGAACATGATCAGAGGTGATATGATGATGAATAACAATCTGAACATAAACTTAGTTCAATGGTTTCACTCAATAGCATCAACAACAAGTATGAATAGATACCGGGAGAGTTTCCCCTATCAAACAATCAAGATCAAACCCAAATTGCTACGGCGGTGACGAGGTGCTGCGAAGGAGATGGCGGTGATGATGGTGGAGATGATGATGATGGTGATGGAGATGATGTCCAGCTCGATGGCGGTGACGATGGCGTCGATTTCCCCCTCCGGGAGGGAATTTCCCCGGCGGATTCCTGCCCGCCGGAGAGCTCTTTTCTCTCTGGTGTTCTCCGCCCCGCAGAGGCGGCTGTAACCCTTCGTGAGGATTCCTCTGTGGCTTAGGTCTTCGGGACGAAGGGTTTCGCGAAGAAAAGGAGGCGAAAGGGGTCGTGGGCCCCCCAGACCACATGGCGGCGCGGCCAGGGCATGGGCCGCGCCGCCCTAGGGTGTGGGCCCACCCTGGGTCCTCCTGGCCCCTCCTTCTGGCTTCCTTCGTCATCTGGAAAAATAGGGTTTTTGGTAAAACTCCCTTCCACAGTTGATCTTCCGAAATATTGCATTCTGACGGTGCTTTTTCCAGCAGAATCCTGGCTCCGGTGCTTGATCTCCAAATAATCATGAAACATGCAAAATAGATGAAATAACATAAGTATTGTGTCCCAATACGAAATATATCAATGAATAACAGCAAATTATGATATAAAATAGTGATGCAATTTGGACGTATCACCGATATATCTGGATTCGAATCCGCAGTCCGATATATCTGTATTCGAATTCGAAACCGATCAATATCCATTCGATCTGAATCCGAGAAAAATATATGGTAGAGGATATGGTATGAGTAAAATCCGATCCGTTTACACCCCTAGTTGGATGGATCTCTTAGGTCGTCACCCGTTGCATCGGACGGGGCTCAGAATTTTGGATTGGTGGAGCGACATGTCAGGTGGCTCTATCCCTGACCGCAGAGGTATGGCCGCTCTTACGTTGCTCATCTCTTTGGAGATTTGGAGTGAACACAGTGCTAGAGTCTTTCATAACAAGCAAACCATCTCGCATATAGTCTTCGATAGGAATAAAAAAAAACACAACTAGGTGTTGCCGGGTTCCAAACGTTTGAGCGAAATGATGCCGGGAGAGTAATTTTTGTAATAAATAATTTTACGGTCTTGTAACAACTTCTACTCAATTAATTAAATAGGGAAAAGCTTTTGCCCCGTTTCCAAAAAAAAATCCTCCGCCCTACCATCTGCTCCCTGTTACAATGCATCAACCCCATTTCGTATCTCTCTCCAATGATCTCGTTGAGAGTAAAGGTAGGGAAGACTAAATATGATAGATGAAATACGTAAATATTTGAAGAGTAAGGGTCCGTTCGGTTCTGGAATCCACTGGAACGGAATGGAACCGTTCCATTCCTAGGAGACATTCTCGTGTTCGGTTGTCAACTGGAACGGAACCGGGGCGTTCCTCAGAAGGGAATATTCGCTCCATATCCGGAACGCACTCGTCCGGCCAAAACGGCCGGACCGAGTGGAACGGGCGCTAATCTCTCTCTCTCCCTCACGCTAATCTCTCTCTCCCTCCACCTCCTCTCTCTCCCTCCGAGCTCCCCGCGGCCCTGCGCTCCTCCGCGCTCCCTCTCCAGCCAGCCCGGGGCGCGACGCGGCGACCGGAGCAGCGCCAGCGGCCAGCCATCCCGAGGCGCGGCGGCCCACGGCGTGGCGGCCCGAGGCGGACGGAGCGGCGGCCCGAGGCGGACGGAGCCAGCCCGCGACGCCGGCCCGAGGCGGACGGAGCCAGCCCGAGCTCGGCGGCCATGCGACGCCGGCCGGAGCAGCGCCGGCGGCCGGAGAAGAGCCTCTCGGGCGATGGCTGGACGGCCTCTCGGGCGCGCCGCTGCTCCGCGCGCTCTCCTCCTCGCCGCCGGCCTGCTCGACGCGCCGCGCCCGTCGTCCCAGCCGCGGAACCTCGCCGCCCTGGCCCGCCGCCACGCGCACCTCGCCGCCTCCTTCCGCGACCTCGACACCGAGCTCGCCGTCGTGCTCGACGTGCTCCCCGCGGCCTCCCTCCGCCTCTCCCCCGACGCGGCGGACCACCTCGACCTCCTCCGCGCCCACTGCCGCCGCCGCGCGCCGGCGCAGTACGACGACCGGGACGAGGCCGCGCTGCGGGACCGCATCTAATTAGGCTATAATTAATAATGTTTAGATTAATTAGGCTCTAATTAATTAAATTTTAGATTAGCTCCATGTGGTTCCATTCCCTCCTTTCCAGATCAACCGAACGCAAGTATGAAGTGGAATGGAATGGAGTGGAATGGAATGGAATGGAATGGTTCCATTCCATTCCACTTCATTCTCAAACCGAACAGACCCTAAAAGTAGCCCTAAAGGCAGCAGATGTACGTGATAGGTAAACGTACACAATAATATATAAAAAAAAACAGAAAAGAAGCCACACCATCCTTCAATGCATGTCAACAACTACTAACCTAACAGATGTATTTCCCTGGGTGCCTTTTTATACTACTCTCAAACTTGAGTGCTCACTCCACAAGCTACAGCAAGAGGTAATAGCTTTAGCAAGCAAGAAGCAAAAATTAAGAAAGAAGACGTAAGAACGTGATAGTTCCGTTGTTTATATCGCAGCAGTAGGCATAGGATGCATTCGGGAGAACTCCTTCACTTTGCTGTCTTGAAGCGGTGCTGGTCAGCGTCGTTGTGGAGGACGTAGAGTACCCAACGACGACCATGTCAATGACACGGTGGAATTTTGGGTCCTCAGGCACATGGTTGGCTCCATGCCCTCCTCACAAGCACTAGCTACAGGCGGGAGTGCAGGGGCACCTCTCGCGGCAAGGCGGACTGCAAGGACGATGAAGAGAGGGAGTTCAGGTCTTCGTTAGCCGAGGCATAGCTGCAGGTACATCATCAGTGGTCGCCTGAATAGGTTGCTTGGCGCATATCACAGAGTAGGTTAGTAGGCTTTAGCTGATCCCAAATACAGTAATGAAAATAAAAGTAGGCTTTAGTTTTTGGCTGTGTCTCGACTGTGGTTACCGTTTCGACTCTCGACGGCTGTGTCATAGAACGGTGTTGTGATGGCCATCAGGCTTTCTTTTCTTCTATATATTAGGGCATCTTCAGCGGCGCAACGCATTTCGGACGTCCGAAATATCCGTTTGCGTCGCGTCGCGGACGTAAGATAGACCGTTTTTATCCACGCGTCCGTTTGCACCTGAGGTGGCTCCAGCGGCCCGACGCATTACCGCGTTGGCATCAATTTATGAAGTTTCCAAACAACAAAATAAGAAAATCAACGAAGTCATAGTTATTACATTTAAATTTTTAAAATTCTACATGAAAATAAGATAGTATTTCTCTAGGCATGATCTTCATGGTCAGCCAATGTCCACTGATGCTAAATTAGATCCGTCTGTAGCCGTTTGCACATGTTTTGTCAGTGATTTCTACATTGATATTTAGATACTCCTGCCAAGATGAAGCCCCATGGAGTGGCGCAACTAGCTCACCTTGAAAGTCCTAGTGGTTCTCATTGCGGCCATCAGGACGCTCGTTCTCAATGATCATGTTGTGCATGATCACGCATCATGTCATTACCTCATCCATGGTTTTCAGGGACCATGTTCTTGCCGGGTGACGGACAATTGCCCACCGAGCTTGGAGCACACCAAATCCACGCTCCACATCTTTCCTGCAAGCCTCTTGCATCTTGGCAAACCTCCTCGTCTCTCGGAGTTTGGATTACGGACAGTCTTCACCAATGTGGCACAGTCAGGGTAGATGCCATCAGCAAGATAATATGGCTTGTCATATGCATTTCCGTTCATCTCATAGCTCACCCGTGGAGCTTTGCCTTGCATGAGCCAGTTGAAAACCGGTGATCGGTGCAACACATTGATGTCATTGTTGGAACCGGCCATGCCAAAGAACGAATGCCAAATCCATAAATCTTGAGATATGACAGCTTCAAGAATGACAGTTTTTCCCTCCTCATGCCCGTTGTACGCACCCTGCCATCCAAATGGACATTTTTTCCACTCCCAGTGCATGCAATCTATGCTGCCAATCATTCCTGGGAACCCTCTAGATTCGTTGATAGACATGAGCCGCCTTGTATCTTCAACAGTTGGCTCCCTACAGTAATACTCTCCAAACACGGCAATCACGGCTCGGCAAAACCTGTACATGGCCTCAGGGCAGGTGCTCTCACCCATTCGAAGATACTCATCGAATATATACGCAGCCGTTCCATATGAGAGCATGCGAATAGCCGCGGAACATTTTTGGTAGGAGGTGAAGCCTAGCGCACCTGTTGCATCGGGCCTGCATTGGAAGTAGGGGTCGTAGTTTCTGACGTCCCGTAGAATGACCAAGAACAGGTCCCTTGACATCCTGTATCGGCGCCGGAACATTTTTTCCGGGAAGATCGGATTGGTGAGGTGGAAGTAGTCCTTGTGGAGGCGGGCCTGCCCTTCCACTCTGTTGCGCGCAGGTTTTTGAGCGCCCCTTCACAGAGCCCCGGTGCTGCGGCCCCAGGTTAGAGGTGAACTCGTGGATCATGGAGGCCGCAGTAGTTGCCAACGTCTGCGTCGACTCATCGGACTCCTCGTCGGAAGAGGAGTCGACGACCTCCACGCGGAACTTGTCCAACATCGGCGACATGTCCATCAGCATGGGTACAAACTGCGGATCAATGGCAGCGCACAATAGCGCCGAAAACACGAGTAAAAAACGTACCGACACAATTGACCGAACAGGTCGTGGGCGGCGCGGAAGGGCGGCGCAACCGGGAGCGTTTCGCCCGAAAATAGCCGGCAGGTACGCGGCGGAGCCAAGCCCGAGTACGATCCTGCTCTCCCGTGCGGCGAGAACGGAGCCGACGGCGAATTCTGCGGTGCTGCGGCGGGACGGCGGCGGGTGGGGTTGGGGTGGTGGCATCGCACTAGGGCAGCAAAGACGGGGAAAAATAAGCAAATCGAAGCGGTCGATTTCGCTGTCCCTGACATGCGGGACCGGGTAAGAAATGGAGGACGATCCGCGCGACCGCCGAGCGTCCGCGGAGACGCAAACCTGGCGCATACCGCCGACGGCTCGATCACTTTGCGTCGCCCCGCTGGAGCAGGTCCCAGACGCATTTCCGATGATGGCGGACGAAAACGGTCGCTAAGCGTCCGTTTGCGTCGCGCCGCTGGAGATGCCCTTAAGACATATCCTTGAGAAAAAGATGCTATGGCGCGCAGTGGAGGGGCACCGTCCTGCTACTACAATTGCTGCTCAGAGGTAAAATTCTGGTAGTATCCTAGCGTTACGGTTCTGAATCAGAGTAATAATCAAAGTACTACGTACTATGTTAGAGTTCACGTTGGAGTTGGCTTGCATGCTATGACATGATTCAAAGTTTAGTGTTCATTTCGCCTAACCTCTACGAGTTTAGGGCTGAAATACAAAATTTCTGAGTTAAAAAGAAGCTGGCTCTTGTGTTCTTCGGGGGTGGTACAATTGCTAATACCGCTATTGCTGCTAGCTACTGTTTATCAGTTAATTGCTTTGGTTGTGCTGGTGCCGCTGTCGTATTGGCCTGGCCATGACCATGTTGTTGTTAAGTCATTGAGAGATTCGTGCCTTAAAACGAAGAAGAAATATGTTTTATCCTTTGAAGACAGTATGTTTTGCGTTTCATCTTTCGTGCATGTTACTGAAGCAAGATGACGGACTTGGTCAATCCATTTCTTGTCTGCTCTACCTCACTATTGTGGGCTGGTGTTGGGAGGAAATAACTAAAATAAATCTAGTTTTGCTTGTAGCATTTAGCTGAATCTAGAGCACGGAATCATTAGCCTTCTTCCGATCTGAAGATGAAGTGCTACTCGTACTTCATTCATTTTGCTAATCTTGACGTGGAGGAAGAAATGTCGTGTATCTATGCTCTTTCTCCGAGTTAGAAGGAGCTGGCTCTTGTGTTCTTCTTCGGGGGCGGTACAACTGCTATACCGGTATTGCTGCTACTGTTTATCAATTGCTTTGGTTGTGTTGGTGGTGCTGTCGTATTGTCCTGTCCATGACCATGTTGTTGTAAAGTTTTAATTGAGCGATTAGTGCCTTAAAACGAAGAAGAGATATGTTTTGTTCTTTGAAGACCGCATGTTGTGCATTTCAACTTTCGTGCATGTTACTGAAGCAAGATGATGGGCTTGGTCAATCCATTTCTTGTCTGCTCTACCCCGCTATTGTGAGCTGGTGTTGGGAGGAAATAACTAAAATAAATCTAGCTTTTGCTTGTAGCATTCAGCTGAATCTAAAGCACAGAATCATTAGCCTTCTTCTGATCTGAAGATGAAGTGCTACTCGTAGTTCATTAATTTTGCATATCTTGACGTGGAGGAAGAAATGTCATCTATCTATTGTGGTCTTTCTGCATTATCGTTGCTCGTTTTTTATGGTCTTTGGAGTTTAATTGATTGAGCAACATGTAACAGTTAGTGGAGGCCATGTTGCTCACTGCCTCGCATGTCCTTCATTGGGAGGTTGGGCATCCTGAAGCCAATGCAAACAAACCATAAATTTACCCCTTAACTTGCGGAGGTTACCTTTTGCATTTAGGTATCTAGAGAGGGTCACTGCTCATTGGTGTCATTTGGTGAGGTAAGAAAATGGATATGACTGAGTCATTTTGCAGTGGTAATGAGGATGGAAGTTCGATGATTCCCTAATTTTGGGTAAGGAAAATGCATCGAGACGGCTTTTATCCCCGGTAGACACATTCTAGAAGGAGTAGTTGTTCTCCATGAGACAATACATGTATTGCATAGGAAGAAACTCGATGGGGTGCTTTTTAAGATTGATTTTGAAAAAGCGTATGATAAAGTGAAATGACACTTTCTGCAGCAAGTTCTACGTATGAAGGGGTTTGATCCTATTTGGTGCGATAGAACAAAGCAATTTGTGCAGGGGGGAGTGTTGGTATCAGAGTTAATGATGTCATAGGACATAACTTCCAAACTAGGAAAGGACTACGTCGGGGGATCCCTTATGTCCAATTCTTTTCAACATTGTCGCTGATATGTTAGCAATTCTTATTGCTAGAGCTAAGGAGGATGGTAAAGTGGGGAGTTTGTTGCCTCATTTGATTGATGGGGGATCTCCATTTTACAATATGGGGACGATACTATTTTTTTTTTTGGAACATGATATTGCGAAGGCTGTTAATATGAAATTAATCTTATGTATTTTTGAACAGCTATCGGGGTTAAAGATTAATTTTCATAAGAGTGAAATTTTCTGCTTTGGTAAGGCGGAGGATATGGAGGACATATTTTTGGGTACGAGTCTGGAACCTTACCGATAAAATACTTGGGAATTCCGATACATTATAGGACACTGCGGAATGCGGAGTGGAATCCTATTGAAAACCGCTTTGCGTCTAAATTGGGGTGTTGGAGGAGTAAAATGTTGTCTTATGGGGATAAGCTGGTTCTTATTAATGCGGTCCTTACTAGCCTTCCGATGTTTATGCTTTCTGATGACCCACAAGTATAGGGGATCGCAACAGTCTTCGAGGGAAGTAAAACCCAATTTATTGATTCGACACAAGGGGAGACAAAGAATACTTGAAAGCCTTAACAGCGGAGTTGTCAATTCAGCTGCACCTGGAAACAGACTTGCTCGCAAGTGTTTATCAATAGTAACAGTTTTATAGCAGTAGCAGTAGTGAAATAACAGCAGCAGAGTAACAAAGACAGCAGTAGTGATTTTAGTAAACAGCATGATTAAAATACTGTAGGCACGGGGACGGATGACGGGCGTTGCATGGATGAGAGAAACTCATGTAACAATCATAGCAGGGCATTTGCAGATAATAATAAAACGGTATCCAAGTACTAATCAATCAATAGGCATGTGTTCCAATTATAGTCGTACGTGCTCGCAATGAGAAACTTGCACAACATCTTTTGTCCTACCAGCCGGTAGCAGCCGGGCCTCAAGGGAAACTACTGGATATTAAGGTACTCCTTTTAATAGAGTACCGGAGCAAAGCATTAACACTCCGTGAACACATGTGATCCTCACGTCACTACCATCCCCTCCGGTTGTCCCAATTTCTATCACTTCGGGGCCATTGGTTCCGGACAGCGACATGTGTATACAACTTGCAGGTAAGATCATAAACAACGAATATCTTCATGAATCAATAACATGTTCAGATCTGAGATCATGGCAATCGGGCCCTAGTGACAAGCATTAAGCATAATAAGTTGCAACAATATCATAAAAGTAACATCTACGGATACTAGGCACTATGCCCTAACAATCTTATGCTATTACATGACCAATCTCATACAATCCCTACCATCCCCTTCGGCCTACAGCGGGGGAATTACTCACACATGGATGGGGGAAACATGGCTGGTTGATGTAGAGGCGTTGGCGGTGATGATGGCGATGATCTCCTCCAATTCCCCGTCCCGGCGGAGTGCCAGAACGGAGACTTCTGGCTCCCGAGACGGAGTTTCGCGATGTGGCGGTGTTCTGGAGGGTTTCTGGCGACTTCAACTTCTCTCCGTGCGTTTTTAGGTCGAGGCGAATAAGTAGTCCGAAGGAGGGCGTCGGAGGCCGGCCGAGGGGGCCACACCATAGGGCCGCGCGGGCCCCCCCTAGGCCACGCCGCCTTATGGTGTGGGGCCCTCGGGCCTCCACTTGATTTGTCCTTCTGGCTCCGTCAGTATTCTGGGAAAATAGGGCCTTTCGTCAAAATCCCGAGGTTTTTCCTGAAAGTTGGATTTCTGCACAAAAACGAGACACCAGAACAGTTCTGCTGAAAACAGCATTAGTTCGTGTTAGTTGCATCCAAAATACACAAATTAGAGGTAAAACAATAGCAAAAGTGTTCGGGAAAGTAGATACGTTTTGGACGTATCAACTCCCCCCAAGCTTAGCTTATTGCTTGTCCTCAAGCAATTCAGTTAACAACTGAGCGATAAAAGAACTTTCACGAACACATTTGTTCATATGATGTATATATTCTCATGATATGGCTAATACTTAAGAAGTTCATAATAAGATACATGCAAATAAGATCATCTAACAGCTATGTCAATCATGAAGAGGTACCAACAATTAATAATAAGCATCATGAATCATGTATATAAGCAGGATTGCAATGTTCATATGAGAGTATGATAAAGTGGTATCTCGCTTGCCTGTATTTGATCGGCAAAACATAAATGCCCGGGCACCTCTGGAGTTCATAGAGAGACTAGAAATAGTGATTGTCAAAGATAAAAGCATCAAAGTTATACCACAATCAATCATATTTTGAGACAAGCATATTACACTAAGAATGACATTTGTGCTCTCAAGAAAGTGCTCAAAGAAAGGATGGAGACACAACACAAAAGTAAAAGATTGACCCTTCGCAGAGGGAAGCAGGGATTAACATGCGCTAGAGCTTTTCATTTGTAAAGCAGGAGTAAAATTATTTTGAGAGGTGTTTGTTGTTGTCAACGAATGGTAATGGGTACACCAACTACCTCGCCAACCGGACTTTCAAGAGCGGCTCCCATGAATTATTTGCATGTTTATGTGGCACTCCTTCCAACCTTTCTTACACAAACCATGGCTAACCGAATCCTCGGGTGCCTGCCAACAATCACATACCATGAAGGAGTGCCTTTTTAGTTTAGTTTTATTATGATGATGACACTCCCCCCAACCTTTGCTTACACAAGCCATGGCTAACCGAATCCTTCGGGTGCCGTCCAACAATCACAAACCATGGAGGAGTGTCTATTTAAGTTAATTAATTCGGGACTGGGAATCCCATTGCCAGCTCTTTTTGCAAAATTATTGGATAAGCGGATGTGCCACTAGTCCATACGAGAGTCCGTCAAAAGTAAATGACAAGGTTGAAAGCTAAACCACATACTTCCTCATGAGCTATGAAACATTAACACAATTTGAGAAGCATTTTGAAGGTTTTAAAGGTAGCGCATGAAAATTTACTTGGAATGGTTTGAAATGCCATGCATAGGTATTTATGGTGGACACTCTGGAATAACTTGGTTTTCATGTGTTTGGAGGCACGAGCAGCGTTCCCGCTCAGTACAAGTGAAGGCTAGCAAAAGACTAGGGAGCGACAAATCAAGAGAGCAGTAACTGTCATAATCATGCTTGCGGAAAAATAAATTAACTGAGGCATAAAAGTGATACAAGAACTCTGAAGCAATGTAAATCATTGAGGCTTAATTGACTTTTGTTCAGTCATATGCATGCGTGAGCATGTGCCAAGTCGATATAAATGAATTATTCAGAGGAGGATACCACAATGCCATACTTACTTATGAATAAAACAATGCAAGCAAACATCCATGACATGCTACTCATATTAATAAATTGGAGCTATGAATAAAACAATGCAAGCAAACATCCATGACATGCTACTCATATTAATAAATTGGAGCTAAACATGAGAGATCATGAACTACTAGACTTTCTTAAATGACATATACCTCACATGAACCAACTAAGCATGCTCACATGGATGAGTATATGTACAAAAATGAAAACAAATAGAGTTCATACCAGCCTCTCACCACAATCAGATTGTCGTAGATCGTCATTATTGCCTTTTCACTTGTGTAGCTTGGATAATATGAAATGAAAACCACGCTCCAGCCACCGAAAACCATTGAACTCATGATGAACTTTACAAACCAAATAAGAACAACAAATATTTTTGGTGTTTTCGAATTTGAGAACAAGAACAAAAGGAAACAAGCAAACAAAGCAAAATCTTTTTGGGTTTTCTTATAGCAAACTAGCAATAGCAAATAAAGCGAAACAAATGCAAGAAACCAAGATAAACAAATGGTGAAGAGAAACAACAGAAATATTTTTGGTCTTTTTGTGTTTTAGGAAAGAAACAAAGCAAAAACAAGAAATGGCAAACTAAAAGAAACACAGAAAAGCGAGATGGCAGAAATCTGCCAAAACCTGACAGCAGTACAGAAATCGATTTTTACAAAAATCTTACGTTGCTCAGCTCGAAAAGTGTTCAACTAATGAAAGTTAGATAACAACCTGGGGAACCTGCACAAAAATTGGCAGCTCAAAATAACGTTCTGGCTGTGCGCACGAAATTTATAGTAACAGTCCAGAATCTGTTTTCAGGCAGCACTTCCCCAAATATCATCTTCCTCTCATTAGAAAACCACTCAAACAAACTAAACAAGTATATACAAGTATCCAGCAACCATAATATGCAAAGAATGAGTGATGCCGGTATACCTCCCCCCAAGCTTAGGCTTTTGGCCTAAGTGGAGTTCAATCCCATCGAGGCCATGAGGTAGTATCCCCGTTGTACGACGAAGATGGATCATATTCCGGGTATGTGCTAGAAGAAGCACCCGGATACGCGACGGTATAGTCGTACGAGGGCTCGGCGTCCTCGGAGTCATGCTGCTGGTGGAAATCTTGTATCTTCATATGTTCATCCACCTCCTCCTTAGTGCGCGACCATGGTTGCCTGTCAATACAAAACAAACCTGGCTGGGAAAGAGGGATTTCTTTCTCATCCCCGTCAGCAAACAACATTCTATATGCCATATTATCTAAAGTGGACTCGGTGGTAACAAAATTATGGTTTTTCATAGCAGTGATATCAAGCCTCCTAGGGGTTAATGGCACATCATTAGGATCAATAGGAAGCTCTAAATGTGTTAAAATGCGCAATGCAATAGTTCCTCCAAAAATAGGCCCCCTGGTAGACAGGCGGCGAGCAATAAGAGAACCAAGATGATAAGATGTCCGTCCAGTAAGTGCAATATTCAAGAAGGCAAGATGGTAACTAGAAATATTGCTAGTGTTCTCCCTACCAAGTATGCTAGTAGCAATGTAATATGCAAAATATTTAATGGCGGGGAGTTGAATGTTCCTTATCTTGCCCCGCTGAATGGTGCGACAGTCATCATTGGTGATCCCTCGATAGAGCTCCAACAAGTCCCGGGGGTTGTCATCAATCCTCATTGCTGTACCTACAGGGGCAATATCCAATGCACGACAAAATTCTTCCAATTCCATAGTAACAGGATTACCATAGATCTTGAATGCAACTGTCGGATCATATTGCGTGTTTTGGAACTTGAAGCTCTCGACAAAGATTTTGGTGAGCATGTAGTATTGCTCCCTTTCATCTCCCACGTAGGTGGCTAAACCCGCCCTGTTGACAAGGGTAAAGAAATCATCCAATATCCCTGCATTTGTCATAAAATCATAACATGGGAAGGATGAAGCATTAGGAGCCCCATTGTCCTCTTCGGGCGCGAAGCTAGGCGCGATGATATCCTCATTGTACGATCGCCTAATTTGGGTGGCGGTCCTAGAAGGCCTCCCGGTGCTGGTTGTTCCTTTCTTGAACAATTCTCCAAATTTGAACTTCTTCATCTTTTTTCTGAAATTTTCAACAAACAATATAAAACTTGATTTGGTGACATATAATTGAGGGAAACTACCATAGGAACTTGCTAGAGTACTAATCATGCATCAAAACTAATTTCTACCACTTAGAACAAGCATGCAAGCTCACTAAACATGTTACCTACAGCAGCAAAATATTCAAGATATACTCAACCAAACAAAATTTTATTTGGATAATCGAAGGAGTCACATACCGGAGAGCAAATGTGCCAAATTTCAGACAGAAATCTGGGCTGAGCAAAGAGATCGAAAAATCCTGAGCTCTTGAGCAAAAACGCGAGTGAGAGAAAGTTGGTTCGAGTTTTTTCGGGAGAGAGAAGATGCTGGGAGAAAGAGATGAAGTAGTGGGGCAAGGAGGGGCCCACACCACAGGGTGACGCGCCCACCTTGCTGGCCGCGCCGGCCTGTGGTGTGGCACCCTGTGGTGCCCCACAGGTCATCCTCTGGTGCTCCCAGGTGCCTCGTCGAAAAATAGGACCAACGGTGTAATTTTCGCGAATTTTTGAAAACTTTGAAATATGCATATTTCTGGGTATTAAGTTTATTATTACTGGCCAGGAATTTTTTTTGAAAACTCTAATCAACTAAGGAACTTTGCAAATTAAAAATGCTACAGCAACTAAAGCAAGTGGAGGAAGAAAGAGATGTTGTTTACCTCCTCTATGCATATAAAAAGTATTTGTTAACAAGGTTGATCAAGTCTTGCCACCAAATAAATTTTACATAGCATATGAAGAAATAAACCTCAAATCAATCATGTTACCTTGAATTGTATTGATATGGATCCAATCACAAGATTTTGATATTCTTCTTTAGGCTCATATATAGGACAATCAATAGTTCCAACTTTGATAGTTCTCACATTAGAAATAGTATTAACTCCGCATGCTTTTTCAATCCTCTTGGGGAAATATACGGTGTGTTCCTTATCATCAACATTGAAAGTAACCTTTCCTTTATTGCAATCAATAACAGCCCCTGCGGTGTTAAGAAAAGGTCTCCCAAGAATAATAGACATATTATCATCTTCAGGCATTTCCAACACAACAAAATCAGTTAATATCAAGCAGTTATTAATAACTTGAACAGGAACATCCTCACATATACCAACATGAATAGCAGTAGATTTATCAGCCATTTGCAAAGATATATCAGTAGGTATCAACTTATCTAAGTAAAGTCTCTTATAAAGATAAAAAGGCATAACACTAACACCGACTCCCAAGTCACATAGAGCAGTTTTAACATAATTATTCTTAATAGAACAAGGAATAGTAGGAATACCTGGGTCGCCCAACTTCTTTGGAACTTTGCCATTGAAAGAGTAATTAGCAAGCATAGTGGAAATTTCCTCATTGGGGATTTTCCTTTTGTTAGTAACAATATCTTTCATATACTTTGAATAAGGAGGCAATTTAATAGCATCAGTCAAAGGAATTTGCAAGAATAAAGGTTTCATCCAATCACATAATTTATTATAGTGTTTTTCTTCCTTTGATTTTAGTTTCTTAGCAGGAAAAGGCATTTGCTTTTGCACCCAAGGTTCTCTTTCATTACCATGTTTTTCAGCAATAAAATCTTCTTTAGTATACTTTTTATTTTTAGCATGCTTTTCAGGTTCTTCTTCAACCTCTTCTTTATCAGGAGTATCATCCTTATCATTATCTTTATCATGTTCATTACCACTTTCAGTTTCAACATCAGAAATAGAAATACTATTAGGATCATTAACAGGTTCAGAGGATTCTACAACATTTTTATGTTTCTTTTTCTTTTTCTTAGATGGAGCACTAATTTTAGTTCGTTGAGAATCTTGTTCAACTCTTTTGGGATACCCTTCAGGATATAGAGGATCCTGGGTAGAGACACCACCTCTAGTTGTTACTTCATAAGCATGTTTTTCTTTAGAATTATTTCCTAACAAGTCATTTTGCACTTTAGTGAGTTGATCAATTTGAGTTTGAACCATATGAAAATGTTTAACAAGCATCTTAACATCATTGGAGGTTCTCTCCACAATATCATGCAATTCACTAATAGCTTGAGAATTTTCCATTAGATGATTCTCTACTCTCATATTAAAATTTTCTTGCTTAACAATATAATTATCAAACTCAGCTAAGCATTGTGCAGGAGGTTTTGAATACGGAATATCTTCCCTGGTAAAGCGCTGAAGGGAGTTTACCTCAATCATGGATGAAGGGGGAATTATCTCACATATATCTTCTATGTGAGGTAGATTCTTCACATCTTCAGATTTAATACCTTTCTCCTTGAGAGACTTCTTGGCTTCCCTCATATCTTCATCATTCAATTTAATTAAACCCCTCTTCTTCAATATTGGCGTTGGAGTTGGTTCAGGCGTAGTCCAATCATCATGATTCCGGCCTATTTTAGCCAATAATTCTTCAGCTTCGTCTGGAATTCTTTTCCTGAAAACACAACCAGCACAACTATCCAGGTATGCCCTAGACTCAATGGTTAGTCCACTATAAAATATATCAAGTAAATCATGCTTTTCCAAATCATGGTCAGGCAGAGCTCTAATAAGAGAGCAAAATCTCGCCCAAGCCTCAGGCAATTTCTCTCCATCTCCCTGATCAAAATTATAAATTCTCTGCAAAGCAGCATGTTGAGCACTAGCGGGAAAGTATTTACGGAAGAAAACATCAAGCAATCCTTTTGTACTTTTAATAGAACTAGGTGGCAAACTATTATACCAAGTTTTAGCGTCATCCTTTAATGAGAATGGAAAGATTTTAGCAACAAAGTAAGTACGCTTCTTAACATCATCAGAAAACAAGCTACTCAGAGTAGATAACTCAATCATGTGTTCAACAGCACTTTCTTTTTCAGTACCACAAAAAGGTGTTTTCTCAACAATAGCTATATGAGATAGATCAAGAGAAAAATCATAATCTCTATCCTTAATGTTTATAGGAGATGTGGAAAATTTAGGATCAGGAGACAGTTTATATCTAACAGCATGTTCTGCAAGCAACTTTTTAATTTTTCTTGCATCAGTAGTAGCATTGCATTTTTCAATAAAATCATCATCAAGTTCCACATATTCTTCATCAAGATCATCACTAGAGTATTCAAGTTCAGGTGAATTAACAGGTGTAGTAACATCAGGAGTTTCAGTATTTTCAATTTGTCTAGACCTAGCAATTGTAGCATCTAGAAAAGTTCCCAATGAACCACTATCATCAAGCACAGCAGAAGCATCATCAATATTATAAGAGGAATTTTCAGATTCAGCAGAAGTACCAGCATTTGAAACTTGTGGTGGTGAAACAAGTTTACTTATCACAGATGGTGAATCAAGAGCAGCAGAGGTACTCAGAGTTGTACCTTTTCTTGTAGTGGATGGTAATATGGCGACCTTAGTATCGCGAGGTTTACCCATGATGGAGAATTTGCAGCGAACAATATCAATCCAAGTGAACTTCCAAATAAAGCTATGCTCCCCGGCAACGGCGCCAGAAAATAGTCTTGATGACCCACAAGTATAGGGGATCGCAACAGTCTTCGAGGGAAGTAAAACCCAATTTATTGATTCGACACAAGGGGAGACAAAGAATACTTGAAAGCCTTAACAGCGGAGTTGTCAATTCAGCTGCACCTGGAAATAGACTTGCTCACAAGAGTTTATCAGTAGTAACAGTTTTATAGCAGTAGCAGTAGTGAAATAACAGCAGCAGAGTAACAAAGACAGCAGTAGTAATTTTAGTAAACAGCAGGATTAAAATACTGTAGGCACGGGGACGGATGACGGGCGTTGCATGGATGAGAGAAACTCATGTAACAATCATAGCAGGGCATTTGCAGATAATAATAAAACGGTATCCAAGTACTAATCAATCAATAGGCATGTGTTCCAATTATAGTCGTACGTGCTCGCAATGAGAAACTTGCACAACATCTTTTGTCCTACCAGCCGGTGGCAGCCGGGCCTCAAGGGAAACTACTGGATATTAAGGTACTCCTTTTAATAGAGTACCGGAGCAAAGCATTAACACTCCGTGAACACATGTGATCCTCACGTCACTACCATCCCCTCCGGTTGTCCCAATTTCTGTCACTTCGGGGCCATTGGTTCCGGACAGCGACATGTGTATACAACTTGCAGGTAAGATCATAAACAACGAATATCTTCATGAATCAATAACATGTTCAGATCTGAGATCATGGCACTCGGGCCCTAGTGATAAGCATTAAGCATAACAAGTTGCAACAATATCATAAAAGTAACATCTACGGATACTAGGCACTATGCCCTAACAATCTTATGCTATTACATGACCAATCTCATCCAATACCTACCATCCCCTTCGGCCTACAACGGGGGAATTACTCACACATGGATGGGGGAAACATGGCTGGTTGATGTAGAGGCGTTGGCGGTGATGATGGCGATGATCTCCTCCAATTCCCCGTCCCGGCGGAGTGCCAGAACGGAGACTTCTGGCTCCCGAGACGGAGTTTCGCGATGTGGCGGCGTTCTGGAGGGTTTCTGGCGACTTCGACTTCTCTCCGTGCGTTTTTAGGTCGAGGCGAATAAGTAGTCCGAAGGAGGGCGTCGGAGGCCGGCCGAGGGGGCCACACCATAGGGCCGCGCGGGCCCCCCTAGGCCGCACCGTCTTATGGTGTGGGGCCCTCGGGCCTCCACTTGATTTGTCCTTCTGGCTCCGTTAGTCTTCTGGGAAAATAGGGCCTTCCGTCAAAATCCCGAGGGTTTTCCTGAAAGTTGGATTTCTGCACAAAAACGAGACACCAGAACTGTTCTGCTGAAAACAGCGTTAGTCCGTGTTAGTTGCATCCAAAATACACAAATTAGAGGTAAAACAATAGCAAAAGTGTTCGGGAAAGTAGATACGTTTTGGACGTATCACTTTCCTTCTTGGAAATACCAGTTGGAGTTAGGAAAAGGTTAGACTTTTATAGATCCAATTTTTTCTGGCAATCAGATGAGCACAAAAGAAAATATAGACTATCTAAATGGAATATCGTGTGTAGAACGAAGGATCAAGGTGGGCTAGGAATTGAGGTTTTGGAATTGAAAAACAAATGTTTGCTGAGAAAATGGTTGTTTAAACTTCTCTCAGAGGAGGGTATGTGATAGCAACTTTTATGTAATAAATATCTTAAAAATAAAACGTTGGCGCAAGTAGAGGTTAAGCCGACCGATTCACCTTTCTGGAAGGGTCTCATGCATGTTAAAGATGACTTCTTCCAAAGAGGTTCTTTCAAAGTGGGGGATGGAACATCCGTTAGGTTTTGGGAGGATGTATGGATGGGAGATACTCCTTTGTCTCATCAATATCCGGCTTTATATAACATTGTTCAACATAAGAATGTGTTAGTGTCGACTGTGCTTGCAACTGATCCAATTAATATCACATTTAGAAGAGGTTTAAATGACATCAAGTGGGTACAATGGTTACATTTATGCCAACGACTTATTACAATTAACTTAATATCTGAACCTGATAAGTTTATTTGGAAGCTTACTGATTCGGGTATTTTTTCAGTTAAGTCTATGTACCTTGACTGTATGAATGGGCATGCTATCTATCTTCGTAAATATCTATGAAAGTTAAAAATCTCTTTGAAAATCAAAAATTTATGTGGTTCATGAGTAATAAGGTACTCTTAACTAAGGACAATTTAGCTAAACGGAAGTGGAAAGGATGTCAAAAGTGTTGTTTTTGTGATTCCACGGAAACGGTTAATCATTTGTTTATTCAGTGCCTTTTTGCGAAGATAATATGGCATATGATATGTCTTTCATATAACATTCCACCGCCAGCTAATATTACTAATATGTTTGGTAGATGGCTGAATGGTGTGAAGAAAAATGACAAACAAAAGATTCGTATTTGTGTGTCGGCCATTTGTTGGGCTATTTGGAGGACTCGAAATAATTTTATATTTAACAAACAAATTGGAACTAATTTGTTGCAGGTTATCCGGCGAGCTGCTCATTCAATCCAGCAATGGGTTTTCCTTCTCCCGGTGGAGCAGCGGGAGGGTATGGTTATTGGATGCAACCGGATGCTAGTGGTTGCTCAGGGCTTTTTTTTCCAGGCTACTGGGTGGCGGCATCTTAATAGAATAGCAAATGCATAGCTTTTCTGAGTGCCATATTTTCAGCTGGTTGATTCATGTATCGACCTTAGCTTTTTCATAATTGTAATAAGTGATGATGATCGTTTTGTGACTTGATACTTTAGTTAATAAAGCAAGCTGCGTGCATCTATTGATGCAGAGGCTGGGACTAAGCTCCTTTATCGAAAAAAATCCAATCAAAAGATTTATTACTACTCGCGGTTGCAAATAGTAGGGTCCATTTAGAGTAGTAAATGTCGTGTTCTTGAGCTATGAGTCGGAGATTCTCTTGTCCGGCCGCTGGCCGCATATTATGCAGATTGTTGTTTATCCAGGAAGCAAATGGGAGTTAGCCCGCGATAATTTATCCGTGATCAATACTTTATTCGACACGGTTTGTGCCCTGTGGTAAAAAATGTTTCATGAAAGGAAAGTAATTTTCTGTTTATAAAGATTCTTTTCTCTGACTGATTGAAATTTAGGCCCAACATTTGTTAAAACATGTGCTATATAGATTGGATTATTTCCGATTAACATTCTTTTGGCAAGGAGATAGTGAGAAGAAGAAATACCGGTTAACAACATGGAATGCGGTATGTCATCCTAAAGATCAAGGTGGACTTGGTATCCACGACTTAGAGGTTAAAAATAAGGCCCTACTAGGCAAATGGTTGGCCAGGTTTTTAACCGAGGATGGTGTATGGCAGAACTTGTTGAGGAGGAAGTATGCAGGCTCAAAAGCGATTTCCCAGGTTATTTGAAAACCCGGGGATTCTCACTTTTGGGCTGGCATTATGGCAACTAAGAAGCATTTACCAATAGAGACGGGTCAGAGATATGGTTCTGGGAGGATAGGTGGTTGGGTGCAAGCACGCTCCGAGAACAATATCTAGTCTTATACATGATCGTACGTCATAAGGATGTTTATTCTCCAGACTGTGATGTAAACTTCTCCACCAAATATGACATTCAGGCGCGATGTAATCGGTCCCCGGTGAACCTTTTGGAATGAATTGCTACAAAGGTTCGCTTCAATCCAACTGCTTCAGGTGAAAGATATTTTCAGCTGACAACTCAAGAATGGTATATTCTCCATAAGATCCATGTATGAAGCGTTAATTAAACCTGCCCAACCAGTTGTGAATAATAAAAATATTTGGAAACTGAGGATACCACTAAAAACAAAGGTGTTCGCTTGGTACATACGCCGTGGTGTTGTTCTCACCAAAGATAACCTTGCAAAGCAAAACTGGCATGGCTGTAATTTTTTTGTCTTCTGTCATGAAGACGAGACAATAAAACATCTCTTCTTCCATTGTCAATTCGCAAGAGATATATGGTCAATCATTCAGATAAGATCTAGCTTATACCCACCCCGAAGCATTGCTAATATTTTTGGCAATTGGCTAAACGAGATTGAGGTTAGGTATAGGAGTCTTATCAGGGTGGGAGCAATTGCCGTTATATGGTCGCTATGGCTATGTAGAAATGACAAATTTTTTAATAAAAAATATTCTTCTCTTATGCAGGTAATCTACCGGTGTATGGCTTTGCTCCGTTCATGGTCGTTGCTTCAGCGTTTGGAGGACCGCGACCTCTTTACGGAGGTGTCTACAATGTTAGAGAATTCGGTTAAGGAGTTTATTACCCAACATGGGTGGCTGCATAGTCGGACGATTACAACTTCTTCACCATGATGCGCTTTTCGCTTAGTTGCCTTTTATGTAATGAACTTTGTGTTCGGTGTGAACAGCTATGTGCATCTTGGTTATGCAGAGACCGGGTGCATGTATTACGTCAAACTTTGAAGTAATAAAGCGCCCTTTTCGAAAAAAAAATATTTAAGTGTAAGGTGAACGTAATGTTGCATTAGAAACGCGCACTCCAAACCTCACCCCACATCTATACTCGTGGTGCCGAGGGACATACTCCAAACCTCACCCTGTAGGAGGCTGACTACCAACGTGATACACAAGTCAGCTAGCGAGCACTTTTGAAACCCGAAGCCCGAATTCCTCAGGAGGAACACCGTAGGAGACCCCGGAAACTATGGGCTGAGCCAAGCTATTTTTACCGCTCTTGGTTTTGTTGTCGATCCACGGAGGAACATATGAAATCGCCAAGAAACGGATGCATGGACACGTGTTCCAGAGATGAAATGTATGGACACGTGTTTCAGAGATGAAATGAAGATGCAGTAATGTTTGTTGATTGCTTACTTAATTTCAATCAGCCATCACCACTCACACACATATGTATGATGCGGCTAGAGTTTCCGTACAAGTCTAAGTCCCGTCTACGCGTTACAAAGTCGATATCTAGACCTAAAAACATAGCTAAATTAACCAAAACAGGGACTTACTTCAAATCCTGAGACACTTATGGCTAACTTTTTGTTATCCACACTTTTGTGGCAAATCACACTTGCGTACGGTTTGTTGTGACAAAATTAGCTAAAAGCTATACCACTAATGATTTTGCCTTAGAAAAATTCAGTCATGCATTTGGTGGCACCTTTCCTGCCCTATACCACCTGAAATCCTTACTCTCTGGGATAAAAAATTCTTTGCTTCTTCACGTTGGGATAATTTTTCCTGTCCAAGGCTCGGAATGACTCTACCCTGAGACGTCCTCCTTGCTATCTGCTTCCTCTGGCAGTGCACCAATTCCGTCAGTATCTCTCTCCAATGATCTTCATCATAAGTGGCGTTGGTCACACATGTGCTCCCCGATGTGGATAACAATGCTCACCTTCTCATAGCGATCCTTGAGACTGAAGGTAGGAAAGACTACTAGGACTCAACCAAATATGATAGGTAAATATGTAAATATTTGAAGAGTAAAAGTAGGCCATAAAGACACGAGATGTGAGAGTAGGTAAACATATACGATAATATTAAAAAAGAACAGAAAAGAAGCCACCATCCTTCAGGGCATGTCTACAACTACTAGCCTAACAAATGAGTTTCCTGGGCAGCGGCCTCCTTTTTATACTACTCTCATACTTGAGTGCTCACTAGAGTTCATCACACAACAAGCAATACCAAAACCAGTAAAAGCTTTAGCAAGCAAGAAGCAAAAGATCAAAAAGAGTAGACGTAAGAACACGAGAGTTCCGTTGTCTATATCTCACAACAGTAGGTATAGGAGGCACTCGGGAAAACCATATCACGCAAATCTCTTGAAATGGTGCCAAGACCTGTCTGGGTTGAGGATGTCAATGTTTAGGCTGGAACGATACCCTCATCCGGTATCGGTTGCGTGTTTATATAGCACAGGAAAAGCCCCTGGCGTGGCATGTACAATACGTAAGGATCGGTGTACTACACCGTATACCAATACGTAACAACTCTAACAGCCCCCCTTAATCTAAACCCTGGAAAGGTTGAGATTACGCTTAAACTCATCTAGTTTCTTAACAGGAAGCGCTTTAGTAAAACCATCTGCAACTTGATCCTTGCTAGAAATAAAACTAATAGCTAGCTGATTCTTAGCAACTCTTTCTCTAACAAAGTGAAAGTCTATTTTTATATGCTTAGTACGAGCATGAAACACAGGATTAACAGACAAGTAGGTAGCACCTAGATTGTCACACCAAAGCCTTGGTTTTTGCTTCAACTTAACTCCAAGTTCTGTAAGAAGAGCTTCTACCCAAATCAACTCAGCTGTAGCATTTGCAAGAGACTTATATTCAGCCTCAGTACTAGACCGAGACACTGTATCTTGTTTTCTAGCACTCCAAGAAACCAAATTAGGTCCAACAAATATGGCAAATCCTCCTGTGGAGCGCCGATCATCGAGGCAACCTGCCCAATCTGCATCTGAAAAAGCACTAAGAAGAGTTGATGAAGATGCTTTAAAAGTTATTCCAAGTTTCATTGTATCCTTCACATATCTAAGAATTCTTTTCACAGCTGACCAATGTTCAGTGGTTGGCGCATGAAGATATTGACACACTTTGTTGACAGAGAAGGCCAAATCTTGTCGTGTCAAGGTTAGATACTGTAAGGCTCCAACTATGCTCCTGTACTGAGACGAATCTTCAGAGCCAAGAGGTGTGCCAGCTGTCAGAGATAATTGTTCAGATGATGACAATGGTGTAGGTGCCGGTTTACATGCAACCATGCCGACTTTAGTAAGAATATCAGTAGCATACTTTTCTTGTGTTAACAACAAACCATTTTGTGTCTTCTTGACTTCAATACCAAGAAAGTAATGTAAGTCACCTAGATCTTTAATAGCAAAATTCTCATTGAGACTTCGAAGAAGAACAGAAATAGCATCATCAGAAGAACTTGTGACTATGATGTCATCCACATATATCAACAGAAATATGACTATGCCTGACTTGGTATAGAGAAATAATGAGGTGTCTGCTCTGGAGGGTGTAAAACCAAGAGTGCACAATTTAGAACTTAACCTTGAGTACCAGGCACGAGGAGCTTGTTTCAATCCATATAATGCTTTGTCCAATTTGCAAATATAATGCGGAGCATGAGGGTCTTCAAAACCTGGGGGTTGTTTCATGTAAACCTCCTCTTCAAGAACACCATGAAGAAACGCGTTCTTGACATCTAGCTGCCTTAACTTCCACCCTCGAGAAACAGAAATAGCCAAAACAGTTCGAATAGTAGCAATTTTAACCACTGGACTGAAAGTGTCCTCATAGTCAATACCATACCTTTGCTTAAATCCTTTTGCTACTAACCTTGCTTTGTATCTGTCAACTGTCCCATCTGCCCTCCTTTTAATGCGATAGACCCACTTACAGTCAATCAAATTTTTCTTGGAACTTGGGGGAACAAGGTGCCATGTTTTATTGATCATCAAGGCATCATACTCCTCTTCCATGGCTTTTCTCCAATTTGAGTCATCAAGAGCTTCAGTCAATGTGCAAGGTTCACCTGTAGACGAAAGCATGCCATACTTGACTGTACCATCAGTGTATACTTTTGGTTTTCTTATACCTTGCTGAAGCCGGGTGCGAGGAGGCGACGGTGGTGGTATAGGCTGTTCAGGTGGTGCAGCACTTGGAGAGGCAGGGTCTTCGTCCGCAGAAGATCCACCCGCATCAGCTGACAGCGACGGAGAGGCTGTCGACGTGGCGGACAGAGTCGGCGACTCTTCGCGTCCACCAGAGGCTGACCGCGTGGCAGACGGCTCAGGAGTTTGGGCGGGAGATTCTTCCCCGGGCGGCGTGCGGGATTCGGCGGGAGATTCTTCCCCGGGCGGCGCGCGTGATTCGGCGCCAGAGTCAGCGTCAGGATCCGCCTCGGGATCCGACAAAGGCAGGGAATGTTCCTCCTCGTGTCTTGTGCCAGTTCCGTCCGTTTCTGAATCTGTTTCTTCAGTTTCCGTCGCACTTGGAGCACCATTTTCAACACGGTTTTCTTCAGCATTCTCAGGATTCTGCAACACATATGGAACAGGAATAATAGGAGACATATGATCATCAGTGTGTTGTGCAACCCCATGGGAATTTGATGGAAGGAGGAGAATTTCTTTCTTGAGGAGAGCACCGGCATTAGGACGAAGTGAAGCAAAAGGGAAAACCTTCTCATCAAAAACAACATCTCGAGAGACATAAACTCGACCAGTGGAAACATCCAAGCATTTGACACCCTTATGAAGAGGACTGTAGCCAATAAAAACACACCTAGTGGAACGAAAGGCAAGTTTGCGTTTATTGTATGGGCGAAGATTAGGCCAACAAGCGCAACCAAAAGTGCGAAGAGCATCATAATTGGGTGTGATATTCAGGAGACATTCAGTTGGACTCTTAAGATCAAGCACTTTGGTAGGAAGAAGGTTTATGAGAAATGTGGCGGTAAGAAAGGCTTCATCCCAAAACTTGAGAGGCATGGACGCATTAGCAAGAAGGGAAAGACCAACTTCTACTATGTGGCGATGTTTTCTTTCAGCAGACCCATTTTGTGGATGTGCATGAGGGCAAGAGACATGATGAACAATGCCAATCTTTTGAAAAAGACTATTGAGTTTTTCATATTCACCACCCCAATCAGTTTGCATGGTAACAATTTTCCTGTTAAATTTGCGCTCAACATACTGTTGATAATTGAGAAAAGCTTGATAGACATCAGAACGCTTTTTGAGCAAGTAGATCCAAGTAAATTTACTATAATCATCGATGAAGCTTACATAGTATGCATGTTTCCCAACAGAAAGAGGTGCTGGACCCCATACATCAGAGAACACTTGTTCCAAGGGAACAGTGGATCTACTAGTAGAAACAGGATATGGCAACTGGTGACTCTTGGCAAGTTGACAAGAGTCACATACATAAGGAGTGCTTTCTGGGGTGTAAGCTATATTATTCTTCCTAAGAACTTGTTGAACTATGAATGAAGAGGGATGTCCTAAGCGACGATGCCATGTGGATGAAGACGGCTTTATTGTGAAGTAAGCATGCTTGGAGGATTCACTAGATGTGGGCATCAAGGGGTAGAGACCTCCATAGCAGGGGCCTTTAAACAGGGTTCTTCGTGTTGCCTGATCCTTGATCAAAAAGAAGAAAGGATGAAACTCAATAAAGATGTGATTATCAAGGGTAAACTTGTGAACAGATAACAAATTTTTGGATGCACTAGGAACATGCAATATGTTATTGAGTTGGAATGAGTTATGAGGGGTGCGCAAAACTGAATGACCAATATGACTGATATGCATTCCCGTACCTTCTGCCGTGCGCACACGGTCTTGGCCTTGGTATTTATCATGTGTAGAGAGCTTGCTCAATTCAGCAGTAATGTGATCAGTTGCACCCGTGTCCGTATACCAATTGGTATCAACACCATATGAAGCAAGATTTGCACCCTTGTCATCACGCTCGCGATCACGATCACGATTGTTCTTCTTATCATCGGAGTAGCGCCACCAGCAGTCACTTGCAGGATGACCATGAATCTTGCAGATTTGACACTCCGTGTCAACATAAGGGGTGGGGGCCCGGTCAGACCGCCGGTTGCGACCACGGTCACCACCACCATCACGACGCTCGTCACGGCGCCGATCGTCACGGCGGTCATCACGACGCTCGTCACGGCGCCGATCATCGCCGCGGCGCCAATTGCCGCGGTCATCATCATAGCGACGATTTCCACGGTCACGGTCATCGTCATAGCGGCGCGGAGGCGAGCGGCCACGGTAGCCATCGTCCCCACCACCACGCGGAGGAGACCGAGCATGGTAGCCTCCATCCCCACCGCCACGTGGAGGCGAGCGACCACGTGGGGGAGGAGTGCGTCCGCGCGGGCGATAATCACGCTTGGCGACATTGGCTGTTGAAGAGAAGGAGTCAGTAGACTCCTCGACGCTAGGCATACAGTTGATCATAGAGCTCATCAAGGGAGGTGCCCGGGTTGCCATTGACGGAGGTGATCAGCGAGTTGTAGTGGCCCTTGTCAAGGCCATTGAGGACATAGCTGATGACCTCATCTTCATCAAGAGACTTGCCAAGAGCGCCCAGCTCATAAGCGAAGCCTTTCATCTTTGTGAAGTACTCATCAGCCGTCAGGGACAGCTTTTTTGTATTGTTCAGCCGATCTCGAAGATGCTGCACTTTGGACCTGGAGGCAGAAGAAAACATGGCAGTGATAGTTTTCCACGCATCGGCGGTGGAGTGTACATCAAGAACATGAGAGAGGATGTCAGGGGACAGCGAATTCAACAGGAACCGAAGCACCTGCTGATCACGTGCGAGCCATGCACTATAGGCTGGGTTGGGAACGGTGATCTTGTTCTTGTCAGCATCTTCAGCATCCAGGGTCTTGGCCGGTGGACGATCAGATCCATCGAGGAGTCCCAAGACGTCAGCTCCGCGAAAAGCTGGGTATACCAGAGCCTTCCACGGGAGGTAGTTGTTGCGCGTGAGGGGCTGTGCCGGAGGGTTGCCGAGAGCAGCAGCCATGGCGGCAGCAGTGTTGTTGGACGAGGTCATGATGAAGGCAAACTAGGTTTTGTTTTCTTCGGTTGTAGGAGCGCGGCGGCTAATAAGAGCGGCGGCGATCTGGTCGTGTTTGTAGGCGGCGGCGGCGGCTTGGTAAGCGGCGGCGGCGATCTTGGTCGTGGGTGCAGGGTTTTGGGTCGTGGGAGCGCGGCGGCTGGCAAGAGCGGCGGTGATCTGGTCGTGTTTGTAGGCGGCGGCAGCGGCTTGGTAAGCGGCGGCGGCGATCTTGGTCGTGGGTGTAGGGTTTTGGGTCGTGGGAGCGCGGCGGCTGGCAAGAGCGGCGGCGATCTGGTCGTGTTTGTAGGCGGCGGCGGCGGCTTGGGAGCGGCGGCGGCGGCAGGGTCGTAGGCAGCTAGGTCACGAAGGGAGGTGGCTCTGATACCATGTGGAAAATATAGAACCCTAATATTTCGTTGTTGTATTGCAATGACCCTCATGGGGTATATATAGAGGTACATGACTTGGAGGCTAAGATATCTAACGACTTGGGATACAAGAAGATCCTAGTCTATCTCTAATTATACACGTACTCTAGTCTATATTTTCCACAGAGGACACGGTGTGCCCTACGGCTAGCAGGTCGACGATACAGCGGCGTTTCGGGTCTTTAGGCACATGGTTGGCTCCATGCCCTCATCGCCGGCGCCAGCTGCTGTAGGGAGTGCAGGGGCACCTTGGGCAATTGCGGTGGCGAAGCGGAAGGTGAACACGGCACAAAGGGAGAGCTCGAGTCCACGTCGGCCAAGGCGCGCCGCCGCTTCCTGCAGGGGAGAGGCTACTGGTACAGCAGTAGTCGCGTAGGTACGTTGCTCCAGGCAGACGAGAGAGTAGGCTTTAGCTGATCCCAAAAAGAAAACAAAAATGAGAGTCGGCTTTGTCTTCTCACTCACTCCCTCGGTGCCACCTCGGCACGGTCGACGGCATGCCCGTCAATGCTGGTGCGGGCTCCATCTTGCCGGCCCCCATCCCGGCGTTGGGCGAGTTTGGCCCTGCCTTTACTCGTCGCAACGAACCTGATGATCAGAAGGACCTGGAGCTCCCCTCTCGTCGCAAGGACCACGATTCTCGGGGTTCTTCCCGTCCTCGCGACGAGGAGCGCAACCGCTCCCGACGCTCACCTTCGAGGGGTTCGAACCGTCACCGTTCACGTTCTGCTACGGAGGAAGGAAAAAGGCGTCGTTCACGTCACAGCTCTCGTTGTGACGACCGCGACAACCGCAAGCGGCACCGCCGGAACGAAGACGACGAAGATGAACGCCGTGGGCCACGTCGCGATCAGCGAAGGCGTGCCCCCTCCTACTCCCTGCGCACCAAGATTACCTCGATGGCAGACGAATGCCGTGGTTCCCGGGGCTCCGGTCGTACTCCTGGTCACTCCTCTAGCCGCTACGGGGGGCAACGCCGTCTTGTCTACAAGCGCTGGTTGCCGGTTGACAAACACGCTGACGCCATGTACGCCATGGTGCAACCCTGGAAGAAGACCAGTTTGGCGACGGCTCGCAATGTCGCCGCGTCTCCAACCGCCGCCATGGCCTGCAGGGACTGGACCTCGGCGATCAAAGAGGTTCCTGCAGGTTTCGAGGAAGGCTCCTCACGCCTAGCCTCGCCTCCGCCCAACACAGTCTTCGAGCCCATGGCTCTTAGCTCTTGGGGAGAAGAAGATGTGTCCCCGGCCTCGCCTCCTTCACCAACGAAGCTGCTGCTGGAGCATACGACGCCCGCGGCCACGCAACTTTCTCTCTCTGAAGCGGTTGAGGTACCTGAGACTTGGGAAGAGGTCGCTGAAGTTGGGTTGGACATGCACCAGGTCGCACATAATAAAGAAACTTTGCAAGTCGCCAGCGAGCCAGTGCCCCAGAAGGTTTCCCCGACCCCCGTCACAGACCTCTTTGTCCGTCCGGTGGCGCCCCTTCTGCCCCGCCCCACACCGGCGTTGCCACAGCCCGGCCTCGACAAGGGACAGTCGCCACAGCCCGGGCTTGACAAGGGACAGCCTTCTTCCGAAGCCCGGCGCAGCGCTCGTTTCATCAACAAGCCCAAGATGCATGCGATGGACAAAGCAATACAAGTACTCAATGCTAAGATGGGAGTTGCCAAAGAAGGGGTTCCTCTGCTGCAGGCTAGGAAGGAGTACGTGGCGAAGTATAAAACTCAACTCCCGAACACGACGGTTGACGCCCTCGCCAAACTCTTCAAGTTCAACATCCGCAGCATCACAGAAGCCGATGAAGCTCTCATAGCCATGGGCGGCCCAGGGGGCAGCGAGGCCGCAGCGCAAGACTTGGTCGTTTAAGGGTTGGATCGGCCCTGTTCGTTCTCCTTAGGTTGTGAACGTTGACGTTTCCCTTCTTTCCGAACTTTGTGGGCGATCGTCATTTTTTTTTCTTCTCTGTTCGTGGCAGTATGTTGGGGCCAAATTTATCTATTGCGGATTGGAATACTCGCGGGCTGAATGATCAAGGTCGTAAAGACATTGTCCATGCTTTCTTGGCTGATACTTTATGTCACATTGCTTGCATCGAAGAAACCAAACTCGATCACATAGATCAACGCACTGCTTCCTACATTGGCGGCTTCAGACTCCGATCTTACGCACACCGACCTGCCATCGGAACCCGGGGAGGCATCCTCTTGCTCTGGAATGAAGATCACGTCGACGTCTCTAATGTTCACCTTGGCACACATTTGATTTCGGCAAATGTCTCTATTCGCTCGTGCGGTACTTCCTTCAAATTGACCACCGTCTATGGTCCGACGGATAATGCCGAGAAGGAAGAGTTCCTCAACGAAGCTATTGCCGCAAAGCCGGCTGATGACTCCAAATGGCTCATCATAGGTGACTTCAACCTTATTTACCAAGCGGAAGACAAGAACAACGATCACCTAAATTTTCGTTTGATGGGGCTTTTCAGTAGAGCCCTACTGACATGCCAACTTAAGAAGTTGATTCTTCAGAACAGAAAATACACTTGGAGCAATGAAAGAGAGTCCCCAACTCTTGTGCGTCTGGATCGGGCCTTCTGCAACGCCAGTTGGGATTTAGCGTTTGAGCACCATGTGCTTCATGCCTTGTCATCATCTCTCTCGGACCACTGCCCTCTACTCCTCTCCAACCAAAGTGGGCCGCGGAAGCCTCCTCTCTTCCGTTTTGAGTCTTTCTGGACCAAAATGCCGGGCTTCAACGAGGCTGTTCAACTTGCTTGGTCAAAGCCTTCATCCCACACTCAGCCGGTCCAGAAAATTAACCAGAAGCTGAAAGATACGGCGCTTGGTCTGAAATCTTGGAGCAGAAGCCTCTTCTCTGGCTGCAAGCTTCAACTTATCATGGCTTTGGATGTCATTTTGCAACTCGACGTTTCCCAGGATTCCCGAACCCTGTCCCCGGAGGAGAGAGGCCTTCGCGCTGACCTCAAAAGGCGGGTTAAAGGTCTCGCAGCCTTGGAACGATCTCGTAAACGACAAGCTTCTAGAATCCGATACCTTCGTGAGGGGGACGCTAACACTAAGTTCTTTCACCTTCGGGTTAATGCTAGGAAACGCAAGAATCACATCATTAGACTCAAGCACAATGACGGTTGGGCTTCTACTCATGATGAAAAGGACAAGCTCATCTTTGAGCACTTCTCCCGTGCCCTGGGTCGCCCACCTACTCGCCAGCTGGACTTCAATTGGGAGGTTTTAAGCCCCACTGCCCATCCCTTGGAAGACCTGGGCCTCCCCTTCTCGGAATTGGAGATCAAAGAGGCTATTGAGGATATGCCTATCGACAAAGCTCCGGGACCAGACGGTTTCTCTATGGACTTCTTTCGCTCCTGTTGGGACATCATCAAGGATGACCTTATGGAGATCATTAACGCCTTATCTGAACTTTCGACGCAGAACTTCCATATCCTTAACACCGCTAATATGGTGTTGTTGCCGAAGAAGGATGGCGCTGATGCCATATCGGATTTCCAGCCTATTAGTCTGATCCACGGGATTCCGAAGATTATCGCCAAAGCTATGGCACGTAGGCTCAGCCCTAGAATGAACGAGATCGTGTCTCGGAGCCAAAGTGCCTTCATCAAGACCAGAACTATACATGAAAACTTCATGTACGTCAGAAACATGGCTCGCAAACTTCATCGCAGCAAAACACCAGCTCTCCTCATTAAGCTGGACATCGCCAAGGCTTTCGACTCCGTTCGGTGGGATTACATGCTGGATCTTCTTCAGCGTCTCGGATTTCCTCAGAGATGGCGGGCTCTCTTAACGACACTTTTTACCACTGCCTCTTCTCGGGTTCTTCTTAATGGAATCCCCGGTAAAAACATCAGTCATGGCCGTGGCCTCAGATAGGGCGACCCCCTTTCACCCCTCCTTTTTGACATCGCCATCGACCCACTTCAGAAGATTCTGGAGGCGGCTACGAACTCGGGGCTTCTTCATGCTATGCCGGATGGCTTGGAGGGACCCAGGGTCTCTCTCTACGCGGATGACGCGGCTATCTTCTTGACCCCTACAGTTCATGACCTGTCGGGTCTCGCCTATATTCTTCAACAGTTTGGGGAGGTCACGGGGCTGGTAACTAATGTGTCGAAAAGCTCCATCGCCCCTATCCAATGCGACAACATAAATCTGCCGGATATCTTGGATAACTTTCCAGCTGCAACGACACCTATCCCCATTAAATATCTCGGATTGCCTCTCTCTCTCTCGGGCGACTCAAGCGGGCAGACCTCCAACCTTACATTGATAAAGCGGTTGCGCGTCTTAACCCTTGGAAGGGAAGGATCCTCAACCGAGCCGGCTGCACTGCCCTTGTTAAATCGGTGCTTTCCTCCATGCCTATCTTTCTGCTGACGACCCTTAAAGCAGACAAGGGCATCTTGAAGGCTTTTGCTAAAATCAGCCGTGGTATGCTCTGGGCTGGCAAGGAGGCGGTGAGCGGGGGAAAATGCAAGGTCAACTGGCAGAAAGTATGTCGCCCAAAGGAGCTGGGTGGTCTAGGGATTTTGAACATCGAAAAATTCTCTCGTGCCCTGAGGCTTCATTGGCTTTGGTACGAATGGACGGCGCCGGATAAACCTTGGGTAGGTTCGGAAACGCCGAATGACGCCTCCGACCGGGATCTTTTCAATGCTGCAACTCGGGTCACCATCGGCGATGGAGAAAAAGCCTTGTTTTGGTCCTCTTCCTGGCTCAATGGAGCCCCTCCGAAGGATGTTGCCCCCCTGATTTTCAAGGCTTCAAAAAGGAAGAACCGGACGGTTCGTGATGCCCTCCATGACCATAATTGGGTGTCCGACATTGCGATTGAGACTTTCCCAGTGGAACATATGGAACAATATATCCGACTGTGGGATCTCACCGTGAACGTCATTCTTTCCCCCGGCACCGAGGACTCCATAATATGGACTTTAACTCCTAATGGAAACTATTCTGCTAGTTCCGCGTACAAAGCTCAGTTCCTGGCGGCCCTCCCTTCCCCTTTTGGCAACATCGTTTGGAAGACCTGGGCCCACCCGAAGTGCCGCTTTTTCACCTGGCTTGCTGTCCAAAACCGCCTCTGGACTGTTGACCATCTGGCCAAAAGAGGATGGCCACATCATCCTACCTGCCAGCATTGTAGAAGCTCCCTGGAAACGGCCCGACATATCCTCTTCGAATGCCGCTTCTCCAAGAGAATATGGAATGCAGCGGCGTCATGGCTCTCCTGTCCGGACCTTGCTCTGAGCCTCAACACGGTGAGACCGAAGGTGCTGGATTACTGGAAAGCTATCGCTAGAACCCCCACCTCCTCGCCCAAGGGCCTTCGGACAATGATGGCGTGTATTTCACAGGTACGTTGGGCAACCCCAAGAGGAAGGTATGATGCGCACAGCAGCAAGTTTTCCCTCAGAAAGAAACCAAGGTTTATCGAACCAGGAGGAGCCAAGAAGCACGTTGAAGGTTGATGGCGGCGAGATGTAGTGCGGCGCAACACCAGGGATTCCGGCGCCAACGTGGAACCTGCACAACACAACCAAAGTACTTTGCCCCAACGAAACAGTGAGGTTGTCAATCTCACCGGCTTGCTGTAACAAAGGATTAACCGTATTGTGTGGAAGATGATTGTTTGCAGAGAAAACAGTAAAAACAAGTATTGCAGTAGATTGTATTTCAGTAAAGAGAATTGGACCGGGGTCCACAGTTCACTAGAGGTGTCTCTCCCATAAGACGAACAGCATGTTGGGTGAACAAATTACAGTTGGGCAATTGACAAATAAAGAGAGCATGACAATGCACATACATATTATGATGAGTATAGTGAGATTTAATTGGGCATTACGACAAAGTACATAGACCGCCATCCAACTGCATCTATGCCTAAAAAGTCCACCTTCAGGTTATCATCCGAACCCCCTCCAGTATTAAGTTGCAAAGCAACAGACAATTGCATTAAGTATGGTGCGTAATGTAATCAACAACTACATCCTTAGACATAGCATCAATGTTTTATCCCTAGTGGCAACAGCACAACACAACCTTAGAACTTTCATCCTTTGTCCCGGTGTCAATGCAGGCATGAACCCACTATCGAGCATAAGTACTCCCTCTTGGAGTTAAAAGCATCTACTTGGCCAGAGCATCTACTAATAACGGAGAGCATGCAAGATCATAAACAACACATAAGCATAACTTTGATAATCAACATAACAAGTATTCTCTATTCATCGGATCCCAACAAACGCAACATATAGAATTACATATAGATGATCTTGATCATGATAGGCAGCTCACAAGATCCGACAATGATAGCACAATGGGGAGAAGACAACCATCTAGCTACTGCTATGGACCCATAGTCCAGGGGTAGACTACTCACTCATCACTCCGGAGGCGACCATGGCGGCGTAGAGTCCTCCGGGAGATGATTCCCCTCTCCGGCAGGGTGCCGGAGGCGATCTCCAGGATCCCCCGAGATGGGATCGGCGGTGACGGCGTCTCAGTAAGGTTTTCCGTATCGTGGCTCTCGGTACTGGGGGTTTCGTCATGGAGGCTTTAAGTAGGTGGAAGGGTAGGTCAAGAGGCGGCACGAGGGCCCCACACCACAGGGCCGCGCGGCCAAGGGGGGGGCCGCGCCGCCCTAGGGTGTGGCCCCCTCGTGGCCCCTCTTCGTCTCGTCTTCGGTCTTCTGGAAGCTTCGTGAGAAAATAGGCCTCTGGGCTTTTATTTCGTCCAATTCCGAGAATATTTCTTTACTAGGATTTCTGAAACCAAAAACAGCAGAAAACAGCAACTGGCACTTCGGCATCTTGTTAATAGGTTAGTTCCAGAAAATGCACGAATATGACATAAAGTGTGCATAAAACATGTAGATAACATCAATAATGTGGCATGGAACACAAGAAATTATCGATACGTTGGAGACGTATCAGCATCCCCAAGCTTAGTTCTGCTCGTCCCGAGCAGGTAAAACGATAACAAAGATAATTTCTGGAGTGACATACCATCATAATCTTGATCATACTATTTGTAAAGCATATGTAAAGAATGCAGCGATCAAAACAATGTGTATGACATGAGTAAACAAGTGAATCATAAAGCAAAGACTTTTCATGAATAGCACTTCAAGACAAGCATCAATAAGTCTTGCATAAGAGTTAACTCATAAAGCAATAATTCAAAGTAAAGGTATTGAAGCAACACAAAAGAAGATTAAGTTTCAGCGGTTGCTTTCAACTTGTAACATGTATATCTCATGGATATTGTCAACATAGAGTAATATAATAAGTGCAATAAGCAAGTATGTAGGAATCAATGCACAGTTCACACAAGTGTTTGCTTCTTGAGGTGGATAGAAATAGGTGAACTGACTCAACATTGAAAGTAAAAGAATGGTCCTCATAGAGGAAAAGCATCGATTGCTATATTTGTGCTAGAGCTTTGATTTTGAAAACATGAAACAATTTTGTCAACGGTAGTAATAAAGCATATGCATCATGTAAATTATATCTTATAAGTTGCAAGCCTCATGCATAATGTACTAATAGTGCCCGCACCTTGTCCTAATTAGCTTGGACTACCTGGATTATCACCGCAATACATATGCTTTAACCAAGTTTCACAAAGGGGTACCTCTATGCACTTTGTACAAAGGTCTAAGGAGAAAGCTCGCATTTGGATTTCTCGCTTTTGATTATTCTCAACTTAGACATCCATACCGGGACAACATAGACAACAGATAATGGACTCCTCTTTTAATGCTTTAAGCATTTGACAACAATTAATTCTTTTCTCATTAGAGATTTGAGGATGTTTGTCCAAAACTGAAACTTCCACCATGGATCATGGCTTTAGTTAGCGGCCCAATGTTCTTCTCTCACAATATGCATGCTCAAACCATTCAACTCAGTGTAGATCGCCCTTACTTCAGACAAGACGAACATGCATAGCAACTCACATGAAATTCAACAATGAGTTGATGGCGTTCCCCAGTAAACATGGTCATCGCACAACAAGCAACTTAATAAGAGATAAAGTGCATAATTACATATTCAATACCACAATAGTTTTTAAGCTATTTGTCCCATGAGCTATATATTGCAAAGGTAAATGATGGAATTTTAAAGGTAGCACTCAAGCAATTTACTTTGGAATGGCGGGAAAATACCATGTAGTATAGGTAGGTATGGTGGACACAAATGGCATAGTGGTTGGCTCAAGTATTTTGGATGCATGAGAAGTATTCCCTCTCGATACAAGGTTTAGGCTAGCAAGGCTTATTTGAAACAAACACAAGGATGAACGGTACAGCAAAACTCACATAAAAGACATATTGAAAACATTATAAGACTCTACACCGTCTTCCTTGTTGTTCAAACTCAATACTAGAAATTATCTAGACCTTAGAGAAACCAAATATGCAAACCAAATTTTAGCATGCTCTATGTATTTCTTCATTAATGGGTGCAAAGCATATGATGCAAGAGCTTAAACATGAGCACAACAATTGCCAAGTATCACATTACCCAAGACATTTTTAGCAATTACTACATGTATCATTTTCCAATTCCAACCATATAACAATTTAACGAAGGAGAAACTTCGCCATGAATACTATGAGTAGAAACCAAGGACATATTTGTCCATATGCTACAGCAGAGTGTGTATCTCTCCCATAAAGTGAATGCTAGGATCCATTTTATTCAAACAAAACAAAAATAAAAACAAACCGACGCTCCAAGAAAAAGCACATAAGATGTGGCCGAATAAAAATGTAGTTTCAGGGGAGGAACCTGATAATTTGTTGATGAAGAAGGGGATGCCTTGGGCATCCCCAAGCTTAGACGCTTGAGTCTTCTTGATATATGCAGGGGTGAACCACCGGGTGCATCCCCAAGCTTAGAGCTTTCACTCTCCTTGATCATGTTGCATCATACTCCTCTCTTGACCCTTGAAAACTTCCTCCACACCAAACTCGAAACAACTCATTAGAGGGTTAGTGCACAATATAAATTGACATATTCAGAGGTGACACAATCATTCTTAACACTTCTGGACATTGCATAATGCTACTGGACATTAGTGGATCAAAGAAATTCATCCAACATAGCGAAAGAGGCAATGCGAAATAAAAGGCAGAATCTGTCAAAACAGAACAGTTCGTATTGACGAATTTTAAAATGGCACCAGACTTGCTCAAACGAAATGCTCAAATTGAATGAAAGTTGCGTACATATCTGAGGATCATGCTCGTAAATTGGCGTAATTTTCTGAGCTACCTACAGGGAGATAGACCCAGATTCGTGACAGCAAAGAAATCTGGAACTGTGCAGTAATCCAAATCTAGTACTTACTTTTCTATCAACGGCTTAACTTGGCACAACAAAACTCAAAACTAAGATAAGGAGAGGTTGCTACAGTAGTAAACAACTTCCAAGACACAAAATAAAGACAAAGTACTGTAGGTAAAAACATGGGTTGTCTCCCATAAGCGCTTTTCTTTAACGCCTTTCAGCTAGGCGCAGAAAGTGTGTATCAAGTAACATCGAGAGATGAAGCATCAACATCATAATTTGTTCTAATAATAGAATCATAAGGTACCTTCATTCTCTTTCTAGGGAAGTGTTCCATACCTTTCTAGAGAGGAAATTGATATTTTATATTGCCTTCCCTCATATCAATAATAGCACCAACAGTTCGAAGAAAAGGTCTTCCCAATATAATTGGACAAGATGCATTGCATTCAATATCCAAGACAACGAAATCAACAAAAACAAGATTATTGTTAACGGTGATGCGAACATTATCAACTTTACCCAAAGGTTTCTTTGTAGAATGATCAGCAAGATTAACATCCAAATAACAATTTTTCAGCGGTGGCAAGTCAAGCATATTATAAATTTTCTTAGGTATAACAGAAATACTTGCACCAAGATCACATAAAGCATTGCAATCAAAATCTTTAACCTTCATCTTAATGATGGGCTCCCAACCATCTTCTAGCTTTTTAGGAATAGAGGCTTCGCGCTCTAGTTTCTCTTCTCTAGCTTTTATGAGAGCATTTGTAATATGATGCGTGAAAGCCAAATTTATAGCACTAGCATTAGGACTTTTAGCAAGTTTTTGCAAGAACTTTATAACTTCAGAGATGTGGCAATCATCAAAATTCAAACCATTATAATCTAAAGCAATGGGATCATCATCCCCAATGTTGGAAAAAATTTCAGCACTTTATCACGAGCAGTTTAATGATTTTAGCAGTTTCAGGCAGTTTTTCGCGCTTTGCATTAGAAGTGGAAACATTGCGAACACCAATTCTTTTATTAGTATGAGTAGGAGGTGCAGCAACATGTGTAGCATTAGCATTACTAGTGGTGGTAATAGTCCAAACTTTAGCTATATTCTTCTCTTTAGCTAGTTTTTCATTTTCTTCTCTATCCCACCTAGCACGCAGTTCAGCCATTAATCTTATATTCTCATTAATTCTAACTTGAATGGCATTTGCTGTAGTAACAATTTTATTATGATAATTCTCATTAGGCAAAACTTTTGATTCCAAAAGATCAACATCAGCAGCAAGACTATCGACTTTAGAAGCAAGTATATCAATTTTCCCAAGCTTTTCTTCAACAGATTTGTTAAAAGCAGTTTGTGTACTAATAAATTCTTTAAGCATGGCTTCAAGTCCAGGGGGTGAATTCCTATTATTGTTGTAAGAATTTCCATAAGAATTACCATAGCCGTTGCCATTATTATAAGGATATGGCCTATAGTTGTTACTAGAATTGTTCCGGTAAGCATTGTTGTTGAAATTATTATTTTTAATGAAGTTTACATCAACATGTTCTTCTTGTGCAACCAATGAAGCTAATGGAACATTATTAGGATCAATATTAGTCCTATCATTCACAAGCATAGACATAATAGCATCAACCTTATCATTCAAGGAAGAGGATTCCTCAACAGAATTTACCTTCTTACCTTGTGGAGCTCTTTCCGTGTGCCATTCAGAGTAGTTGATCATCATATTATCAAGAAGCCTTGTTGCTTCACCAAGAGTGATGGACATAAAGGTACCTCCAGCAGCTGAATCCAATAAATTCCGTGAAGAAAAATTTAGTCCTGCATAGAAGGTTTGGATGATCATCCAAGTAGTCAGTCCATGGGTTGGGCAATTTTTAACTAGAGATTTCATTCTTTCCCAAGCTTGAGCAACATGTTCAGTATCTAATTGTTTAAAATTCATTATGCTACTCCTCAAAGATATAATTTTAGCAGGGGGATAATATCTACCAATAAAAGCATCCTTGCATTTAGTCCATGAATCAATACTATTCTTAGGCAGAGATAGCAACCAATCTTTAGCTCTTCCTCTTAATGAGAAAGGGAACAATTTTAGTTTAATAATATCACCATCTACATCTTTATATTTTTGCATTTCACATAGTTCAACAAAATTATTAAGATGGGCAGCAGCATCATCAGAACTAATTCCAGAAAATTTATCTTTCATAACAAGATTCAGTAAAGCAGGTTTAATTTCAAAGAATTCTGCTGTAGTAGCAGGTGGAGCAATAGGTGTGCATAAGAAATCATTATTGTTTGTGCTAGTGAAATCACACAACTTAGTATTTTCAGGGTTGGCCATTTTAGCAGTAGTAAATAAAGCAAACTAGATAAAGTAAATGCAAGTAAACTAATTTTTTTGTGTTTTTGATATAGCAAACAAGATAGCAAATAAAGTAAAACTAGCAACTAATTTTTTTGTATTTTGATTTAGTGCAGCAAACAAAGTAGTAAATAAAACTAAGCAAGACAAAAACAAAGTAAAGAGATTGAGAAGTGGAGACTCCCTTGCAGCGTGTCTTGATCTCCCGACAACGAGCGCCAGAAAAAGAGCTTGATGGCGTGTATTTCACACGTTCGTTGGGCAACCCCAAGAGGAAGGTATGATGCGCACAGCAGCAAGTTTTCCCTCAGAAAGAAACCAAGGTTTATCGAACCAGGAGGAGCCAAGAAGCACGTTGAAGGTTGATGGCGGCGAGATGTAGTGCGGCGCAACACCAGGGATTCCGGCGCCAACGTGGAACCTGCACAACACAACCAAAGTACTTTGCCCCAACGAAACAGTGAGGTTGTCAATCTCACCGGCTTGCTGTAACAAAGGATTAACCGTATTGTGTGGAAGATGATTGTTTGCAGAGAAAATAGTAAAAACAAGTATTGCAGTAGATTGTATTTCAGTAAAGAGAATTGGACCGGGGTCCACAGTTCACTAGAGGTGTCTCTCCCATAAGACGAACAGCATGTTGGGTGAACAAATTACAGTTGGGCAATTGACAAATAAAGAGAGCATGACAATGCACATACATATTATGATGAGTATAGTGAGATTTAATTGGGCATTACGACAAAGTACATAGACCGCCATCCAACTGCATCTATGCCTAAAAAGTCCACCTTCAGGTTATCATCCGAACCCCCTCCAGTATTAAGTTGCAAAGCAACAGACAATTGCATTAAGTATGGTGCGTAATGTAATCAACAACTACATCCTTAGACATAGCATCAATGTTTTATCCCTAGTGGCAACAGCACAACACAACCTTAGAACTTTACATCCTTGTCCCGGTGTCAATGCGAGGCATGAACCCACTATCGAGCATAAGTACTCCCTCTTGGAGTTAAAAGCATCTACTTGGCCGAGCATCTACTAATAACGGAGAGCATGCAAGATCATAAACAACACATAAGCATAACTTTGATAATCAACATAACAAGTATTCTCTATTCATCGGATCCCAACAAACGCAACATATAGAATTACATATAGATGATCTTGATCATGATAGGCAGCTCACAAGATCCGACAATGATAGCACAATGGGGAGAAGACAACCATCTAGCTACTGCTATGGACCCATAGTCCAGGGGTAGACTACTCACTCATCACTCCGGAGGCGACCATGGCGGCGTAGAGTCCTCCGGGAGATGATTCCCCTCTCCGGCAGGGTGCCGGAGGCGATCTCCAGGATCCCCCGAGATGGGACCGGCGGTGACGGCGTCTCGATGGGTTTTCCGTATCGTGGCTCTCGATGCTGGGGGTTTCGTCACGGAGGCTTTAAGTAGGCGGAAGGGTAGGTCAAGAGGCGGCACGAGGGCCCCACACCACGGGGCCGCGCGGCCAAGGGGGGCCGCGCCGCCCTAGGGTGTGGCCCCTCGTGGCCCCTCTTCGTCTCGTCTTCGGTCTTACGGAAGCTTCGTGAGAAAATAGGCCTCTGGGCTTTTATTTCGTCCAATTCCGAGAATATTTCTTTACTAGGATTTACGAAACCAAAAACAGCAGAAAACGACAAGCGGCACTTCGGCATCTTGTTAATAGGTTAGTTCCAGAAAATGCACGAATATGACATAAAGTGTGCATAAAACATGTAGATAACATCAATAATGTGGCATGGAACACAAGAAATTATCGATACGTTGGAGACGTATCAGACAACCATCATGCTCATCTCCTGGGAGATTTGGAAGGAGCGGAATGAGAGATTTTTCAGCAACAAATCCTCCTTACCCTCGGTGATCATGCATAAAATTAGGGAGGAGGGCAAGGACTGGGTTCTTGCCGGTGCAAAAGGTCTTAGGGAACTTCTAGGTTGATAGCCTCTGTGCTGTTGCTTGGCGGGGGAGGGGTTCCCTTCCCCCACCTGTTTTATCTTTTTTTCTTTTTGGCTTCGGCCATCCCATGTTTTCTTCTCCTATATTAATATAAGGCAAAAGCTTCTTTGCCCGTTTCAAAAAAAAAAATATGAGAGTCGGCTTTAGGTGCGGCCGGGCGTGGTTACCGTCTCGACGTCTGTGTCGTAGAACGGTGTTACAGAACAGAATCTGAGCAACGTGTAATTCTTTTACCATCTGTTGCTAGAAAACTTCTTTCTTTCCGCCATGACTTTTTGCTTCGTTTGTCTCCATGGCCCCCCTCTTCCTCGACACCAGGGGCCAGTGGGGACGAGGTGGCTCCGCCCTCTCCTCATGCGGCTGCCACCATGGCTGCTGGGAGCGATGCGGTCTCTGCTGCACGGTTCTCTTCTTGCCCGGTGCAGTCGAGGCAAGAAAAGGATGTGGGACTCCCGGCGGCAGCTGCTCGTGACCGTTGCGTCGCGGCAATGGTGTCCGCGGGGGTTCTGGAGGAGGTGCAGGCGGAAGCTTATGCTGCGGCCATAGCTGGTGGGGAGGGTTCTACACCCGATACACCCTCCCCTTCGGCTTCTCTGGTTTCGGCTACTCATGCGACGGGGGGCGGTGCGGCCTTGGTTGGTCTGGAAGGGGGCTCTACGACATCATCACCCCCTCCCATGGCCAACTTGGCGGGCACCGCTGCTACTTCGACACCTTCTGGGTCAGGGCTCGTGGATCCGACCCCTCCCCGTCAGAAGGGGAAGGTGGCTCCAGCCGGGCCAGGGGTGGCAACGCCGTCTAGGCGGAGTACACGCCACGGTGTGGGTCCCGATGGGGCTGCGGCGACGGATGAGGACTCTCTTGCTAAGGCTATGAGGCGTAAGGCGGCTACGAACCTCGACTTCGCAGGTATAAATAAAAGTTCAAAGTCTAATCTTAGCAAAGTGGGTGTTTCATTGGGCAAGTCTGTTAATGCTATTTCTGTTTCGGCGAATGCTCTTAGACGTATGGAGTTTGATAGAATCAAACTTACTCCTGCGATTTCGAGTAAGCCTAATATTGTTGTCTCCGACGATGATGATGAGGAAGTGTATTCCGTCTCAGACGGACAACTTCTCTCGCATCTAGTTGGAGAGGTTTCGGAGGTTGGTCTGGATGACGTGGCGCTGGGTTCATGCATTGAACTACAAGCAGCGGAACGTAAATCTAGATCATCCTCTTTTAAGAGAAATGCTTGGCCAAATGAAAAGGCTAAGGTGAATAAATCTCCTATTGTTTCCAAATGATTGGTATGTTTAAGAATAGCAGAGGTCTAAAGGACTTGGCTAAACACTTACACATCGCCGATAGCATTAGGGAGCATGCTTTAGACTTTATTGCCATTTCTGAGAAGGGCAAGCGGAATTACTCAACAAGTTTTCTAAATCGCCTTTCAGGCGGGGAAGACTTTGCTTGGGTATCCCGCCCACCCCGAGGACGTTCTGGGGGCCTATTAGTCGGGGTCCGAACTTCTACTATGTAAATTTTGGATAATTCTAGAGGTGACTTTCTTATAAAGCTACACATCTGGAGTACATCTGATAATTTCATATGGAGCTTGGTATCCGTCTATGGGTGACAAGGGATTAACTTATCAATGCCTACATATTGTAGAGTAGGGTTTTAGTCGGAAGTAGAGGGCAAGTAGATCTCGAAGGTTTCAGCCGAAAAGTACTCGACGATTATGAAAACTAGGGTTGCATGAAAACAATGAATCGATCCTCTCTTTGTCCCTCGACTCCCCCTTATATAGGAGGCGGAGTTGAGGGATTCGTAATACACAAGTTAGAGAGTCCGGGAGGGTTTCTAACCCGTCCCGTAAAATTACAAGTTTATATTACTTAATACAACTCTAACTTTCCTTAACATAACTTGGGCTTCTCAACTTCATATTCTTCGACTCGTGGGCCTTCGGTAAACCCCGGGTACCATCTTCGGCAGGCCCATTGGGGATGCCTATGTCAGTAGCCCCCGAGATTTTGCTTGAATCGAAGAATCAGGGAAAATCTCCAACTTTACAATCATTCAATAACTTTGTCGATTTTATTGCATATCTTTAGATACGCAATTATATATTGTACAGGGATAATGGTAATTGGGGCTAGTTCATCTGACGGATCAGGTACTAGTTAACTGCTCTAGTGGCAATCCGCAAAAACCTACTTCAAGATCACGTCCCTGGACATGATCTCGGGATACTGGTGTTAACTTCGACAGGTGTCGCTTAAGGTCTTACCATTCTGTCGAGTCCCAGTCATATTTTATCGGGTACCTAACGCGTCCGTTAGGATTTTCTTCGTATCTGTTGATACGGAAAAAATTAGCAAACCGACGTCAGAGACGGTGCCACGCCGCTCAGAACGGATCTGGGGTCTTACCTTCGCAGAATTTTGCAGCATTCAGAGATTATTCGCGACTTTGGTGCTCTGAGAATATATTGTCGAGTGCTTTTTCGGCTGTTGGAATAGCACATTTTATTGAGTCAACGGATGACTTATCTTGCCTTCCCGATGGGAGTATATGCAGAGTTATTTGTATAACTCGAAATATGCTTACTTCTTCTCTTTTTTTTTTACAATTTCATCGGGCACGCGAACAGCGTTCCCAATGGGAGTAGCCCCCGAGGCTACAACCAAGGACTAGTGCTTGGTTGTAGGCTCAACACTTTAACGCCTTATGTCGCTATATTGTCATTTTTTCTCGAACTTTTCATATCTATCGGGTGCGCGACCAGCGCTCCCGATGGGAGTAGCCCCGAGGCTATGAACAAATGCTTGTATTTGGTCATAGGCTCTCGCCATTTCTATTTTGTCATACTCGAATTTTTTTTCTTTTTTTTTCAAAGTAGCCCCCGAGCATTTGAGCAAAAACTTGTATTTGATCAAAGGCTTCCCGAAATAATCCATAGTATTTGTTTGCTGCCAATTTCATTAACCTTTATAACCAAGATTTTTCTTTTGGCAAGGTGACATCATCACTAACGATAGCCACGATCATTGTATCGGGAAGACGCGAGTACTGCTCTCTCTCTCTGCCTTGCGTGCCCAAAATCCTTATCAAGTTGACATGTCGTGCAAGTGGGGGACACACGTCTCCACTTTTCCTGGCGCACATACTGTAGCGCCTGTTCCTTTCCTTCGCAGTGAAAATACGCTTTTACCCCTTATCCACGTGTACATCATCCATCTCACAATTTTTCCATCCAACGGTGCGTCGATTCAGCGATTCTCTATTTAAGGTCATCTTCTTCCTCTAGTCGCCCTTTCGCTCGCGCCGCACCTCTGCTCTCCTCTGCAAAAATCCCCCATTGCGCCCAACACTTCTTGAGCTCAGCCACACTTGCACTTTTCGCTCACGCCACTGTTGATGCCACCGCGCGCGCGACTCAAGAGGCACAGCACCCCCGACTCGAAGATGGCTGCGGGAGATCTGGGGAACACTGAGTGGGAGAGATCCAAAATCTCCGCCCAAGATATCAACTTGCTGAAGAAGCTTGGGATCAGCAAGAAGAAAGAGTCGTTGTGCTTCCCCAGCGAGGAGAGCTATCCATCCCCTCCTATCGAGTATCGGGTCAGTTTTGTTGACCACCTCATCCGCGGCCTTTCTTCCCCCATTCACGATTTTCTGCGTGGGTTGCCTTTTGTGTACGGATTGCAACTTCACCGTCTTACTCCCAACTCTATCCTCCACATCTCGATCTTTATCACCCTTTGCGAATCTTTCCTTGGAATCCAGCCTAATTGGGCTTTATGGAAGCGCATTTTCATCCTTCGCCGTAATGGCTCTGCCAACGTTGCCTATAACATAGGCGGCGTTGTTATCTGCGTCCGCCCTGATTTCAAATATTTTGACGTCAAATTCCCTGACTCAGTTCAAGGGTGGTGCAAAAAATGGTTGTATATCCACGAGGAAAGCCACGACTCGGCGGAACACAAATTCCCCCTTTTGATGGCAACGAAAAAATCTGTCGCCGCCGGTCCTGGGATGCAGAAGCTAGCGACGAAGAAAAAACGGTGACAGAAGCGCTGATGTCACGCATCCGCGAGCTCCAAAATACCCGTGGACAAGAATTGTCGGGTGTCCAAATCACGGCATATTTCCTTAGGATTAGGGTGCAGCCTTTGCAAGCTCGCAAAAACCCCCTTTGGATGTATGTTGGCAACGAGGATGTGGATCGCCTGTCGATAGATTTACCGGTCAAGGACTTAGAAAAACTTGTCCGAAAAATCTCGTCGCTTAGCAAGAAAGACACCGTCCCGTCATCTTGCCGTGTGACACCATATAGCGCCACCAACGCGCTCCCGCAGGTAATATATTTTTGTCGTCTGCTTGTTCATTCACTCTTTTTCTCTTTTTGTACTGCTATTTCTTCAACTGTTGTTATTGATACAAATTCCCGTCGATACTTTTTCTATCTTGTCCAGAACCACAAGACTGCGTCGCCTCTTCCTCCCCTTCCCGAAGGTGGAGAAGTCGAAGAGCGGGCTGTTGTCACCGACGACAACCAGGGTACTTCTCGCCCTGAGAGTGAAGTCGCGGGTTCTCAAAAATCCGCGGCATCCTCTGAAAAAGAAGTTGAATCCGAGGCTACCACATCGGCACACTCTCCTCCCTCAGCTGCTTCTCCAAAGAACAAGAGGAAAAGGGACGAAGTTGCCGATTCCGGCACCTCCAAAGCCGGCGCTTCTCTTGTCGAAGAAGTTGTTCCTGATGCTGCAAGGACAACTTTCAATCCTTACGAAGATGCTTTTGTCAGCTCGTAAGTTCTTGTTGCTTTTTGTTGTTTGCTCCCGATGTTTTGTCTGCACTGTTTCTTATATTGTCGCCTTATTTATTGTAGTGGTGACGAGGATGAAAATCCACCTATAGACATGACTGATCGAACGAGTACGTCTCGTACTTTAGTTATCTCTGAAGCTCATCCTGATGGGGATGAAACCTCGCCTACTCAGCAAGACATCGTGCACCCAACTCCAGTTACGAGCTCCCGAGCCTCTTCACCAAAGAGAGCTAGGATAGAGCCAGCCAAAGAGCCTGCCATGTTAATTGGTGGTTCCACGACTCGTTTAATGGATGATGTGAGTTGTCTCTTCCTCTCTTTTTTTATATTCCGAACATTTCAGTGCTTTGGACTCCCCTCTGGTTTTTGCTTGGTGCTGTCGAGCTTTTGCTTCCTATATTGATTTCTTTTTTCTATGGTCTTCTCTTCAGCCTTCGATGAAGGAATTTATCCGTCTTGGTACCCAATTTATCGGGTACCGTGATTATGCCACCAAGCTTGAAGGTATTATTTTTTCTGCTTCTTCTACTGAATAGATTCCTTCATAATTTTTTCATGACAGTTTATTGTCGTCTATTTTGCCGGGGACTCTTGCGGAGGCTAACAAACGCGCTGACGCTCTTGATATCAAGTTGGAGCGAAGCAAAAAAGCCCGCAAGAAAGTTGAAATAGATGCTGCTGTTGTCGAAGATCTTCGAAAAAGACTCCATGACGCGGAAACTTCTTTGAGCGACAACATGGCTCAGCAGGCTGCTCGCGAAAAAGAAATTCTTACTCGCTTGGAATCGCAGAGTCGACGTTTTGTTAGTAAGTACTCAGATCCTTGCTATTTCTTCGGGTCCTCATATTTGTCCCTTGCTTGCTTTTTCTTGACAAGCTTCTTTTTACTCATTTAGGAAAAACGCAGCAAGATTATGAGCTGGAAAATCCTGAAGGTGATTGTCTTCTCGACGCTCTTTCCCTCCTTGAGATCCATGGAGATGAGGCACGCGAAGGCCTTGCCGAAGCCAGAACAGGTCTGTCGCGGCTTTTTCCCTACTTCTTCACGAAGAAGGAAGAACCCACGGCTTTTACTGCTCTCGCCAAATGCTTCAATTCTCAAGAAGATCTTGGGCTCAAACTTCGCCAAGAAGGTTTGAAAGTTGGTGTTGAAGGCACTATCGCCTTGGTTGCTGACAACCAACAAGATGTCGACTGGGCGAGAGTTGGCGACACGAAGGAGATGGAAACGAAGAGGTGGCAGTCGTTGATTAAAGCTGCCAAGCCAAACTCGAAGAAAATCCTCGCCTACCTCGGATGCAAGCCAACTCCTGCTCCTAGTTCATCGAAGCCGGAGGTCAAGTAGACCACCTTGTCTTCTCTTTTTGTGCTGTTCTCTTTTGATGTTGTCGCCATAGTAGCTTTGGCGACAATTGCTCCATTAGTTCATTAGGAACCCTCCTTTTGTAATAGCCATGTAAGTACTTTGAAAATCAATGGAAATCTATTTTGCTTGATGATTGATGTCGAAACTTTTATTTCCAGTTGGTATTTATAACTACACTTCAACTCCTCGTTCTGCCGATGCTTTTCCTGCTTCATCCTACTCGAGGAAAATGCCTGTCGATGATGAATTTATTGAAGATTCCTCGAGTAAAGGTTCAGCACAAGACTTGGAAGAACTCCGTCAACAGCTTCAATCTATGAAGAAGGAGGCACTTATAATAATGGAGTAGTCTCGAAAATCATCGGAGATGGAAAAGGTTGCACTACAGCAGGCTCAGGAGGCTATAGCTGCCAAAGGAAACGCCGTAGCTGAAGCTATGGATGCTACCTCCTGAGAGAATTTTATGCTCGAGTTGATGACTGAAGCAAGTTTGGAAATTGCGGGTATACTTCCTAAACCTAGACTTCCTCTGTTTATTCCTTGTTTTCTCCTTTGTAATTCTTGTGCTATCACCAAATAGGTCCCTTTCGAGACGCTGCTGCCGAAGATCAACGGTTAGACACAAGGTCAAATTTCCTTGTTAATCTAGCACTTGACCATGGCTCTCTTTTTTGGGCTACCCCGGAGCGTACCCAACAAATTGTCAGATTCTAGGACCGCTCGTGCCAAGTTCATGAGTTCCTTGAGTTTTGTACCAAAACTTTATCCATGATTTACAATTCTATGTTTCCTCGGAATTTTCAACCGAAGTCTCTTCCCGAGCTGATGGAGAAATTTAAGGACTCACACAAAATCCATGGTTTTGTAAGAGCTCAACTGGTAGCTGGCGCCAGGGTTGCCCTTATTATGCTTCAGATCTGCCACTCTAAACTTAATATGACAAAGGTGGTGGAAACTGTCCATACCAAGCTGAGGCAACGGCGAAGAGGTGTCGATAAAATTGATGCAGCGGTTACCCCAGTAGCTGAAGAGATAATTAATGATCTTCTTCGGATGGATGCCGACTTTTTTGCAGATGGTCATTACGCCGATTTCTTGGGTGCTTCTGCCGAAGAAGATAGAGTAAATATTGACGACCTGTTAGGTCACAACTGGATTTATATTTATTTCCAGTAGATAGCTTATGTTGTCGAAAGAGAACTATAACTTGCTGTATGTATATTGTAAGTCAGATATATATATTTTTCTTTTCCCTAGCCCTCGAGTGTTTCGGTGGCTAATTTCTTTATTGTGTTTGCGAGGTTAAACCAAGGCAAATAAATTTTATTGAGTATACTATATTCACGGGTATGAACCCCCGAGCCTGTCGACGAAAAAAGATGTATGTCACCAATATCTTTTACTATATTGCAGCACCGCGAGCCCGCCTTATTAAAAACCTTTCAGCCCCACTCGGTGCCCTGAAAGGAAAAGAGTGCGTCTGAAAACTCGCGGGCGTTTCAGTACATTGTATTTTTACAAGGAGGACTATATTTCAACTCTAGGCGTAAAAACGCCTGAGTTGTGCCACGTTCCAAGGATTTGGCTCTGCGACTCCTGTCTTCTTGTCCTTTATCCTGTATGCTCCTCCTTCGATTACTTCTGTGACGATGTAAGGACCAAGCCACGGCAGCTCGAGTTTTTCATGGCTTTTTTGTCTGAGCCGAAGAACTAAGTCCCCGACCTGAAAGGATCTTGGCCTCAATCGTCGACTGTGGTAATTTTTCAGATCTTGCTGGTACTTAGCGACCCGTGATAACACTTCATGTCGAGCTTCGTCAAGTGCATCGACATCATCCTCCAATGCTTTCTTTGATGCCTCTTCATCATATTCCGTTACTCTCGGGGAATCATGCTCTATTTCTATCGGCAGTACTGCTTCAGCTCCATGGACCAGGAAAAACGGAGTTTCTTGTGTCGCTGTATTTGGCGTTGTTCGAATACTCCACAACACACTAGGCAACTCTTCTGGCCAAGTATGTCGAGGTTTTTCCAACGGCGCTAGCAGACGCTTCTTGATACCATTGCAGATGATACCATTAGCTTTCTCGACTTGACAATTGGTCTGCGGGTGAGCAACTGATGCAAAGTGTAGTTTGATGCCTACCTCTGCACAATATGCCTTGAATTCCTTGGATGTAAAGTTGCTACCATTGTCGGTGACGATGCTGTGAGGTACTCCAAATCGAAAAACAATGCTTTTCACGAACTTGATTGCAGATGCTCCGTCGGGTGAATTTATCGGCTTTGCTTCTATCCACTTCGTGAATTTGTCGACATCGACGAGCATGTAGTCGTATCCTCCTGGTGAAGCTTTGTGTAATTTTCCCACCATATCGAGACCCCACTAAGCAAAGGGCCAAGACAATGGTATTGACATCAATTTTGCTGCCGGAGAGTGAGGTTTTGCGGCAAATCCGAACTATTTCTTTCGCATCCTCAATTGCTGTTAACCAATAAAATCCTGCTCTGAAAACCTTGGCTGCTATAGCTCGGCTGCTTGCATGGTGACCACATATTCCTTCGTGTACATCCTTCAGAATTAACCTTCCTTCTTCGGGTGTGACGCACCTTTGTAACACTCCCGAAATACTTTGTTTGTACAATTCCCCTTTGACCACAGTAAAGGCTTTAGAACGTCTGATAACTCGCCTTGCTTCAACTGGATCGTCTGGTATTTCTTTCCTTAGGATGTATGATATGTATGCTTGCATCCATGGAACTTGTACCACCATTACTAAGTCCGGTTCCTCCTCTTCTTCCAGTGCTGCTTTCGTAGCCCCCGAGGGTTTATCATCCTTCTCCTTCTTCTTTGGTTTCTTCGGCTTGGTAGATATCTCTGCTATCTCCTCCCAGAACACGCCTGGTGGAATCGCGAGACACTGCGACCCAATGTTTGCAAGAACATCGGCTTCATCATTGCTTAGCCTGCTAATGTGATTTACCTCGCATCCATCAAACAGCTTCTCCAACTCGTTATATACTTCCTTGTATGCTATCATACTTTCATTGACTGCATCACATTGATTCATGACCTGCTGAGCTACCAATTGTGAATCGCCAAAGATTTTTAGTCGGGTTGCTCCACAAGCCTTCGCCATCTTCATCGTGTGTATGAGAGCTTCGTATTCTGCCTCATTGTTAGACGCGTTTGGAAACGTCATCCGTAAGACATATTTTAATTTATCACCTTCAGGTGATATGAGTATCACGCCTGCTCCAACTCCCTCTAATCTCTTGGACCCGTCGAAGTTCATAGTCCAGGTTCTCGATAAATCCGGGGGTCCCGTATTTTGTAGCTCCATCCACTCTGCGATGAAGTCCGGTAAAACTTGCGACTTTATTGCTTTTCTTTTTTCGTACGTGATGTCCCGAGGGGAAAGCTCTATTCCCCACAGGGAGACACGATCCGTAGCTTCTGGATTGTTTAATATATTGGATAAAGACGCCTCACTGGCCACTATTATTGGATGCACCGAAAAATAGTACCGCAATTTTCTTGCGGTTGTAAACACTCCATACGCTAACTTTTGGTACTGCGGATACCGCTGTATTGAGGGAGATAGAACTTCACTGATGAAATATACTGGCCTCTGTACTCCATGGAGTTTTCCTTCTTCCTCTCTTTCGACAACGAGGGCTGTGCTGACCACCTGAGGTGTGGCTGCAATGTATAGCAAAAGGGGTTCTTTCTCTTTAGGCGCCACCAAAATTGGTGGTGTCGAGATTGTGCGCTTGAGATCTTCGAAAGCTCTATCTTCCTCTTTGTTCCATTGAAACTTCTCGCCTTGCTTAATCAAGGCGTAAAACGGCAACGCCTTTTCTCCTAATCTGGCGATGAATCTGCTTAAAGCTGCGACTCGCCCGGTCAACTGTTGTATTTCTTTCAACTTTGTCGGCTTTCTCATTGTTACGATAGCTTGAATTTTCTCTAGATTGGCTTCGATTCCTCTTGCCGAAACCTGGAACCCGAGAAGTTCTCCCGCAGGGACGCCGAAAGAGCACTTTGTCGGGTTCAACTTGAGATAGAACTTGTCAAGGTTGTCGAAAGTTTCTTTTAAATCCTCGATCAATGTTGACCCTTTCTTTGATGTTATAACGACATCATCAATGTACACTTATATGTTTTTTCCAATCTGTGTTGCCAGAAACTTCTGCATCATCCGCTGATATGTTGCGCCCGCATTTTTTAAGCCAAAAGGCATTGTTTTGTAGCAAAACACGCCATAAGGTGTTATGAACGCTGTCTTGACTTCATCATCTTCTTTTAGTCTGATCTGGTTATAACCAGAATATGCATCCAGGAAGGAAAGACATCCTGCCGTGGAGTCGATGATTTGGTCGATCCTTGGGAGGGGAAAGTGATCCTTTGGACAGTGTTTATTGAGACACGTAAAGTCGATACACATGCAAAGGACTTTCGTGTTTTTCTTCGGGACCAGCACTGGGTTAGTGACCCACGTGGCCTATGTATGTAACTCTTTAATAAAACCAGCTTCTCTGAGTCGATCGATCTCTGACAGCATGGCTTTGCGGTTTGGTTCCGAAAAACGCCGCAAAGGTTGTTTAATTGGTCTCGCTATTGGATCCAAGTTTAGGTGGTGCTCGGCAAGTTCCCTGGGTACTCCTGGCATGTCAGCTGGACACCATGCGAAGATTTTCCAGTGCTCACGGAGGAACTCGACGAGTGCGCTTTCCTATGCGAGGTCCATGTCTATTGCAATGGACGTCGTTTTCTTTGGATCTGTCGGGTGAATCTGTACTTTCTTGGAATCCTTGGTAGTGTTAAAGGTTGGCTCCCTAAGTGGCCTTCCTGCATCTGGTAACACGTTATAATCAGTTGTTAGCCTTGACGCCATATATTCTGCCTGCATCCCGAAGATTTCTGACAGTCGATGAAAATCCTTGTCGCATTTATCAGCTAATGCGAAGCTGCCTTTGACTGTAATTGGTCCCATAGGTCCTGGTAACCTCCATAACAGGTACGTGTAGTGTGGTACCGCCATAAACCTGGCATATGCTGGTCGTCCCAACAGAGCGTGATATTGCGACGGGAAATCTACAACTTCAAACTCCAGCCTCTCGATCCTGTAATTTTCTCGGGTTCCAAACTGAACGTCGAGATTGATCTTTCCCAGCAGATAACTTGGCTTCTCCGGCGTGATTCCATGGAAACGTGTGTCAGTTGGTTTTAAATTTGCCAAGGATACGTTCATCTTTCTTAGTGTATCTGCATACATAAGGTGTAGAATGCTGCCTCCATCTATGAATACTCGAGATACGTCGGATCCTGCGATCACCGCTGGTAAGATAAGTGCTGACTGCCCTGGTCGAGGAACTTGCTGCGGGTGATCCGCAATTGTGCAGCCAATGTCCTGTCCCGACCAATTTAGGTACTCAATCGTTGGTGGAGGCATCTTCTCTGCCATGAATACTTGACGTGAGATTACTTTCTGAGCCCTGTTAGACGGCCTAGCTTTCTGAATCATCGAGACCGCACCGTTGGAGTTAGGATCGACATATGGAGGTGGGTGTGGTGCTGTGATGGCGTGTAACTCACACGTTCGTTGGGAACCCCAAGAGGAAGGTATGATGCGCACAGCAGCAAGTTTTCCCTCAGAAAGAAACCAAGGTTTATCGAACCAGGAGGAGCCAAGAAGCACGTTGAAGGTTGATGGCGGCGGGATGTTGTGCGGCGCAACACCAGGGATTCCGGCGCCAACGTGGAACCTGCACAACACAACCAAAGTACTTTGCCCCAACGAAACAGTGAGGTTGTCAATCTCACCGGCTTGCTGTAACAAAGGATTAACCGTATTGTGTGGAAGATGATTGTTTACAGAGAAAACAGTAAAAACAAGTATTGCAGCAGATTTATATTTAAGTATAAAAGAATGGACCGGGGTCCACAGTTCACTAAAGGTGTCTCTCCCATAAGATAAAAGCATGTTGGGTGAACAAATTACAGTCGGGCAATTGACAAATAGAGAGGGCATAACAATGCACATACATGTCATGATAAGAACAGTGAGATTTAGTTGGGCATTACGACAAAGTACATAGACCGCCATCCAACTGCATCTATGCCTAAAAAGTCCACCTTCAGGTTATCATCCGAATCCCTTCCAGTATTAAGTTGCAAAGCAACAGACAATTGCATTAAGTATGGTGCGTAATGTAATCAACAACTACATCCTTAGACATAGCATCAATGTTTTATCCCTAGTGGCAACAGCACAACACAACCTTAGAACTTTCTGTCACTGTCCCAGGTATCAATGTAGGCATGAACCCACTATCGAGCATAAATACTCCCTCTTGGAGTTAAGAGCAAAAACTTGGCCAGAGCCTCTACTAATAACGGAGAGCATGCAAGATCATAAACAACACATAGGTAATAACTTGATAATTAACATAACATGGTATTCTCTATCCATCGGATCCCGACAACCACAACATATAGCATTACAGATAGATGATCTTGATCATGTTAGGCAGCTCACAAGATCCAACAATGAAGCACAATGAGGAGAAGACAACCATCTAGCTACTGCTATGGACCCATAGTCCAGGGGTGAACTACTCACTCATCACTCCGGAGGCGACCATGGCGGTGAAGAGTCCTCCGGGAGATGAATCCCCTCTCCGGCAGGGTGCCGGAGGAGATCTCCAGAATCTCCCGAGATGGGATTGGCGGCGGCGGCGTCTCAGTAAGGTTTTCCGTATCGTGGTTCTTCGTTTTGGGGTTTTCGCGACAGAGGCTTTAAGTAGGCGGAAGGGCAACATGGGGGGCCACACGAGGGCCCCACACCACAGGTCGGCGCGGCCAAGGCCTGGGCCGCGCCGCCCTATGGTGGCGGCCCCTCGTGGCCCCACTTTGACTCCTCTTCGGTCTTCTGGAAGCTTCGTGGAAAAATAGGACCCTGGGCGTTGATTTCGTCCAATTCCGAGAATATTTCGTTACTACGATTTCTGAAACCAAAAACAGCGACAAAGAATCGGCTCTTGACATCTTGTTAATAGGTTAGTTCCAGAAAATGCACGAATATGACATAAAGTGTGCATAAAACATGTAGGTATCATCAATAATATGGCATGGAACATAAGAAATTATCGATACGTCGGAGACGTATCAGCATCCCCAAGCTTAGTTCTGCTCGTCCCGAGCAGGTAAAACGATAACAAAGGTAATTTCTGAAGTGACATGCCATCATAACCTTGATCATACTATTTGTAAACATATGTAATGAATGCAGCGATCAAAACAATGGTAATGACATGAGTAAACAAGTGAATCATAAAGCAAAGACTTTTCATGAATAGTACTTCAAGACAAGCATCAATAAGTCTTGCATAAGAGTTAACTCATAAAGCAATAAATCAAAGTAGAGGTATTGAAGAAACACAAAGGAAGATTAAGTTTCAGCGGTTGCTTTCAACTTGTAACATGTATATCTCATGGATAATTGTCAACATAGAGTAATATAACAAGTGCAATATGCAAGTATGTAGGAATCAATGCACAGTTCACACAAGTGTTTGTTTCTTGAGGTGGAGAGAGATAGGTGAACTGACTCAACATAAAAGTAAAAAAGAATGGTCCTTCAAAGAGGAAAGCATCGATTGCTATATTTGTGCTAGAGATTTTATTTTGAAACATGAAACAATTTTGTCAACGGTAGTAATAAAGCATATGAGTTATGTAAATTATATCTTACAAGTTGCAAGTCTCATGCATAGTATACTAATAGTGCCCGCACTTTGTCCTAATTAGCTTGGACTACCGGATCATCGCAATACACATGTTTTAACCAAGTGTCACAATGGGGTACCTCCATGCCGCCTGTACAAAGGTCTAAGGAGAAAGCTCGCATTTTGGATTTCTCGCTTTTGATTATTCTCAACTTAGACATCCATACCGGGACAACATGGAAAACAGATAATGGACTCCTCTTTAATGCATAAGCATGTGGCAACAATTATTATTCTCATGTGAGATTGAGGATATATGTCCAAAACTGAAACTTCCACCATGAATCATGGCTTTAGTTAGCGGCCCAATGTTCTTCTCTAACAATATGCATGCTCCAACCATTAAGGTGGTAGATCTCTCTTACTTCAGACAAGACGGACATGCATAGCAACTCACATGATATTCAACAAAGAATAGTTGATGGCGTCCCCAGAAGCATGGTTATCGCACAACAAGCAACTTAATAAGAGATAAAGTGCATAAGTACATATTCAATACCACAATAGTTTTTAAGCTATTTGTCAATGAGCTATATATTGCAAAGGTGAATGATGGAATTTTAAAGGTAGCACTCAAGCAATTTACTTTGGAATGGCGGATAAATACCATGTAGTAGGTAGGTATGGTGGACACAAATGGCATAGTGGTTGGCTCAAGGATTTTGTATGCATGAGAAGTATTCCCTCTCGCTACAAGGTTTAGGCTAGCAAGGTTATTTGAAACAAACACAAGGATGAACGGTACAGCAAAACTCACATAAAAGACAATATTGTAAACATTATAAGACTCTACACCGTCTTCCTTGTTGTTCAAAACTCAATACTAGATGTTATCTAGACTCTAGAGAAACCAAATATGCAAACTAAATTAGCAAGCTCTAAGTGTTTCTTCATTAATGGGTGCAAAGTATATGATGCAAGAGCTTAAACATGAGCACAACAATTGCCAAATATCAAATTATCCAAGACATTTTAGAGTTACTACATGTAGTATTTTCCAATTCCAACCATATAACAATTTAACGAAGAAGAAACTTCGCCATGAATACTATGAGTAGAGCCTAAGGACATACTTGTCCATATGCTACAGCGGAGCGTGTCTCTTTCCCACAAAGTGAATGCTAGGATCCATTTTATTCAAACAAAACAAAAACAAAAACAAACCGACGCTCCAAGCAAAGTGCATAAGATGTGACGGAATAAAAATATAGTTTCAGGGGAGGAACCTGATAATGTTGTCGATGAAGAAGGGGATGCCTTGGGCATCCCCAAGCTTAGACGCTTGAGTCTTCTTAGAATATGCAGGGGTGAACCACCGGGGCATCCCCAAGCTTAGAGCTTTCACTTTCCTTGATCATATTGTATCATACTCCTCTCTTGATCCTTGAAAACTTCCTCCACACCAAACTCGAAACAACTCATTAGAGGGTTAGTGCACAATAAAAATTAACATGTTCAGAGGTGACACAATCATTCTTAACACTTCTGGACATTGCATAAAGCTACTGGACATTAATGGATCAAAGAAATTCATCCAACATAGCAAAAGAGGCAATGCGAAATAAAAGGCAGAATCTGTCAAAACAGAACAGTCCGTAAAGATGGATTTTATTAGGGCACCAGACTTGCTCAAATGAAAATTCCCAAATTGAATGAAAGTTGCGTACATATCTGAGGATCACTCACGTAAATTGGCTTAATTTTCTGATTTACCTACAGAGAATTAGACCCAGTTTCGTGACAGCAAACAAATCTGTTTCTGCGCAGTAATCCAAATCTAGTATTTACTTTACTATCAAAGACTTTACTTGGCACAACAAAACATGAAACTAAGATAAGGAGAGGTTGCTACAGTAGTAAACAACTTCGAAGACTCAAATATAAAACAAAAATACTGTAGTAAAAACATGGGTTGTCTCCCATAAGCGCTTTTCTTTAACGCCTTTCAGCTAGGCGCAGAAAGTGTATCTCAAGTGTTATCAAAGGGTGGTGCATCTACAGCGGGGGTTGGAGTTTTCTCAACCATGCATAGTATATTAGATACATAAATTTCAGCGTCTCCCTTTTCATTAGTCTTGGGCTTGCTACTCTCATCGAACAAATTTTCAGGAACAAGCCAAGCATAGTTATTTTCTAGTGCATCATTCATAGCTAGGAGTTTACATGGTATTGGTGCTTTGATCTCCCCACCATCATTATTATTATCAGTATATTTCATTCTATACATATCCATTTTTTCAAGTGTTCTTTTAAAGTCGGTATAAAAGCCAAGCCTCTTATGCTTAATAAAAACTTTTCTAGCTTCTATAGCTATATCTTCAAATTCTCGCACTAAGACTTTTAGAACAAAATCTCTCTTCTCTCACCGCTCCATATCAGAAAGTGTAAGAAACATGTGTTGTATCATGGGGTTGAGACTAATAAATCTAGCTTCCATCATGCGCACCAAACAAACAGAGGCATCTTCATAAGTAGGGACAGCTTTTGCAAGTGGTATATCTTTAAGATCTTCATGCATACTAACATGGGTGAAAAATTCTTCTATATTATCTCTTCCAATTATAGACCCTTGTCCCACAGGTATATCTTTTACAGTGAAATTAAGAGGAAACATGTTGAAATAAGTAAAGCAAATGCAAGTAACTAATTTTTTATGTTTTTGATATAACAAACAAGACAGTAAATAAAGTAAAGCTAGCAACTAATTTTTTTGTGTTTTGATATAATGCAGCAAACAAAGTAGTAAATAAAATAAAGCAAGACAAAAACAAAGTAAAGAGGTTGAGAAGTGGAGACTCCCCTTGCAGCGTGTCTTGATCTCCCCGGCAACGGCGCCAGAAAATATGCTTGATGGCGTGTAACTCACACGTTCGTTGGGAACCCCAAGAGGAAGGTATGATGCGCACAGCAGCAAGTTTTCCCTCAGAAAGAAACCAAGGTTTATCGAACCAGGAGGAGCCAAGAAGCACGTTGAAGGTTGATGGCGGCGGGATGTAGTGCGGCGCAACACCAGGGATTCCGGCGCCAACGTGCAACCTGCACAACACAACCAAAGTACTTTGCCCCAACAAAATAGTGAGGTTGTCAATCTCACCGGCTTGCTGTAACAAAGGATTAACCGTATTGTGTGGAAGATGATTGTTTACAGAGAAAACAGTAAAAACAAGTATTGCAGCAGATTTGTATTTCAGTATAAAAGAATGGACCGGGGTCCACAGTTCACTAGAGGTGTCTCTCCCATAAGATAAAAGCATGTTGGGTGAACAAATTACAGTCGGGCAATTGTCAAATAGAGAGGGCATAACAATGTACATACATGTCATGATAAGTACAGTGAGATTTAATTGGGCATTACGACAAAGTACATAGACCGCCATCCAACTGCATCTATGCCTAAAAAGTCCACCTTCAGGTTATCATCCGAACCCCTTCCAGTATTAAGTTGCAAAGCAACAGACAATTGCATTAAGTATGGTGCGTAATGTAATCAACAACTACATCCTTAGACATAGCATCAATGTTTTATCCCTAGTGGCAACAGCACAACACAACCTTAGAACTTTCTGTCACTGTCCCAGGTATCAATGTAGGCATGAACCCACTATCGAGCATAAATACTCCCTCTTGGAGTTAAGAGCAAAAACTTGGCCAGAGCCTCTACTAATAACGGAGAGCATGCAAGATCATAAAGAACACATAGGTAATAACTTGATAATTAACATAACATGGTATTCTCTATCCATCGGATCCCGACAAACACAACATATAGCATTACAGATAGATGATCTTGATCATGTTAGGCAGCTCACAAGATCCAACAATGAAGCACAATGAGGAGAAGACAACCATCTAGCTACTGCTATGGACCCATAGTCCAGGGGTGAACTACTCACTCATCACTCCGGAGGCGACCATGGCGGTGAAGAGTCCTCCGGGAGATGAATCCCCTCTCCGGCAGGGTGCCGGAGGAGATCTCCAGAATCCCCCGAGATGGGATTGGCGGCGGCGGCGTCTCAGTAAGGTTTTCCGTATCGTGGTTCTTCGTTTTGGGGTTTTCGCGACGGAGGCTTTAAGTAGGCGGAAGGGCAACGTGGGGGGCCACACGAGGGTCCCACACCACAGGTCGGCGCGGCCAAGGCCTGGGCCGCGCCGCCCTATGGTGGCGGCCCCTCGTGGCCCCACTTCGACTCCTCTTCGGTCTTCTGGAAGCTTCGTGGCAAAATAGGACCCTAGGCGTTGATTTCGTCCAATTCCGAGAATATTTCGTTACTAGGATTTCTGAAACCAAAAACAGCAGAAAACAGCAACTGGCTCTTCGGCATCTTGTTAATAGGTTAGTTCCAGAAAATGCACGAATATGACATAAAGTGTGCATAAAACATGTAGGTATCATCAATAATATGGCATGGAACATAAGAAATTATCGATACGTCGGAGACGTATCATGCTGCCGCTATTCTGAGCTGGTGCCGATTTTCGTCCGTAATTGCGTTAGGAGGTGGAAGGTGGATCTCACTCCTTGGCCCCTGGGGGTTTCTTTGCGTTGCATGAGCGTTGGCTTGCCCTGCAAACCTCAACATTGCTTGAAAATTTCGACAGTCCTTCTGCAGATGTCCTGACTGTCTCTTCCCGTTGCTGTCAAGATAAAAATGCATTTGACACGGTCCATTCATCATATCCTCGGGAGACACGTATGGTCTCTGGAACCTTGGTCGACTATTTTGTCTATTGTTACAGGAATCATCTCTGTTGACGCCTCGCTGCTCGCTACTCCTTTGATAATCATCTCGACTGTTTCCCCCAGTATTTCCTCGGAAACCAGCCGATATTTGGCCAGGAGCGTCATAACTCGAAAACTGCTGAGAGAATAGTCGTCTATTTTGGAAATTTCGACTGCGGTTCTCCTCTGGTGACCTATGTCGTTTATTGTGAACAACATCTTCTCCGTCTGCCCATCTGTTTGTTATCTCCATTAATGCTGATACTGTCCTTGGGTTTGTTCTCCCCAAGTCTTCGACAAAATCTCCTCGTCGAATTCCTGCCACAAACGCATCTATTGCCCTCACGTCAGATATGTTCTCTGCTGAGTTTTTAATGATGTTCCACCTCTGGATGTACTTTCTCATTGATTCGTCATGCTTTTGTCTACACGACCTAAACTCTTCTAGTGATGCTGGTTTTTTGCAAGTAGTCGGAAATTCTTGACGAATACATCCTCAAAACTATCCCAGATGTCGATGGAACCTGGAGGAAGCTTCTTTATCCAAGATCGTGCGGCTCCGCTCAGGTGTACTTGAATGCTCTGTGATGTCTACGGGAGCTTCTATTCTTGTAGACAGTGTTGGGCCTCCAAGAGCAGAGGTTTGTAGAACAGCAGCAAGTTTCCCTTAAGTGGATACCCAAGGTTTATCGAACTCAGGGAGGAAGAGGTCAAAGATATCCCTCTCATGCAACCCTGCAACCACAAAGCAAGAAGTCTCTTGTGTCCCCAACACACCTAATAGGTGCACTAGTTCGGCGAAGAGATAGTGAAATACAGGTGGTATAAATAAGTATGAGCAGTAGCAACGGTGCCAGAAAAGTGCTTGCTGGCGTGTAGTTGATGGTGGTAATATTGCAGCAGTAGTAACACAGTAAAACAGTAAACAAGCAGTAGTAACTCAGCAGTATTTAGGAACAAGGCCTAGGGATTAGACTTTCACTAGTGGACACTCTCAACTTTGATCACATAACAGAATAGATAAATGCATACTCTACACTTTTGTTGGATGATGAACACATTGCGTAGGATTACACGAACCCTCAATGCCGGAGTTAACAAGCTCCACAATAATGCTCATGTTTTGGTAACCTTTAGTGTAAGATAGATCAACAGACTAAACCAAGTACTAGCATAGCATGCACACTGTCACCTTCATGCATATGTAGGAGGAATAGATCACATCAATATTATCATAGCAATAGTTAACTTCGCAATCTTCAAGAGATCATGATCATAGCATAAACCAAGTACTAACATGGTGCACGCACTGTCACCTTTGCACACATGCAGGAGGAATAAAACTACTTTAATAACACATCACTAGAGTAGCACATAGATAAATTGTGATACAAACTCATATGAATCTCAATGAGATCATTGTATTGAAGTACATGGAAGAGAGATGAACCACATAGCTACCGGTACAGCCCCGAGCCTCGATGGAGAACTACTCCCTCCTCATGGGAGCAGCAGCGGTGATGAAGATGGCGGTGGAGATGGCAGCGGTGTCGATGGAGAAGCCTTCCGGGGGCACTTCCCCGCTCCGGCAGGGTGCCGGAACAGAGATCCTGTCCCCCAGATCTTGGCTTCGCGATGGCGGCGGCTCTGGAAGGTTTTCGTGGGTTTCGTCAATTGTTATCGGGTTTTCTGATCCAGGGGCTTCTTATAGGCGGAGAGGCGGCGCAGGAAGGTCGAAGGGGGGCCCACACCCTAGGGGGGCGCCCCCCCCTTGGCCGCGCCGGGGTAGGGTTTTGTGGCCCTGCCTCCCTTCTCTGGCGGTTCTCGTGTGTTCTGGAGGCTTCCGGGTAAAATAGGAACTTTGGCGTTGATTTCGTCCGATTCTGAGAATATTTCGTTACTAGGATTTCTGAAACCAAAAACAGCAGAAAACAGGAACTGGCACTTCGGCATCTTGTTAATAGGTTAGTTCCAGAAAATGCACGAATATGACATAAAGTGTGCATAAAACATGTAGATAACATCAATAATGTGGCATGGAACACAAGAAATTATCGATACGTTGGAGACGTATCAGCATCCCCAAGCTTAGTTCTGCTCGTCCCGAGCAGGTAAAACGATAACAAAGATAATTTCTGGAGTGACATGCCATCATAATCTTGATCATACTATTTGTAAAGCATATGTAGTGAATGCAGCGATCAAAACAATGTGTATGACATGAGTAAACAAGTGAATCATAAAGCAAAGACTTTTCATGAATAGCACTTCAAGACAAGCATCAATAAGTCTTGCATAAGAGTTAACTCATAAAGCAATAATTCAAAGTAAAGGTATTGAAGCAACACAAAAGAAGATTAAGTTTCAGCGGTTGCTTTCAACTTATAACATGTATATCTCATGGATAATTGTCAATGCAAAGCAATATAACAAATGCAATATGCAAATATGTAAGAATCAATGCACAGTTCACACAAGTGTTTGCTTCTTGAGGTGGAGAGAAATAGGTGAACTGACTCAACAATAAAAGTAAAAGAATGGTCCTTCAAAGAGGAAAGCATCGATTGCTATATTTGTGCTAGAGCTTTGATTTTGAAAACATAAAGAAAGCATAAAAGTAAAGTTTTGAGAGGTGTATGTTGTTGTCAACGAATGGTAGCGGGTACTCTAACCCCCTTGCCAGACAAACCTTCAAAGAGCGGCTCCCATTTTATTTTATTTTTGGATGGCACTCCTTCCAACCTTTCTTTCACAAACCATGGCAAACCGAATCCTCGGGTGCCTGCCAACAATCTCATACCATGAAGGAGTACCTTTTTATTTTAGTTTTATTATGATGACACTCCTCCCAACCTTTGCTTACACAAGCCATGGCTAGCCGAATCCTTCGGGTGCCGTCCAACAATCACATACCATGGAGGAGTGCCTTTTTTGGTTAATTAATTTGGGACTGGGAATCCCATTGCCAGCTCTTTTTGCAAAATTATTGGATAAGCGGATGAAGCCACTAGTCCATTGGTGAAAGTTGCCCAACAAGATTGAAAGATAAACACCACATACTTCCTCATGAGCTATAAAACATTGACACAAATAAGAGGTAATAAATTTTGAATTGTTTAAAGGTAGCACTCAAGCAATTTACTTTGGAATGGCGGAGAAATACCATGTAGTAGGTAGGTATGGTGGACACAAATGGCATAGTGTTGGCTCAAGTATTTGGATGCATGAGAAGTATTCCCTCTCGATACAAGGTTTAGGCTAGCAAGGCTTATTTGAAACAAACACAAGGATGAACCGGTGCAGCAAAACTCACATAAAAGACATATTGTAAACATTATAAGACTCTACACCGTCTTCCTTGTTGTTCAAACTCAATACTAGAAATTATCTAGACCTTAGAGAAACCAAATATGCAAACCAAATTTTAGCATGCTCTATGTATTTCTTCATTAATGGGTGCAAAGCATATGATGCAAGAGCTTAAACATGAGCACAACAATTGCCAAGTATCACATTACCCAAGACATTTTTAGCAATTACTACATGTATCATTTTCCAATTCCAACCATATAACAATTTAACGAAGAGGAAACTTCGCCATGAATATTATGAGCTAAGAACACATGTGTTCATATGAACCAGCGGAGCGTGTCTCTCTCCCACACAAGCATGATGTAATCCAATTTATTCAAACAAAAACAAAAACAAAAACAAACTGACGCTCCAAGAAAAAGCACATAAGATGTGATGGAATAAAAATATAGTTTCAGGGGAGGAACCTGATAGTGTTTGTCGATGAAGAAGGGGATGCCTTGGGCATCCCCAAGCTTAGACGCTTGAGTCTTCTTGATATATGCAGGGGTGAACCACCGGGTGCATCCCCAAGCTTAGAGCTTTCACTCTCCTTGATCGTAGTATATCATCCTCCTCTCTTGACCCTTGAAAACTTCCTCCACACCAAACTCGAAACAACTCATTAGAGGGTTAGTGGACAATAAAAATTAACATGTTCAGAGGTGACACAATCATTCTTAACACTTCTGAACATTGCATAAAGCTACTGGACATTAATGGATCAAAGAAATTCATCCAACATAGCAAAAGAGGCAATGCGAAATAAAAGGCAGAATCTGTCAAAACAGAACAGTCCGTAAAGATGGATTTTATTAGGCCACCAGACTTGCTCAAACGAAAATGCTCAAATTGAATGAAAGTTGCGTACATATCTGAGGATCACTCACGTAAATTTGCATAATTTTCTGAGTTACCTACAGAGAATTAGACCCAGATTCGTGACAGCAAAGAAATCTGTTTCTGCGCAGTAATCCAAATCTAGTACTTACTTTACTATCAAAGACTTTACTTGGCACAACAAAACACAAAACTAAGATAAGGAGAGGTTGCTACAGTAGTAAACAACTTCCAAGACACAAATATAAAACAAAGTACTGTAGCAAAATAACACATGGGTTATCTCCCAAGAAGTTCTTTCTTTTTAGCCATTAAGATGGGCTCAGCAGTTTTAATGATGCACTCGCAAGAAATAGTATTTGAAGCAAAAGAGAGCATCAAGAGGCAAATTCAAAACACATTTAAGTCTAACATGCTTCCTATGCATAGGAATCTTGTAAATAAACAAGTTCATGAAGAGCAAAGTAACAAGCATAGGAAGATAAAACAAGTGTAGCTTCAAAAATTTCAGCACATAGAGAGGCATTTTAGTAACATGAAAATTTCTACAACCATATTTTCCTCTCTCATAATAACTTTCAGTAGCATCATGAGCAAACTCAACAATATAACTATCACATAAAGCATTCTTATCATGAGTCGCATGCATAAAATTATTACTCTCCACATAAGCATAATCAATTTTATTAGTTGTAGTGGGAGCAAATTCAACAAAGTAGCTATCATTATTATTCTCATCAAGTGTAGGAGGCATAGTATAATCACAACAAAATTTACTCTCCATAGTAGGTGGCACCAAAAGACCACTATCATTATCATCATCAGAAATAGGAGGCAAAGTATCATCAAAGAAAATTTTCTCCTCAATGCTTGGGGGACTAAAAATATCATGAAAACCAGCTTCCCCAAGCTTAGAACTTTCTATATCATTATCAACAATGGTGTTCAAAGCGTTCATACTAATATTACTACCAGCATGCAAATAAGATTTCATAGGTTTTTTAATTTTCGCATCAAACAATCCAAGTTTTAAATCAGGAAATAGAACAAGAAGCTCACTCTTATACATTATGCCAAACTAGTGTAAACAAGAAACAAAAAGATGCAATTGCAGGATCTAAAGGAAATAGCTTTGAGCACACACACAACGGCGCCGGAAAAATACTTTACCTGGGACCGTAGTATGAGTGCCTTTTTTACCTTTCCTCCCCGGCAACGGCGTCAGAAAAGTGCTTGATGTCTACGGGAGCTTCTATTCTTGTAGACAGTGTTGGGCCTCCAAGAGCAGAGGTTTGTAGAACAGCAGCAAGTTTCCCTTAAGTGGATACCCAAGGTTTATCGAACTCAGGGAGGAAGAGGTCAAAGATATCCCTCTCATGCAACCCTGCAACCACAAAGCAAGAAGTCTCTTGTGTCCCCAACACACCTAATAGGTGCACTAGTTCGGCGAAGAGATAGTGAAATACAGGTGGTATAAATAAGTATGAGCAGTAGCAACGGTGCCAGAAAAGTGCTTGCTGGCGTGTAGTTGATGGTGGTAATATTGCAGCAGTAGTAACACAGTAAAACAGTAAACAAGCAGTAGTAACTCAGCAGTATTTAGGAACAAGGCCTAGGGATTAGACTTTCACTAGTGGACACTCTCAACTTTGATCACATAACAGAATAGATAAATGCATACTCTACACTTTTGTTGGATGATGAACACATTGCGTAGGATTACACGAACCCTCAATGCCGGAGTTAACAAGCTCCACAATAATGCTCATGTTTTGGTAACCTTTAGTGTAAGATAGATCAACAGACTAAACCAAGTACTAGCATAGCATGCACACTGTCACCTTCATGCATATGTAGGAGGAATAGATCACATCAATATTATCATAGCAATAGTTAACTTCGCAATCTTCAAGAGATCATGATCATAGCATAAACCAAGTACTAACATGGTGCACGCACTGTCACCTTTGCACACATGCAGGAGGAATAAAACTACTTTAATAACACATCACTAGAGTAGCACATAGATAAATTGTGATACAAACTCATATGAATCTCAATGAGATCATTGTATTGAAGTACATGGAAGAGAGATGAACCACATAGCTACCGGTACAGCCCCGAGCCTCGATGGAGAACTACTCCCTCCTCATGGGAGCAGCAACGGTGATGAAGATGGCGGTGGAGATGGCAGCGGTGTCGATGGAGAAGCCTTCCGGGGGCACTTCCCCGCTCCGGCAGGGTGCCGGAACAGAGATCCTGTCCCCCAGATCTTGGCTTCGCGATGGCGGCGGCTCTGGAAGGTTTTCGTGGGTTTCGTCAATTGTTATCGGGTTTTCTGATCCAGGGGCTTCTTATAGGCGGAGAGGCGGCGCAGGAAGGTCGAAGGGGGGCCCACACCCTAGGGGGGCGCCCCCCCCCCTTGGCCGCGCCGGGGTAGGGTTTGGTGGCCCTGCCTCCCTTCTCTGGCAGTTCTCGTGTGTTCTGGAGGCTTCCGGGTAAAATAGGAACTTTGGCGTTGATTTCGTCCGATTCCGAGAATATTTCGTTACTAGGATTTCTGAAACCAAAAACAGCAGAAAACAGGAACTGGCACTTCGGCATCTTGTTAATAGGTTAGTTCCAGAAAATGCACGAATATGACATAAAGTGTGCATAAAACATGTAGATAACATCAATAATGTGGCATGGAACACAAGAAATTATCGATACGTTGGAGACGTATCACTCTGCATGGCTGTTGCTCTGGTTCCACCAATCAACTTCACCGTCTCGAGATAATCCACTAGCCAATCCTCGGGATCTTGTAGACCATCAAATTTCTTGAAATTTTCGGGTAACTTAAATCCTGACGGGACTCGAGTTTTGCGAACTCGTCTTGTAAAGCACGGGAGTCCACACATATCTTCTTCAACAACTTCTGGTGAATGCCGATGTTCCCTTCTATCCTGTCGCGCTCTATCCACCCTGGCCCGAGTCGCTGTATATCTGACCCCGCTTGCTCTCGGGGGATCCTGCACTGCTACAGTAGGTCGTGGACTATTTTGTCTTGCAGCTCCTTCGGGAGGTGTAGTTGCGAATGCTGCTCCCATGGCTCCGCATCTTGCCATGGCCATGTTATACAACGCTTCCCTTGGATCTCCGGGAGGTGGTCTGGACGCTAGGATTAAAGCTTGCGTTGCCATGTACCCAGCTTCCGGTGTTTTAGGAATGATATTCCCCGTCGTGTCGATGGACATAAAAGACATGTCGAGGTTTTGAACTAAATTCTCTCTCTCTGCTTCAGGTATATTTTGCAGCCGAGATCTTGCTCTCCTTCGAGCTTCTCTATGACTATCTCCCGAAGTTCCTGAATTTCGGCTTAAATCTGCCCTTCGCCTGCTTGACGCGGAAGCTGCCTCCCTTCTTCTATTCAAAGCGGTTGTCTGTTTTTCTAATTCTCTGCCAAAGCGAGCGAGTCTATATTGGTAAGCTTGCAATTCCTCTGCCGTAGCAGTTGTAGTCATTGGTTCTGTACCGTCCATGGCTCTTGCGGCTCTATCCCATGCTTCTTGTGGGAGTTGAACCCTTAGACACGGAGTAGGCCCGACATATTTAGTGCCTAAACCTCGCCTGAGATCAGCGGGAGCGACATATGGGTTTCCCGCATCGTCGAAAGCCTCTGACGTCTCCAGTTCTGACCGGCTTGGTTCTCCAATTGCATAGATCTGATGATATTTTGGATTCTGAACTTTGTCGGGTTTGGTGACACCATCATAGAGATTGGTGAAGACCTTTCCAACAAAAGTGGATTTGTCGATGAAGTTGAAGCTGCCGATGTCGCTCGAGTGATCGCTTATATAGGAGTCCGCAGATGACTCGAAAGACATGTCGCTGAAAATCTTGGCGAGTTTTTCACTTGCCCTCGTGTTGATGAAGCGTGGCGACGAAATCTCTTCTTCGCCTGACTCGGTTGACGATGTTGAATCCGAAAAATCAGGATCGACCGCCGATAATCCCGACAAGATCGGAATTTCGAGACGATATGATCCTTCCTTCTCGACGCGGAAGTGGAACCTTCCAAACGTCACCTCCATGGACTCCTCCAGATACACATATGCATCCAAACGGGAGGGCGGGTGATCTCATTGGTCCCAGGCTGGCTTCATGGAATGAATTGCTACACCGGTTAGCTTCAATCCAGCTGGTTCAGGGGGCCGATGAATTTCATTGGAATCTTACCAAGAATGATAAACTCTCGGTTAGTTCCATGTATAAAGCTTTAATCTTACCTAATCAACCGGTTGCTAATAAAAAATCCATCTGGAAGATGAAGATAGCTCTAAAAATAAAAGTCTTTGCATGGTATCTTCATTGGGGTGTGATTCTCACTAAAGATAACCTTGCCAAACTCAATTGGCATGGCTGTACGAAATGTGTTTTCTGTCATGAAAATGAGACACTAAAACACCTCTTCTTCAGCCGTCGAATTGCTAGGTCTATATGGTCAATCATTCAGATAGGTTATACCCTATATATCCTCCCCGTAGCGTTGCAAACATTTTCGGCAATTGGCTAAACGGGGTTGAAACTAGGTATAAAATGCTTATCAGGATGGGTGCGATTGCTGTTATATGGTTGCTTTGGCTATGTAGAAATGACAAGGTTTTTAATGACAAGAATTCTTCTCTTTTGCAGGTTGTTTACCGCGCTACGGCTTTACTCCGTTCATGGTCGCCACTCCAGTGTTTGGAGGATCGCGACCTTTGTACGGAGGTGTCTACACGATTGGAGAACACGACGAAGGAGTTTATTTCCCAACATGGGTGGCAACATAATAGGCGTCTGCAGGCTTTTTAGGCTGTGCCGGATTATCTGGCGTTTATCTTTCTATCGACTGTGTACTTCTTTGTTTGAACTTTTTGATACTTTGAACGGTTGTGTACATCTTAGTTATGCAGAGGCTGGATGTAATGCTTAAACCTTTTAAGTAATGAAGCGCCCTTTATCGAAATAAATGTATGATGAACGCGATCCATAGTGCCGGCTGGCTATGATCATCTATAACTTTGACAATTACTGATGCGGCGACAGCCGATAGAACGGCAGATAATCTCATACGTAGTCAATAGTCATACGTATGAGATTATCTGCCGTTCTATCGGCTGGTCTGTAATAACTCTATAACGCTACTAATTATGCAATCTACCAATAGCTTGCCAATGCAGTTGAACCACGATGAAGGATTTAGCACACCCGTAAACAAAAAAAAAGTGTACCCCCTCTCTGTAAGTCAATTTCTTCCACGCACTGATCATGATTGTATTAAGTTCAGTTAGTTATACATATATAATGCTTCTTTCTAATTCATTGTTTATGTTCAAGTGTTCAACTTTTACGCCTGAATATGAAGATAATTTGAAGCCTAAATTATGGATGATATTTGAAGCACTGGAGGCTGTGAAGAAGTTCTACAAGTATTATGCACATGATTCTGGTTTTGGAGTTCGTGTTGGATAACAAGAAAAGTTAGACAATGAGGTAGTTCGCACTAAACGGTACGTGTGTAACAAGGAAGGATTCAAGTCTGAAAAGGGTAAAGAAATTAATGATCCTTCTAAGAAAAGGTGTAAGAACACAGCCACAAGATGTGGTTGCCGTGCACATATCTTTGTGAAGTTGTGTGGTAATGAAACCTACAAGATATAATCATGTGTTGAGCACCACAATCATGGTCTCATGGCACTCAACGATTTGGCTTTGGCGGCCTCCGTCGTCTTCTTCGCCGCCTCGACGTCGGTGACCTCCTTCGCGGCCTCCGCAGCAGCGACCTTCTTCGCCGCTGCTGCTTCCGCTTGCGCCGTAGCCGCTTCGTTGGTGGCCTACGTGGCGGCCGCAGCTTCGTCAGCCACCCTCTTCGCCTCGGCGGTCTCGTCGGCCGCTTTCTTCGCCTCGGCGGCCTTCTTCGCCTCGACCGCCTTTCGTCGTGGCCGCCCCGCGTGCGGGCGCGGCTTTCTTCAAAATCTTCTGCTTCGCCCTGTCAAGACGCATTCGTCAGATCGATTCCATTGGCAACAAATGTAATGAACTCCAAGGAGCATGCACTTACTTCATGGTGGGGATTGCCCTCATGCCCTGCTGGACTCGCTCAACCGCTTTAAGCGCGACCCCGAGCGGGCGCTGGAGCGCTACTCCACCCTCCATGATGGTCTGGCGCAGTCGCTTGGCCTGCGGCTCATCGGGCGGTTGGCGGCCGTCCTCCCTTCTGACGGAGAGGTCGTCTCCTCCTCCTCCTCCTCAATATCTTCCTCCTGCGAGTTTGCGAGGAGGAAGCCGCCCTCTCTTCGCACCGCGGGCGTGACCCGCGGCTTCTTGGTTGAACGCCTCGGAGTCCGACTCCGTGCGCCTGCCCTCGTCCTCCTCCTCCTCCTCGTCGCCCTCTTCACGGGCGATCATCTCCGGGGGCTCCTTCCCGGCGAGCGGGGGTAGATGATCGGCGACCTTGCGCCACGTCTGCATTCAAGCGAATGAGTAAAACAACAATCGAAGAAAAATGCCACTCGTCACGGAAAAACGAGTCGAGACATACCTCCTGTGCGGGCTTTTCCGTCGAGTAGGGCTGCACCTCCGCGTCGAACGAAGTGAAGGCCGCCGTGGTGACCTTGGAGATGAACTGAGTCTTCACGGATGCCGCCATCGACATTAACCTAATGTATGCCGACACCCTGCGAGCAATGGATATACAATTAACCAATCTCGCACCATCGGATACTTGCTTCCACGGCGTGGCTCCGGGAAAAACCAAACATCTCTTTGGGGAAGATTGCATTAGATGTTGTCTAGAGAATTTCCCAAGCGAGAAGATCGAGTTTGAACCGTTCGAACCCATTACAATGTAATCCTCGAAAGACATGTATACGCACAGTTCATGGCAATCCCGTATTACACATACCTCTTGTTAAAGATGCCAGGGCCCAACGGAATCATCACAGTAAAAGCAAGTTTCGACCGATCCGACAAGTGTGATCGTCAGTTCCGCAAACTCTCACAATCTTTCGGCATGGCGGCCGAGTACGCATAACTCAAAGCCCCATCCCGCTAGATCTGGCATGTTTAGTAGTTCATGAGTAAGTCAGCATGTGGATTATTTCCTATTAAGAAGTTGCTGATCTAGACGCAAGTCACACCATTTTTTAGTACTGTGAAAGCATATTTCACTACTGTGAAAACATACCAAAATATATGAGTCTTGATCGCAGCATCATTTGTGTGGAAACAATGGTGCATCTACATCAGATGAACCTGAGATTTTTTGATTCACTGAGGTTCAGAGAACCCATTAAGTCAATATGCCACCATACATGTGACTCTTAATCTTAATTTACAATGTTTTCCTTGTAGCAGCCATATTCTTGGTTCACACATGAGGACATATATGAGCTGATTCAGTCATTAAGTCGCCCAAGAACAGCTCAAATTGCAAATACGAGCAAAGCAATAAGAATTTTTTTAAAAAAAAATGAAACCGTGTCTAGGAGGAACTAGTCACTTTTTGATATAGTAGAAGCGGGACTTGGCGTGACAATTCTGAAATTCGTCCCTGGAATCGAACTCCGGTCGTTGGGGTGCGCCACTGCGACCCCAACCACTGGGCTAAGCCCACGTCGTCAATAAGAATTTTTTTCATTCTCAAATTTTCGTTCACAACAATTTACACTCTGCATCTTTCTGAAAATACAATGTTCACCAGTGATGTACATTCACATTGTAAACAACAATCTACACCCACAACTAACAAAGAGCAATTGGCATCGATACTCCGAATGAGGCCAATCTGCAAGTGCTGATACAGTAAACAAGACTAAGGAAAATTGAAGTCTCTTGCATGCCAATCTCCCGAGCTATCTTTGTTGCTCTGCAAAAGCCTCCACTACCTTGTCTGTGGCCAGTCTCTATCAGGCGGGTGAAATCAAGACTCAATAATAGGTTAGCAGGGACGCCCACGGAACGAGTGTGCCGATGGTGCAGAGGGTGCGGACGCCGGCGTGAAGGACCGTCGAGGGGAGGATCTATGGGAGGCGGCCACAGACCTGGATAGGGCGCAAATCACATTCACATCGAGGCCATAGAAGGGCATCTCCCTTCCGGCGACAGCAGGATCCGATGGATTTTCTTTAGGGATGCAGCCGCAGACTCGGCGCCAAGCTCGTCGCCGTCGCTCGCGTGTTCTTTGGGGATTCCGGTTTGTGAAGTGATTCAGGATTTGAAATTTCGATGTTTCAGGGTTAATTTGGAAAATAAGCAGGCTATAGGCAGGTGTTTTATTGCAAAATTCCATAGAGTTGAGCAGCCACACACGATTTACATCGGACATAACAAACACTTTGGATGCACGGATACATCAAAGAGACGGATGCATAAGATACGACGCCTCTTCAAAATGCATGATAAATGGGAAATAAATCTTTATGATGCGATGTCATAATGTTCAGTCCTATCAGGCCGCAACAAAAGAAAGTACCACTTTGTCAAATGGAAGTGGATTTTCAAACCTAAGAGTAAAGGTGGTTTGGGGTAAAAGATCTGACCAAATTTAATATCAATCTCATGTGCAAATGGTGGTGGAAGTTGGAGAATGAAGAAGGACCTTGGCAAGATTTCATGAGAACAAAATATCTAGGGGATTCTGGTATTTACTTTGCCAAGCATAGAAATGGTGATTCTCCTCTATTGTTGCATATTAGAGATATTTACTTGTGTGACAGGAGAATGTCAAATGGAAATGCTTGCAGAACTAGCTTCTAGGGAGATGCTTGGTGTGGGCACTCCCCTTTGAAAGACAAATTCCCTGATTTGTACAACATATGCAACGGATAACTCATTATTGTAGCTGCGGCAAAAAATCTAGGTTGGAGACTTTCTTTCAAAAGATGGTTGTCTGTTGATATGCAAGAGCAATGGTGTGCCTTGTTGATATTCTCAATCAATGTGTGCTAAATAACTGTATGGACAGATCAAAATGGAAATGGACAAAAGATGGAAATTTTACTGTCGGGAGCATGTATAAATAGCTCTGCAGTAATGGAGTGGACAGATCTTTCAGACACCTGGGAAGAGCAAAACCCCCCTTAAAATCAAAGTATGGCTGTGGTTAATTTGGCACTGCTATAGCTACAAAAGATAACAAGTTGAAACGAAACTGGAGACCCTCTTTGTCAATTCTGCAATGACTTTGAATCAATCATACACCTCTTATTTACATGCCCTACAGCTAAATATGTTTGGAGCATGGTGGGACTAGCAATTGGGGCACGAACACGCCCTGGATCTTTTGCTCAATGTTTCTAGTGGTTTCCACAATTCTCCCAATCTAGATGTAATATTTAAATTGTTGGTGTAGCTGCGATTTGCTGGGCCATTTGGAAAAGTCTTAACAAAGCTTGTTTTGAGAAAATTTTCCTTAAAAACCCTGTTGAGCTAATCTGCCATTCGGTTGCTTTTATGAAATTCACTCCCATGCAGATGCTGCTATTCTTCGGCAAGGAGTTGATGCTCTGCTCAATCTGGCCCTTGGTGCCTGTGCAAGAAGTGGTGATAATCCAAGTGAGGGTGGGCTACGTCGTCTCACAGCTAACTCAACGACTGATGGGACAATGGAGGTGGACACGGATTCCGAAGATTTTGAGGATCTGGATGGATAACTTGATACTTCTTCCTTCCTGGCGTGTTGATGTGCTTTCTACTAGCTTATGTTCAGTTGTGGCTCATTAGATCCCGCGATGTATATATCTCTAGACTCCTAGAATTACCATGAATGCTAGCATTAGGAGGCGGCGCCTCGCTCTTTTGGTTCTTTTGACTAAAAGTTGAAATCATGTATATGTCTTCGTTATCTCTGGGTAATGAAAATGATCCGTGGGATCGCTTTCTCAATCAGGCCGCAACTCGCGGAGATATTTGTCATCAAAATTTAAAAGCTCTTCCACACAAGTTAACGACTAGTCTCCCTTTCCAGGTTTTCCAGTGATGTTGACCGTAGAATGTACTCATCCAATAGAATTGGTACATGTATGCTGGTCTGTGGATAGAATACATCAGTCGTATCCCGTTGTGTGATGGCGACTTGGTATCCAGAAGGCTCCGATTCCGTTGGAATTCCACTTGCTTGTGCGCGACTGAAGCGTTGAAGGTTGAACTGAACCGCTTATTCGTAATACTACAGAAAATAAAACATGCAGCAGTACAGATACGACTTTTTCTTCCAATCCAATGTCCACGTACGCCCTTTATCTACTCCATATAAACGGTGCCACTGCCATGCCATTTCAATCACAGCACCACCATCGTAGCAAAGCTTCAAGCCTGCAACACAAACTAGCTACTGACGGCATGGCGACCTCGCCGATGGCGGTGTTCACGTTCATGGCTCTTGGGCTAGCAGCAGCAATCCTCTCCGCTGCTGGTCCGGCGGCCGCGCAGAACTGCGGCTGCCAGGCGGGCTTCTGCTGCAGCCAGTACGGTTACTGCGGCACCAATTCCTCGTACTGCGGCGACGGGTGCCAGTCCGGCCCGTGCACCAGCGGCGGCGGAGGTGTGGGCAGCATCGTCACTGATGCCTTCTTCAACGGAATCAAGTCCCAGTCCGGCGGCGGCTGCGCAGGCCAGAGCTTCTACACCCGCCAGGCGTTCCTCAACGCCGTTGGTTCCTACTCCGGCTTCGCGTCGGGAAGCTCCGACGCCGCCAAGCGCGAGATCGCCGCCTTCTTCGCCCACGTCACGCACGAGACCGGACGTAAGCGATCTCTCATCCAAATATAGTTAACAAACTGGAACACATTGTTGCATCTTATAACTTGGTAGATGTTGCTATATGTACAGACCTCTGCTACATCGAGGAGATCAACGGGGCGAGCCAGAACTACTGCGACACTGGATACCCGCAGTGGCCGTGCTCCTCGGGAGTGAAGTACTACGGGCGCGGCCCGCTGCAGCTGACATGGAACTATAACTACGGGGCGGCGGGGCAGAGCATCGGCTTCGACGGGCTGGGGAGCCCGCAGACGGTGGCGCAGGACCCCGTGCTAGCGTTCAAGACCGCGCTGTGGTACTGGATGACCAACGTGCACGGGGTGCTGCCGCAGGGCTTCGGCGCCACCACCAGGGCCATCAACGGAGCCGTGGAGTGCGATGGCAAGAACACCGCGCAGATGAACGCAAGGGTGGGCTACTACCAGGACTACTGCCGCCAGCTGGGCGTCGACCCCGGGGGTAGCCTCACTTGCTAAACATCGACGTGTGCGTGCATGGCTAGTGAGGAGTACCTTATTTCCTGTGTCTAATGGTCATCATATCTACCTATATCTGTAACTATATCTATATCTATATATATACCTTAATAATAATAAAAATAAGATTTTTTATTCCACTGCTTTTTATTGTCCATAATTTTCATCCAGATTACATTGCCTGCCACCGCAAGTCAAAACACCGGTTTTTCTATTTTCTTCCCCGGCCCCACGCTGAATGAATCCAGCTTCTATCCTCCCGAAAAGAACCTCCATATATATGTAGAATTACAAATAATTCCTACGTGGTGCTGAAGGTTTCTTCAGTCTTCACGCTACACTAACTCTCAGTAAGCCTACTTTTTTTCTGTTACACCTATGTGTCATTGTACTAAATTCGTTCTAAAATAAGGGTCTTACCTTTATCTAAATGTAGATGTATCTATCTAGAATAAGTTGAGAAGTTTATTTTAGAACTAGGGAGTATTTACTTTTTTCAGTCTTACCATTACACTAACTCTCAGTAAGCCTCATTCTACGGATTATTATGTGATGTGAAGATAATATACTCTGCTCGGTGAGCTACATTGTGCCGAAATTATTGTACTACAGCTAATAGACGGTAATTTATTAGTTCGGCGATGGTCAACTTGTAGCTATACCTAGCCTTTTTCGATAAAAGAGAGTAGGAGTATATTAATATTATGAAGATAAACTAAATCTAGTCTCTGCAACAACGCAATGTCTTAATGGTAGTACAGATACACACAACTCAAAAAAGAAGAAGCTAAAAAAGTAAAAGTTCCGCTATGGTATTCTAGTCCCTGCCGCAGCAGCACAAGCTCTACCAAGATAACATCTAAAGTTCAAGTTCTCCAAAAGTGATGTCTCCAAGAAGGAAATGGTGCAAAATGTCGTCGTTACCCTGTCATAGTTTTTAAGTTTTTTCCCTCAAGAAAGTCCACTCTCTTAAAATAATGCCTTCAATGACGCCATAGCCAAGCACGATCAACTAAGATTAGACCCTGGATTTTCACCCAAAAATGTAGGACTTTGAACTTTTCCCGTGTTGACGTCCCACTCTCTTGCCGCTGCCACGAAGGCCGAAACACCAAGTAAGTTCACCATCGTCACAAAGCCTCGAACCACTAGCACTAGTCCATAGATCTCATCTTTCATGCCATTCTTCGCATCCGACTTAACCATGGAACGAAAAAAAGACATGTCTCGTGATGACAACGGATTGCAGAGCTTTGCGACATTCCCAAGGGTCAGAAAAAAAGCATGTGTGCACACAACCAAATCCCATCCGATCCAGTAATATCTTGGCATTAGTACCCCAAAGGATTTCTGCGGCGGAGCCTTCCTAAATTCGTCACTCTGGGTAAAAGAAGGAGGGCACATATCCAACATTTCTTCGTCTTAGCGCTAGAGGAACCCTAGGATTGCCGCCTTTATTCTTCTATGCGGACGAGCAAACCCCCATGCCGCCATCTGCGGCCCAACAACGAAGAAGGAGGTTCATATAGCCTCCACCAAAGTAGAAATCGGCAGGCATAATATCCACAAATAAGCAACACGGTGCCCACCGTCGCAGCACAACAACCCAACACCCCCAGGGCCGACGAAGTACGTCCAGCAGCCATGGCATGCGTGACCCAAATCGGGTCCGCATGGCCCAAAATCGAGCCAGCGCGCATCCTAAATCTGGCCGCCCGGCCGGGCACCGGGGATCTCCGTGCCACCGCTCATTAGGGGTCCATGTCGCTGCAACCCTTTTCAACCCACCCTGTAGGGACTCCTTGTCCGCTGCCACGCATGTCGCCACCGTGCACCCAACGAAGCTTCACCTCCGTGTGGAGAGGATCCACTCATTACATCTCCAAGACCTCACCATTGGCTGTCGGGCGCCACAACCACCGCTGAGGGTGGCGGCCAGTGGACCTACGGGAGGGGGGGGGGGGACTTGTGCTGGGTTGTTGCCCTCTGGAGCCGCTGTCGCGCGGGCAACCTGGGAGGGGAAGGGTTGCTTGTGGTCTCTTCAAGCAGAGATACATGTAGCGTGCTAGGCTGCTATATCAAAATTGCCGTCCATACAGTTCGCTTGGTTTGTTTTTAAACCTTCTATTCATCATTTTTTTTGGAAGGAAGAAGATCTAGCCGCTCTATCAGTCGATGCATACTGCCCTAACTATTCATCATCTGACGCCGCACTAGAATTATTATAGCTAAGGATGTAATCTGTAAACAGATAGGATAAGTTTTGCTCCAAATTCGTTTCCATATCCGTTTTACATAATCCATATCTGGTTTGAAGGAGCCCACGGCTAAGATTATCTGATTCTAGATTTGATACCAGATATGGTATGCGAAATACCGCCCGGATATCCGTACCAATTTTTTTTTATTATTATCCGATGACTTTATTTCTAATAATCTGATTTTCATCCGAAACCAAATCTGATAGAACACATGTAAGCGTTAGTGAGTTGCTGAGTTCGTTCATTAAACACTAGCTCACTTATATAGTCACTTTATCAAATGTGTGTTTTGTTAAACTCGTTCTATCAAAATTGTCAGTTGTATAGTTTGCCAACCAATATATCCGATTAATTTTGCTTTTGCCACGAGTCACTCTGTTTTCGTTCCGAATCCACGGTCTTATATATCTGAATTCAGATCGGTAACTGGTCATTATCCGAATCACTCGGAGAATCTCTCAAGAAATTATGATATAGAATATAGTAATAACAAAATCTGATTGTTCCGATCCGTTTACATCTCTAATAACTAAAACCATGAGAATAGATTTGCCAGAGGTTCTTTGTACCGCAATTCTAAACGAATGCCACATGTATGGCCTGCTTTACTTGTGAACTCCTAAACTCTCCAGTTGGAAACTCCAATACAATACTCGTGCGACGATAATCACACATAGCACCCATATATCTCCTGCATGAGGATTGGCTGGCCATCGCTCGCCGAACTGAAATGGACAGGAATGGAGCATAAAGCCAGGAGCAGATGAATATCTCTTCGATCCTCAGCAGTTTTCAGGAACCATAACTTCAACCCCCCCCCCCCCCCCCCCCCCCCCCCCCCCCGCTCCCGTCGCCATCCCCAAGGCGACCGGGGCGCCCACCCTCCCCCGCGCCGGTCCTCCACCTCCGTCCCCCGCCACCGCCGGCGAGTGCCGCCGGGCAAAGCCCGCGCGGTGCCGGTGGCGGCGGCTTCTCCCCTTCTCCGCGCGTTAGGAGGCCCGACGGGCGGATCCCGACCTAGCGGCGGTGAGGAGCTTCGGTGGCGGCGCTGGCCGCAACACCTTGAGCCACGGCGGGCGGCCGGCCAGGCGGACGTGGCGTCGCTGCTCCTCCGGTCGCCCTCCCTGCGCGTTCGGCGGGCCCGTCGGGGCGGGCCTGGGTCCCACGGCTGGGCGGCGTGGTGACTTCGGCTTGGCCGGTGCTGCTCCTGCTGTGCCCGGCAGCTGGGGCTGGCGGCGGCGCCGCCGCGTGCGCGGATCTAGCCGTCGGTAGCTGTGGGTTCAGCTATAGGGTTTCGCCCGGATCTGGGCTTGTGGGCCCAGATCTGGGCCTGCTTGGGCTGGGTCTGCAACGTGGTGGTTCGCCTGCGCGGCGCCGCCTGGTTGGCCGTGGATGCTCCTTGGATTGGCGCCTCCACTGCCGTGTGGGTCTGCTCCTGCGGGCCGAAACCCGGCGACCTGGTTCGCTGTCGTCGGAGACCTACCTTCTCGGGGTTCTCCGGCGGTTGGATGTCTGGGTCGGCGCATGCTTGCCGGGTTGGCAGCGTGCCCAGTACTGCTGCTGCTCCCCGCGGCGGTAGTCTGGTCTCCCTCCGATCAGTTTGGTCGTACTATTGCAGAGTGTTGGCGGCCTGGGGATGGTGAGGTCGCTGGTTTCCGCCGTTCTACTGTCGTTGACATCTAGATCTGGGTCTGGCCGGGCATTGCCAGCCAGCGTGTGCTTTCACCCTGCGGATGAACCTAGTCGGGGCTAGTTCATAGTGTGGCTGTGGTTGGGGCCGCGGCAGTGATTACTGCGATGTCTACTCTACGCCCTCGCGATGGCGACCGGAATTTCGATTCGGTTTGGACCTCAGCGAAAGCTACACATGGTGTTGACCTGTGGCGGTGACGACGGCACCTGTGGGTGTCGCTGCCTTATTGAAGGCGTCCCGATGTTGTCGCTCCTGTTCGAAGTGATGGACTCTGTCCCTCCGCCCCAATCTGCCCTCTTAGGGTCCTCTCTTTGTGCAAGCTTATCTAGTAGTGTCTTGTGGTTCACCCTGTGACCTCGCGTTGGTGTCGCAGCTCCTCTCGCAGCGTCGGCCTGGCTGCTTCTACACGGTCTGCTGCGGTAGCTGATGTCCTTCCTAGCGCCTTGGGGGGCTGTGCTAGGACGGCGTCTGGTCGTAGCTCTTGCCGATGTGCGTATCCCAAAGCCAGGGGAAGATGTTGTGTTCTGGGTCTGGACCTAGCCTGAGCTCCAGGGGTGGTGGCTCTCGGGTCTGGGTGAAAACTTTGCAGGACCTTGTCTCTGCCGACGACGATGACGCATTCTTGCGTCATTCACCTTCTTGGAGGCGTCGCCGCAAGACCCCCCCTCCTTTGGTTCCTCAAGCTCTACTAGGTGGCTGGCCCATCGTTGAGTTCCCCGCGGGTTGCAGTCCTGGTGTGGTGGAGGTTGTGTTGGTGTGGACATGGTCGTGTTTGCTCCGGTGCCGCAGAAGACAAGGCTCCCTCCTCATGGTTCAAGCTGGCGCTTCGGCTCGACGTTATCTGTGTTGTCTTCTGTGTGGGTTTCTTTGTGCGTTTGGCGCGTGTGTGTTGTAACTTCTGGTGTAACTCCTAGCCGGTTGATGGCTTCGTTAATTTAAAGCCGGACTCATTTCGAGCCTTATGTTTAAAAGATCAGCAGTTTTCATGCATGTTCCGAATTCACATAATGCGCAAAAATAGTTACTGTGACATGGACAGGAACGCTAGGAGCTTAAGATGTGGCAATCAGACACGGCGACACATACATTTGGCAGGTCAAACAAGAAAGTGACCCGAGATTTTGTTTTGGATGTCGTCGACAAGATTGGCACCTCGCAAGGCATTTCCACCACAGCAAGATGCTAAACATGGACGGGGCTGCTCGATCTGCTAGATCTTGGCTTCATGGACCATGCCATTATTCCACATATGATACCAAAATGAGGTATGTTTTCCATGGCAAAGCCAATAGCTCTTTGTGCGGCCTGTTCCGTAAACACATACTACTACTCCTTCCGTGAGAATACATCGAGCCTGCAATATGCCGCCTTTTGGTCAGCTGCCGTACGTCGTACGTCTTGGCGTGGAACCGGCTGGAAGCTCCGCCACCATTGTTGGCCGTACGTGCGTGGAAACCGCCATTCGTCATCTTTGACATAAAGTGTGCCATCTTTACTGCTAATTTTGCTACAAACGTGTTTGCAAAAGTTAGTAAGTTTTTGAGGGCATGAGCAATGGTGGCATACGCAACTAGCTGCTCCATGTTAAAAAATTGTCAGAAATAACATGGTTAATTTTATCTCTCCAATGAAAGCTACAACTTTAGTCAGAAAAAAGAGAGAAAGAACCGCACAAATATGACACTATGTATCTCTTTCTCTCTCCAAAAAGCATGTTTTTTAGGTTTAAGATCTCACTTCTTGAAGAGGAGGCAAACCTACTTTGGACCACCCAAATCTAGTTAAAGGTGTGAGGCAATAGCTCTAGGGGCAGTGCATTGGGCATGCCCTGATATGCCGAAGAAGATCATGGCAAGTCCAACAAGTTAAAATTATAATTTTTTAACTAGACAACTTTTACATTTTAGGAGTAGTAGTTTTGAAGCTACAATAATAAAGGAAACCCTCCCGCTCCCATGCGGTCGGCCCTGGCCGCACCGGGGCGCCACCGCCAACCTCCACTAGTCGTCCTACGCTTCCACCCTTCCTTCTGCGGCTACCGGGAATGTCGATAGGCAAAGCCCTAGTGGCTCGGCGGCACGGATCTTAAAGGCGGCTACGACGCCTGCTCCGGCCTCTTCAACGAAGGTGTCACGTGATGGCGGTGTCCAGCAGGTCTTGGAGTGTTTTCTGCGGAGGGCATCGCTGATGGCAGTGGGTGGCGGCAGCGTGGCTAGGCAGGCCCGACCTTGGCCCAGATTGGCCGAACGGGCCACGGCCTACACGTAGCTACGAGTTCTGCATCGCGGCATCTCCGATGGCGGCATGGGGAGGTGCTCCTGGGCTAGTCCTGTAGCATGAGGACACTTGTTGCAGCAACACCTGGCATTGCGGTGGTGGTGGCCTCCTCCGCCGCAGGTGTGCCTATAGTATAGTACGTGAATGCAATCACACGGCTAAAATTGTGCATCATAAAGAAGTTAACCAACCGACAGTACCCGAAGGTGGGAGATGGGTTGGCCATCAAAAATGGTTGGCCCAATGATTTCCCGGGGGGGGGGGGTCATTTCTGTAGCTTAGAACGATCATTTTTTTTCATTTGGTCGCCTGCGTTTAGTGATGACATCACACACGCTTATATTGGCTAATGGTGTGCCTATGTTGGTGTCACTGTCATCACATACACTTAACTACGTTTAATCGTGTGAAAATACATTACCACCAGAGGAAGCTAATTTAAGAAGATTTAAACCCCCAATGGCATCATAATAAGCATACATAAATAGATTTGCCCAATCACATCATAGCAAGTCAAAGTGGTCTTTCCACGGATTTCAGGCCCTTCTCTGTAAAAACACATGAAAGTGACAAGGTGCAAGGACAAGTTGATACAGGGAGTTGACGAAAATGCATGTCTACATATATGTGGGTGTCCCCGTCTTATCACATGCCATCCATTCAGTCCTATTTGCATCAAGATGCGTGCTGTTGTTTTGCAGAGAACACCTCCCACCGATACATGCTGTCATGGCACAGTCCCTGCCTGTTATGCATACCAAACCTCACCTTTGTAAACTCGTTCCTGTTCAAACCCTCAAACCACTTTTGTTTCAGAATAGTGTAGGACAATTTTACTTTAATTAGTACGGTATTAGGCAAAATTAGTTTGCAACGCGGGAGTATTATAATCCACTCTTCTAGTCCATCATGTTCCATGGTAAATAAAGTCCATGAGACCACTTTTTGGTGCAATCTGAACATGGAGAATAATCACCAAAAACCATACATACATACAGGATTTTGAGCCACCAAAGCTCATTTCCTCTTGTTTGGAAATTACATATTTTCCACCGGAACAAATCAACATACCCATCGGAGAAAAAACACAATACAGCATCCTAGCAAATGATTTTCGAATCTAGGAGCATGTACCAAAGAGTAAATATTCAGAGGAAAATCCAACATGAACAAACCAGGATCTAACTGCGTCCAGGTCAGTGGAGCAAACAGGAGTGAGAAGAATTTGTAACATGAATCTTCCAGCATCCAGATCTCAGGAGGAAGATATGCACTAAACAAAAGTCCCGTGAACTGATCTGCACCTTGTATTAATACACCAAATAAATACCCCTGTACAACAAGATGCTCCTTGATAGTGAGAGGAGCAAGTCCCAACGAAGAGGAGCAACCTTGCTGCGCTTTCCGGCCGGCCATGGCACGCCTTGGTGGAGCACGGAGCCAGGGAGGGGGAGATCAAAGAGAGCGCCGACGAACGGATCCGAGGACAGGGAGAGAGAGGGAAGCGACCATGGTTGGATCGGGGAAGAGGGGAGCACCGGGGTCACGGATGCGGTGTGAGGGAGGGGCGGCGCCGCCGTTCATGGAGGCGATAGGGTGAATGGGCGTGGGCTGGGGAGAACGCCATGGTGGAGAGGACGGAGCTGGGGAGAGAATCTGGGAAGAGATAAGATGCACATGTACAGTTTGGTTCCTATAGGGAGAGGAAGATGGACAAAGTACAGGGTGGTGGAGGCAAAGTAGACACACACGAATCTTGGAACGCCAACAACCCTTGGATAGACGCCCACCACTATGTAGAATCACCGCGTTGAGGGAGTTGACTATTAGGAGGAAATGTGCGGCGGCGCACAGAATTTTATTGTTGCTCCATTATTCAGATACAGTAGTATATCATAGACAGTAGACTCTGGAAATAACTTATTCCTCACGAGCCTTGCATGCAAGCCCGTGTCTAGCAAGTGAGGCTGCCCCCGGCGTCGACGCCGAGCTGGCGGCAGTAGTCCTGGTAGTAGCCCACCCTTGCGTTCATCTGCGCGGTGTTCTTGCCATCGCACTCCACGGCGCCGTTGATGGCCCTGGTGGTGGCGCCGAAGCCCCGCGGCAGCACCCCGTGCACGTTGGTCATCCAGTACCAGAGCGCCGTCTTGAACGCCACCACGGGGTCCTGCGCCACCGTCTGTGGGCTACCAAGCCCGTCGAAGCCGATGCTCTTCCCCGCCGCCCCGTAGTTGTAGTTCCACGTGAGCTGCAGCGGGCCGCGGCCGTAGTACTTGGCCCCGGAAGAGCACGGCCACTGCGAGAAGGAGGTGTCGCAGTAGTTCTGGCTCGCACCGTTAATCTCCTCGATGTAGCAGAAGTCTGCATATATATAGTGACATAAGCTCTAAAGATGATGAAATGTGTTCCACTATGTTATTTTGATGACAACTTACGTCCGGTCTCGTGCGTGACGTGGGCGAAGAAGGCGGCGATCTCGCGCTTGGCGGCGTCGGAGCTTCCCGACGCGAAGCCGGAGTAGGAACCAGCGGCGTTCAAAAAGGCCGCACGGGTGTAGAAGCTTTGGCCTGCGCAGCCGCCGCTGGATTTGGACTTGATTGCGTTGAAGAAAGCATCGCTGACGATGCTGCCCACACCTCCGCTACCACTTCCACTTCCACTTCCAGTGCATGGTCCGGACTGGCATCCTTTACCGCAGTAGGGATCGGTGGTGCCGCAGAAGCCGAACTGGCTGCAGCAGAAGCCCGGCTGGCAGCCGCAGTTCTGCGCGGCCGCCGGACCAGCGGCCGAGAGGAGTGCTGCTGCTAGCCCAAGGGCCATGAACGTCAACACCGCCATGGGCGAGTTCGCCATGCCGTCACTTGCTAGTGTTGTGTTGCAGGCTTACTTAAACCTTGCTACGAGGTGGTGGTGTGATTGAAATAGCATGGCAGTGGTGCGGTTTATATAGAGTAGATCAATGGTGTACGTGTTGGACACTTGGACGACTAGAATCATCAGTCGTATTTGTGCTACTGCCTATTCTATTTTGTAGGAGTATAAGCTGGTCGTCCGTCAACACTTAGTCGTTGCTTCCAGCTTTTTTTTTTTGTCTTGTATATCCATGAGAGCGCCATGGCACGCCGAGTACGACTGATGTGCTGTATACATATTATGTACCAGCATGCATGTGCGAATTTTCTTGATACATTCCACAAAGTGGAGAACCTAGAAAGTCGTTAGCCTGTGTGGAAGAGCCTTACATTTTCACGACAAATATCTCCGCTGATTGCGGAACAGACGTTAACTTGTGTGGAAGAGCTTTATATTTTCAGGACAAATATGTCCACCGATTGCAGATAGAGCTGAAGTTATGACTTGGTGGCCTTACTGAGCTTGGGCTAGAAGATGACAATGGCGGTTTAGGCCTCCATCTAGATAAAGTCAAGCATATACCTTGCTCAAATACTATGATTATCCTCACTATCAGACCAGGAGCAGGTAATCTCATCGTTGCGCTGCTATAAGATTTTTCTATCATAAATATTAGGCATATGCTAGCCATCAACCGGTTGTAGCTACATCTAGATATGTTGTTAAAAATTCATATGCTACTTTTTAAATTATTTTTCAAATGTAGTAACATTTTAGTGTTTATGTAGCATTTTTTTTAAATTTTGCATTATTTTACAATATATGTCTGTGCAATACATTCAATTTTTTCGCTTCACTTACCTAACATTACAGGAACACGTATATAGCTTCTTTCTGTAACATATACACACAAATTGATGTAGCTCTTAATTCGCACATACTAACGCAACAAAAACAATGAACACATGTAGCAAATCATAACACAGTATGTAACATGGACAAAATCTTCTACAAAATGAGTAGCATGCTCTTGCGAAGTAGTAGCAGAGTTAGTCCGGTAATAATCTATCAGTAGTTAGAAGCATATGCAAGATACATATTTTTGACAAATAAGATCAGCTCTTCTAATTTACCATGATACCACAACTCCCCATGAATCTTCCTCATAAAATGCTCCATTCCGCTTCTCTTGTATCTTGGGTCAGGAAACAAGGGCATTACAAGAGCAAGATTTGACTTGAGCGAGTCACTACGGGAAAAGATATAATGTCCCGACGGCCAGCGGCCGTCGGCACACTGTCGTCGGGAAAGCTCTGGTCGGGGTAGGTAAGTTGGTCGTCGACACAGACTAGCCTTGACTGTTGTGCCGACGGTTTTAACCTCAGCATAGTATTTCAATATTTACAACTAGGGGTGTCCCGCCGAATCCGCTGGAAACTAACCGGATTTCAACTAGGGGTCAACTATCCGTCGCTCCAGAAATTCCAGAAAAAATGTTTTTAGTTCTACGACACATCATTATATGTGCTAATTTTTGTATGTTTAGTTTGTTCGCGAATGGGTGCACCCGCACGCCCGGTACGGCGATACCGCATGTCCCTGGCGCCCTGTTTTGGCCAGATGGCAATTTGAACGAAGTCAAAAAATCCCATGGAGCCACGTGGAATTATTTTATATGTCATAGTAACTATTCCGTTTGTCAAAATTGGGATACGGAAATTAGTTTGAAAAATCCTTCACGAAAAGGCTATCACGTCCGGAGTTCTATGGATTTCAGGGGAAATGTGGGAAACGGTCTCAACATGGCATAGTTTGCCGAAACGAGATCATATTGGACACGTGTGTGGGCCCTAGGATGGGAAGCAAGACCCCTGACGCGGATTTCTAATCCGACCCATGGGCGACCATTTTTTTCATTTTTGTCGTGTGTGAAAGCCATGAAACCTCGAACAGTATAGCTCATTTCTAAGAAGGTTGGTTTAGGTATTTGAAATATTCCATTTTGACGTTTTTCTAAGATAGATCTTATTTTTGTGCAAAATTGATATATTATACTTATTTTTCTCAATTAGAATGATTTAGTTATGTTGAATTGTAGAGATGGTAGAACATGTAACAAATTCATCCTCACTGATAGATTTGTGTTCCGGCTAACAAGCTATGTATCCCAGATAGTTCCGTTCATATTTTGTTGTTGCAGGAGGCGCGTGGAGGAGGATTGATGGGTCACTTTGGTGTGAAGAAGAGGGAGAATGTACTTGTTGCACACTTCTTTTGGCCACGCATGCGTCGAGATGTTGAGAGATTTGTGGCACGCTGCACTATATTTCAAAAGGCTAAGTCTCGGCTTAATCCACGTGGTTTATATATGCCTCTTCCTGTTCCTTGTGTAACTTGAAAAAATATTTCCATGGATTTCGTTTTGGGATTGCCTCGTATATAGAAGGGGAGGGATAGAATTTTTGTTGTTGTGGATTGGTTTTCTAAGATGTCACACTTTTTTACTTGTGATACTAAGTTTCTTAGCAACTTTTGGAGATGTTTATGTGCCTAAGTTGGGGACTAAATTACTATTTAGTACTACATGTCATCCCCAAATTGATGGATAAACTGAAGTAGTAAATAGAGCATTGTCAACTATGACGTGGGTTGTTTTGAAGAAGAATTTAAAATTGTGCGAGGAATGTTTACCTCATATTGAATTTGCTTACAATTGTTCGCTGCATTCTACCACTAAGATGTGTCCATTTGAGATTGTCTATGGCTTTACTCCTCATGCTCCTATTGATTTGTTGCCTTTGCCATCTTCAGTGCAAAATAATTTGGATGCTACTCAACGTACTAAATTGATATTAAAATTGCATGACACTACTAAAGACAACATAGAACGTATGAATGCTAAGTATAAAATTGTCGGGGATAAAGGGAGAAAGCATGTTTTTTTTTATGTTGGTGATCTTATTTGGTTGCATTTGCGCAAAGATCATTTTCCTGATTTGCGCAAGTCTAAGTTAATGTCACGCGCTACTGGTCCTTTTAAGGTGTTAGAGAAAAACTGATAATGCATATAAACTTGAGCTTCCTGCAGATTTTGGTTCGGTTAGTTATACATTTAACATTGTAGATTTGAAGCCTTACTCTGGTGAAGAAGATGAGATTGCGTCGAGGACGACTTCAATTCCAAAAGGGGAGCATGATGAGGACATATCATATATTGATAAAACAGTGTACCTACAGCCTCACAAATACAAGGATCAATCACTCGAGCTCGTTACAAACAACTTAACTATCAGGTACTTTCGTTTTTGGAACTATTGCTCACATACATAAGAATATGATGCTGCCTAAATCAGATGTGTTTGTTACTCTTAGGAATAGACCTAGCATGGACAAGAGGGACAAGCATTGGAGCATGACCGTGCATGGTGGTGGCACCAATCATGTGAGGATTGAAGAGGACATCACAAGTGGCGATTTCAGAACTTTGAAGCCACCTAATGAAGATTGAAGACTTGGACGAAATACACAAGATTATACTTTATAATTTCGTGCATAGCATAATATGGTGCTGCGTCACCTTTAGTTTTGGGCCATGTCCTGCTAGTACAACTGCGTTAGCGACATTGGCATCTGCATCGGCGTCAGCCTCGGCGCCGGCGACGGAGCAGGCACACCGGACAGAGCACAACGAGGTCGTCGTGATCGACGGGCCTACGTCGACTTAGGATGGCGGTCAGCCTTGCCGAACCCCTTCTTCGAATTTATGTTTAGGTTGCACCTCCGGTATGTAATATGACCGCGCGTCTAGTACTTTTATCGCGGCTAATTCGATCGTGACGACTTCAGCGGGAACGATATCTTTTGAATGTCGACTATTTGAATTTCTGTTTGGGGACCGCGTTTGAAGGACGCGGTTGAGGATCGACGTCCCCAAACGCGGCACGAAAAAAACGCGTCCGCCAAACGCTCGATCCGGCGTCGTTGGAGGGACGGTTTTGAGGACGCGGCTGGAAATGCTCTAATCCTCTATTCTTTTTTGCTAGAATTGTTCACCCGTCGCTAGAACATCGGCGCCGCCGCACCTTCCCCGTTGCCAAGACCCGCGCATAAATCACATTACGCCACTCTAGGCGAGCTCTGTTCCCAAGTCCGGTAGCAGGGCTATGCTAATCCGGTACGTAGGAAGCGGACAAGGGTTGTGGCCGATGCCCCCACCTTCGTGCGCTCTAGGGGAAGGTCAGTGCCCCTTCCTTCATGCCCTCTAGGGGACGACCGGAGAGCCCCGCCTCCGGATGCTCTCCACTTCTCCAGGGGAGGGCCGGCGAGCCCCGCCTCCACGTGCTGTAGGGAATGGCCGGCGAGCCCCGCCTCCGCGTGCTCCTGGCCTGGGGACAACCTATGAGCCAACCCTTCCTAACATTTTGTTGAGTTTTTTTTTGAGGGCAACATTTTGTATTTTTGTTAAGTTAATAATCACAGTTAATTACCTCTAGCGTCCATAAAATCCAATGAGCCAAACGAAAAATGGGATCACCTAAACGTGGACCGTCCCATCCACAAAATCTGGTCCATCCCATCCCCCTACGTATTTGTACATCAACAAAACACACACTTATCCCTTCAACTTTTATGCAAGGGGGGGGCACCGAAGCATAGCTCATCCGATGGATTTTCTTTAGGGATGCAGCCGCAGACTCGGCGCCAAGCTCGTCGCCGTCGCTTGCGTGTTCTTTGGGGATTCCGGTTTGTGAAGTGATTCAGGATTTGAAGTTTCGATGTTTCAGGGTTAATTGGAAAATAAGCAGGCTATAGGCAGGTGTTTTATTGCAAAATTCCATAGAGTTGAGCAGCCACACACGATTTACATCGGACACAACAAGCACTTTGGATGCACGGATACATCAAAGAGACGGATGCATAAGATACGATGCCTCTTCAAAATGCATGATAAATGGGAAATAAATCTTTATGCTGCGATGTCATAATGTTCAGTCCTATCAGGCCGCAACAAAGAAAGTACCACTTTGTCAAATGGAAGTGGATTTTCAAACCTAAGAGTAAAGGTGGTTTGGGGTAAAAAAATCTGACCAAATTTAATATCAGTCTCATGTGAAAGTGGTGGTGGAAGTTGGAGAATGAAGAAGGACCTTGGCAAGATTTCATGAGAACAACATATCTGGGGGATTCTGGTATTTACTTTGCCAAGCATAGAAATGGTGATTCTCCTCTATGGTCTGACATGTTGCATATTAGAGATATTTACTTGTGTGACAGGAGAATGTCAGATGAAAATGCTTGCAGAACTAGCTTCTAGGGAGATGTTTGGTGTGGGCACTCCCCTTTGAAAGACAAATTCCCTGATTTGTACAACATATGCAATGAATAACTCATTATTGTAGCTGCTGCAAAAAATCTAGGTTGGAGACTTTCTTTCAAAAGATGGTTGTCTGTTGATCTGCAAGAGCAATGGTGTGCCTTGTTGATATTCTCAATCAAGGTGTGCTAAATAACTGTATGGATAGATCAAAATGGAAATGGACAAAAGATGGAAATTTTACTGTCGGGAGCATGTATAAATTGCTCTGCAGTAATGGAGTGGACAGATCTTTCAGACACCTGTGGAAGAGCAAAACCCCCCTTAAAATCAAAGTATGGATGTGGTTAATTTGGCACTGCTATAGCTACAAAAGATAACAAGTTGAAACGAAACTGGAGACCCTCTTTATCAATTCTGCAATGACTTTGAATCAATCATACACCTCTTATTTACATACCCTACAGCTAAATATGTTTGGAGCATGGTGGGACTAGCAATTGGGGCACGAACACGCCCTGGATCTTTTGCTCAATGTTTTGTTGCCACAATTCTCCCGATCTAGATGTAATATTTAAATTGTTGGTGTAGCTGCGATTTGCTGGACCATTTGGAAAAGTCTTAACAAAGCTTGTTTTGAGAAAAATTTCCTTAAAAACCCTGTTGAGCTAATCTGCCATTCGGTTGCTTTTATGAAATTCACTCCCACGCAGATGCTGCTATTCTTCGGCAAGGAGCTGATGCTCTGTTCAATCTGGCCCTTGGTGCCTGTGCAAGAAGTGGTGATAATCCAAGTGAGGGTGGGCTACGTCGTCTGACAGCTAACTCAACGATCGACTGATGGGACAATGGAGGTGGACACGGATTCCGAGGATTTTGAGGATCTGGATGGATAACTTGATACTTCTTCCTTCCTGGTGTGTTGATGTGTACTAGCTTATGTTCGGTTGTGGCTCATTAGATCCCGCGATGTATATATCTCTAGACTCCTAGAATTACCATGAATGCTAACATTAGGAGGCGGCGCCTCGCTCTTTTGGTTCTTTTGACTAAAAGTTGAAATCATGTATATGTATTCGTTATCTCTGGGTAATGAAAATGATCCGTGGGATCACTTTCTCAATCAGGCCGCAACTCGCGGAGATATTTGTCATCAAAATTTAAAAGCTCTTCCACACAAGTTAACGACTGAGTCTCCCTTTCCAGGGTTTTCCAGTGATGTTGACCTTAGAATGTACTCATCCAATAGAATTGGTACATGTATGCTGGTCTGTGGATAGAATACATCAGTCGTATCCCGGTGTGTGATGGCGACTTGGTATCCAGAAGGCTCCGATTCCGTTGGAATTCCACTTGCTTGTGCGCGACTGAAGCGTTGAAGGTTGAAGTGAACCGCTTATTCGTAATACTACAGAAAATAAAACATGCAGCAGTACAGATACGACTTTTTCTTCCAATCCAATGTCCACGTACGCCCTTTATCTACTCCATATAAACGGTGCCACTGCCATGCCATTTCAATCACAGCACCACCATCGTAGCAAGCTTCAAGCCTGCAACACAAACTAGCTACTGACGGCATGGCGACCTCGCCGATGGCGGTGTTCACGTTCATGGCTCTTGGGCTAGCAGCAGCACTCCTCTCCGCTGCTGGTCCGGCGGCCGCGCAGAACTGTGGCTGTCAGGCGGGCTTCTGCTGCAGCCAATACGGTTACTGCGGCACCAATTCATCGTACTGCGGCGACGGGTGCCAGTCCGGCCCGTGCACCAGCGGCGGCGGAGGTGTGGGCAGCATCGTCAGCGATGCCTTCTTCAACGGAATCAAGTCCCAGTCCGGCGGCGGCTGCGCAGGCCAGAGCTTCTACACCCGCCAGGCGTTCCTCAACGCCGTCGGCTCCTACTCCGGCTTTGCGTCCGGAAGCTCCGACGCCGCCAAGCGCGAGATCGCCGCCTTCTTCGCCCACGTCACGCACGAGACCGGACGTAAGAGATCTCTCATCCAAATAGTTAACAAACTGACACATTGTTGCATGCTTATAAGTTATAACTTGGTAGATGTTGCTATATATGTACAGACTTCTGCTACATCGAGGAGATCAACGGGGCGAACCAGAACTACTGCGACACCGGATACCCGCAGTGGCCGTGCTCCTCGGGGGTGAAGTACTACGGCCGCGGGCCGCTGCAGCTCACGTGGAACTACAACTACGGGGCGGCGGGGCAGAGCATCGGCTTCGACGGGCTGGGGAGCCCGCAGACGGTGGCGCAGGACCCCGTGCTGGCGTTCAAGACGGCGTTGTGGTACTGGATGACCAACGTGCACGGGGTGCTGCCGCAGGGCTTCGGCGCCACCACCAGGGCCATCAACGGCGCCGTGGAGTGCGACGGCAAGAACACCGCGCAGATGAACGCAAGGGTGGGCTACTACCAGGACTACTGCCGCCAGCTCGGCGTCGACGCCGGGGGCAGCCTCACTTGCTAGACACGGGCTTGCATGCAGGACTCGTGAGGAATAACTTATTTCCTGTGTCTAATGGTCATCATCTATACCTAATAATAAAGGAGCTAAGGTTTATGCCAAAATTTTCGTCCAACATTTTTGGACCGTTTGCCCTCTCACCAAAATACATAATACATCAGTTGCCATGTAACGGTTCGCTTGTTCTTTTTCTATCCCCCTGAGCTATTCCTCCCTCCCGAATCGCGCTGGTCGTTCTTGGCCCGTATGTGCATCAATCAATGGGCCGCAAGCCAATTTCGTTGGAACAGAAATCATCGAAGAACTTGCAGTCAACCGATTGAATCATATTTGAATAGTACCACATCGGTCTCTTACAATGAATACCGCCGGCTTATATACGTTCTAGCTGGCATGGAATTTCAGCGAGGTGAATCAACAATAAGTATAGCACAATTGATTGTTCTGACGGTACCAGGGCCGTCAGGGCGAGCTCAGGATTGAGCCAGCCATCAGAGCTGCTCAAGGACGGGTCCGAGCCGGCGGCGGCCGGCGAGGCCGAGAGTGTTCGAGACGGGGCCAGGGCGAAGCAGCACGATGAGCTAACACCACGCCGGAGGAGGAGGAGGAGGAGGATTGCCGAAATAGTAGTCAAAGGAAGATGGGGAATCGGGAGCGGCAGTGCCGACGTGCATTATGTGCGGCGGCGCTAGCTAGGTCTGGACTCTGGAACGGCCAGAGAGGATTGTTTCGACAAAAAGTAGCGAAACTTTCCCCTAGGGTATGTAGAGGTTTTGCTAGATGCGTATGAGAGTACAAATATGCGGGCGTGCCATCTTGTTTAATGAAAACAAGAAATAAAATAAAATAGACAAAGAAAGACAAAACACCATATAAGGAACACTGCACTTTATTCATATCATTGCATTGTACAAATACATATTGCATGTTCCAATAGGATTATATCCTTTTTGTCTTCTGCGTCGCGCTCATGGAGTATCCGACTTAAGAGATTGCGTAGTTCATTGATTCCCGGTGCCTTTGCAAGCATCCGGTTAATTACATCCACTGGGTCAAGCCCCACAGAATACCTCCGATTAAGTTGTGCTGATGGTTGTCGTCATGATTGGATTGCTCATCCATATGCATTGTGATATTCATGGAAAATATGTGTGCGGATGGCTTTGTTTCGCCGAAACCCAGTCACGTATACTATCGCCATGTTGGTATGACCAACATGATATGTCGATGAAGGGGATGACTTTCGCCTCGTCGGTGCCCAGTCAGGGCATGCCCAATGCACTGCCCTAGAGGTACTGCCTCACACCTTTAGCTAGGTTTGGGTGGTCCAAAGTAGATTCGGATGAGGAGGCAGCCTCCTCTTCCGGAAGTGAGATCTTAAACCTTAAAAGCATGCTTTTTGGAGAGAGAAAGAGATACATAGTGCCATATTTGTGGGGTCACTTCTCTCTTTTTTCTAACTAAAGTTGTAGCTTTCATTGGAGAGATAAAATTCACCATATTGCTTCTGACAACTTTTTTACATGGAGCAACTAGTTGTGTATGCCACCATTGCTCATGCCCTCATGTAACGCCCTGAATTCATCGGACGCGGACGTGTGTATGTGTTGCTATCGCCTCGTCGGTGCCAAGCAACAATGTGCCCGATCCCGTAGGTTTGGGACATGTCGATAATAATGGTGACCTAGCCTCGTCGGCACTTGGCCATGATTTTGTCTAGCCTCGTCAGCTTAGACATGATGGTAATGATATGTAGCCATTGTCTCGTCGACACTTGGCCAAGGTATCGATGTAAAAATAATATCACATATGCATGTTGGATGATGCTTCTCAAATATGTTAATCTCGCGTCCGTGTAGTAGCGAGATCGATGATGGATATATAGTAACGACGCCTCCTCATAAGGGGCGAGATGTAGATGAATGATTGAGCATGCCTCCCCATAAGGAGCAAGATCAATTTGATATTTCGACTCCTTCATATTTGGCGTTTGGCTGTATACTTCCGTCATAAATTATACAAAGCTGCAATCGACCACCCTTGTTGCGGTAATCCACAATCGTAGGGATAAACCAACATCGTGGGGATAGTCGTCCTGCGCTCATATATTCGATAGTCGATCCCATCACATCGGGAAGCCATGATTTATAGCCTCACCTCGATGGTGGAATCTATAATTTCTTTGATCTTGATCTTGCCTCTTCAATCAGCGGAGGATGCATAGAATAAACATTTTGAGGAAGAAATATCAAGACGCCAAAATTCATTGCTTATCATCAAAGACGCGCTTTCCTCCTGGCCCCATAGTAGTTGCCATTAGCGCCGCTCCGTCGCAGCAATCGTCTCGAGATTTGGTGGGTGAAAGTGTGGCGTTCGTCGTTGCAAAATTCTGATGCAAGATCGCCGAACTAGATGGATGAATATGGTGTTATCCGTCGCTGCAAAATTCTGATGCAAACGACGAACTTGCGTGGCGCGAGGGTATGGCGAGATCGTGCCTTTTTCCTCCCGCGCCCGCGTGCTGTGTCTCTCTTTCTCGCGTATGGTCCTCCCCCACGGCCGGGAGATGCCTTACCTTTATATAGGCGCTGGCCATCTTGAGGATCAAGTTGATTGAAAACGCGCGGCCGTTTCAATCCTAGCGTATCTCGTCCAGCCTGCAGATATCGTTCCGAGATTTGCATCTGTACTTATCGCTCCTTATTACGCGTGTACGGCACAACGGAAAATCATGAACATGTACTGATCTCTTCCGGCCACGCGCGTACAGCACAGCGGCCGAGCGGCGTACGGTATATACAGTACCAAACTCTGATCGGAACCTGGCCCAAGTCATGGATGCACACGATTGCACTGATCGGCCAATGTGCTGCCCAAAACATGGCTAGCTAGCTAGTTCATAAGCATTTCAAATCTTCGGAAGACCATATTATTTGAACTGCTTATCAAAATTGCAGTCTGTTTACACCATTGTGATGTGGATGATGAACCCTATAAAATGAGTCCAATATCGCACATATATTCTTCCATAAATATTCAGCATGTTGTGGGACCCATATGTTATAGAAATGATATGTGGTAATCCATACTCATAATATGAATTTTCGGTACAAAATCCGTCAAACAAATGCCCCTCACCGAGAATAGTTCATGCGCGAAGCAGCAAGGACTAGACTCGGTGGAAATATTATGTCACCATTTTAGAAAGACTTTATGCAGTAAAGAATATCATGTCGTAGAAAATTATGGCAAAATGAATGGTTTGTGCCATTTTTCAATATATAGAGATGTATTCCCGTTTTACCCAATTGCGACCAAGTTTGGTGCTAGCCAACGGGTACTAAATTCCACTGCGACCAATCGATGGTGCCAACGAATGAAAATTTGAACTCCACTGCGACCAATTTGTGGTGCCAGCCAGTGGTTTTTTCTTTGCACTCCATCGCGACCAAATTTAGTGGTGCCAACCAATGGATATTAGAAACTCCATTGTGACCAACTTTCCGGTGCCAGCTAATAGATAAATAATGAAGTATGTGATTGTTCATGCATGCTCAGTGGCTGCAATGGCTTGTGAGGGTGCTCTTGTTATTATTTTCTTTTTTTTGTTTTTTGACGAAAAGGCAGCCTGGCCTGCTTTTCATTGATATTAGAAAGAGAGTACAAGATGTACGAAGCGGACAAATAAAATAAGAAGAAGAGGAAAAGAAGTGAAACTCAGCGTAGCAAGAAAGCTACACAGGTACAAACGCTAAAAGGCTCGATCTAGTCAGGTTCTCTTGGTCTGTGCAGCAAGTCATGTGCCTTTGTTCTTCCTGCATCCCTCCAGTTTCTGGCCTCATCAATGATGTTGGCATGAACTCTGTTGAGAGGCGCAGGGCAGAGTTTTGAAAAATCCTGCTATTGCGCTCTTTCCAGATTGTCCACCACGTGAGCTGAACTAGGTTTAACCAGTGCTTCCTCCACTCCTGCGGCTGCGCCTGGGTAGAGCTTAGGAACCAGTCTTGCAAGCTAGAAGTGCTTATGCCGGGAGCTAAACTTGCAGGCAATCCTGCTGTGTTTAGGAGTTTTCTCCAAAGTTTGATGGTGACTGAGCAAGAGGCTAGGAGGTGCAGCGCTGTCTCAGGCTCACTGAGGCACATAACACAGGCAACATTGTGAGGCCAACCCTTCTTCATCAGACAATCAGATGTGTGGCACTTGCCAAGGATGGCAAGCCAGGAGAATATCCTGCATTTGAGAGGCGCCTCGCAACTCCAGATAATGTCCTTGAAAGGCCGGCGCACTGCACCTTCGAATTGTATGGCATAAGCCGAGATGGCAGAGTATTGGCCGTCGCCGATCAAACGCCAGACCACGGTGTCAGGGATGCCAACCTGTAGCTGGATGCTTGCAAGCTTGTCATGGATGAGGAGATATTGAGAAAGGGCCTCAGGCGTCAGGCCACGCTTGAAGTGTCTCGTCCATTTGCCATCAGTGAGTGCTAGAGCCACAGACATGGACCTCTTGGTGCTAAACTTGAAAAGGTTTGGTGCCCTCGCAGCGATGCTCTGGCCATCAAGCCAAGGATCTCTCCAGCGATCTTTTGCCCATCTCCAAGTTTGAAGAGGACAGCAGCATTGAACAAGCTTCTTGCACGCTCGTCGATACCAAGAGGCATGCCAGTCCAGGCCTTGTCTGTAACAGTCCAGGAGTGCCAGAGCCAACGAACACGCAGAGCCATGGCCTTGCGCTGCAGGTCAGTTATGCCAAGGCCACCGAATTCAAGTGGCCTGCATATAGCGGCCCAGTTCACCAGGCACTTGCCCCCTGAAGTTAGCTCGTCATTATTCTACAGGAAACCCCTTCTAATTTTGTCAATTGCCTTGATCAACCAAATTGGCGGGTCGATGACAAGAAGCTGATAAATGTGCATCGCCGAGAGCACATGCTTGACGAGGAGCAGCCTAGCTTCGAGGGAAAAATTCCCCTTGTTCCATCCCTTAACCTTGCCGGATAGCCTGTCAAGGGCAAGCTGCATGTCACCTTTGCACAAACGCTGGTCAGATAAGGGCAGACCGAGGTAGGTGCAGGGGAATGACTTGACGGTGCACCGTAGAATCGCGGACAAGGAGCTGATGTCAATATGCCCACAATGTATGGGAATGATCGCGCTCTTGGCATAATTAGTGAGAAGCCCTGAAGCTTCACCAAAGCAATGTAGCAGAGACTTGACAGCAACAAGCTCATCTTCGTCCGCCTCCGTGAAGATAACAATATCATCAGCATACATTGAGACTCTGTTCTTAGGTTGCAGGAACCTGTTACTTTTCAAGGCTCCCACACGATCAGCCATGGCAAGAAGCTCAGCAAGAATATCTGTGGCGATGACGAATAGCAGAGGGGATAAGGGATCTCCCTGCCGGAGGCCGCGCTTGTGACTGATTGGATCTGTAAGTTCGCCGTTTACGATGATGGATGTCGATGCAGTGAACAGCAAGCAAGCGATCCAGTCGCGCCATTTCTGGCCGAACCCTTTGGCCTCCAACACCTCAAGCAGAAACTCCCAGGAGATGGAGTCAAAAGCTTTCTGCAAGTCCAATTTCAGCAGCAACGCCGGCATCTTTTTCTGTCTGAACAATCTGGCCTGAGCTCTCACGAAGACGAAGTTATCATGTATAGCACGCTTCTTAATGAAGGCGCTCTGACAAGGGCTAACAAGCTCGTGCATTCTGGGGCGCAGCCTTAGAGCCAGGATTTTGGTGATCAGCTTTCCGAAGAAGTGCACTAGGCTGATCGGTCTGAATTCACTAGGATGGGCGGCGTCCGGGGTCTTGGGCAACAGGATCATATTAGCAGAATTTAGGAGGTGTAGATTGCGCGAGACCCTACATTCCATTGTGGCAACAGCTCTCATGATATCGAAACAGATTAGTGGCCAGTATTTCTTGAAGAAAAGGGCAGTGAAGCCGTCCGGACCCGGGGCTTTATCGGATGACATGTCCATGATAGCAGCACGCACCTCCACAGGAGTGATAGGGGTCTCCTGATCAGCAAGGTCGATCGGGGAGATGCCCAATTCAGCTAGGTTTACGGAGTGTTGTCTCTGCCTTGGGGTGCCAAGTAGATCCTGATAGAATTTCCATAGGTTTACGGTGTGCACCACGTCTTCGAACTCAATTCTATGGATGAAGTTCTTGCGGCGACGAGCTGATGCTTTTGCGTGGAAGAAACGGTGCTAGCGTCTCCTTCCCTCAACCACTGAATCCGAGATCTTTGCCTCCACATTGTTCTCTGCACAGCTGCAATACCTAAGCAGTTAACCTTCAGCAAGGCCCTGAACTGCCTCTCTTCATCAGTGAGTTGCCTGGAGTCCATTGCCTGGTCTAGCCTTAGTATCAATTCGCTAGTGATAGCAGCCCTGAGCTCGAGGTCATTGGTGTACTGGGAGCTCCATCTATTCAACTCTCTGGCAGTAGCAGCGAGCTTAGCGTGCAAGTTGAAAAAAGCATCTGGCTGTTGTTGTATTGAGCTCCATGCATATTGCACAGTTGGAAGAAAATCGTCTCGGGAGGCCCACGCATTCTCGAACCGGAATCTGCGGACCGGCTTGAAACCAGCATCCGAGCTGAGTAGGATTGGGCAATGGTCAGACATCTCCGAGGAGATGGCCTGGAGAAGGCAGCTAGGGAAAGCCTCATCCCACTCCTGGTTATACAACACGCGGTCGAGCTTGACCATTGTGGCAGCTTGCTGCTCACTGCTCCAGGTATATCTCCGCCCATGGAGATAAAGATCCTTGAGCTGAAGGTTGTTAACAAATCCTCTGAATGCAGCCATGTTTCTTCTATTTAAGTTATGGTTGTTCTTGTCACTGGCTTGCAAAATTAAGTTGAAGTCGCCGACGATAATAGTGGGAGTTGAAGCTGGGAGGTCGTTGGCTAGTCTGTCCTTGATGGATTGGAGGAATATTAGCTTATCAGCATCTGCCTGCGGCCCATAAACTGAGATCAGGTTTAACTGAACCTGGGACTTGCTCATCCAACCATGCACCGCAGCTGACCAAGGTGAAACAAAATGCGTGGCCAACTGAAATTCATCGGGATTCCAAGCAATCAAGACGCCTCCCCTAGTGCCATCAGCAATAGGACATAGCACATGAAGCTACGATTTTGAATGTTCAAATGCGACAAAAGGTCTATTGCCGTAATTTTAACAAGGATAGGCAAGATGGAAAGTATTAAATGTTTGACACCTCTTATTCTTGAAAGCGGGAATATGTCCCCATTTTTCTCTACTGCGACCAAGTTGGTGGTGCCAGCCAGTGAATATTCGAAACTCCATTGCGACCAACTTGGTGGTGCCAGCCAATGGATATTGAACACTCCATTGCGACCAACTTAGTGGTGCCAGCCAATGGATATTGGGCTCCACTGCGACCAGTTGATGGTGCCAGCCAATGGATTATACCCATGCGCGATTCTAAGCCTTGAACCGCAATAAGAATTTTATCAAGTTCGATCCGACCGTGAATCAACTACGGTGCCAGCCATCATAAACTTGTTGGGTTTCACAGGTTGACACTGACCGCACTGGTGTGTCTTGCTGCTCCCATATTTGAAACGACGGAATATCATCTACGATGTAGATGAACTAGGATGCGATGATGCCCCCAGTGTTGGTGGTATGACTACCAAAGGGCTAATGCCTCCAGTGTCACTGAATGGCCATACTATGGATGGTGACTTCAACAACGATGCATTAGATGATGCAGAATGCCAGTCGCTGGAAAAAAAATCGGTGACGTCATGCACGATGAGCAGTGTCACGTGTATGCAGTAGTAGCATATAAGGCTACACAGAGATCAAGGAAATATGTATTTCTCTCTTAGAGAGAGCGAGGAAACAAGCCGCATGGCGGCACAAAATTAATCAAGCAGGAAGAAAGGAAAAAAAGTTTTTATTTTATTTTATTTTGGGATATTGGCTTTCCCTTGTAACACCGGCTATGAACGTGACCTTAGAAATGGTAACTCAAGGGATAATCATCAGGAACCGTCGAAGGACCATGACAGTTGCAACTTGATAATTTAGTTCTTGTGAGTGTATGTGAAAGACCGCATGCTTCCACGATGCTTTCAGAAGGATGGGAATTCTTACCCTGGACTTCATGCGACTGAGTAGCCCCACAACTTCATCATGCCCCTTGCACATGTCTCAAGAACACAAAGACGTAGGAGAGGGTGACTTGTAAATGGTTATGGGATAAATGGCTTGGCTATTTTTCATGGCCTAGTTGAGGGGTGGTGCACGACTACTCCCCTCCTTCTTTCCAATGAGTCCCCTACGGATCATGACTTGCTTGATGGAGACTTGCTTCTTTGATTGGCTTATTTTCCTTCTCGTTTCTTCTTTGTTTTTTTATACTCTTTTTTTTCTGATTGGAGGATTGCTTGGACTTCATGAACTTTTGATGGAGCTTTCTCGTTTGCTTGAGAGGATTTGATTGGACTCCTTGAAGGACCTTCTTCGGCAGTTGCTAGGGTACTCATATTCAGAATTTGAAGAGCAGACGCGCACCTCTGTGGACTACATAAACCCTCACAGGCATTTTGGCTGTGGTGGAAGAAACACCTCGGGGGCTTGATCTTTTTTTTCCTATGAGTTACCCCAGGGCGTCGTGCCTCTGGGAGCCTAAACATGGCAAGAAACATGAAGAGTATGGGACCTCAGTGCACCGAAGTAGCCCAAGTAATTTCCACCACTCCTGCTGAAGGCATACACTTTGGCATGTGTTGTGTGTAGTGGGTATAGGTGTCGCTCCACTTTAATGCATGCCACATGTGCGACCTTCAGACTAGCCCAAGGGTGACCAAGACTTCAATCACTAGCATGGTGTGTTTTAGGGAAAGCCGTTTATTGTAGGACGTTGATGTCCATGTTAAAAAGGAAATCCAAATAAAGATAAACACAAAAGAAAGGGAAAAAAAGGCGACTTGCATGCAGCAGATCACGCAAAGTACTTCTTTAGGTACCTCCCATTGATGGGTGGCATAGGGTGATCCCCTTCTTGGTCCATCAATTGATAGGCACCCCCATCATATACTTGTTCAATGACAAATGGCCCTTCCCATTTTGGTTCGAGTTTTCCTTTGACTTACTAGAACCAAATCTTCCTTTCGAAAGACTCGAGGTTTTACTAGCTTGTCATATGCTCGACCCATATTTTGGTGATAGAGTTCAAGATTTTGAAGCGCATTAAGGCGATCTTCTTCCAAGGAATCCAACTCTTGGTATCGCAGTCGGATTTGCTCATCTTGGGTAATTTCATCATGTATAGTCACTCTTAGAGATGGTAGCTCTATTTCAAGGGGAAGAACCGCCTCAGTCCCGAACACCAGTGAGTATGGCATTGCTTGGGTAGGTATTCAGACAGTGACAAAGTATGCCCATAAGGCCTCATAGAGGCGATCGTGCCAATCACGATTATGCTTGTGGACCATCTTATTCAATATTTGTCCAAGGGTCTTATTGAAAGCTTCAATCAACCCATTGGCTTGAGGATAGTACCCAGTGGAGTAATTCCACTGAATTTTATACTTGGCAATGAATTTCAACATTTTATGTGATTTGAAGGCCTTGGTATTATCAGAGGTGAATCGACGAGGGACTCCAAAGCGATATATGATATTACGCTCCAAGAAATTGATCACATTGTCACTTTTTACTTCTCTTAGGGGCACAGCCTCCGCCCATCTAGAGAAATAATCAGTCGCTGCTAGGATAAAGACATGACCTCCAGAAGATGGAAGGTCAAAGGGGCCAACAACATCTATACCCCATCCATCGAAAGGCCATGAGGGCACAGTGGGATGTAAGGGAACAGGAGGTTGGTGTTTGAGAACACCATGAATCTGACAATTGTGACACGACCTTGCTACCTTTAGGCAGTCTCTCATGATTCCGGGCCAATAATATCCACTAATCCTTATGTTATGGTACATTTTGGGTCCACCTTGGTGGCCTCCACAAACGCCATGATGGACCTCTTGTAGTATTTTATCAGCTTCATTTCCAGAGACGCATCACAATAGGAGCTCTTGACCGAATGAGCGTCGATACAAGGTCCTTGCTATATAAATATATGAAGGTAGGCCCCATTGCAACCTACGCCTTTATACGGGATCATCAAGTAGAGTCCCATGACAAAAATAATCGAGGAAGGGTTTGCGCCAATCGTCCTCATGTATGACGGTGGCGACAACATGATGTACCTCACACTCATCGGGTATTAGTTCCAGGACGGCGGTAGGAGCCATCTTTCTTCAATTTCTATAAGAGCGGGCTCCCTTTTGGGAAGCACTAACGCTGCTGCAAGTTTGGCCAAGGAATCCGCCGAAGCATTTTTTACTTTGTGGCACATGGGATATTTCAATACGCTCAAAATTTCTCATAAGGCTTTGAGGCGCTTTGTAATATGGCATTAGCTCGGGCTTTTGTACCTCATATATGTCATTAACTTGTCGAACGATGAGTTGTGAGTCCCCATAAGCCCGGAGGTCTCGCATATCCATAGAGAGTGCTAGTAGGAGGCCAAATAGGAGAGCCTCGCACTCTGCTTCGTTGTTCGAACATTCCTCCTTCAAGAGGGAGAACGAGTGGTATATAGTTCCCCCTTCCGGAGTCTTAAATACTATTCCTTCCCCAGCTCTCCTTGTTGATGCGCCATCTGGGTCCATCTCTATGCTAGAGGCCCATCAAAATATAGCTCCCATGGGAGCTCGATCTCAACGGAAAATACTTCCTCATCGGGTAGCTCTACCACCAGCGGGGAGTCATCTGGCACGAGGTGTGCTGCGAGAAAGTCAGCCAAGGCTTGCCCCTTAATTGCTTTTCGTGGAACATAAGTAATATCAAATTCCATCAAGGACATTTCCTATTTTCTAAAATGACCCATTAGAGCAGGTTTATTTAATACATATTTTACTGGATTGGCTCTTGTGATGAGTTCAATTTGATGTTCCAACACATAGTGGTGCATCTTCTTTAATGCAAATACGGGGGCTAAACACAACTTCTCTATGGGTGAATAGTTTTGCTCAGTGCGAACCATTGTTCGGCTTAAGTAATAGCATGCCGCCTCCTTTTCTTCATCATTATGTTGTGCAAGGAGTGCACCCACAGAGGAGGGTTGCGCAACAATATAGAGAATGAGAGGACCCCTTTAACAGGTGCGGCTAGAACTGGGGATTTAGGAGATATTTTTTAATGGTATCAAAAGTGTTTTGGCATTGCTCATCCCATTCGAACGGCGCACCTTTCCTCATCAACCTTGTAAAACGTTGTGTACATCCAGAAAGATTAGAAATGAAGCATCGTATATATGCTAAGTGTCCTTGAAAGGATTTTAACTCTTTTAGGTTCGTGGGTGGTGGCATATCTTGAATATCCTTTATGTTCTTTGGAGAGATCTCAATGCCACGATGATGGACAATGAACCAGACCGTACGCCAAAGGCACATTTGAGAGGATTCATCTACAGTACCAAACTCTGATCGGAACCTGGCCCAAGTCATGGATGCACACGATTGCACTGATCGGCCAATGTGCTGCCCAAAACATGGCTAGCTAGCTAGTTCATAAGCATTTCAAATCTTCGGAAGACCATATTATTTGAACTGCTTATCAAAATTGCAGTCTGTTTACACCATTGTGATGTGGATGATGAACCCTATAAAATGAGTCCAATATCGCACATATATTCTTCCATAAATATTTAGCATGTTGTGGGACCCACATGTTATAGAAATGACATGTGGTAATCCATACTCATAATATGAATTTTCGGTACAAAAATCCGTCAAACAAGGATGGAGGAGGAAGACGAGTGGCTGAGCATTCCTGGGCTGAGTGCCTGAGGAAGCAAGAAAAGATGGGCCGTAGCGTGGCTGTGATGTGCTAAATGAAGTTGGGCTTCATTGTCTGGCTTGTGCCCGTTAGTATGTCTGTACGTCTGTGTTGCCTCCCTCAGTTAAATCTCAATATCAGCATCCTATAGGAAGGAAAAGTAAATAGTTTTGAAGCGTGCCATCCTGCAGCATCTAAAGATAACCAGAAGATGTTACTGTACTGAATGATCTGGGTCTTCCCGGTGAGTTGACAGGTGCAGAATTTCACAAGTAGGATTAAGGAGCAACAGTGCAGTAAGAGCCGATGATGAGATCTCTACTTCAAGCAAAATAGCATACGACAAGCGACCAAGCTAGGCAAAGCTCTAAGTTGAACTCTTACTAGCCTAAGAGAATGATTAAATAGAGAGTTAGAGACGAGATTCCTGCCTTGTCGGTTCTTTGTTTGTATTGCTCAATGGAACGTGCTGCATAATGTTTTTCTATTACCTTTTTGTTCTGCTAGCCTGAATTGACTACGGTCTGTTCGGATTAATTGCTCGCGGGAGTGCTTAAGATTTTGTGGCATAATTCTTTAGATTTTGCGTAGTACTGGATCATAACCATCCAAGGATCATAACCATCCGCGAGTCTAATCTGTCAGTCTAGGTAACATTGTCCCATATGATTTGTTATGAATTATTGCATAATTAAGATAAACTTTTGATTTCAAAATTTTGAACATGTGCAATTGTCACAAGTGATATTTGTTTTGTCCGTGGTGTGTGAGGCAACATTTTTATGATAAAGAAAATATTAGATATAATTACCATGATCTATCCTCCTAAAGAATCGGGCAAGGTCAACAAGTTCAGTTCAGTTCGGTGAACTATGGTGGTACTCTTGTCTATAATTTTTTGTATGAAACTTTAAGATACAAAATTATTTTCCGTATATTCAGGTCTATGGTTAGGCCGTAGCGAAGCACGGGTTTTGTCCTAGTATCTACCTATATCTGTAACTATATCTATATCTATATATATACCTTAATAATCTATACCTAATAATAAAGTACGAAGTGTTTCCGTCGTATGGTCCGTCTGGTCCGTTGTTGGTCCGTCGAATCCTTCGTCGTGCGCTGCAGAGTCCAGGTCGAACCTGGCCTCAAATAAGTGCTCCACACGGCAGCACAGTCCAGCTCTAACCCGATTGACCCTGTCGTCCGATAAATAACCATGTTACAGAAATCTTCCCGCACCCTACGGGCGATCGATCATCACAATTCAAACCCGTCCGCGTCTAGCTATCGAGCTACGACTACCTTGAGGACGATGTGGGATTGGAGCTGAACGGGGACTGCATCGTGGTGCGATCGATCTAAACACCTGTCAACGGCTCCCCGTGGCTAGCAATAACGAGTACTGGATGAGGACTACGTCGGCCTGCGATCGGCTGTTGGCTAAACGGCCAGCGACGGCTTCGGTTTTTTTTTTCGATAAAGGGCGCTTCATTACTTAAAAGGTTTAAGCATTACACCCAGCCTCTGCATAACCAAGATGCACACAGCCGTTCAAAGTATCAAAAAGACCAAACAAAGAAGTACACAGTCGATAAAAAGATAAACGCTAGATAAACCGGAACAGCCTAAAAAGCCTGAAGACGCCTATTATGCTGCCACCCATGTTGGGAAATAAACTCCTTCGCCGTGTTCTCCAATCGTGTAGACACCTCCGTACAGAGGTCGCGATCCTCCAAACGCTGGAGTGGCGACCATGAACGGAGCAAAGCCGTAGCGCGGTACACAACCTGCAAAAGAGAAGAATTCTTGTCATTAAAAACCTTGTCATTTCTACATAGCCAAAGCGACCATATAACTGCAATCGCACCCATCCTGATAAGCGTTTTATACCTAGTTTCAACCCCGTTTTATACCTAGCGACGGCTTCGGTGGAAGGGAACATCAGGTGGAGCTCGATGGTGAAGGACCTCACAGGCTGCGAGTCGCGGTGAGGAAGCCAAGAGCTCCAGTTAGGGTGCGCGGTGAGTTGTGCTACAAACAACGGCAAGATGTGGTGTAGGTGAAGGATGCCGTGCTGATGTTACGCGTGCACGTCGGCCGCGGCATGGGGGTGGAAGCCGGCCGGGGGATGCCGATGTCAATGGGATCTTTCCTATCACCCTCGATGACGAGGAGGGTGATGTCGCCCATCCCGGCGGGACCACGAAGTTGGTGCCACACCTGTCATCGGCGGAAGTCCCGCGTGATGCGACGTCAGGCATGGACGCGTTCGACACCACGACCGAGAAGACCGTCACGCGGCACCGTAGACGTAGAGGCCGGACATGCCGCCGTTGTATAGCAGGATAGGTACTGGTAGAACGCCAGTGCCAGACACACTCGCGGCAGACGACGAGGTTGTGGTAGAACTCCAGCGGCAGGTCGTACACGTAGATGAGCCCGGCCTTGCACGTGCCGGCTTCGATCGCGCCGTTGGCTTGAAGCGTCTTGGGACCGGGAGGAACCGTGTGCTGAGGAATTTCGAGCGGCTAGGAAAAGGAGCTGTCTGATCGCATATCATGGATGATTCAGGTTCTTGGATGGTTAGGAGGGCAGTGGCACCCCCAGCCCACCAGAGTTCAAATCCCAGATTTGACACTTTGGTGTCTCATAAAGGCGGAATATTCTTCAGTGGGAGGCGACGTTCCGGCAATGACGAGGCGCCTGTGGTGACTTCGTCAATCTCAAGACCCGCCGGATCAGTTTTTCAACGCAGTCTCTTGGAGGTGCTCATAGGGGTAGGGTGTGCGTGTGTGCGTTCATAGGGGTGAGTGTGTGCGCGTATGTATGAGCGTCTTTGATTGTACTGTGTTTCAAAAAAAAAAAAAAAAAAAGAAAGAGCACAGTCGGCGTCTCCAAAAAAATCACAAGCACGCGGCCAGACAACCCAGCGCCGCCGCCTGTTTGCTCCGCCCCGGCACGTCCCGCGCTGCAATGCCGCCTCACCCCTCGCTCTGTATCCTTGCTGTGCCGCCTCGACTGCCCTTCCGCCGGCCATACTGACGAGATAGGCTCTGTTACCACTTACCACCATACAGGTGCAGCCGGAGTCGAATGCCAAGCTCCCAACCTCGGCTGCCTCCCTAGCCAGGCACGATGGTGCATCTGTGAGGCTGGTAGTGCTATTGATCTAGGAGCGCGCGTGGTGATAACCTGGATCTGATTCAGCTTTTCTGTGTACATGAATAAATTGCAAGTAATTCCCGGGTAAAAAAAATCAACTAATTCTCTGTTTCAGAGCACTTGTGGAAAGCCTCTGAAACACAAATATTTTTGGCGGTCTGATCTTTAGTGATAGTGTGATGTCCCTGTGATTGGGGAACCTCACAGTAGGCCAACAATGGCGGATTTCCGTGAGAGAAGAGAGAGATTTAGGTGAGGAGAGCACACAGAAGGGGATGGGAAAACAGACAAGAGGATGAGAATTTCAGTCTGTCATTTTCATTTTTCATGTCCCATCAATACACGTCTCGTCCCCTTATAACCTGGGTGACTCCAGCTCAAAACAACACAGGCCCACGGCCAACACACGCTCACATTCATGTTTACTCTGACGCTGGGCCCAGAGAGCTCGCCAGCTCAGCCTGGCGACTTGGTCGTGTCCACCGTCGAGGTAGAGGGTGTGACAGTATCCCCCCCTGAAGAAGGCGCCACTGGAGCCGACTCTGTATCCCAAACTGAAGCTTCCGGGTACCTGGTTTTCAGGACATAGTAATCTTCCCATGTTGTACAATTATCTGGCATGTGTGCCCAACGGATCAAAACTTGTGGCATAGCAGAGTTTCCTTTACGGACCAGACGGCGGTCCAAAATTTCCACAGGAGTTGGTGTTTTAGTATGGAGTGCCGGTGCTGTCGGAAGCTCCGAGTAGACAGGTGTGTAACTGCTAGTGAAAGGTTTAAGTTGCGAGACATGAAAGACTGGATGTACCTGGGCAGCCTCAGGTAGAGCCAGACGATAAGCCACTTCGCCAATCCGTTCAGTCACAGTGTAAGGACCAAAGTATTTGTAAGACAACTTTGGATATGGACGGTTCACCACCGACTGTTGTGCATACGGTTGTAGCTTCAACAGTACTTGTTCACCCACTTGGAACTGTCGTTCAGTGCGATTGCGATCGGCATAATGCTTCATTCTCAATTGAGCACGAACCAACTGAGCACGGAGAAGTTCTGTTTGAGCTTGATATTCGAGAGTTGCCTCAGTAGACACCGATTCATCGGCAACTGTAAGATTAGGCATACCACCGAAATTGGGCTCAGTTTTGTAGAGCGCTTTGAATGGAGAACCACCGAGAGCAGAATGAAAGCTTGAGTTGTACCAAAATTCAGCTAAACTTAACCACTTCTTCCAATGGCGTGGGTTATCTTGCACTGCACACCGCAGATACTGCTCCAGACATTGGTTGACACGCTCACTTTGTCCATCCGTCTGTGGGTGATAGGCTGTACTGTAGCTGAGTTTGGTGCCCAAGGCTTTGATCAAATCTTTCCAAAAATGGCTGGTAAAGATTTTGTCGCGATCAGATGTAATGGTCAGTGGAACTCCATGTAGTTTAACAATGTTGTCGACATATGCCTTTGCGACCGAAGCAGCCGTAAAAGGATGACGAAGTGGTAGGAAATGCGCATACTTCGTCAGACGGTCCACGACGACCAAGATGGAGTTGAATCCTTCAGATACAGGGAGCCCTTCGATGAAATCCATGGTGATTTCTGACCAGGGAGTCAAGGGCGGAGGAAGTGGTTGTAACAACCCTGCTGGCTTTTGTCTGGAAGATTTAGCCATCTGACATACAGCACACTGCTTGACATAATTTTCCACAGCCATTTTCATGCCTGGCCAGTAATATAGTTGTTTGATGCGTTGATAAGAAGCTTGTATGCCAGAGTGACCTCCCACGGCACTATCATGGAGAGAAGCAATCAACTTTGTTTGTAAAGCCAGATTTTCACCAATGTACAATCTGCCTTTGAACTTGATCAGTCCTTGCTCCAGTATGTAACCTTGATCATTTGGGGACTTGATAGCTAACTCCTGTAGCAGTGTCACTGTATGAGCATCATTTGTATAGGAATTAATAACCTCTTGTAGCCATTCTGGTCTGCTGGTGGAAACTGTTTGTATTTCCAATAAATGACCCACTCTGGATAGAGAGTCTGCAGCCCCATTTTCACTCCCTTTTCTGTATTTGATCTCAAACTGTAGTCCCACTAACTTTGCCATTGCCTTTTTCTGTAACTCAGATGTGAGCACTTGATCATTGAGGTTGGTTAAGCTCTTGTGATCAGTGAGTATCAAAAATGGTCCCCTTTGCAGATATTGTCTCCATTTATCCACTGCCATGATCACTGCCAAGAATTCTTTCTCGTAAATAGAGAGTTTTTGATTCATTTGACCCAATGCCTTACTCATATATGCAATAGGATGGTTTTGCTGCATGAGGACTGCTCCCACTCCATTGTCACAAGCATCAGTTTCTACCGTAAAAGGCAAAGTAAAATTTGGCAGAGCTAGAACTGGGGTAGATACCATGGCTGTCTTGAGCTTGTTGAAAGCCTCTGTGGCTTCATCAGTCCACACAAAACCTTTCTTAGTCAGAAGTTGTGTTAGGGGCTTGGTAATAATGCCATAATGCTGAACAAACTTTCGGTAGTACCCTGTCAGCCCGAGAAACCCCCTGAGTTCTGTAATATTGCTAGGCAGAGGCCAATTTTCCATGGCACTTGTTTTCTCTGGGTCTGTGGCCACTCCAGCTGAAGAAATAATATGACCCAAATATTGGATGCTCTGCTGTCCAAAACTGCACTTGCTCTGCTTTGCATAAAATTGTGTTTCCCTTAATTTATCCAACACCATTCTCAGATGTTGCATATGTAATTGCCAGGTAGGACTGTAGATAAGTATGTCGTCAAGGAACACAATGACGAACTTTCTCAGAAAAGGGGCAAACACTGCATTCATGATACACTGAAAGGTGGCTGGAGCGTTTGTTAATCCAAAGGGCATGACCCGGAACTGGAAGTGCCCATGATGAGTTTTAAACGCTGTTTTACATTCATCCTCAGGTTTCATGCGAATTTGGTGATAGCCTGCACGTAAATCTAACTTAGAGAAGAATTGTGTGCCAGACAACTCGTCTAACAGCTCGTCCACCACTGGTAAAGGAAATTTATTCTTAATGGTCATGGTGTTCAGTCGCCGGTAATCAACACAGAACCTCCAAGAACCATCCTTCTTTTTGACTAAGAGTACTGGTGACGCAAACGGACTCATACTTGGTATTATCAGTCCAGCGGCTAACATCTCCTGAACCTGGCGCTCTATCTCGTCCTTCTGAAGTGGTGAGTATCTATAAGGGCGAGAGTTAACTGGTGCAGCGCTCTCTTCTAGTGAAATAGCATGATCCAAGGTTCTTTGTGGAGGTAAGGTTTTTGGATCAGAGAACACATCTGTGTACTCATCAAGTAAGGCTTGTAAATCAGGAGCAAGCTGAGCTGTTGCATCTTGAGGAACATCAGGAACAGAGTCAATAACAGCCAAAGCCCACACTTCATTTCCTTGTATCCATTTTTGCAGTTGTTCTACTGACAGTTCCGATAGTTCAGTAGTAGGTGTTGCACGAATTCCTTGCAGAGTTATGTCCTTTCCCATATAATTAAAGGACACAGTCTTATCAATCCAATCTATAGTTGTTTTGCCAAACTGTTTCAGCCAATTTACACCCAGAATAGCATCATAAGCCCCAATGTCCAGGAGTCTCATGTCAGTAGCAAACGTGTGACCTTGAGTCCACCAGTTTAACCCTTTCACTTGCTCAGCAGATATCATAGTCTCCCCATTTGCTACCTTGACGGACATAGTTGGAGCAGGTGAAATAATGCAGCCAGCACGCTCAGCAAAATTTTTAGTCACGAAAGTGTGTGTGCTGCCCGAATCAATAAGCAGGAGCATAACTTGATTTCCCACAAGAGCACGAAGTCTGATTGTTTCTTCACCTGCAGTACCAGCCAGAGCATCTACAGAGAGCTTACAACAAGCAGCAGGTGCCTCTGTTTCCTCTAGTAATTCCAAAGCTTTGACAGCATCGTCCGACAAAACTTCGCCAAAATCTCCCACCTCTATCAGCAACAACTGACCTGGGCGTTTGCACTGGTGGTCCTTGGAGAATTTGTCACCACATTTGAAACATTGGTTGTTAGCACGACGAAAATCCCGCAGCTGCCTCTCACGATTGAAGTCGTCATTACCTTGCTTGCGAGGCCAGTCGAACCGAGAACCTAGTTGTGTTGTCACTGCTGGATTTGCTGCAACTACACTTGGAGGATGCTTGGTGGGTGCTCCAACTCTATTCCTTGGCCTGTGATGTTCATTTTCTTCCTCCTGGATGCGAGCCAAAGAAGCAGCACGAGTAATACTCGTAGGCCCTTGCAATCTGACGGCACAACGAATGTCATCACGCAGTCCAAAGACGAACTGACTGACGAACCAACGCGGGCTAAGAGCTGCATCCAAAGCTATAAGATGATACATACACTCTTCGAAAGATTTTCTGTACTCAGATACGGTACCAGTCTGCTTCAGCTGGAGCAGTGTTGTCATCTGACCATCATACTCATCGAAACCAAATTCCGCAACAATCGCTTGCATGAAACTATCCCAATGAACTAGTCTGTGCTGACGCTTATAAGATTGAAACCACAGAGCAGCATGACCATCCAAGTGCAAAATAGCAGAACTAACCCAATGATGCTCAGGCACTTTGTACATCTCAAAATATGTCACACAGAGATCGATCCAGAGTAATGGCGATTCACCTGCGAAACGTGGAAAATCGTGGCGGCGCGGCCGCACCATATAATCCGCCGCATGTGTTCCTTCTGCAGGAGGCGTTTCCTCCGCAGCTCTCCCGGCCGGTGACGAGGGCGCGGTGACGAACCCCGCGGCGCCCGACGGAGACGTATCGATGAGAGGCGGCCCGTGGTTCGTGAGGCGGGCGGTCGGAGCGCCCTTGGTGGCCTGCGGAATCTCGACACGAACTTGCTTCGCTGGTTCTGCGAGACGGCGCTTGACCCCATCGAGGTCCTCGCCGAAATCCACGATCTGCTGCCGCAATCCTTGGACGTCGCCCGAGACAACCTTCACCTCGGCCGCCATCGCACCAAAATTTTTTACCAACTCCTCCACCGATTTCTGTAGCGCATCCATCTTCTCCAGTACAAAGTTCGTCTGCGCCGACGGTTGGGCAGATCTAGCGGGCGCCGTCGCGACTCTCCTCTGAATCCAACCGAACCCCGATCAGGATTTTGCGTGGCGTCACCGGAGCGACACCACACCTTTCACGGTGGAGTTTACCGGTCAGATCTCGAGACTATGGAGCGCGAGCGAAGCGGGCACTAGCTCTGATACCAGATTGTGATGTCCCTGTGATTGGGGAACCTCACAGTAGGCCAACAATGGCGGATTTCCGTGAGAGAAGAGAGAGATTTAGGTGAGGAGAGCACACAGAAGGGGATGGGAAAACAGACAAGAGGATGAGAATTTCAGTCTGTCATTTTCATTTTTCATGTCCCATCAATACACGTCTCGTCCCCTTATAACCTGGGTGACTCCAGCTCAAAACAACACAGGCCCACGGCCAACACACGCTCACATTCATGTTTACTCTGACGCTGGGCCCAGAGAGCTCGCCAGCTCAGCCTGGCGACTTGGTCGTGTCCACCGTCGAGGTAGAGGGTGTGACAGATAGATGTTGAGAATTGCAGCAGAGGGGCTCCAAAATCACATCAGTCGACAACCCTTTGTTTGCAAGAGCCAGAGGGCATTAGTCATCTTCTTTGTTTTCAAAGAGAATCTATTTGAAGGTGCTAGGTGGATGTAATCTGCTCCAAGCTGCTTTGGTGGATCTAATGAAGGTGATTTTTGTATATGTAGTACAAAATTGATAGCCTGGTAACCTGAATGCCCTATGAGCTGAATAGGTTCGATTATTTGTTAATTGTAGTGAGATGGTTCCTAGATAAACCATCATTTGCGATTTTTGTTCACAATAAACTAACATTGATTTTGATTTCTGAATAGGCCAAAACAGTTGAATGCCATTTTATTTGAGGTCCCTGGATTGTCAAATTAGCAGGATATTTCGTGTTATTTGGAAACATCATGGCTCCTAACTTATGCCACTTGATTGTATTTCTATGTGATCTGGACTGTGAGGTGACTATAGCTGCAACAAGCAGGTATTGTGCTCCAAATGTTATTTAAGTACCTAGGTTTTAGGATTTTAGCTATATTTGGAGCAATAATAATATCCATGTAGTAGTGGGATTGTTGTCTATGCTCGTTTTGAGTCAACGCCTGGTAATACACGAAATTACTCTGATTTTGATGCTATTTATTTATGATTGAAACTACAACAAATATTGAGATACATACCAATAGTATGGAAGAAACAAAACTCAAGCAGCGATGCACGAACTCCATTATCGATGTGATTCACGTGCTCATTTGACTTTTTTTTGTTGCAACCAATTCCTGAATTTTCATCTTTTATTTAGTTTCTCAATTACTGTTTTTGTTAAGAGACTCAAACCGCTAGAGTTACCATTTGAGGGGTTAATTGTACAAGTATAAAATATTTAATAAAACTCAACCCATAGCTTGCAAACTTGTTGTTCATGTGGGTACAAAAATAAAATTATTCTACACGGCTCAATAAGCTATGGGTAAATTTAGTTGATGTTTATGGATCAAAAGTTAATTTTTATCCGTTTTCGGAGGGATAGATTTTCCCTCCTCCCGTTGCAACGCACGGGTATTTTTGCTAGTAATAAAAATAAGATTTTTTTATTTCACTGCTTTTTATTGTCCATAATTTTCATCCAGATTACATTGCCGGCCACCGCATGTCAAAACACCGGTTTTCTATTTTTTCCCCCCACGCCGAATGAATCCAGCTTCTATTCTCCCGAACAGAACCTCCATATATATGTAGAATTACAAATAATTCCTACGTGGTGCTGAAGGTTTCTTCAGTCTTCACGCTACACTAACTCTCAGTAAGCCTACTTTTTTTCTGTTACACCTATGTGTCGTTGTACTAATTAAATTCGTTCTAAAATAAGGGTCTTAGACTACCCACAATGGGAGTATCATATGTAGTATCATGCATTCCATGCATGCAAAATGCTGATGTGGCAGTGCAATTAAGGATGAGAGAGAGGATACTAGTATCATAGGTAGATACTGTATCATAACACATACTACTAGAAAAATTAATGTCAAGTAAATCTTGTACATATATTTGCATTCAGATTCTACAAAACAATTAATATATAGAGACTATGATACTAGCATATAATACCATGCATTGTGGAGATAGTAACATGTACTAGTATCATACGCATGATACTGCTATATGATACTATGCATTGTGATTAGTCTTACCTTTATCTAAACTAGTGGCTGTAGCGCCCCATGGGGCGCCTCCTCACCGGAAAGTGGCGAGCCAATCGCTCACCTTCATAGCGCGTGACGACTCAGAACAGCAAGGCATCACTTTTTTGCTTTGGCACAGCTATCAATCTGCATTTTAATTAAGTTCTGATTTCCCCTCTGTACACAAAACTGCCCATATCTATAGCCTACCCGAACTGTAGGAAAGAGTTCGTGAAGAGAATATGCACTTGCATTCAGTTTTGGATCCCATGAAATACCAGACATCGGCTTATGTAGTTTACATAGACCAAGATTCTTACATGAAAGAAATTCGTATGGAAATATGGACCAAACACCTTAACTAAGCTAACACACGCGCTTTACAAGTTATATAGACAAAAGATGCACAAATGAAAAAAATTCAGAAGCAGCATAAACTCCGATGCACACAAAAGATGCTTTACGTGTCGATGGTTGGCTCAGAGCTCGCTCGATTGTTGTACATATCCCAGCAGATGCACTGAAATGAAAGCAATTTATACAACAGGGTCAATGCATTCGAAATCTGGACCATAAATTAAACTGAATTTCATCTAGGTAATGTAATGTTGGATAGACACAAACACATATGCATTGTTGTAAATTGGGAAAAGTGCTCAAACAATTTGTAAATAAATAGACCTGTTGGTTAAGTCTGGATGTTAGTACATTTGCAGGGGAGGAATAATATTCTCCATACATATTTCTACATGCATGCCACTTTGGTTTTGATAGCAGACCACCACCACAGAACAATACTTCCTGACACGAGCAATATCAAGCAGGTCTCAGACCAAGCCAACAGAAAGCAAGGGTTACAGATATGAATCAAAGAAAAATGGAAGGGTGATAGGGGACGTATTTCCATTCTACCTTGAGATCAGAGCATCAAAGTAAGGTGACGTTCAGATAGATGAACATCTTTGATTTTTTGCTTTTACGTTCGCCCAAATCTTCGAAAGTAGAAAATGCTCATCAGGACCCCCCCCATATATTTTGCTCCAGAGTGCAAAACAGGAAAAGGGGAACAAATATTGTACTTCTGCATCAATAATTACTTTCTGATCTCAAACATAAATTAAAATAATCATGAGAATTAACAGAATGCGTACAAATCAAGCATAGGCATACTTATTGGGTAATAGGATAGTAATATATGAACACATCCAATTGCTACTATGGAACAGATTCAGTAACCAAAAAAAATGTACAGCCTAAGTCCATAAAATGCATCTTGGATGGTTGATACTCTACTGAAGATTAAATATGAATTGTCACAATTCTGCAGTTGATGTGACATTCTTTTGGGTGATGGGTAAACTACAACATGATCTACAAAAGGATCTTACTATGGTTTATTATGCAAAGCAAGAGGCTAATATGAAACCTTCAGCTTCTTAATAAATTTTATATTGTTGCTTCTTCCTCTTCTCATATTTCCTACGTGTACAGTCCTCATGACTCGAGCAAACAACAAGATCATAATCTGGATGACAAGAACATACCAGAAGAAGAAAAGATAACCTTGTTCTGCACCAATGTTTTAAGAAGTTTTCTCTCAACTTCTACCCTATACAAGTAAAACTAATGTTTGCATCAAACACAATTCGAAAATAAAAATAAAAGAGCATTACACTTTTGGGGGGTAAAACCAGAGCAATCAAGAACCCACGAACAATCCATAGATAGGCGACCAATCGCACTGTCAACAGGTAAAAACAATGAGCTATGCAACCAAATAACTGAAATTAAGAACAATATAATTTATACATGAATAGGAAAGGGAATTGTACTGGGAAGGCATGGTGAATCTGACGGGAGAGGGAGAGGAGGAGGGGAGACCAGAAGCACCTTATCTCGCCTAGGCGGCTGGGGCGGTGAGGACGGAGCTACCGACGAGGTGGCCTACATCGGTGGGGAGGGAGGAGCTGGCGCCTGGTGCAGGGGGTAGCGGTGACAGAATCCTTCGATGTCGATCCAACAGGCGTCGCCCCCATCCATGGATGCGCTGCACCCCCTGTTGTTCGCCACCGTTTGAGTCCATCCCCTCGATGCGGGAATGTTCCGGGGGACGGAGAAATCCATCGGTTGCAGGAGACTCCTACCCTCGTCCCCCTCCTCCTCGTACTACTTTCCGAGCGGTGGCGGCCAGCTGAAGCCTATGGCACCATGTCAGAAGATGACGCCGCCAGTAATTTAATATTTGTAATCGAGGAGTGCAGGACTGAAGCATGACATAATGCGTGCAACATGGAGAATGGAGGGGACAAAGAAAATGAAAATTGCGAACCAATTTATTTCCCTTACTAATTGAACACTAAACAACCAGAGCTACCATTCAAGGAAAAAGTTGACAACGTATGAAACTAAAAAAAATTCCACTAAAGGGCACCAACATCCCTTGTCTCAAGGGAGATTTATTTCCCTTACTACTTGAATATTATTAACATGAATACACAAAACAAGACACCAGTATATTCTTTCTCCGGCTACTAATATGAAAGCTGAAAAATGAACCACTTCCTAATATCGGGCTACTAAATAAATAGCTGCGACATCTTCATGTACCTCTTTAATCTATCCAGGTTTTCTTTTTCCCACACTTACTTCAAAATAAACTCCTCTATTAATGTTCTGCAAGCAGCAAGTTTAACAAACACTGATGTAGATTGCAAATTTTGAAGCAGTAAACAATACAAAAATAACATTATTTAGCAAACCATGACAAACTGAATGCCAATGATCTAGTACCTAAAGAATCTCCAATACCACTTCCAATTTTTGAAACCTCTAATCCCTGCAAGAAAACCAAGAAACAACCCAAAAGGGTAAATTACAATCAGTCCAAGTGCACACTGAACTCTGAGGAATCAAAATCGCAAGAAAAACAAACCTGCACCTCCAAGCCACCAAGAACGCTGCTTCTGAGTTTTTTTTCTCATGAATCAGACTTACTTCAGCATTCTAGCATAAAGCTGGCCACCTCTATGCTGGACAACTCGATGATCTATCAGGACATCAAGAAGTTTATTTTTTCACTTGACCTGAAAATAATTGCACATATCCAATACTAATAGCTAATCTATGAATCTGGACGTGATGACCATCATACCTAGAAGTAGACGTAAGTGCTCAATTATAAATAAGGTACGCAAATGGCTAATGGGGGAGAATAGGGGAAGAGTCACATTATCTAATCACCTGCAGATATTTTATATTTCCCATGTCTACAGTAAAGAACATATATCTAAAACTATAGTGAGTAGCTTACCGTGTCTGTTTTGCACTTGTGTCAGATTCGAATTACAAAAACCTCTTTCAATTACCATGAGAAAACTCTTGCAGAGCTGAATACAATTTTGAACAAATGATGTCAACTGTCTAAAGAACACTAAAGTCGAACTTATTCAAACAGTTTGGCAACAGAAATGAGAAGTTTAAGACCTGAGATATTATATCTTGAAAGTCCAACATGTCCCTTTGATTTTTAGGAAGTTCAACCAAATGGAATGATGTAGTAGCCCCAAATTCATGCAAAAGATATGCAAAAGAATATTAGAATGTCTAATTGCCACTTTCCAGCATATTGTACCACAGACCATAACGTCAAAAGGCAAGAACAAACTTGACTCTGTTCACAGGGGAAAAACATATTCTTTTTCACCAAACTCTTTCTCTTTTCTTTCCTAGATAGATCTGACCAAAGCCAGATGGACTACAAATTTATAGTTGACTGGAGCTCAATTGAGAAGAAAAAAATTAGTATGTACACAACAAAGAACAAATATCACATAGCTAAATCTTCCATGTCAGCCTGTTTGGAGTTTCATCGAGCACCTTAGGCATAGATTAAAAAGCATCTGCACACACAAAAATGAGAAGTTAAGGGGATTAAATCAAAAGAGAGGAGAGGAAAAGGAAACTAAAGGGGAAGAGATTGGTGTGGGTACCTGGGAAAGGTGCAAATCTGCAAGATCGGGTGGAGCTGAGGTCACAACAGATCAGGCATTTCACGTTAGCCTTTGACTGTAGCAGCCCCCCTGCATCTCCTGTTCACCAGAAAGTAAACTAATGAGCGGAGCCAAACAACAGCGCTTGATCAAAATCGGAGGAAGCGAATAGGGGAGAAGGGCGTGGCTCAGCTCACATCGGGTTAACAACCTAATCCATCTCTATCTTTGCAGTGATGGCTTCTCGTGCTCCTCTTCAGCACCGATGAGGAAGATGCGGGAGTAGCAATGGCAGCAGGGTTGCTCGTGCTCCTCCATTTGAGGAACGAAGAAGGGTGGGGTGGAGGAGGCTGATCGCGGCCGGCTGCCGTGGGCGACTAAAAGGAGCCGGAGATGGAGGCTGGCGCCGCTTCCGAGCGTGTGCTTCTCCTTGCCACCATCGGTGGCGGCCCTCGGCACGGCGTGTGGCGGCGACGGTGCCACGGAGGGCCAACTTGGCTGCCCACGCCCCTCCGGTGCGAGGTTATCGAAGAGAACAACGACCAATCTTCCTCGCCACCATACAGGAACCACTGTCCCCCGCCGCCACTTCTCGCCGTCCCCGTAGCCGGCTGCCCATTGGTCGTGCTATTTCTGGTAGCCGCCGCCGCCAGCAAGATGTGTTAGGGTTTGGAACGGCGAGGGTGGGGGCGAGAGCTGGGTTTCTTTAGGCTAGCGAGTAGTACTCCGTACAACTGCAGTACAAGTAGATGATTTCCATTTTTTTTCGCCCAGATCCAACGCCAACGTGGATAGCCCCAGAGGCTCGCCAGGGGTCTCGCACTTGCTTATTCTAAATGTAGATGTATCTAGAATTATTTTAGTTATAGATGCATTAATATCTAGAATAAGTTGAGAAGTTTATTTTAGAACTAGGGAGTATTTACTTTTTCAGTCTTACCATTACACTAACTAGTTGAATGCCCGTGCGTTGCCACGGCTTTTTTTTTTGCAATAACTCAATATAATACATGCATAAAAGTTGTGTATAAAACTACATCCAGAAGATATTCTAAGAACCTTGTTTGAAGTATATTTCATGAACAGACGTAACTGATAGCATTTGAATAAGATAATAAGCACTGAACTAATTTTTTTGATCAACTAATATCTACTCCTCGATGCTTCTCAAATATTGATGTACAATGGCAGGGATATTTTCTTCTGCTTCATTTTCATGACACTTGAGAATGTGTACCAAAAAGTTCTTCCGCAACTCGTAACCATCCTGCTTAACAATACTTGTTATTAACATGTACATTTCACGTGTAAACAATAAAAATGTGCAAAGTATAATAAATACCCACCGTGCATATTGGATGAACCAATTCTTTACCATTCCATGAGAGCATAATGAAAAACACGAAATAACCAGACGCGTTACTGTGGACAAATGCCTCATCATTATTTGAATAGTAAAGAAACAGAGTAAAACATTTGAGTTTATTTTTTAGAGATATTCACCTGTCTGAATTTTCTGGAATACCAACTGGTGATGTACGTGGCCAGGAAAATATATCGGCATCCCAACCAGGTTGTGCTAATGCGAGTGCGTCGCTTAGGTAGATTGCAATTCTTTGTAACTTCAATTGCAAGTTGTGAGATCGAACCATTTTACTCTCTAGAGATGGAAACACCGAAAGAGGATCCAAAATAGATACAGAAGATGCTTGGCCCCTTTTATTTTCTAGGAGAGGATCCAGAAATACTGTCCAGGTTCAAAGATCTCCTGGAAAAAAAAGATGATTACTGGTTCGTCTAGAAATCTAGGAAGCTACAAAATTGTGTGATGGGTCAACTAACAATCTGTTCAGGACAATATGCTTATTTTCAATAAGAAATGCACGCCCAAAACAATGGAGAAATCTCCAACAATAACTAAATCTTCTTGATAAATCTTAGAAGATAGACAATAGTGTTCATTGAATGTCCTAGATATTCACTTTTAACTGCATTGCTGGTTTGAATTTTTATGACATCTATCCAGCTTAAGGTGTTACACCGAAGGCTGATTAATATGAGACCAGCAAACAAACGTTGTAGTTGAAAAAATCAGAGATTGAAGATGAATATATGTAGACAGGTTGCTCACAAATTAGTTACAAATTTGTTGAAATGTATGCACCCTCTCCAATACAATTTCTAAAGCAGCATATGCAAACTTCCTTTTTTCAATTTGTCAATTGTTACTGATGTGGTAAAGCAACTGAAAACAAACAGAGAGCAGGACATATTGTTTTGTTCAAGCTTTCCCCTTCAAATTGCAAATGCTTTACTACATATACTATGGTAGAAACAAATGACCAGATCTGAGGGAGGCCACAACAGTATAGAACACGCCATCAATGCAAGGGCTCGAATCTGTTTTTATAATCCGAATTGCACAGAGAAATCACACCAAACAACAAGCTCATCTATGATTATAATAGGATGAATTTCTAGATAAAAAATCAGTAATGAGAATCTGACAACAAGATTAAACAGCCATATCGAGTAGATGGGCATAATCGAAACACCACAATCTGCGGTAAATAATACAGGGAGGGGGATGATGTCGCCTAGTTCTGCACATGAGCACATCTACCAACCCCGTCAATTGTTGGCATATACCAGTGTGTGTAGCTCCTATTGAGCATGTAGGCTTCTATGTCAGACATGTTTGTCTGCAATTCAAAAGGTACTCTAGGAGATGATCTGATATGTTTAACCACGAACAGCACAATCTTCAGGCCTAATGAATACACAAATGTTCATTACCTCCTGAACCAGTAGATGGAATAGGATTCGAGTAGCAGGTTGTGGAAGTAGAACTCCTTCGTGTACCCTGCAGTCGCCTCCTCGCGATGGTCACTGCCCCTGGAGCCACCGCCCTCCACCTGCACGTCATGAATCTCAATCAAACCAAAAGAACAAGCAGCATCAGTGCGTGGGGGGCATGCACGCAGAGGATGTCGAGGGGTGTAGCAGACCAACTCTTCTTCGTCCAAAGATGCGGCGTAAGGAGGAGGAAGACGTCCTGTGCACGCCCTCCTGTCTTCTGGTGGGCTACGAGCAAGATGGTCGGCGCAGCAGCGTGGCCACTGCCGGCGGCGTCCGACCTATTCTGTGGTCGGAGGTTCCCGGCGGCGGCAGCAGCTGGTCCAGTCGCCCGATTTGAGAGAGCTGACTGGGAGACGAGGGGAGAACAAGGGCGGGGAGGGAGCTTTGAGCATTTTGTGCTGGAGGTGGTAATCTCCATGACCTCCACGATCGGCAGTTGCCGCGCAAGGAGCTGACCGGCGGTTGCCATGGATTGACCCGCACGGGGCAGACCGGCGGTTGGAGTCGAGGCGGGGAATAAGGAGGCATCGCCGTGGCGTCGTGTGTTGCCGGTGGTGCTGCGCGATGAAGCTGGGGTCTGACCGTCTGAGTCGGTCGGGCGCAACGAGAGGCTTGGGAGGGAACGGAGGCGGCGGACGACGATGGGATCTTGGACTGAAGATTGGGAGCGGGCGTTTCTTGGACAATTAATGTAACACAAAAGTTAATGTGGAAACATGTAACAAATCTAGAGCTTTTTTCTTGGACAATTAATGTTGCATGTTTCCATCACTGTATCCACTAAAAACAATCCATCAATTTTCACTAATTTATTTGTGGCATACTTACGGACATATGCTCGACAAAGAATAAGTTTTTCCTAAATAGGAAAGCACTATTTAGAATTCTCAACTCCATTTTACTTGACATACCGACAAGTTCTTCGTTTATTTGTTGATAAAAGTTGCGCCTGCAAGCTCTAGTATAGCAATACTGATGACATCATGCTTAAATTCCATGTGTATATTGTGGCCGCTATGATTAAGTTACTCTGTAAACTAAATTTTGCTAGGGTGCTTCTGACTACACACTCTGCTAAACAAGGATAATAATCAAAGGTTAGCGCAGGTATTCGTAGAACTATACTTTACAATGTAATCACTCACTGAGCAACATGTGTTAACCCATTAACTTTACATTCACACACAATTAGAGGGTAATATTTTAGGTTATCAAAGGATCTGATGCTAAAATAAGCAGAGGTTACCAAAGATTTGCTGTATCGTATTCTTACAATTTAGTAGGTATGTACTACAGAAAGTGCACTATTAGCTGCTCATTTAGGATCAAGTTCTAATTACAAGTAAACTTGCCATATGTTGATAGATTTTTTTTGGTCAATGATCCAAGCTAGACTGGTAACGAACATGTACAAGTAGAGTTTTATTTTTTTCCTAAAACCACATGTACAGAAGAATGTGTTTTTCATGATCTAGTTTGCTCTGAGTTTCCCACTATATCATGCACAGACCTTTTAGAATCTTGAATGATATTCACCAGAGATGAAAACTATGGCCTAACCGCATAATAGTAAAGATAGAAAACGTTGTGCACTGCCATGGAAAATCTCACCGCCCCGAGAAATGCATGAAAACTGGGCATTCACACGATACAAAGTGTGTACCACAACCAAATACCTTCATCTAAGCATATTCAAAAATATGTGGAAGACAAATTACAAAAAATGTTGGCAGGAAGCATATGCAGGAGCAAGATTACCATGCTAAAATGAGATAATCAAAATTTGCTGACCTGCAACTCTATTCTCTACTAATAAGCTTGGTTCTTTTTATTTTCCAGGTGATGATCCAGGTTGAAAGATCACCTGAAACAAATATGTTGTGATATCAACAAGACATCAATAACATCATTTTAGTCATCTTATAGGGGTTACTAACATGGTTAATTTGGGAGATATAATTGTGGAAGCGCTAAGTTTCTAGGTTCAAACTATGTTTCATTACTGTACAGATAATCGGTACTTGTTAGTTAAAGTTTTTCTTTTTTAGTTTTAGTCCACCATAGATAGTCTGTACTTGAACGCACACGAGTTTGAGTAATAAGCCAAGGAACAGTACACACAACATAGGTAGAAGAAAATCGATCCTATCGAAGCGCAAAAAATACGCACTTACATTCTCATTAACCACACACAAAGGCATAAGGGCGAACCTTTGAGATGAGGTTTGCAGTGACTTTGCCACTGGACAGGTTGACGGAGATGCAAGTGGTCTTGGCTCACCGCACCGAATTTCTCCAAGGCCGGTAGCTCCGAGTTCTGTACAACACAGAAAATCACAAGAAATTGATGAAGGCTAAATAGCAGCAAATTTTAGGGATCCACAAGCTCTGGCCAGAACGCTGAATGGTTCATCCAAACCTCATGGTTCCTAAATATAGGTTTTCCAAAAAAAAATTACATACAACCACTGAGATATAAAGTTTCAGGTAAAAAACTAACAAAGAATCACCAAATAAAGAGGGGTGAATTACTCAGATTACACTCCAGCAAGAACTCATCCACCTCCTTCGCAACCTGGGATATAAAAGCAGATACCATCGATATCAAATACCAGAACAATAATCATATGCTCTGAAATAGTAATCCTTTTAAAATATTCATATCATATAAAGAAGAAAAAAAAGCATGCTCGCACAACGTACTCCAGATAAATTCATTGGATAAAAAGTGTGACATGACAGTCTTCCAAACTATTTCAGAGCGTAGATACATCATATCAGTATAAAATTTTGTGATCTATCATTACGATGTGGTCGCATTCTTATCTGCTTAACACTTGACAAAACAATATAGCCTGGAGTTTGTACGATGCGGAGTATAGATACATCATGTCAGTATAAAACTTTGTGATCTGTGGATTATGATGTTGTCGTATTATTATCTGCTTAAACAGCTGTAGTTGATCACACAGAAAAAACAATTTAACCTGGAGTTTGTACAATGCTATGAGCATATGAAACTGATGATGTATCAACGTCAAGTGAATCTTTTCAATGTATGGTTTGCCATTATGCACCAAAACATAGTGCAACACCGAATAAAGCTAGGCATGGTGTCACTTTGTATAGAACGGCTGGAAAAAATGTCTACTACTATAAAGAGGGACAGGGAATTTGCACACGCCTTTGAACCTACTACTGAAAACTACGTAGACACCAAGCGAAGGCAAAATATATGCGAATCAGTATTCAAATACAGAGAGGGAGACAATATATAATAAAAAGCTATTCAAGCACTTGTTGTAGGCTGCTTCTCTATGGGAAATCTACAAGTAAATACAAGAAAACATCCTACAAGTAAATACAAGTTAGATTTCCATTATGTTATTCTAGTAGGAAACCTTGTATAATAGACAACTACATGTTAACCTGATCTATAGGAACTATACGGGTGATTAAACAAAAGTATCGCAGGCTTGCAAGATGCAATTGCACACATAGGTCATGCAACAAAAAAACAAGCCGGCCCAACCTATGAGCACACAAAGCCACAAGTTCAAACCTTCTGGACGCAGTTGGTGTTGGCTCTCGTTTCCGGCTTTCCAGGCTCGATAGCTTCGATTTCTGTACGGCGCAAGAAACCAGAAGAATTAGATGAAGACTCTATTAATAAATAGCAGCAAAATATAAGCCTCGATGGGCTCCGGCCAGAACACTCTTACGGCGACCAGCGTGAAGTTGGACTTGTATGCGTCGGGCGTGTTATACAGGAAGACGTACACGCCAGCGTCGTCACCGCCGTGAAGCCCGGGCGCGGCGAGCTCCTGACGCCGACTGGAGAGGGGAGGAAGATTGGAGGATTTGAGCCAATGGTCGTGCGGTAGTACGAGAACAAGAGGGCTCGTACCTTTTGTATTGGTGGAGGAAGTAACAAACACAAGCAGCACGATCGGCATGTTCCACGATCGGCATCGGCAGTTGCCATAGCTGAGCTGACCGGTAGTTTCCAGCAGACCATGGCAGATCGAGGCGGCGCGGATGGGGATGGGCCAGTAATCTTGGAAAACGGAGCAGGAGGCATCGGCGACGCGGCGCGCCAGACGGAAGATACAGCGGAGAGCGCGGGCGGAGAGAGGCGGCCGGAGAGGGGCGGCCGGAGAGAGGCAGCGCATCGACGGCGAGGGGAATCAATCAGGGGAAATTTTCCGTTTTGGCTGTGTGGGACGAGAGGTCAAAGACCGTGCGTGGGTGGTGACTTGGTCGTTTCCATCAGCCGGTTGGTTTTCTGCCTGGTTTATTTGTTTTCTTATGTAAACGCTGGCGTGCGGGACACGAGGGCGTGGGCCGTGGGGTTTATTTTCGAATGGTGGTGGGAGGCTAGGACGTACCATGGGACACCACCTCTAGCCATTTAATATAGTAGAGATACCGACAAGTTCTTCGTTTATTTGTTGATAAAAGTTGCGCCTGCAAGCTCTAGTATAGCAATACTGATGACATCATGCTTAAATTCCATGTGTATATTGTGGCCGCTATGATTAAGTTACTCTGTAAACTAAATTTTGCTAGGGTGCTTCTGACTACACACTCTGCTAAACAAGGATAATAATCAAAGGTTAGCGCAGGTATTCGTAGAACTATACTTTACAATGTAATCACTCACTGAGCAACATGTGTTAACCCATTAACTTTACATTCACACACAATTAGAGGGTAATATTTTAGGTTATCAAAGGATCTGATGCTAAAATAAGCAGAGGTTACCAAAGATTTGCTGTATCGTATTCTTACAATTTAGTAGGTATGTACTACAGAAAGTGCACTATTAGCTGCTCATTTAGGATCAAGTTCTAATTACAAGTAAACTTGCCATATGTTGATAGATTTTTTTTGGTCAATGATCCAAGCTAGACTGGTAACGAACATGTACAAGTAGAGTTTTATTTTTTTCCTAAAACCACATGTACAGAAGAATGTGTTTTTCATGATCTAGTTTGCTCTGAGTTTCCCACTATATCATGCACAGACCTTTTAGAATCTTGAATGATATTCACCAGAGATGAAAACTATGGCCTAACCGCATAATAGTAAAGATAGAAAACGTTGTGCACTGCCATGGAAAATCTCACCGCCCCGAGAAATGCATGAAAACTGGGCATTCACACGATACAAAGTGTGTACCACAACCAAATACCTTCATCTAAGCATATTCAAAAATATGTGGAAGACAAATTACAAAAAATGTTGGCAGGAAGCATATGCAGGAGCAAGATTACCATGCTAAAATGAGATAATCAAAATTTGCTGACCTGCAACTCTATTCTCTACTAATAAGCTTGGTTCTTTTTATTTTCCAGGTGATGATCCAGGTTGAAAGATCACCTGAAACAAATATGTTGTGATATCAACAAGACATCAATAACATCATTTTAGTCATCTTATAGGGGTTACTAACATGGTTAATTTGGGAGATATAATTGTGGAAGCGCTAAGTTTCTAGGTTCAAACTATGTTTCATTACTGTACAGATAATCGGTACTTGTTAGTTAAAGTTTTTCTTTTTTAGTTTTAGTCCACCATAGATAGTCTGTACTTGAACGCACACGAGTTTGAGTAATAAGCCAAGGAACAGTACACACAACATAGGTAGAAGAAAATCGATCCTATCGAAGCGCAAAAAATACGCACTTACATTCTCATTAACCACACACAAAGGCATAAGGGCGAACCTTTGAGATGAGGTTTGCAGTGACTTTGCCACTGGACAGGTTGACGGAGATGCAAGTGGTCTTGGCTCACCGCACCGAATTTCTCCAAGGCCGGTAGCTCCGAGTTCTGTACAACACAGAAAATCACAAGAAATTGATGAAGGCTAAATAGCAGCAAATTTTAGGGATCCACAAGCTCTGGCCAGAACGCTGAATGGTTCATCCAAACCTCATGGTTCCTAAATATAGGTTTTCCAAAAAAAAATTACATACAACCACTGAGATATAAAGTTTCAGGTAAAAAACTAACAAAGAATCACCAAATAAAGAGGGGTGAATTACTCAGATTACACTCCAGCAAGAACTCATCCACCTCCTTCGCAACCTGGGATATAAAAGCAGATACCATCGATATCAAATACCAGAACAATAATCATATGCTCTGAAATAGTAATCCTTTTAAAATATTCATATCATATAAAGAAGAAAAAAAAGCATGCTCGCACAACGTACTCCAGATAAATTCATTGGATAAAAAAGTGTGACATGACAGTCTTCCAAACTATTTCAGAGCGTAGATACATCATATCAGTATAAAATTTTGTGATCTATCATTACGATGTGGTCGCATTCTTATCTGCTTAACACTTGACAAAACAATATAGCCTGGAGTTTGTACGATGCGGAGTATAGATACATCATGTCAGTATAAAACTTTGTGATCTGTGGATTATGATGTTGTCGTATTATTATCTGCTTAAACAGCTGTAGTTGATCACACAGAAAAAAAACAATTTAACCTGGAGTTTGTACAATGCTATGAGCATATGAAACTGATGATGTATCAACGTCAAGTGAATCTTTTCAATGTATGGTTTGCCATTATGCACCAAAACATAGTGCAACACCGAATAAAGCTAGGCATGGTGTCACTTTGTATAGAACGGCTGGAAAAAATGTCTACTACTATAAAGAGGGACAGGGAATTTGCACACGCCTTTGAACCTACTACTGAAAACTACGTAGACACCAAGCGAAGGCAAAATATATGCGAATCAGTATTCAAATACAGAGAGGGAGACAATATATAATAAAAAGCTATTCAAGCACTTGTTGTAGGCTGCTTCTCTATGGGAAATCTACAAGTAAATACAAGAAAACATCCTACAAGTAAATACAAGTTAGATTTCCATTATGTTATTCTAGTAGGAAACCTTGTATAATAGACAACTACATGTTAACCTGATCTATAGGAACTATACGGGTGATTAAACAAAAGTATCGCAGGCTTGCAAGATGCAATTGCACACATAGGTCATGCAACAAAAAAACAAGCCGGCCCAACCTATGAGCACACAAAGCCACAAGTTCAAACCTTCTGGACGCAGTTGGTGTTGGCTCTCGTTCCGGCCTGCCACGCTCGATAGCTTCGATTTCTGTACGGCGCAAGAAACCAGAAGAATTAGATGAAGACTCTATTAATAAATAGCAGCAAAATATAAGCCTCGATGGGCTCCGGCCAGAACACTCTTACGGCGACCAGCGTGAAGTTGGACTTGTATGCGTCGGGCGTGTTATACAGGAAGACGTACACGCCAGCGTCGTCACCGCCGTGAAGCCCGGGCGCGGCGAGCTCCTGACGCCGACTGGAGAGGGGAGGAAGATTGGAGGATTTGAGCCAATGGTCGTGCGGTAGTACGAGAACAAGAGGGCTCGTACCTTTTGTATTGGTGGAGGAAGTAACAAACACAAGCAGCACGATCGGCATGTTCCACGATCGGCATCGGCAGTTGCCATAGCTGAGCTGACCGGTAGTTTCCAGCAGACCATGGCAGATCGAGGCGGCGCGGATGGGGATGGGCCAGTAATCTTGGAAAACGGAGCAGGAGGCATCGGCGACGCGGCGCGCCAGACGGAAGATACAGCGGAGAGCGCGGGCGGAGAGAGGCGGCCGGAGAGGGGCGGCCGGAGAGAGGCAGCGCATCGACGGCGAGGGGAATCAATCAGGGGAAATTTTCCGTTTTGGCTGTGTGGGACGAGAGGTCAAAGACCGTGCGTGGGTGGTGACTTGGTCGTTTCCATCAGCCGGTTGGTTTTCTGCCTGGTTTATTTGTTTTCTTATGTAAACGCTGGCGTGCGGGACACGAGGGCGTGGGCCGTGGGGTTTATTTTCGAATGGTGGTGGGAGGCTAGGACGTACCATGGGACACCACCTCTAGCCATTTAATATAGTAGAGACTCTCAGTAAGCCTCATTCTACGGATTACTAGATCATGAAAGCGCGCGTTGCTGCGCCCGTCCAGCATTGAGAATGAGAATGGAATTATTCAAGCCACGGAGATATCAAAAAGTATATGGGAAATTTTGATATGCGCATTATCGCAATGCGCCTATACAATCTATCTTAACAAAGGAACTTCAGAAATAGAAATACATGCGAAAAAATTAAACGTTTCATATTGTGGTGCCTTGAAGAATGTCACGAAATATTATTTGTTTAACGCTGGTTCACAAAATATAACCTGCAAAAGTAATTTGGTAATATCCTTTGTGTTGAAGATGCTATGCGGATACCAATATATTTTAGTAGGTAGAAACAGCAACCGCCAGTATAAAGCCATCAGTGTGTAGACATATGATTCGATCTATCTGCAAAAAAACATAAATTGGGAGCAATATCTCTAAAATAATGCAGAAAATATATATTAGGGAGACTGAAATGATGCTCTTGTTCACTGGAGTTCACCACAGTGGATGATATTAAGCAAGTGTATTTAGGAAGCTAGCTCCATCCAAGTTAACATATATATTATTACACAAACGATCTGTATCTGGACAATATGATAAGTTTGACGGGTGTCAAATTGGTAATGTGAAATGAGAAGATCAATATAGCTTTGTTTTCTAGTTCTCCAGCAAAAGGACACATCATTTTGAGTAACTACAGACCTACAAACTTAAAATCAAATAAAATCCTAGTTTATATAAAAATATATATTCCTGACATTACTGCTAGAAGCTTCATATAATATAGCCACCACTAATTTAATACTTTGAATATCTTTTGTAAATTAGTGCCATGGTAGGTCATGGTGCAATTTTCAATATTTATGACATTCAATAAAGACTAAATTCTTACGAGGTGGTATTTTTGTAAGTTAATAATTCTACATCTCAAAACTAATTGAATAACAAATGATTTTTAGAGTTTAGCACACCATTCCTTACAGAAATATTTTGCTCCTTCTATTCAATCTAGTCTATCACAAAAGAAAAATGGTGCTATCTTGCAGAACAGGAAAGGACAGTTCTAAATTTGCCACACAAAAAAAATCTCATGGATTAACTTGTAGATTATCCACATACAGTTATTGGCGCACAGGAGTATCCCAAACAGCTGGAAATAGTATTAATCTTGTGTGTGATTGCTTCTAACTTCTGAGCAACATAGGACAAATCAACACCAAGAAAAAAGCGCACCATGAACTTCTAATTGTTCAACATTTTACTTGATCACAAGCAATCTAATTGGTTATGTAAAGATGATCATGGCAACAATAATCATGAACTGATTTGAGTACAAACTTCCTGAAAAGCAAACTCCATTCTTTGCCATTTCTAATATACTATATAGAAGGTTGCAAATGATGTAGGGAGAAAACAACACTATAAACAGTGCATCCAAGTTTCTTTTGTGTATACCAACAATAACAGCAAGCTAACATTTGTAACCTAACGTTACTATTATTTTGCAGAATACCTTAGATATCATCCGCAGACTGGAGTAACTAAAAAAATACTTCGGCAGGGATTAGACATATACCAAGAGCAAACTAAATCTTCCCGTAGTCTACTTGGTCAACAAAGTAACTTTGGGTCGGGAGTCTGGACCATCCAAGCCTCCGCATTCCAACGAAACCAAGGAAGCATACCACACTCATGTTTATATGTTTATGTTTACTTTGAAATCCAATTCTGGGATCAGAATTTTGAAATCAAGCTCGATGTTGTCACTCCTCTCCTTGATGTGCTGAAACACCAACAAATAACAATCACTGGGGTGACCTTTTCAGTTCAATTACAGGACTGAAACGAATCAATAGGACGGGAAGGAGGAATCAAAACCACACATACCCCTTCTTGACAACCTTGAAACCAGTCAGGATGTTGAGTTACAAGCGCTGAAGCATCTCAGGACTGGCATAGCTCATGATGAACAAGATAGTCATCTACAACATCCATAAGTCACTCTACAGTTCACAACAACACAAATAAGCAAAAAAAATAGAGGCGAAACAAACATGAGAGCTGGGAGGTGGTGAATACATTGATGGTATCTTCCTGAGTAAGCAGCACCAGAAGCACCACGAAAAAATCTGAAAAGGTGACTTCTTTTCACACTCGATGACAGAACTCAGCACCCTGGTACGCTGTTGTTAGCGGACTATCGTTCCTGGTTCCGATCAAGCACACCAGCCCCCTAGAGAGAGAGGAACCACGGGATGTCAGTTGTCACCGGCATGTTTGCGCCGACCGCTGTGGAAAAAAAGGATTGCAATATGAGAAGGCGAATTTTACTCGTGACAACTAAGCATTAGCATCAACAATAAATTGATGATGTATAATTAACCTTAGGTAAAAATCATCAGGCGAACATGCTATCATTTTTTAAAACGAAATTGTGATAATATCTGCATATCAACATCATTTGAATTTCATCAAACATTTCTAATGCAAAGGCCAAAAGGCCAACTCAATAGGAATGTGGTGAAAGTTAATAGTCAAAGTTGCACATTTTCCTGATTCACAAACCGACCAATACACAAACTCATTCAGCGTGTGAGATAACATATGGAGGTGGGCATGGAGGTTGGCAACTTGCGACCACTTAGCCGAGAGTAGTGCAACGATAAGCAGGACCAAGGAGCGATGGGGAAATAGACTAACCAACTCGGCGACCTAGGACTTACAGGGTTCAAGGGGAGAGTGTCAAGGGTCAGCACATAGAGGTCAGCGTCAACACCGCTGCCGAGATGGTTCGTACCATGCTGCTCCAGTGCTCCCGGGTTACCACCACCCCCTTCGTCCCATAATTTCTTCTCACTCTCACCTCCTCCATGGCCTTTCTGAACATGGTCACGACGGTGAACTGATGTACGTAGGTGCGGGAGTAATCGGGTGGTGACTGGTAAGGGCTGACGAAGGGAACCAGAACACGGCGATCGGGGCGGCGGCGGCGAGGACACACCTTTTTTTTTTTTTTTTGAGAATTCCAAAACGCTTTATAATTCAGCGTTTAGAATGATTACAGGAAAAGACATGCCCGCTGGTACTACTCCTAGCCACATATGGCGACCATGCGGTAACGATGTTGCATATCGACTCATGAGCCTCAGTATTGGATGCTCTACTCTCATGCCTGAACGATACTCCTCCTCGCTCCCTTGCCGAGTCCTTTATTTCCTGGAGAATGTGACTGGAGAGTCCGAGGGACTGGCCTTCCAAACCCTTGATTACCTCCAGGCAATCCGACGCCACCATGATCTCACCCCTACACAGGTCTTCAGCCAAAGCAATAGCTTCTCGACACGCCATGGCTTCCAAGCATCCTGGGTCAGTGATACCCTCGAAAACAACCGCCGATGAGCCCATGTACTGCCCATTGAACGATCTACACACCACTCCAACAGCTCCGCGGCATGTTGTCTTGGCTACAGCCGCGTCGGCGTTGAGTTTGCACTCTCTAGCCGGCGGTGGACACCATTTTGGGATTGTCGCTTTGCTGTCGCCCTGCTTCTTCCCTTTCTTCGGCACACTCACGTCCAGGTCCTGAATGAAAGACTCAATGAAATGATGAGTTGACAAAGGACTCTGGAGCAGGTCCTCATGTATCATCTTCCGTCTCGCATGCCATAGCGCCCAAAGCGTGGTCACCATGCGCGTGAACTCCTCAAGTTTCAGCGTCTCCATCATCGCAAAAAGCCACTAACGAGCAGAATGACTACTCATATGCTCCACTATGGCCGGGTCCGAGATCGCCCAGACACATCGCGACGTTGTACACTCAATAAGCGAATGGCGCCACGAGTCTGGTTGCCCGCAGACCGAGCACGCATTTGATGGAGCCATCTGTCGATAGTGCCGCACGTCTCCTGTAGGTAGAGAACATTGCGCCAGCCTCCACAAGAAAACCTTAATTTTGGCTGGCATCTTGTACTTCCACAGTTTTGTCCAGTGTTTGCCTTCGGCCAAACCATTTGATGCCCCCGCTCGGCCCTCTAGCCAGTCTCCTCTAGTTTTCTTGACATTTGTCAACACCCGGATTTTTAAGTCCAGATGCCTATTATGCCATACATCGCAATCCCAGGAATATTGTTGTTGCGAGACATAATAGTTGAATATCATAGAGTCATCATTTATTACAACACATAATCGTCTTACAAGGGTAGATCACATGATCCAATATTACAATAGTAGTTGATCTATTGATCAACGAACATCACAAATAGCGGAAGCGAAGTAGTAGTGGCTATCTAATCCACAGGCCAACGCTTGACGTCAGGAGCGGTCCTAGTTGTCGTAGACGTCCTGCTGTCCATCTTCCTCGTACTGCTGTTCACCTTCATAGTCTGGCCATTTGAATAGCCAGGGACAAAGCCATGAGTACTTTTAAAGTACTCGCAAACTAATACTAGTGTAAGCACCATCAATTATAGTAAGGGGATACTAAGCTCTAGGTTTATTTGCATAAAGCCAAGTTTATTTCATAAACATGTAGAAAAGACTCTTCATTTGCTAAACTAACTCAAGTGGGAACATTAGTGTCATTCCCACAACTCTGTTGTGATTCAATTCAAAGTCATCATTCACCTTTTAAATTCAAGTCCCAAGTCATATGTCACATTTTTGAAAGAATGGTCTGATGACGGAACAGTATGGCCTTTCCAACCGTCCATAACCGTGGACAAGGCTATTCGAATAGTTCTACACTCTGCAGAGGTCGTACACTTGTGCCACAACATTTGCAATAATCCGTCAGGGTTAACTGGCCCTGATTTATCATACTCCGTATGCGGACTACCAACCATAACCTTTCACTTACATACTCTAGTATAGGCACCTCTCCCCATGAGCTTGGCCTCCCGGTGAAAACCGCAGTCAACCCGGGAACTGCACAGGGCTTGGGCCGTACATTCACCTCATATTAACATCATATCACATCACTTCTTTTGTTGTAGAGGCAGCCTTCAGCCTAACCCGATGACGCTTGTTTAGAGGGAACCCATACTAAAGCACATAAATTTCTAGTTAAGCCCTTACCCATATTGGGTATTGTGGGGGTACTTTCAAATTGGAATGGTATCGCATCCGAACCCAACCATCAGTTTTCGTAAAATTCACCAAGTCATTCACCAGTCATATTCACCTTCAAAATCTTTCAATAGAATGAAGCATCATTCCAAGGTTTTCAAAGTTATTTCATTTAACATGATCCCATCTAGAGTAATCAATTTTATTTATTTAGCAATAGCAACTAGTCATGAGGGGTGCTAACTAGCTTTTCTTGCTCTAGGCTAACTTTGATGCTCTTGTTCTACCCTATATCTAAACCAAGTGAATCATGAATCAAAAATAAACTTTGATAAACAAAATTTAGTAAAAGCTTGTAAAGTAAAAACTTGGGATAGGAGCATTAAGCATAAAAATAAAAATAATGGTGCCTTGCTCTTGTAGAGCTTTGCACAAGGGAACCTTGCAAGAGTGTTAGCTTGCAAGAATATTAGCTTGCAAGAATATTAGCTTGCCTTGGTTGGTGAGATGATCAAAGTTTTCTGGCTCTTCCTCCTGGTAGAATACCTCTTCCTCTTGATAGTCTCCGGTACTAGCGTCTATAAATGAATACGAGGTACACAATCACCAAACAATACTTACATGCTAGACTAAGACACACCAAAGGGTTCACACAACTTATTCTAACATCAATTCAAGCATGGTATGGTGAGTTACTTGGTTTGTTCTTATTTAAGAGAAAAATTAATTTCCTCTCATTAGGAGCATTTATTTGGTTTGCTATTTAAGTCTTTGAAGAAAATAATTTCCTCTCATTACATCCTATCAAGATTTAATCTCCACAAATAATAATAAGGTATGAAATATAAGTTGACCCAGGTCAACCTTTCATATCTATTATGAGGGAGTAATATTTTAAATGAGGTGCTACACCTCATATAATTTAAAACTAACATCTAAAATGATTTAAAATATCTAAGTAACCAAGCATGAGGCTTATTAGACCCAGGTCAGTACCTCTATTTGAATTACTTAGGATCACAATTTAAATGAGAGAGAGGCTCCCATACTATTTAAATAAGTTTATGTGTAGGTGTTAAATGGACTAGAAATGACTCCATGGCCATTATTTAAATATAGTCCATGATCATGCAAAACAACTATGCTATATTTTTGCATAAACAATTAGATTATGTCAAATGTGAATTATTAGAGTTGGAATCAACTCAAAATCATTTATAGATAATTTTTAGTATTTATTTGAAGTTAGAAAAGGCCCTGCCTTGTTATTTTTATCACTTGAATTAAATTACGAATTTGGACATGAGGCCAGTGGCATTATTTAGATAATTTCCTGAGCTTTCCAAATATATAAGATTGGTTAAATTTGGTGTAGTAGATTTCAAACTATTCAAATTTGAAGTGGACAGCAGTATTGGATTTGAACAAAATAGATTTAATCATATTCGAATTACTGGGCTTGGCGGGAAATGCTAATGGGCCGCAGAGGGGTTAAACGGGCCAACCCAATGGGCGGCCACGCTGGACGAGCGGGGCTAACGGCGGGGTCCACTGTCAGCCAGTGGTTTCCCAGCCCGAAACGGTACGCGAGGAGGGCCGTCGGATCAAAAGATGATCGCACGGCTGAGGGTCGTCCTCATCCTCGACATGGTTCGCCGGAGATCCAACCCTACCGGCGGCCAGACTAGGGGGTCGGAGAGCTACCTGGAGGCGGGCGAGCGTCGGCGAGGCTGACGTTCGATGTTGGAGACGACGGCGAGTCGATTGGTTGTCGTGGGAGCTCCGGGGGTGCTCGGAATCGTCGGCTTCGTCGAGCTGCTGCGGCGGCGGGTTTCGGCCAAATTCCGGCGAGGTGGTGTGTAATCGGAGAGGGGAAGGGGTCGAGGTGATCTAGGAGAAGGAGGGGAGTGAATGGGTGTGAAGAGAGCATCCAGGGAGGCCCTCCTTTTATAGGGGCGCGAGGTGCTTCGTTGAACGTGGGAGGTCGTCCATGGCGCCGGCGTCTGGAGCGGCGAAGGGGCAAGCTAGGGGTCGCGCTAGGTTGCTGGGGTCATGGAGAGGACGACGCGCATGAAGGGGCAGTGAGGGGAGGACGGGGGCGTGCTGGCGACGATCAAGTGCGGGCAGTACATGCGCGGCAGGTCGGTGATCATGGCGACGGCTAGGGCGTTCCCGCGTGTCATTGAGGATGTCTAGTGGCTAGTTGTAGGGGTGGTGAGCATGCGTGCAAAGGGAGAGAGAGAGAGACGGTCGAGCGAGTCTAGGCGAGGGCATGTACTGGCGCGTCCAGGGCGTCGTCTGGGCGCGCTCACCGCGTGTCTGGCACGCCGTGGCGAGGTGCTGGGCGCGTGCGTGTTGGCTTCTAGCGTGCGTCTCTTTGCTTAGGGGTAGTACGAGCGTGTTTAGGGTGATGCAGGGAAGGCAGTAGACATGGTGTAGGGGAGAGTAGGGGCTCAGGCCGCTCGAGTGCAACGGTGGCCGGCATGGTGCACGGTGTGAATTTTTCTCTTATATTCTCCACTTTAAACGACGAGGCAGGTACATGATTCGATGCAGGGGCTCAGAGAAGCAACAATGATCAAGTGTGTAAAGAGGTTTAGGCTAAGAACTGATGGACAAAGGGCTGTGTTGCAATTCCAGATTTATGCCTGCCAAGTGTTCGATCATATGGCCGCATGAGAATTTTTGTGGAATTTTGGGAATCTTTTTGGTGGAGCTCAAACATATAATTTAAGTGAAAGATTGGTGGTGGTGGTGCTCATTTTGGTGAAGATTTACAAGAATTCCAAGATGGGGTTGATCTTCACATAGTTTCAAAGTCTTCTCTTGCCAATCCTATTCTGGTCAACCTGGTCAACTTCAGCAGAGATGGTCAACATGAAAGTTGTTGACCTTGACATGGTCTTGGATGACATGGCATTGGTTGACTAAGTTTAGTTTAAGAATTGAGATAAACAGGGGGGTAAAGTGGGGAACATTTTATAAAATGGTAATATGACCATTATCACATGTAAGTTGAATTTGAAATTTCCTTGTGTTTGATTCTTGATCCAATGATGCATTTGTGTTAGTTTATCATATTTAAGTATTACACAAGCAATAGATCAAGTAATGGTGGCCTTTGGTGAAGATTTGCAATATGGCATAATGTGTATGTGAGTGAATTTTGGGAATTTTCTCCCTATTTGATTTCCCTCCATTTAATTTGACTTTTGTTGACTCTAAGGTGATTCTTATTAGTTTAGAAACATTTTAAGATCATTGAAACCATTTGTTGACCGCCAAAACCCACCGGCGGGCAGCGACCATCAACACGGTAGAGCCGGGAAGAGCCTAGAGCTGCGGCTGGCTGAGACCCCTCCGAGCGACGGCCCGCAATGCTCTTCTGGTCACACGCGGCGATGCGAAGTGCAAGGGCGTGCCACCTGACCTATACCTGGTCAGGAAGGTGATGGGGATGCCTGATACGTCTCCAACGTATCGATAATTTCTTGTGTTCCATGCCACATTATTGATGTTATCTACATGTTATATGCACACTTTATGTCATATTCGTGCATTTTCTGGAACTAACCTATTAATAAGATGCCGAAGTGCCAGTTCCTGTTTTCTACTGTTTTTGGTTTCAGAAATCCTAGTAACGAAATATTCTCGGAATCGGACGAAATCAACGCCAAAGTTCCTATTTTACCCGGAAGCCTCCAGAACACACGAGAACCGCCAGAGAAGGGAGGCAGGGCCACCAAACCCTACCCCGGCGCGGCCAAGGGGGGGGGGGCGCGCCCCCCTAGGGTGTGGGCCCCCCTTCGACCTTCCTGCGCCGCCTCTCCGCCTATAAGAAGCCCCTGGATCAGAAAACCCTATGACGATTGACGAGACCCACAAAAACCTTCCAGAGCCGCCGCCATCGCGAAGCCAAGATCTGGGGGACAGGATCTCTGTTCCGGCACCCTGCCGGAGCGGGGAAGTGCCCCCGGAAGGCTTCTCCATCGACACCGCTGCCATCTCCACCGCCATCTTCATCACCGCTGCTGCTCCCATGAGGAGGGAGTAGTTCTCCATCGAGGCTCGGGGCTGTACCGGTAGCTATGTGGTTAATCTCTCCATGTACTTCAATACAATGATCTCATTGAGATTCATATGAGTTTTGTATCATAATTTATCTATGTGCTACTCTAGTGATGTGTTATTAAAGTAGTTTTATTCCTCCTGCATGTGTGCAAAGGTGACAGTGCGTGCACCGTGTTAGTACTTGGTTTATGCTATGATTATGATCTCTTGTAGATTATGAAGTTAACTATTGCTATGATAATATTGATGTGATCTATTCCTCCTACATATGCATGAAGGTGACAGTGTGCATGCTATGCTAGTACTTGGTTTAGACTGTTGATCTATCTTACACTAAAGGTTACTAAAACATGAGCATTATTGTGGAGCTTGTTAACTCCGGCATTGAGGGTTCGTGTAATCCTACGCAATGTGTTCATCATCCAACAAAAGTGTAGAGTATGCATTTATCTATTCTGTTATGTGATCAAAGTTGAGAGTGTCCACTAGTGAAAGTCTAATCCCTAGGCCTTGTTCCTAAATACTGCTGAGTTACTACTGCTTGTTTACTGTTTTACTGTGTTACTACTGCTGCAATATTACCACCATCAACTACACGCCAGCAAGCACTTTTCTGGCACCGTTGCTACTGCTCATACTTATTTATACCACCTGTATTTCACTATCTCTTCGCCGAACTAGTGCACCTATTAGGTGTGTTGGGGACACAAGAGACTTCTTGCTTTGTGGTTGCAGGGTTGCATGAGAGGGATATCTTTGACCTCTTCCTCCCTGAGTTCGATAAACCTTGGGTATCCACTTAAGGGAAACTTGCTGCTGTTCTACAAACCTCTGCTCTTGGAGGCCCAACACTGTCTACAAGAATAGAAGCTCCCGTAGACATCAAGCACTTTTAAGGCGCCGTTCTTGAGGAGGAAAGGTAAAAAGGCACTCATACTACGGTCCCAGGTAAAGTATTTTTCCGGCGCCGTTGTGTGTGTGCTCAAAGCTATTTCCTTTAGATCCTGCAATTGCATCTTGTTGTTTCTTGTTTACACTAGTTTGGCATAATGTACAAGAGTGAGCTTCTTGTTCTATTTCCTGATTTAAAACTTGGATTGTTTGATGCGAAAATTAAAAAACCTATGAAATCTTATTTGCATGCTGGTAGTGATATTAGTATGAACGCTTTGAACACCATTGTTGATAATGATATAGAAAGTTCTAAGCTTGGGGAAGCTGGTTTTCATGATATTTTTAGTCCCCCAAGCATTGAGGAGAAAATTTTCTTTGATGATACTTTGCCTCCTATTTATGATGATTATAATGATAGTGGTCTTTTGGTGCCACCTACTATGGAGAGTAAATTTTGTTGTGATTATACTATGCCTCCTACACTTGATGAGAATAATAATGATAGCTACTTTGTTGAATTTGCTCCCACTACAACTAATAAAATTGATTATGCCTATGTGGAGAGTAATTATTTTATGCATGAGACTCATGATAAGAATGCTTTATGTGATAGTTATATTGTTGAGTTTGCTCATGTTGCTACTGAAAGTTATTATGAGAGAGGAAAATATGGTTGTAGAAATTTTCATGTTACTAAAATGCCTCTCTATGTGCTGAAATTTTTGAAGCTACACTTGTTTTATCTTCCTATGCTTGTTACTTTGCTCTTCATGAACTTGTTTATTTACAAGATTCCTATGCATAGGAAGCATGTTAGACTTAAATGTGTTTTGAATTTGCCTCTTGATGCTCTCTTTTGCTTCAAATACTATTTCTTGCGAGAGCATCATTAAAACTGCTGAGCCCATCTTAATGGCTATAAAGAAAAGAACTTCTTGGGAGATAACCCATGTGTTATTTTGCTACAGTACTTTGTTTTATATTTGTGTCTTGGAAGTTGTTTACTACTGTGGCAACCTCTCCTTATCTTAGTTTTGTGTTTTGTTGTGCCAAGTAAAGTCTTTGATAGTAAAGTAAGTACTAGATTTGGATTACTGCGCAGAAACAGATTTCTTTGCTGTCACGAATCTGGGTCTAATTCTCTGTAGGTAACTCAGAAAATTATGCAAATTTACGTGAGTGATCCTCAGATATGTACGCAACTTTCATTCAATTTGAGCATTTTCGTTTGAGCAAGTCTGGTGTCCTAATAAAATCCATCTTTACGGACTGTTCTGTTTTGACAGATTCTGCCTTTTATTTCGCATTGCCTCTTTTGCTATGTTGGATGAATTTCTTTGATCCATTAATGTCCAGTAGCTTTATGCAATGTCCAGAAGTGTTAAGAATGATTGTGTCACCTCTGAACATGTTAATTTTTATTGTCCACTAACCCTCTAATGAGTTGTTTCGAGTTTGGTGTGGAGGAAGTTTTCAAGGGTCAAGAGAGGAGGATGATATACTACGATCAAGGAGAGTGAAAGCTCTAAGCTTGGGGATGCACCCGGTGGTTCACCCCTGCATATATCAAGAAGACTCAAGCGTCTAAGCTTGGGGATGCCCAAGGCATCCCCTTCTTCATCGACAAACATTATCAGGTTCCTCCCCTGAAACTATATTTTTATTCCATCACATCTTATGTGCTTTTTCTTGGAGCGTCGGTTTGTTTTTGTTTTTGTTTTTGTTTGAATAAATTGGATTACATCATGCTCGTGTGGGAGAGAGACACGCTCCGCTGGTTCATATGAACACATGTGTTCTTAGCTCATAATATTCATGGCGAAGTTTCCTCTTCGTTAAATTGTTATATGGTTGGAATTGGAAAATGATACATGTAGTAATTGCTATAAATGTCTTGGGTAATGTGATACTTGGCAATTGTTGTGCTCATGTTTAAGCTCTTGCATCATATGCTTTGCACCCATTAATGAAGAAATACATAGAGCATGCTAAAATTTGGTTTGCATATTTGGTTTCTCTAAGGTCTAGATAATTTCTAGTATTGAGTTTGAACAACAAGGAAGACGGTGTAGAGTCTTATAATGTGTTCAATATGTCTTTTATGTGAGTTTTGCTGCACCGGTTCATCCTTGTGTTTGTTTCAAATAAGCCTTGCTAGCCTAAACCTTGTATCGAGAGGGAATACTTCTCATGCATCCAAATCCTGAGCCAAACAACACTATGCCATTTGTGTCCACCATACCTACCTACTACATGGTATTTTCCCGCCATTCCAAAGTAAATTGCTTGAGTGCTACCTTTAAAATTCCATCATTCACCTTTGCAATATATAGCTCATGGGATAAAATAGCCTTAAAAACTATTGTGGTATTGAATATGTACTTATGCACTTTATCTCTTATTAAGTTGCTTGTTGTGCGATAACCATGTTTCTGGGGACGCCATCAACTCTTTGTTGAATATCATGTGAGTTGCTATGCATGTTTGTCTTGTCTGAAGTAAGGGCGGTTTTCACATCAAATGGTTTGAGTATGCATATTGTTAGAGAAGAACATTGGGCCGCTAACTAAAGCCATGAATCATGGTGGAAGTTTCAGTTTGGACATAAAACCTCAATCTCTTATGAGAATATTAACTGTTGTTGAATGCTTAAGCATTAAAAGAGGAGTCCATTATTTGTTGTCTATGTTGTCCCGGTATGGGTGTCTAAGTTGAAGAATGATCAAAAGCGAGAAATCCAATGCGAACTTTCTCCTTAGACCCTTGTACAGGCGGCATAGAGGTACCCCTTTGTGACACTTGGTTGAAACATATGTTATGCAATGATGATCAGTGTTAACCCAAGCTAATTAGGACAAGGTGCGGGCACTATTAGTACACTATGCATGAGGCTTGCAACTTATAAGATATAATTTACATGATGCATATGCTTTATTACTACCGTTGACAAAATTGTTTCATGTTTTCAAAATCAAAGCTCTAGCACAAATATAGCAATCGATGCTTTTCCTCTATGAGGACCATTCTTTTACTTTCAATGTTGAGTCAGTTCACCTATTTTTCTCCACCTCAAGAAGCAAACACTTATGTGAACTGTGCATTGATTCCTACATACTTGCTTATTGCACTTATTATATTACTCTATGTTGACAATATCCATGAGATATACATGTTACAAGTTGAAAGCAACCGCTGAAACTTAATCTTCTTTTGTGTTGCTTCAATACCTTTACTTTGAATTATTGCTTTATGAGTTAACTTTTATGCAAGACTTATTGATGCTTGTCTTGAAGTGCTATTCATGAAAAGTCTTTGCTTTATGATTCACTTGTTTACTCATGTCATACACATTGTTTTGATCGCTGCATTCACTACATATGCTTTACAAATAGTATGATCAAGATTATGATGGCATGTCACTCCAGAAATTATCTGTGTTATCGTTTTACCTGCTCGGGACGAGCAGAACTAAGCTTGGGGATGCTGATACGTCTCCAACGTATCGATAATTTCTTGTGTTCCATGCCACATTATTGATGTTATCTACATGTTATATGCACACTTTATGTCATATTCGTGCATTTTCTGGAACTAACCTATTAACAAGATGCCGAAGTGCCAGTTCCTGTTTTCTGCTGTTTTTGGTTTCAGAAATCCTAGTAACGAAATATTCTCGGAATCGGACGAAATCAACGCCAAAGTTCCTATTTTACCCGGAAGCCTCCAGAACACACGAGAACCGCCAGAGAAGGGAGGCAGGGCCACCAAACCCTACCCCGGCGCGGCCAAGGGGGGGCGCGCCCCCCTAGGGTGTGGGCCCCCCTTCGACCTTCCTGCGCCGCCTCTCCGCCTATAAGAAGCCCCTGGATCAGAAAACCCTATGACGATTGACGAGACCCACAAAAACCTTCCAGAGCCGCCGCCATCGCGAAGCCAAGATGCGGGGACAGGATCTCTGTTCCGGCACCCTGCCGGAGCGGGGAAGTGCCCCCGGAAGGCTTCTCCATCGACACCGCTGCCATCTCCACCGCCATCTTCATCACCGCTGCTGCTCCCATGAGGAGGGAGTAGTTCTCCATCGAGGCTCGGGGCTGTACCGGTAGCTATGTGGTTAATCTCTCCATGTACTTCAATACAATGATCTCATTGAGATTCATATGAGTTTTGTATCACAATTTATCTATGTGCTACTCTAGTGATGTGTTATTAAAGTAGTTTTATTCCTCCTGCATGTGTGCAAAGGTGACAGTGCGTGCACCGTGTTAGTACTTGGTTTATGCTATGATTATGATCTCTTGTAGATTATGAAGTTAACTATTGCTATGATAATATTGATGTGATCTATTCCTCCTACATATGCATGAAGGTGACAGTGTGCATGCTATGCTAGTACTTGGTTTAGACTGTTGATCTATCTTACACTAAAGGTTACTAAAACATGAGCATTATTGTGGAGCTTGTTAACTCCGGCATTGAGGGTTCGTGTAATCCTACGCAATGTGTTCATCATCCAACAAAAGTGTAGAGTATGCATTTATCTATTCTGTTATGTGATCAAAGTTGAGAGTGTCCACTAGTGAAAGTCTAATCCCTAGGCCTTGTTCCTAAATACTGCTGAGTTACTACTGCTTGTTTCTTGTTTCTTTGTGTTACTACTGCTGCAATATTACCACCATCAACTACACGCCAGCAAGCACTTTTCTGGCACCGTTGCTACTGCTCATACTTATTTATACCACCTGTATTTCACTATCTCTTCGCCGAACTAGTGCACCTATTAGGTGTGTTGGGGACACAAGAGACTTCTTGCTTTGTGGTTGCAGGGTTGCATGAGAGGGATATCTTTGACCTCTTCCTCCCTGAGTTCGATAAACCTTGGGTATCCACTTAAGGGAAACTTGCTGCTGTTCTACAAACCTCTGCTCTTGGAGGCCCAACACTGTCTACAAGAATAGAAGCTCCCGTAGACATCAATGCCTCGCTTAGTTCCTGCATGGCATACACGTAAACATTAAATACGAGCCTCGATCGGCTCTCAGGTTATCCTGTGAATCGGCTCAAAGAGCCGATCCACCCATGATTCGTGCGGGGTGCACGAATACTTGGTGATCCTGCTTGATCAAGATAAAGCTAATGAGATCTACGACGATTTAGGGTTTTCACCGCATAATCGGATCATCCTACTCCAGGTTGGGCCTCGCGGCCACGCACGGTGCTCGTAAGCCGATCCTAAACAAGGCCAAAAAACCAACATGACGCTGATCCTCGGAACATCCTGTTTAGGACTTGCGAACGCCACCCTACGCGCCACTGGATCCTCCCCCCCCTTTGTAAGGCCTAACTATTGCAGATATTAAACTAATCCTTGCAGAGCAAGGAGCAATCGTAACGGATCAGATCTACTAAATGATGAACAAGCAGGGTGCCGCCCCCACGCCTGAGATAGGCGTGAGGGCGGCTAGACATGCAAGGGTTGCACTACGTAAGCATGTTATACGAAGAACTATGCTAACCCTAACACATCTATGATAACTACGTTGCCCGCCATCAAAGACGCTTCAGTACGGGCAACGCATGAACAACGTGGGGCTTGTGCTGCCTACATCGCAATATGCGATCTAGGCAGCATGTCGCTTACCTGATTGAAACCCTCGAGACGAAGGAGTTGGCGATGCGCCGAGATTGGTTTGTTTTGGGGTGAACGTTGTGTTGTTGTTTATTCCATAAACCCTAGGTACATATTTATAGTCCAGGGGACTTTCTAAGGTGGGCGTGCACTAAACCGTGCACGAGATAAACTCTAACTTTTAATCTAAATACAATCTATGGTAATTAAAGATACATGGGCAATATAGCCCAAATTCCCCAAACAAGGCCGCTTCAGAGATCTTCCACGTGTAATCTTCCAAGCCCATCTTGATCGCGGCCTACCTCCTGATTTGGCCAAAATCTGGTGATAACACATGCCCCCCTGGTTTTGGAAATGACATTTCCAAAATCATTATGCTTTCCTTCGTCGGGTCATGTCGTGGCAGAGTAGAGCTGTTGCAGTATCCGTTATCATTAGGCCCAGTCTTCTCAACTTCTCTGCAAAATTCGATAGCTCTGGCGTCATCTCCTTGGAAACTGTAATGACAATAAATTTCCACCAGGCTCCCCATTATTTAACTGTGCCGATCGATTAGCTTTCTTCATCCCCTTCCTCTGTTCCAGCCATCGGCAGCCAAAAACTCTCTTCTCCCCCAACCATGTCTTCCTCTTCCTCCTCCTTCTCAAACCTCTTCCCCCCATTCTCGCCGAAGAAGGACGAGGACAAGCCTTATTCCGAGGTGAACCCCCTCTCCTCTGATAACGAGAAAAAAGAAGGAGAAGTAGCGAAGGCCAAGACCTTCCCCCTCGCCAAGCTCCCGCCGAAGAAGCGCTCCCGCATGTGGGCGGACAGCGAGGATGAAGATGACGACGAAGAAGAAGAAGAGGAGGAGGAAGATGAATCTTCCTCTTCCGCCGGGTACCCGCCAACCAAGCGCTTCCGCTCCTGGGCGGACAGTGAAGACGATGATGATGACGAGGAGGAAGAGGCTCCGGCCACGGGCCGGAGTAACAGCGACGAGGAGTTCCCTGGGAGCAGCGCCGACGACATCGACGGCGGTGATGACGAGGACAGCGACGACTAGTAGAACAGGACTAGTAGTAGCAGTGCGCTAGGCACCAGATCCCTCTTTTGAGAGCCATCGGCTCTTTCTTGTAAAGCCGCTCCTCTGAATTAATGAAATTGTTCTTTTGATTCATCCTTCAATTGCCCCAATTTCATTCCTTCCGCCTGTCATGTCAAGACCGATAGCAATGTATCGAATTTTTCCCCTTTTGGATGCCCATGAAGCCGGATTTTTCATGTCGATTAGCCCGTAGGCCAAGAACTTCTCAATTTCAGGCTGCGATTCGGTACCTGACCATAATTTTTTGCAATCCCTTAGCCGATGACTACCCATCGGCTGTTTTGAGAGTCTAGTCCCTCTCCTTCTCTCGCAGCGACAGGACGGTCAAACAAAAAAAAACCGACGGCCTCCTATCCTGATTCAGAAGAGATCACAATGCAGGGCCAGTCGATGCGCCTCCCATCGGTTTTCCAAAGACAGAGCAGCCACCAGGCCAGCTGCCCCCCGAGTCTGAATCGAAGCGAGAACAGTAACGGACCAACCGAATGTGCCGCCTATGGAGAGTTAGCCGATTTCAACCAAATCGGCTTTCTGAAGCAGAGAACCTTCCGGGTGAGCTGCCCCCCGAGTTTCTTCCGGCGCCTTGCCAGTTAGATTGGCCCCTTTCCTTTGGTGGATCGGCACGTCCAGACTGCTCTTGGCCTTGTCCCTGAAAGGAAGATCCGAGCTCTTATTTCTCTTGAGTCGATGGCCACGCATCGGGTTTTTGTGTCCTTAAGTCGATGTCTGCTGCATCGGCTGTGCTCGAAAAATTTCGAATTTTTCAGATTTTTTTTTTACGGCCGACTAGTGCATCGGCCCCCTTATTCCAATACCCATCACCAGAAGATGAGATGCTTTTTTTTACGGCCGACTAGTGCATCGGCCCCCTTATTCCAATACCCATCACCAGAAGATGAGATGCTTCCGTTGCATATCCTCGTATTTTCATACACCTGGGTGCCCCCCGAGCCGATTCTGTCAAGAGAATTGATGGTATCGGCTCTGTTGGATAACATGTTTGAAACCAGGCAGAATGGTGGTTGAGGATAATTTTGGCCGATTGCTGGAATCGGCCACCATGTTGCTTGTTCGATGAAGGTTTTGTAATGTCCCTTCATAAATTTTGGGGCCGATCACAAGGATCAGCCTTGCCACGCTAGCTTATTGACGAGCCCTTGCTATTTGGTTAGGCTGGATAAAACCAACCCAACCTCTGACTTGATGCGCTTGCTATCGTCCACCTTGAGTGCACCATAGAGTCGTGGAGCACTAAGCTCTGTCGGCAAGACGAGCACCATGTTTGTGCCAGCCGATGTCTCATCATCGGCTTTTCTCTGTTTGGGGCGCCACTCCATTTTTCGTGGACGACCCTCTTCGTCCAGGGCTCGCTGAACCTTCGCAGCCAGATCAGGCCGTGCCTTCCTTAGCGTATGCAGGTATAACCTTTCGGCTTCCTCCAGGCCGCGCAATCGCTGAACCCTGCGTTTTTGTGAACGGCTGAGTCCGTCAGGGCACCACCTTGGACGGTGGTACCTGTCTTCTTCTTCTTCTTCTTGTCCCTCGTCTTCTGAATCCTCAAGATCCGCCCAACGAGGTGACTCAGCGCGTTTTCTTTGTAGCGGGAGAGGCCCTAGGCGCTCGAACACAGATACGTTGGCCGCCTCCTTCTTCTTCTGATTGCATTCTGGGCAATTGCCGATTGTGGGCAATCGGCTCATTCCTGAATCCCAGCAGTGTCTGAAGAAAGGGCAGTCCCAGTGTCTGGCGTTGTCGTCTTGCTCCCTTGACTTGTCTGTGGCACGGCGCTCGTGCTCCTCCTCATCGCGATCCTGCCGACGATGTCTCCTGGCTCCTCTAGCCAGACGATCTCCTTTATCATCATAGTTGGACCGTCGGCGTTGGTCATACTGACTCACATATTTGTTGAGGAGGTGATCAGAGAGAGGTCGTTGATATCTTATGTTCTTCACTTCTCCCTCTGTGACGTAGCGCCTGCCATCATGATGGAGCCGATCGCGTGGAGCGGCCTCCTCTGTGTCCTTGCTATGAGAGCAGCTGCCCTCATCTCCATCTTTGCCAGAGTGGTTCCCAGGTCCTACCATATTGATGCTGAACGATGGACCTGGCTGGCAACCCTCAGGGTGGGTGACTTCCACCATGTTAACGGCGGGGAAGGGTTGGGTGTCGACCTTCATGGCGTACTGGTTGAAAATTAGACGCCCCTTCTCTATCGCCGCTTGGATGTGCTGACGCCACACCCTGCAGTCGTTGGTAGCATGGGAGAGCGAGTTGTGGAATTTGCAGTACGGCTTTCCGTTTAGCTCTTGCGCCGTGGGGAACTTGAGACCTTCAGGAATCGTCAACTATTTCTCCTTGAGCAGGAGGTCGAAGATTTTTTCAGTCTTGGTCACGTCAAAATCAAATCCCCTGGGCGGCCCTGGTGGCTTTACCCATTTGCAGGATACGGGGGTTCCTCCCCGAGTCCACTCAGCCACTGCTACTTCTTGGTCTCCCGCAGGCACTTCACCTTCCTCTGTATCGACTATGACTACTGCACGCTTGAACTTGTCCTGCAGTGCAGTGCGGGTGGCGCTGTTCATATCTTTGATAGTTTCTGAACCATGTGCGCCGGCGAGGGATAATCTGCTTGGGAGGCCATGTCCTTGAGCTGTGTTGCAAGGCCAGCTACTGCCAACTCGACTGCTTCCTTTTCAGTTATACGAACCGAATAACATCGGTTCCTAAGATTCCTGAAGCGCTGGATGTACTCTGTCACCGTCTCTCCGCGCTTCTGACGTAGTTGTGCTAGATCGGCAATGCTAGACTCGGAAGCTTCTGAATGGTATTGCATATGGAACTGTTCTTCCAATTGCTTCCAAGACTGGATGGAGTTTGCTGGTAACGAGGTATACCATCCAAAAGCCGATCATGTGAGGGACTGTGAAAAGAGCCTCACGCGTAGCTGATCCGACACTGAAGCCGGTCCTAGTTGCGCCAAATATCGGCCGATGTGCTCGATGGAGCTGGAGCCATCCGATCCACTGAATTTGGAGAAATCAGGGAGTCGATATTTAGGTGGCAGCGGAATCATCTCGTACTCGTCGGGGTACGGCTTGGAATAGCCGATTGCCCTCCTTTTCGGCACCATGCCGAACTGGTCTCTCAGTATGGTACTGATCTGATCCGCCGTGCTGGCTGCAGGAGATGCATTCTGAAGATTCGCCGGGGTGGCGTACTTAGCCAGCCATGTTTGCTTTTCCAGCTCTGAGCCAACTGCAGGAGCTGGGCTCGGGAGTTTCGTCGGGGTGGCATACTTAGTTAGCCACGTCTGCTTCTCAAGCTCTGTTGCTGACGTTCCTCCTGTTTGCATCGGAGTCCCTGACGTTGTGGCCTGGTTCGAGAGTGGCCAGTTGCCACAATCTGGCACATACGTGCACGCGTATCCTTGAGGGATCTCCTTGGGCGCCTCAGCCAAGAACTGGTAGTCACTAGGGCCACCATCGATCTTGTAGACGACGAACGCCGGTGAAGCCGGCACTTCAGCTGGCGCTGCCAACGCATATGGCAGCGGTGGACGGGACTGGAGTGGCAACTCTCCTTGATGCGTCCCGAGAGCTGGTCCTGACGGCGAGTACTGGTGGCTCATGATCTCCTGGATCACGCGTAGAGCGAGACGCTCCAACACGTTGACCAAGTTTTCAGAGTGGCGGTGTAGCGAGTGAGCCACCAAGTAGTTGATCTCCTGCCGTAGGCCTCTGGTGCGTTCCTCCGACGGGGCAGAGAGGTCTATCCCATCGAGTGCACCTTCTGGTGAGAATCCCCTCCATCTGATGCCATGGGTACGGGTTCTCTGAAAAGAGCCGATGAGGTCGGCTTCGAGGGTGACCTTGATCTCGTCGTATTTCTTCTTGAGCTCGGCAGGTAACTCCTCGTAGGTGACTGGCGTGCCGTCCGCCGCCACCTCAGATGTAGATGGCGACATGGTTGATGTAGACGATGTCCCACCGGGCGTGCCAGAATGTGTTGACCGCCAAAACCCACCGGCGGGCAGCGACCGTCAACACGGTAGAGCCGGGAAGAGCCTAGAGCTGCGGCTGGCTGAGACCCCTCCGAGCGACGGCCCGCAATGCTCTTCTGGTCACACGCGGCGATGCGAAGTGCAAGGGCGTGCCACCTGACCTATACCTGGTCAGGAAGGTGATGGGGATGCCTCGCTTAGTTCCTGCATGGCATACACGTAAACATTAAATACGAGCCTCGATCGGCTCTCAGGTTATCCTGTGAATCGGCTCAAAGAGCCGATCCACCCATGATTCGTGCGGGGTGCACGAATACTTGGTGATCCTGCTTGATCAAGATAAAGCTAATGAGATCTACGACGATTTAGGGTTTTCACCGCATAATCGGATCATCCTACTCCAGGTTGGGCCTCGCGGCCACGCACGGTGCTCGTAAGCCGATCCTAAACAAGGCCAAAAAACCAACATGACGCTGATCCTCGGAACATCCTGTTTAGGACTTGCGAACGCCACCCTACGCGCCACTGGATCCTCCCCCCCTTTGTAAGGCCTAACTATTGCAGATATTAAACTAATCCTTGCAGAGCAAGGAGCAATCGTAACGGATCAGATCTACTAAATGATGAACAAGCAGGGTGCCGCCCCCACGCCTGAGATAGGCGTGAGGGCGGCTAGACATGCAAGGGTTGCACTACGTAAGCATGTTATACGAAGAACTATGCTAACCCTAACACATCTATGATAACTACGTTGCCCGCCATCAAAGACGCTTCAGTACGGGCAACGCATGAACAACGTGGGGCTTGTGCTGCCTAGATCGCAATATGCGATCTAGGCAGCATGTCGCTTACCTGATTGAAACCCTCGAGACGAAGGAGTTGGCGATGCGCCGAGATTGGTTTGTTTTGGGGTGAACGTTGTGTTGTTGTTTATTCCATAAACCCTAGGTACATATTTATAGTCCAGGGGACTTTCTAAGGTGGGCGTGCACTAAACCGTGCACGAGATAAACTCTAACTTTTAATCTAAATAAAATCTATGGTAATTAAAGATACATGGGCAATATAGCCCAAATTCCCCAAACAAGGCCGCTTCAGAGATCTTCCACGTGTAATCTTCCAAGCCCATCTTGATCGCGGCCTACCTCCTGATTTGGCCAAAATCTGGTGATAACACCATTTCAAATGGTCTTGATCAAAGATTTGCAAAAATGGCCATAACACATAAGAGGTGATGTGTCAAATTTTACTAAACTTGTAAATGGGTGATCTTGCCTTACTTGGACATGGGTTAGGGTCAATTTAGAGTTAGATTATGTTTAGAAAAGGTTTCACCTCATTTGGTCAAGGTTTAAAATCATAGGGCAAAATTTGGTGAAATGGCTATGTGTCACATATGCCTCTAGGCATATGTTGCATTTGAATTTTAATTTGACTTGGCTTGACCCAAATGGTGTTGTTGAGTGTTGAAATGGTATATGGAAGTGATCAAACCATTCACAACAAGTTCTAGGGTCAATTTTCTTAAATTCCCATATTTGCTATTTTACTCTCATATGCCTCTATGGCATTTTTAGTTTCTTTTTATTTTCTTTGGTTTCAACTTGGAAATGATTTAAGAAGTACTATATAAGGTTTATGAAGCATTTCCAATCCTCTAACTAAAGTGGAAAAGTCTAGAGTAAAGATTTATAATTTTAGCCATAGGCACATATGCCTTTTTCTTATTTAATTTCCTTTTATTTTATTTTAACTAGTATGGTGATAGGAGGGGTGAGGTTTAGGGTTTAAGATCACTTCAAATACTAATAACAAGCAATCATAGCAATAACACAAGAATTAAGCAAGATCACTATGTATCATACTCTATTTAATAAAAAGTTTTTGTTGGTTCCAAAATTTGGAACTAGTGAAATTCATTTGTTTTATTTTGAAATTCTTGGGATGTTACAAACCCTTCCCCCTTAAACAAATCTCGTCCCGAGATTTTAGGAAAAGTTAGGTTCCTAAGAGAGATTGAGCATTTTGATTAACAGGAAGACATACTTGGCATGGTCTGGGGTGCTTCCTGAGCTTCAGTGGCAGTCATGTGGTAGAGACGACCGTTGTTGTTGTTCTGGTTCCTTCTACCGGCGAAGCGACGTTGTTGCTGAGCAGGTGCAGCGGTGTTGGCGGCGATCTTGGCAAGCTTCTTGGGGCACTCGTTGGAGTAGTGACCCACAACTCCACATTCATAGCAGTTCACAGTTGACTTGTCCTTCGGGGTAACGGGGATGGCATTGCTTCCAGTCCTCGGGCCAGTGTTGGTGTGGTTGTTGTTCCCATTGTTGTTGCTGTTGTTGGTGTGGTTGTTGTTGTTGTGGTTGTTGTTGTTGTTGTTGTTGTTGCCTCCGGGCTTCGGGGGTCCTCCGTTGTTGTTGGAGTAGTTGGGGCGATAAGTCTGAGCAGGTGGCATGTTGTTTCTGGGGGTGGATCCTCCAAAGGAGTTGTTGCGGTGCTTCTGGGTATGGTGGGGTCCATTCTGGTTCATCATCCTGCGCTTGCGGTTCTCATTGGCTTGATGCAGCTTTCCTTCCATCTGTATGGCTGAGTCCACCAGAGCTTCGAGGTCAGCGAACGGAATGTTCACTAACACAGTTTGCATCTCGTCATGCAGTCCGTTCAGAAATCTTTCCTTCCTCTTCTCGTTGGTGTCGGTCTCATCCGGGGCGTACCTTGACAGAGTGAGAAACCTGTCGCGGTATTCCACCACCGACATCCTTCCTTGTTTGAGTTCCTGGAACTCGTCTCTCATTTTCTTGATCAGTCCTTGGGGCACATGGTACTTGCTGAATTTCAGCTTGAAGTCTTCCCATGTCATCATCTGTCCCGCATTCATTGCACGGGCACTTGTCCACCAGGCTCTGGCAGGTCCTGACAGTTAGTGGGTGGCGAACAGTACTTTTTCTGCGGCTTCAACTCCCGCAACTTCGAGGTTGTTCTCCATGGTCTGGAGCCAGTCATCAGCGTCAAGTGGCTCTTCAGTCTTGTTGAACATCGGTGGGTTGGTGTTCTGAAAATTCTTCAGCTTTGACCCAGGGTGATCGTGGTTTCCATGGCCTTGATTGTTCTGAGCTATCTGCTGCAGTGCAGCAAGGTTTGCTTGGCGTTCAGCTCTTTCGGCTTCTCGGTCTGCCATCATTGTCTGCAACAGTTGCATCATGGCATCCTGGGTGGTATTTCGGGTTGGTGGGGCCATCTGAATATTGAGGTAGATGATAAGATAAGAGGGAACTTTCTAGGGTTTGTTTTGTTAAAGTTAAAAAGTTCATAAATTGTAAACTTGAGTAGTGTTGCGGGGGTAAAAACCAACAACACTTTTTCATTCATACCAAACATCACATATTACAAAGCTAACACACCGTTGGTTTGAAGAACCATTCATTCGCTCTACGATACAAGGGGATCCTGATACAACTCACACATACGAAAGTGCTTTAAATGATACTACTCTTCAGGGGGGGGGATACTTCGTCTTCACGGGTAATGGGCTTGGTGAGAGGCGAGGGCGTTGTCCAAATCCCTGCGGGTTTTGTACCTCTTGAAGTCCTGGTGTGCTACATAGGGGTTCATCTCCACACGTGGGGGTATGGTCATCGGTCTTCCGGTGGGGTCATGTCTTGGGTAGTAGATGAAGCGGGTATTCTTGAGTTGGTTGATATTCTGCCCGCACAGACGAGCAGTTGCTTCTTGCATAGCTCTGACTAGTCCTTCCTTCCAAGTGTTTCCCGTTACGGAAAACCAGATGGTTTCCCATACTGGGGCTCCAAGCTTTCTTCGGAGATCAGTGGAAACGTCCCACCGAGGTGGTCCTCCGGAGTGGTTTTTGAGGGGTATTCCGAAGAATTCGGGATACGGGTGGCCTAGGTATTCCACTAGTTGCTTCAAATCTTTTTCGAACGTTAGGTCTCCTCCGCGACCAAGCTGATAGAACTCCCATTGGTACTCCATCTGTGAGCAATGAGGATGAGTAAGTTAATGAAGTGATCAAGTGTGCAAAATTTTATGTACAATTATAAAGAAAAGTAGAGCATGGATTTATTCTTTTGAAAAGATCTTAAGATAAGGGGAGAATAAGTTTTCATAAATATTCACTTCCTTTGTTTTGAAACTAAGTTTTTCGGACGTCCATTCTAACTAGGGTCTCCTAAGGTCAAACAATGGCTCTGATACCAACTTGTCAACACCCGGATTTTTAAGTCCAGATGCCTATTATGCCATACATCGCAATCCCAGGAATATTGTTGTTGCGAGACATAATAGTTGAATATCATAGAGTCATCATTTATTACAACACATAATCGTCTTACAAGGGTAGATCACATGATCCAATATTACAATAGTAGTTGATCTACTGATCAACGAACATCACAAATAGCGGAAGCGAAGTAGTAGTGGCTATCTAATCCACATGCCAACGCTTGACGTCAGGAGCGGTCCTAGTTGTCGTAGACGTCCTGCTGTCCATCTTCCTCGTACTGCTGTTCACCTTCATAGTCTGGCCATTTGAATAGCCAGGGACAAAGCCATGAGTACTTTTAAAGTACTCGCAAACTAATACTAGTGTAAGCACCATCAATTATAGTAAGGGGATACTAAGCTCTAGGTTTATTTGCATAAAGCCAAGTTTATTTCATAAACATGTAGAAAAGACTCTTCATTTGCTAAACTAACTCAAGTGGGAACATTAGTGTCATTCCCACAACTCTGTTTTGATTCAATTCAAAGTCACCATTCACCTTTTAAATTCAAGTCCCAAGTCATATGTCACATTTTTGAAAGAATGGTCTGATGACGGAACAGTATGGCCTTTCCAACCGTCCATAACCGTGGACACGGCTATTCGAATAGTTCTACACTCTGCAGAGGTCGTACACTTGTGCCACAACATTTGCAATAATCCGTCAGGGTTAACTGGCCCTGATTTATCATACTCCGTATGCGGACTACCAACCATAACCTTTCACTTACATACTCTAGTATAGGCACCTCTCCCCATGAGCTTGGCCTCCCGGTGAAAACCGCAGTCAACCCGGGAACTGCACAGGGCTTGGGCCGTACATTCACCTCATATTAACATCATATCACATCACTTCTTTTGTTGTAGAGGCAGCCTTCAGCCTAACCCCGATGACGCTTGTTTAGAGGGAACCCATACTAAAGCACATAAATTTCTAGTTAAGCCCTTACCCATATTGGGTATTGTGGGGGTACTTTCAAATTGGAATGGTATCGCATCCGAACCCAACCATCAGTTTTCGTAAAATTCACCAAGTCATTCACCAGTCATATTCACCTTCAAAATCTTTCAATAGAATGAAGCATCATTCCAAGGTTTTCAAAGTCATTTCATTTAACATGATCCCATCTAGAGTAATCAATTTTATTTATTTAGCAATAGCAACTAGTCATGAGGGGTGCTAACTAGATTTTCTTGCTCTAGGCTAACTTTGATGCTCTTGTTCTACCCTATATCTAAACCAAGTGAATCATGAATCAAAAATAAACTTTGATAAACAAAATTTAGTAAAAGCTTGTAAAGTAAAAACTTGGGATAGGAGCATTAAGCATAAAAATAAAAATAATGGTGCCTTGCTCTTGTAGAGCTTTGCACAAGGGAACCTTGCAAGAGTGTTAGCTTGCAAGAATATTAGCTTGCAAGAATATTAGCTTGCCTTGGTTGGTGAGATGATCAAAGTTTTCTGGCTCTTCCTCCTGGTAGAATACCTCTTCCTCTTGATAGTCTCCGGTACTAGCGTCTATAAATGAATACGAGGTACACAATCACCAAACAATACTTACATGCTAGACTAAGACACACCAAAGGGTTCACACAACTTATTCTAACATCAATTCAAGCATGGTATGGTGAGTTACTTGGTTTGTTCTTATTTAAGAGAAAAATTAATTTCCTCTCATTAGGAGCATTTATTTGGTTTGCTATTTAAGTCTTTGAAGAAAATAATTTCCTCTCATTACATCCTATCAAGATTTAATCTCCACAAATAATAATAAGGTATGAAATATAAGTTGACCCAGGTCAACCTTTCATATCTATTATGAGGGAGTAATATTTTAAATGAGGTGCTACACCTCATATAATTTAAAACTAACATCTAAAATGATTTAAAATCTCTAAGTAACCAAGCATGAGGCTTATTAGACCCAGGTCAGTACCTCTATTTGAATTACTTAGGATCACAATTTAAATGAGAGAGAGGCTCCCATACTATTTAAATAAGTTTATGTGTAGGTGTTAAATGGACTAGAAATGACTCCATGGCCATTATTTAAATCTAGTCCATGATCATGCAAAACAACTATACTATATTTTTGCATAAACAATTAGATTATGTCAAATGTGAATTATTAGAGTTGGAATCAACTCAAAATTATTTATAGATAATTTTTAGTATTTATTTGAAGTTAGAAAAGGCCTTGCCTTGTTATTTTTATCATTTGAATTAAATTACGAATTTGGACATGAGGCCAGTGGCATTATTTAGATAATTTCCTGAGCTTTCCAAATATATAAGATTGGTTAAATTTGGTGTAGTAGATTTCAAACTATTCAAATTTGAAGTGGACAGCAGTATTGGATTTGAACCAAATAGATTTAATCATATTCGAATTACTGGGCTTGGCGGGAAATGCTAATGGGCCGCAGAGGGGTTAAACGGGCCAGCCCAGTGGGCGGCCACGCTGGACGAGCGGGGCTGACGGCGGGGTCCACTTTGTCGGCCGGTGGTTTCCCAGCCCGAAACGGTACGCGAGGAGGGCCGTCGGATCAAAAGACGATCGCACGGCTGAGGGTCGTCCTCATCCTCGACATGGCTCGCCGGAGATCCAACCCTACCGGCGGCCAGACTAGGGGGTCGGAGAGCTACCTGGAGGCGGGCGAGCGTCGGCGAGGCTGGCGTTCGACGTTGGAGACGACGGCGAGTCGATTGGTTGTCGTGGGAGCTCCGGGGGTGCTCGGAATCGTCGGCTTCGTCGAGCTGCTGCGGCGGCCGGTTCCGGCCAAATTCCGGCGAGGTGGTGTGTAATCGGAGAGGGGAAGGGGTCGAGGTGATCTAGGAGAAGGAGGGGAGTGAATGGGTGTGAAGAGAGCATCCAGGGAGGCCCTCCTTTTATAGGGGTGCGAGGTGCTGCGGTGCCCGTGGGAGGTCGTCCATGGCGCTGGCGTCTGGAGCGGCGAAGGGGCAAGCTAGGGGTCGCGCTAGGTTGCTGGGGTCATGGAGAGGACGACGCGCATGAAGGGGCAGTGAGGGGAGGACGGGGGCGTGCTGGCGACGATCAAGTGCGGGCAGTACATGCGCGGCAGGTCGGTGATCATGGCGACGGCTAGGGCGTTCCCGCGTGTCATTGAGGATGTCTAGTGGCTAGCTGTAGGGGTGGTGAGCATGCGTGCAAAGGGAGAGAGAGAGAGACGGTCGAGCGAGTCTAGGCGAGGGCATGTACTGGCGCGTCCAGGGCGTCGTCTGGGTGCGCTCACCGCGTGTTATGCACGCCGTGGCGAGGTGCTGGGCGCGTGCGTGTTGGCTTCTAGCGTGCGTCTCTTTGCTTAGGGGTAGTACGAGCGTGTTTAGGGTGATGCAGGGAAGGCAGTAGACATGGTGTAGGGGAGAGTAGGGGCTCAGGCCGCTCGAGTGCAACGGTGGCCGGCATGGTGCACGGTGTGAATTTTTCTCTTATATTCTCCACTTTAAACGACGAGGCAGGTACATGATTCGATGCAGGGGGCTCAGAGAAGCAACAATGATCAAGTGTGTAAAGAGGTTTAGGCTAAGAACTGATGGACAAAGGGTTGTGTTGCAATTCCAGATTTATGCCTGCCAAGTGTTCGATCATATGGCCGCATGAGAATTTTTGTGGAATTTTGGGAATCTTTTTGGTGGAGCTCAAACATATAATTTAAGTGAAAGATTGGTGGTGGTGGTGCTCATTTTGGTGAAGATTTACAAGAATTCCAAGATGGGGTTGATCTTCACATAGTTTCAAAGTCTTCTCTTGCCAATCCTATTCTGGTCAACCTGGTCAACTTCAGCAGAGATGGTCAACATGAAAGTTGTTGACCTTTACATGGTCTTGGATGACATGGCATTGGTTGACTAAGTTTAGTTTAAGAATTGAGATAAACAGGGGGTAAAGTGGGGAACATTTTATAAAATGGTAATATGACCATTATCACATGTAAGTTGAATTTGAAATTTCCTTGTGTTTGATTCTTGATCCAATGATGCATTTGTGTTAGTTTATCATATTTAAGTATTACACAAGCAATAGATCAAGTAATGGTGGCCTTTGGTGAAGATTTGCAATATGGCATAATGTGTATGTGAGTGAATTTTGGGGATTTTCTCCCTATTTGATTTCCCTCCATTTAATTTGACTTTTGTTGACTCTAAGGTGATTCTTATTAGTTTAGAAACATTTTAAGATCATTGAAACCATTTCAAATGGTCTTGATCAAAGATTTGCAAAAATGGCCATAACACATAAGAGGTGATGTGTCAAATTTTACTAAACTTGTAAATGGGTGATCTTGCCTTACTTGGACATGGGTTAGGGTCAATTTAGAGTTAGATTATGTTTAGAAAAGGTTTCACCTCATTTGGTCAAGGTTTAAAATCATAGGGCAAAATTTGGTGAAATGGCTATGTGTCACATATGCCTCTAGGCATATGTTGCATTTGAATTTTAATTTGACTTGGCTTGACCCAAATGGTGTTGTTGAGTGTTGAAATGGTATATGGAAGTGATCAAACCATTCACAACAAGTTCTAGGGTCAATTTTCTTAAATTCCCATATTTGCTATTTTACTCTCATATGCCTCTATGACATTTTTAGTTTCTTTTTATTTTATTTGGTTTCAACTTGGAAATGATTTAAGAAGTACTATATAAGGTTTATGAAGCATTTCCAATCCTCTAACTAAAGTGGAAAAGTCTAGAGTAAAGATTTATAATTTTAGCCATAGGCACATATGCCTTTTTCTTATTTAATTTCCTTTTATTTTATTTTAACTAGTATGGTGATAGGAGGGGTGAGGTTTAGGGTTTAAGATCACTTCAAATACTAATAACAAGCAATCATAGCAATAACACAAGAATTAAGCAAGATCACTATGTATCATACTCTATTTAATAAAAAGTTTTTGTTGGTTCCAAAATTTGGAACTAGTAAAATTCATTTGTTTTATTTTGAAATTCTTGGGATGTTACAACATTGGCCAAGAGTCTGTACGCCGAGCGAACCGTAAAAATCCCGTTCTTCTCGAAATGCCAGGACCAAAAATCCTGCTGAATCCGAGTACAGAGCGGAATCCCTCTAATCACCTCTACATCCATTGGTAAGAAAAATTCCTCCAATTTTGGCATATTCCAAGAAGCACTTGTAATATCAATATAAGAACTCACCCTTCTTGGGGCATCCGCCCGTACCTGAGCTATCGGTGACAGTCGCTCATCACGGGGAATCCAATTGTGAAACCATGCATCCGTAGTCTGCCCGTTTCCAATCCGCCTGATTAGCCCCAACTTCAGCGCATCCCTCCCTTCCAACAGTGCTCGCCACACCTGAGACGGATGGGATCCAAGCTCTGCCGAAAGGAGATCTGTTTGAGGGAAGTAGATAGCCTGCAGGATCCTAGCACTCAACGAGGTAGGTTCTTTCAGAATTCGACATGCCTGCCTTGCGAGCAGCGCAAGATTAAACAGCTCTATGTCGCGGAAGCCCATACCTCCGTCAAATTTGGGTTGTGTCATCTTCTCCCATGCTACCCAACAGGTCCTTCGTTTCCCTTCTTTACTGCCCCACCAAAAATTCCTCAACATCTGGTTAATATGCTCACATAATCCCCTAGGCAACTTGAAGCAGGACATAGAAAAGGTAGGTACAGCTTGAGCAACCGACTTAATCAAAATTTCTTTGCCACCCACAGATAGCAATTGCTCCATCCATCCCAAAACCTTCTTCCACACCTTGTCCTTTAAGTACTTGAAAGCTCCACTCTTAGATTTGCCCACATTTGATGGCAATCCAAGGTATTTCTCATTAAGAGTCTCCCGTTGTACTTCCAACGTATTCTTAATACTCTCCTTGAGTACCGCTGGACATCCCTTGCTAAAAAATACAGAGGACTTGTCCATATTGATTCGTTGTCCCGAGGCAAGACAATACTTATTTAGCATCTCTTTAACTTTCGATGCACCCTCACTACTCGCCTGGAAGAACAGCAGGCTATCATCGGCGAAGAGAAGGTGGTTCACCGCCGGAGCCGTGGGAGCCACACTAATCCCATGAAGTACCGATGACTGATCTTGGTTTTTTAAAAGGCACGAAAGGCCCTCTGCTGCCAACAAGAACAAATATGGTGAGATAGGGTCACCCTGGCGGATTCCCCTAGTCGGTCTAAACTCCTCCAATGGTGCTCCATTAAATAACACCGAGAAGGATACTGTCGGCACTAGCCTCATGACCAAGGCAACCCATCTACTACTGAATCCAAGTTTCAGCATAATAGCTTCCAAGTAGCTCCACTCAACCCGATCATATGCCTTCCGCATATCCAATTTCAGCGCACAAAACCGATGCTTCTTCGCTTTCGTTCGCTTCATAAAATGGAGGCACTCATATGCCGTGATGATGTTGTCTGTTATCAGCCGTCCAGGGACAAATGCTGATTGCTCCTCAGATATGATTTGTGGCAAAATAACCTTCATTCTATTCGCCACCACCTTTGAGGCTATTTTGTATATAACGTTACAAAGGCTTATGGGGCGAAATTGCCCCAGCTCCTTTGGATCCTTCACCTTTGGTATTAGCACAATGTATGTTATATTGATGCATTCCGGACTGTCATTGCCAGTCAGGACTCGCATCACAGCCGATGTCACTTCCTCTCCGCACACATCCCAGTTTCGCTGAAAAAAAGTGTGCTGGAAAACCATCGGGCCCCGGCGCCTTGGTCGGGTACATCTCAAAAAGGGCCTCTTTAACCTCTTTGGCTTGGAAAGATGCATCCAAAGCCCTGTTCATTTCTCGATCGACCCTTGTAGGCACATAATTTAGAACCTCCTCCATAGACGAAACTCCTTCAGAGGTATACAACTGCTTATAAAACCCATTTGCTAGAGCTCCCATCTCCTTCTCATTGGACGTAGGAGTCCCATCGGCCCTTGCCAGCGCTGCTATGCGGTTCTTTTTCTTCCTCTGGCTTGCACGCAAATGAAAGAATCTTGTGTTCTTATCACCTTCCGCTAGCCACTGAATCCGTGATCTTTGTCTCCACATTATCTCTTCGCGCTGTAAAACCTCCTCCAGTTTGGCTACTGTCTCCTTTTCCTCCATCGATGGCCCAACCCTGCCCGGTTGGCTCCTTAAGATGGCCAAGTCTCTCTGTAGCGTGCGAATTTGGAGGCGGACGCTTCCAAAAGTCTCCCTACCCCATGTTGACAGGTTGTGCGACACGCTTTGTAGCTTGCTCTTCAGATCAGCCACGTTCCGACTCTTCTCCGAAGCATTCCAAGAATCTGCAAGATGCTCGGGGAAACCCTCGTGCGATTCCCACATAACCTCATACCGGAACAGCTTCCCACTCTGTTTCTGGACTTGCCGGGGAGTGCACTCCAGAAGTATAGGTAAGTGGTCAGATGTTGCGTAGCTCGGCAGGTGGTGCACCTCCGCCTCAGGGAAGAGTGCACACCAAGTAGAAGAGGCCAGGGCACGATCAAGCCGCACACGGCAGTAATCACCGCCTGCCACTTTTTTCTCGAAAGTCCATGGCACTCCCTTAAAACCCAGATCACAAAGGCCACAGATATCCACTGCATCTCTGAACCCCAGTATTTGACTCCAGCTACGCTCGCTAACTCCCACATGTTCATCAAGGTGTAGGACCTCATTGAAGTCCCCCATACACAACCATGGGAGGTCAGTCGACGAGCGGATAAATTTCAACATGTCCTAGGTTTTATGCCGCTCATTAACCTGGGCCTCCCCATACACCACAGTAAGCCTCCAGGGGTCTTTACCCTCTTCAATCACAACCCCATCTAGATGATACTGAGAGTACGGTAAAACTTCAAACTTTATTGAATTATTCCAAAAAATACCAATACCACCACTCCTACCGGAGCTGCTAACAGCAAAACTATTATCAAAACCCAGAGATCTTGCTAAACCCTCCACCCTATCCCTTTGCAGTTGAGTCTCGACGACAAAGAGGATAGCAGGAGTATATCTCTCCGCCAGAAGACGGAGGTCTCTCACTGCCGCCGCCCCACCCAGGCCACGGCAGTTTAAACCCAGAACACTCATTGCGACTGGCGATCCCCCGAGCCGGAGGTCACCTCAGCAGTCACGCTCTTCTTTGGTGTTGAGTGCTTCCTTGATCTCTTCTGCTACCTTGATGATGGCGGAGGAGGAGGTGTCCCCGCCCTAGGTGGATACTCCTTTCCACTAGCCGTATCCAGGTCAAGCTTACCCTGCGCTTCAGGTTGTTTAGTGATAATCACCCCTGGCTCCTTCCACTGCAGCAACAGTGGTGCAGTCACCCCCTTCTCCTTGCCTCCTCCTTTAACCGGACTGCCTTCTGTTAGAAGAGCTTCCGTTGACGTCCTCTTGCGGGTCTCTGAAGATCCAGAGCCTCCACGTCCTCTACCTCCCTCGCGTCCCCCCATCCTCCCTCCACCCCGGCCTTCTCGGCCACGTCCTCTACCACCAGCATTTTCTTCATTCATGTCCTTCTTCTCCCGCCACGCACGTTGTCCAGCTGTTCCATGCAGTTGCGACCTGTTCCATGGCGTATCGGCCAGCAGCCACTTCCCATAGCCCTCTTTTCCCGGGTCATGGACACCCGAGCCACACTCCTCTTTTTCGTGTCCCAGTAGTCCACATACAGCGCAGAAACGTGGGATCTTCTCATATTTCACCCGCATAATTACAGGTGCATCTCCTTCTGGCTTAAAGGACACAAAGCGCGTCAAGCTTCTGCGCACATCTAGCCATACTCGAACTCTCACAAAATCACCTAGTTCACCACCAGAAATGTTCATGTCAACAGCGATAACTTCCCCAATATTCATAGCCAGACTTGTGATCATTTGCTTCTTGCGGTACATCTCTGGTACATCATGTATCTGCACCCACGCGTGTATCCTATTCAGCTCCACTGCTGTAGCCCTACAACTTCCATCATATTTCTCAACAAGCAGTCCATGGTCCCGAAAGATCCATGGACCTTGCTCAGTGATCTTCCTCCAATCTCCCAGGCAATTGGCCTGAACCATGAATTTGTTCTCCTCCAGATCGCGAAAAGTTACCTCCTGGGCTGGTGCCCATGCGAAACTCATCGTCTTCTTCAGCGATTGAGCGCTGAAAGGCTTTGATGTGAGGAGGCGCATCACCGCCATCCACCGTGTGCCCTCCTTCAGCGAGTCCACCTCGCTCTTCTACACGAAGACCCCTTCAATATCCTCTTCCTTAAGGTTGAGGCTCTTCAGTAGTTCCTCGATCGATCCCTCGTTTCCCTTCTGACTCGTGCTTCCATCCGCCGCCATACCTGATCCAGCCTCAAAACCCTAGGATGATGGAAACTACCAAGGCCGGGCAGTTGAACTCGTCAACCCCTTGATCAGCCCGAGTAGAAAACCTTCGCCCACGGGAAGAGACTCGCTCGGATCCGGGATCAGCCACTGCCTCGACGTCGATCGCTGCCGATCGCCAGAGCAGTATCAAAACCCTAGTTTCCTAGGTCATCGCTCTCTTGGTGCCACACGCTGGCGAGGACACACCTAGGGTTGGCACTAGGTAAAGAGACCGGAAGAGTTCCATGTCCAAAAACAGAAGCCCAAAACAACCGAGCGAGTTGGGCTGCGTCCGCCCAGTTAACGACAGGCCACGTAGGTCCATTTCTAGAGAAGCAGCCCTGTTACGTTGGACAGGCCGTAATGAGCGTTCTGGACACGGTGAAAACTGAAAAACACATAGTGCCTCCTAAAACAATCTTATTCGAGCACACACGGGACCCACAGCAATGAAATTCACACAAGCGGCAATCATCCGAGCAGAGAATGGAGAAGGGAAATATACTTGAAATTGTTTTTCCGAATGAGAAAGCCTTTGGCAAACTCCTTGCAAATCTGTTTTTGCCGGGCACAATAGACATATCTGCTCTGCGCCCGTCAATTTTTCTAGTTGAATGTTAGAAAATTTTCATAAATATATGGAAGTACGAAAATATGAAACTTCGCATAACCAAAACCATATGTGCAAAGAAAACATTAATAATAGAAGAGTATAATTTTATATAAAAGGAGATAACAAACGCTTCAAAAAATCAGGAAGCCCAAATTTCTCAGAAAAATCTTAACAATATCGATGCAGTATTGTTAGTAGAGTGGTCCCGATTCCACAAGTAAATACTCGTGCTACATTTTTCTCGGTTAGACAGAGTCTACAGCCCCCAATCATAGAATTACACCAACGCATATAGTTGTTTACTAAAAAATGGCACTGAGATCTTAGCGTAAAATTGACACAAAGCTAATGTTCTTCATAATTCAATAGGACGCCCTAAGAATGCCCACATATGGCTGCCATATGTAAGTCATCCCTGTTTGGCGTCACGCCTTTTGTTGGTGAAGAGAGCTGACTTGACGTCCTTTCGTTGTTCATACGCATGACTATGTTGTTCCACACTGTTTTCATAGCCTGGTTAAATCTTCATAGCCTCTTAAATTGTTGATTGCCTTTTTTTTCAAGAGTACGCAATTGCGTACCTTAGTTTTATAGAAGGTAGAATAATGTTTACAGAATGATCACTCCATTGCTAATAAAGTGTTAAATTGTTGATTGTCTTTTCAAGTTTGCTCTCTCTCGCCTCTCTCTTGTAGCTCACTTTGGGCTTTGGGTTATTGTACATCTGACAAACACAATAAAGCAGTTTTAAACAAAAAAGAGTGGAAAAACAGAAGTGGAGTTCCCAGGACATGAGCACACCCAAGGAGCATATAGAAATATCCATGATAACAACCATGAAAAATGGAGTTCTTCTACATTTGTATTAACAAAGTTGGTTCATATATCAAAGTGTGAAAGTGTCTAACATCCTAACTCACTTATCACTTGTGTCAATATTCAAAGCCTTACGTACTTTAACTTTCATAAAAAATTCATAGCTGACTGCGATATATGCCACCACATTTAGGGGCAAACTTGCGCTTCCGCAACTGTCTAGAGCAACAGAAAACACTTACATGCTTCAGGCCAGCTTGTCAAGTTCAGTAACATTTGGTCCAAAACTGCCCGGCATCACTTCGAATATTAGATATTCTATGTAAATCTGCATCACTCTCAAATTAGGGAGCAAAAATAGTAGTGCTTATTGTATCCCAACCATGTAGTACTACAATATTCATAGCTGGAATTGGAGAAGCATAACCCAGATGATGAGCAGAAATAAGATTTTTATACTGAATTATAATGCAAACGAAAATTTAAGATGCTGATAGGCTCCAGTATATACTTAATAGTCTGTTGAGTCCTGCATATATATACATTGATTTGCTTTCAGTCGCTTAATCTGCAGCAGATGCATGAGAAGAACGGGGTAAGTATTGAAAGGGCATAGAAAATACTACTTAGAGGTCAAGTGAAATAATAAAGTGTGCAGCTGTATAACATCAGAATCATGTACTTACACCGGACTTTGATTGCTGCTCAGTCCTACCTTGGAATCCCTTTGAAATTAAATAAATATCATATATGGGCTCTTATTTGACTTATAACAAATGAATTGTTAAGTTGGAAATTTATGTATAAGTTGTTAGACCTATTTCCTTGAGATTTATAATAATTAAATAAAAATAACTGATTAACTTCAGGTATACGTACATCAATATAATTCACATTTTTTCGATAAAGGGAATATATTAATATCAAGAGATATCAATTACACCCAGCCTCTACAACAACGCACCACCCTAATGGCACCACGGATGCACACAGCCAAAAAAAGGAAAAGAAAACTAAGAAACAAAAGTCCCGCTACAGTATCTCGGGCCTAACAACAGCAATACATCCACCGCCATGACAACACCTGAATTACAGACTCTTCAAAAAACGACGGCTTCAAGAAGGAAACAGTCCTCAAACACCGTCGTCGTCCGATCAAAGATCTTGGGTTTTCACCCTGAAGATAGTCCCCGCTCTCAAAACAATGCCTCCACCAAGGTCATTGCCAGACACAACCAGTTAAGCCCAGACCTTGGGTTTTCACCCTGAAAGGTAAGACTCTGCACTTCATCTGTGTTGTCACCCCCACTTTCATATCGCTGCTGTGAAGCCCGGAACACCAAGCAAACCCCTCAACAGCGCGGAGACTTGAACCTCCCTTAGCTAGTCCTCCCCTCCGGCCTTCATGAAATTCTCTTCTTCCGACTTTCATCATGGATCCATAGTCACTTGATGTCAACACAGAAAAAGAGCTTCGCGCCGCTCCCTGATACGTCTCCGACGTATCGATAATTTCTTATGTTCCATGCCACATTATTGATGATATCTACATGTTTTATACATACTTTATGTCATATTTATGCGTTTTCCGGAACTAACCTATTGACGAGATGCCGAAGGGCCAGTTGCTGTTTTTGGTTTCAGAAATCCTAGTAAGGAAATATTCTCGGAATCGGACGAAATCAAGGCCCAGCATCCTATTTTTCCACGAAGCTTCCAGAACACCCGAGAGTCGCCAAAGGGGGGCCCTGTGGGCCCCAGACGATAGCCCGACGCAGCCAGAGGGGGGGCCGCGCCCCCCTGTTGTGTCGGCGCCTCGTTGACCTTCCGAGTCCGCCTCTTCGCCTATAAAAAGGTCCCTGACCTAAAACCTCGATACGGAAAAGCCACGGTACGAGAAACCTTCCAGAGCCGCCGCCATCGCGAAGCCAAGATCTGGGGGGCAGGAGTCTCTATTTCGGCACGCCGCCGGGACGGGGAAGTGCCCCCGGAAGGCTTCTCCATCGACACCACCGCCATCTTCATCAACGCTGCTGTCTCCCATGAGGAGGGAGTAGTTCTCCATCGAGGCTCGGGGCTGTACTAGTAGCTATGTGGACATGTGGTTAATCTCTCTCCTATGTACTTCAATACAATAATCTCATGAGCTGCCTTACATGATTGAGATTCATATGATGATGCTTGTAATCTAGATGTCATTATGCTAGTCAAGTGGGTTTTACTTATGTGATCTCCGGAGACTCCTTGTCCCACGTGTGTAAAGGTGACAGTGTGTGCACCGTGTGGGTCTCTTAGGCTATATTTCACAGAATACTTATTCACTGTTATGAATGGCATAGTGAAGTGCTTATTTATATCCCTTTATGATTGCAATGTGTTTTGTATCACAATTTATCTGTGTGCTACTCTAGTGATGTTATTAAAGTAGTTTATTCCTCCTGCACGGCGTAATGGTGACAGTGTGTGCATCGTGTAGTACTTGGCGTAGGCTATGATTGTGATCTCTTGTAGATTATGAAGTTAACTATTGCTATGATAGTATTGATGTGATCTATTCCTCCTTTCGTAGTGTGAAGGTGACAGTATGCATGCTATGTTAGTACTTGGTTTGGTTATGTTGATCTGTTATGCACTCTAAGGTTATTTAAACATGAACATTGAATATTGTGGAGCTTGTTAACTCCGGCATTGAGGGTTCGTGTAATCCTACACAGTTAGTGGTGTTCATCATCCAACAAGAGGGTGTAGAGTCTAGCATCTATCTATTTATTCTGTTATGTGATCAATGTTGAGAGTGTCCACTAGTGAAAGTATGATCCCTAGACCTTGTTCCTAAATACTGCTATCGCTGCTTGTTTACTGTTTTACTGCATCTTTACTTCCTGCAATATCATCAACTGCACGCCAGCAAGCACTTTTCTGGCGCCGTTACTACTGCTCATATTTATTCATACCACCTGTATTTCACTATCTCTTCGCCGAACTAGTGCACCTATTAGGTGTGTTGGGGACACAAGAGACTTCTTGCTTTGTGGTTGCAGGGTTGCATGAGAGGGATATCTTTGACCTCTTCCTCCCTGAGTTCGATAAACCTTGAGTGATCCACTTAAGGGAAACTTGCTGCTGTTCTACAAACCTCTGCTCTTGGAGGCCCAACACTGTCTACAAGAATAGAAGCACCCGTAGACATCAAGCTATTTTCTGGCGCCGTTGCCGGGGAGGAAAGGTAAAAGGCACTCATACTCCGGTCTCAGGTAAAGTACTTTTCTGTTGCCGTTGTGTGTGTGCTCGAAGCTATTCCTTTAGATCCTGCAATTGCATCTTTTTGTTTCTTGTTTACACTAGTTTGGCATAATGGACAACACTAGTTTGGCATAATGGACAACAATGAGCTTCTTATTCTATTTCCTGATTTAAGACATGGATGGTTTGATGCGAAAATTAAAAAACCTATGGAACCTTATTTGCATGCTGGTAGTAATATTAGTATGAACGCTTTGAACACCATTGTTGCTAATGATATGGAAAATTCTAAGCTTGGGGAAGCTGGCTTTGATGAGCATGATATTTTTAGTCCCCCAAGCAGTGAGGAGAAAATTTACTTTGACGATACTTTGCCTCCTATTTATGACGATTATAATGATATTGGTCTTTTAGTACCGCCTGTTATGAAGGATAAATTTGATTATGATTACAATATACCTCCTATATTTGACGATGAGAATAATAATGATAGCTACTTTGTTGAATTTGCTCCCACTACAACTAATAAAATTGATTATGCCTATGTGGAGAGTAATAATTTTATGCATGAGACTCATGATAAGAATGCTTTATGTGATAGTTATATTGTTGAGTTTGCTCATGTTGCTACTGAAATTTATTATGAGAGAGTAAAATATGGTTGTAGAAATTTTCATGTTACTAAAACACCTCTCTATGTGCTGAAATTTTTGAAGCTACACTTGTTTTATCTTCCTATGCTTGTTACTTTGCTCTTCATGAAATTGTTTACTTACAAGATTCCTATGCATAGGAAGCATGTTAGACTTAAATGTGTTTTGAATTTGCCTCTTGATGCTCTCTTTTGCTTCAACTACTATTTCTTGCAAGTGCATCATTAAAACTGCTGAGCCCATCTTAATGGCTATAAAGAAGGCACTTCTTGGGAGATAACCCATGTGTTTATTTTGCTACAGTACTTCTATTTTATATTTGTGTCTTGGAAGTTGTTACTACTGTAGCAACCTCTCCTTATCTTATTTTATTGCATTGTTGTGCCAAGTAAAGTCTTTGATAGTAAGGTTCATACTAGATTTGGATTACTGCGCAGAAACAGATTTCTTGCTGTCACTAATCTGGGCCTAATTCTCTGTAGGTAACTCAGAAAATTATGCCAATTTACGTGAGTGATCCTCAGATATGTACGCAACTTTCATTCAATTTGAGCATTTTCATCTGAGCAAGTCTGGTACCATTTTAAAATTCGTCTTTACGAACTGTTCTGTTTTGACAGATTCTGCTTTTTATTTCGCATTGCCTCTTTCGCTGTGTTGGGTGGATTTCTTTGTTCCATTACCTTCCAGTAGCTTTGTGCAATGTCCAGAAGTGTTAAGAATGATTGTGTCACCTCTGAACATGTGAATTTTTGATTATGCACTAACCCTCTAATGAGTTTGTTTCGAGTTTGGTGTGGAGGAAGTTTTCAAGGGTCAAGAGAGGAGGATGATATACTATGATCAAGGAGAGTGAAAGCTCTAAGCTTGGGGATGCCCCGGTGGTTCATCCCTGCATATTTCAAGAAGACTCAAGAATCTAAGCTTGGGGATGCCCAAGGCATCCCCTTCTTCATCGACAAATTATCGGGTTCCTTCTCTTGAAACTATATTTTTATTCGGTCACATCTTATGTACTTTACTTGGAGCGTCAGTTTGTTTTTGTTTTTGTTTTTGTTTGAATAAAATGGATCCTAGCATCCATTGTGTGGGAGAGAGACACGCTCCGCTGGTTCATATGAACACGTGTGTTCTTAGCTTTTAATGTTCATGGCGAAGGTTGAAACTGCTTCGTTAATTGTTATATGGTTGGAAACGGGAAATGCTACATGTAGTAACTGGTAAAATGTCTTGAATAATGTGATACTTGGCAATTGTTGTGCTCATGTTTAAGCTCTTGCATCATATACTTTGCACCTATTAATGAAGAAACACCTAGAGCTTGCTAAATTTGGTTTGCATATTTGGTCTCTCTAAAGTCTAGATTTCTAGTAAAGAGTTTGAACAACAAGGAAGACGGTGTAGAGTCTTATAATGTTTACAATATGTCTTTTATGTGAGTTTTGCTGCACCGGTTCATCCTTGTGTTTGTTTCAAATAACCTTGCTAGCCTAAGCCTTGTATCGAGAGGGAATACTTCTCATGCATCCAAAATCCTTGAGCCAACCACTATGCCATTTGTGTCCATCATACCTACCTACTACATGGTATTTCTCCGCCATTCCAAAGTAAATTGCTTGAGTGCTACCTTTAAATAATTCAAATTTATCACCTCTGATTTGTGTCAATGTTTTATAGCTCATGAGGAAGTATGTGGTGTTTATCTTTCGATCTTGTCATTTACTTCGGACAGACTTTCACCAATGGACTAGTGGCTCATCCGCTTATCCAATAATTTTGCAAAAAGAGCTGGCAATGGGGTGGCCAGCCCCAATTAATTAACTTGCATTAATAATTCTCTTCACATGTTTTGCTCTGATCTATCAGTAAGCAACTTAATTTTGCAAATAGACACTCCTCCATGGTATGTGAATGTTGGAAGGCACCCGAGGATTCGGTTAGCCATGGCTTGTGTAAGCAAAAGGTTGGGAGGAGTGTCATCCATAAATAAAGAAAAAATAAACTAAAGTACATGTGTAAACAAAAGAGAAGAGGGATGATCTACCTTGCTGGTAGAGATAACGTCCTTCATGGGAGCCGCTCTTGAAAGTCTGGTTGATAAGGTAGTTAGAGTGCCCACTACCATTCGTTGACAACAACAAACACCTCTCAAAATTTTACTTTTATGCTCTCTTTATGTTTTCAAAATAAAAGCTCTAGCACAAATATAGCAATCGATGCTTTCCTGTTTCAAGGACCTTTCTTTTACTTTTATGTTGAGTCAGTTCACCTATTTCTCTCCACCTCAAGAAGCAAACACTTGTGTGAACTGTGCATTGATTCCTACATACTTGCATATTGCATTTGTTATATTACTTTACATTGAAAATATCCATGAGATATACATGTTATAAGTTGAAAGCAACCGCTGAAACTTAATCTTCTTTTGTGTTGCTTCAATACCTCTACTATGAATTTATTGCTTTATGAGTTAACTCTTATGCAAGACTTATTGATGCTTGTCCTGAAGTACTATTCATGAAAAGCCTTTGCTTTATGATTCATTTGTTTACTCATGTCATTACCATTGTTTTGTCGCTGCATTCATTACATATGCTTACAATAGTATGATCAAGGTTATGATGGCATGTCACTCCAGAAATTATCTTTGTTATCGTTTACCTGCTCGGGACGAGCAGAACTAAGCTTGGGGACGCTGATACGTCTCCGACGTATCGATAATTTCTTATGTTCCATGCCACATTATTGATGATATCTACATGTTTTATACATACTTTATGTCATATTTATGCGTTTTCCGGAACTAACCTATTGACGAGATGCCGAAGGGCCAGTTGCTGTTTTCTGCTGTTTTTGGTTTCAGAAATCCTAGTAAGGAAATATTCTCGGAATCGGACGAAATCAAGGCCCAACATCCTATTTTTCCACGAATCTTCCAGAACACCCGAGAGTCGCCAAAGGGGGACCCTGTGGGCCCGAGATGATAGCCCGGCGCAGCCAGAGGGGGGGGCGCCCCCCTGTTGTGTCGGCGCCTCGTTCACCTTCCGACTCTGCCTCTTCTCCTATAAAAAGGTCCCTGACCTAAAACCTCGATACGGAAAAGCCACGGTACGAGAAACCTTCCAGAGCCACCGCCATCGCGAAGCCAAGATCTGGGGGACAGGAGTCTCTGTTCCGGCACGCCGCCGGGACGGGGAAGTGCCCCTGGAAGGCTTCTCCATCGACACCACCGCCATCTTCATCAACGCTGCTGTCTCCCATGAGGAGGGAGTAGTTCTCCATCGAGGCTCGGGGCTGTACCGGTAGCTATGTGGTTAATCTCTCTCCTATGTACTTCAATACAATAATCTCATGAGCTGCCTTACATGATTGAGATTCATATGATGATGCTTGTAATCTAGATGTCATTATGCTAGTCAAGTGGGTTTTACTTATGTGATCTCCGGAGACTCCTTGTCCCACGTGTGTAAAGGTGACAGTGTGTGCACCGTGTGGGTCTCTTAGGCTATATTTTATAGATTACTTATTCACTGTTATGAATGGCATAGTGAAGTGCTTATTTATATCCCTTTATGATTGCAATGTGTTTTGTATCACAATTTATCTGTGTGCTACTCTAGTGATGTTATTAAAGTAGTTTATTCCTCCTGCACGGCGTAATGGTGACAGTGTGTGCATCGTGTAGTACTTGGCGTAGGCTATGATTGTGATCTCTTGTAGATTATGAAGTTAACTATTGCTATGATAGTATTGATGTGATCTATTCCTCCTTTCGTAGTGTGAAGGTGACAGTGTGCATGCTATGTTAGTACTTGGTTTGGTTATGTTGATCTGTTATGCACTCTAAGGTTATTTAAACATGAACATTGAATATTGTGGAGCTTGTTAACTCCGGCATTGAGGGTTCGTGTAATCCTACATAGTTAGTGGTGTTCATCATCCAACAAGAGGGTGTAGAGTCTAGCATCTATCTATTTATTCTGTTATGTGATCAATGTTGAGAGTGTCCACTAGTGAAAGTATGATCCTGTTGGCGTCAGAAACCCACCGTCGGGCAACGACTGGCAACACAGGAGAGCCGGGAACAACTAGGGCTGCGGCTGGCCCCAGTCCCTCTGAGCGGCGGCCCGCAAAGCCTTCTGGTCACGCGCCCGATGCTGTCGCAGGGCGTGCCACCTGACCTATACCTGGTCAGGAAGGTGTGGATGATGCCTCGCTTAGTTTCGTGCAGGGCACACACGTAAACGTTAAATACGAGCCTCGATCGGCTCTCAGGTTATCCTGTGAATCGGCTCAAAGAGCCGATCCACCCATGATTCGTACAAGGTGTTCGAATATATGGTGGTCCTGCTTGATCAAGATAAAGCTAATAAGATCTACGACGATTTAGGGCTTTCACCGCATAATCGGATCATCCTACTCACGATTGGGCCTCGCGCTCGCGTACGGTGATCGTAAGCCGATCCTAGACGGGGCCTAAAAACCAACACGAGGTTGATCCTCGGAACGTCCTGTCTAGGGATAGCAAACTACACCCTACACGCCGCTGGATCCTCCAACCCTTTGTAAGGCCTAACTATTGCAGATGTTAAACTAATCCTTGAAGAATCAAGGAGCAACCGTAACGGATCGAATCTACTAAATAGTGATCAAGCGGGGTGCCGCCCCTACACTTAAGATAGGCGTAAGGGCGGCTAGACATGCAAGGGTCGCACAACGATAGCATATTATACGAAGAACAATGCTAACCCCAACATGTCTAAGATAACTACGTTGCTCGCCATCAACAAGGCTTCAGCACGAGCAACGCATGAACAACGGGGATAGGCTTCTGCTGCCTAGATCGCAAGATGTGATCTAGGCAGCATGGTGGTTACCGGTAGAAACCCTCGAGACGAAGGAGTTGGCGATGCGCCGAGATTTGTTTGGGGTGAACGTTGGTTGTTGTTTATTCCATAAACCCTAGATACATATTTATAGTCCAGGGGACTTTCTAATGCGGGCGTGCACTAAACCGTGCACGGGTAAAACTCTAACTTCTAAACTAAGATGCGATCTAATATGTTACAGGTACACGGGCAATTAAGCCCAACTTGATATAAAAGGCCGATTCACGTATTTCTCCTATATATAATCTTCAAATCCATCTTGATCGCGGCCCACCTCTGACTTGGTCAAATTCTGGTGATAACACATGCCCCCTGGTTTTGGAAATGATATTTCCAAAATCATTACGCCTTTCTTTCGTCGGGTCATGTCGTGGCAGGATTGTTGCAGTATCCGTCATCATGATGCCTTGCCCCTTCCGCTTCCACGCGGCCCGCGAAATTTTTCTGCCGGGCACCACTTCCTCGGAAACTGTTGTGGCATTGAATTTCCACTATATCCCGTTTTATTTAACCGTTCCGCACAGTTTATTCCCGCATCTTCCTCGCATTAGCACTCCGAAAGTCCTCCTGCGCCACTATGTCCTCTTCCTCCTCTGCTTCATCGGATCTTTCCACCCAGTCCTCTTCGTCTCGCGAGCCGACGCCGGAGCCAAACCCAGCGGAGGTCCACGCAGCCAACATCCGCCGCGCCATTGAGGCCGGGGAGGAGTCTAGTCATGACTTCTCCCTCTGGTCGGAGGACGACAAGTCCCTGACCGACGGGGAAAGCGACCTCCGCCTCCTCGCCGACGGGAATACAGAGGAGGAGAGCGACGACGATCGCTTCTCCGGTGACTTCACCTCTCCCGAGGAGGAGGAGGAGGAAGAAGAGGAGGAGGAGGAGGACGGCACCTCCTCTGACGAGCCTCCGGCCAAACGGTTCTGCCCTTGGCCGGGGAACCTCAGTGACTTCGACAGTGACGATGACGCTGACGAAGAGGACGAGGACAATGAGGGCCCGGTCGGCGGCCATTGGAGCGACGACGAGCCCGCCGGGAGCAGCGCCGACAGCAGCGACGACGGCGACGACGAGGGCAGTGACGGC